>NC_092163.1:22951961-23635294 GCF_045791955.1 Oncorhynchus clarkii lewisi
AACACACACACACACACACACACACACACACACACACACACACACACACACACACACACACAGGTTATTACGCAACCTGGCATGACGGCATTGGCTTTTACATATGATCACCATCTGGCACAGAGGACAACATTTATCTTCATTATGACATAATTGTCTGGTTGTACACTGGTTTTCTGAATGAGAAGACATATAACCAGATTACAACCAACTGTCCTCTGTTACAACCAGGTAAAGTTGTATATTATATGACGACGTCAACACATCATGGGAAAGCAATCCTATTCTGGTCGTTTATCAGGTCCGATAAAGACATATTTTTCTGGTTGCTGACAAAACGTCCTTTTTGCCTGCCGGGGTGTATGATTTACAAAATACACCAACAGAGAAGTGTACATTTTAGAACAGATAAATTGTATAGACCATTCTAGTACACCATAGTAGTATGCTGATTCATGTGTTAGCTGCACATTACTTTGGATAAAATTAATTTGCTAAAAATGACCATGTTATTATTCTTACATATGGTAAGTGGTTCACTGGACATGATGTGCTTCGGGGAGCTGACTTTACCTTTCTGAGGTCGAACTGAAGCTGTCTGAGGATCTCTTCCAGTTGGAGGACTTTGCCCGTGAGCAGAGCAGGAGAGCCATCCCTGTATAGAGATAGAGAGACCAGCTTCTTTAAGTTTTGCAAGTCTAAAGAGCAGTCTTCTAGAAATTGACCTCTTCGTCGTGTTTGCGATGATATATGCTTTTATTAAGCTCTTACACTATAAGGGCATTATCATAATGTTCACAGTTTCCCCATATTACACCAACCTCAGAGTGAAAAAAAAAGCACACACACACACCTACACACCTACCTTTAGAGGAAGATGAACAAAGTTTCGGCATTCATGCTACAGTCAGTGCATTCAGTCAGTAAGTAGTGTTAAACATACGTATATGTAAGACCTTCAATAACTAAATTCCCTTCTCTGCTAAGTCAAGCTCCTTTAACTGTCTGCCCCACCCAAAGGCGCAGTACACCTACCCTGCCTTCAGAGCGGCGGCCTCGGACGCAGCCACCCTCCGACTCAGCTCATGGGAGAGCTCCATGGCTTGCTGGGCCTGCTCCACGTCCAACATGGAGCAGAGTGAACCCTGGTCCGATGCTAAAGAAACACACGCAAACAATACTGTTAAAGCTGCAATATGTAACTTTTGGTCGGTAGATCTGTTCTATGTGCTCTATTTCTATGCGTCCCATTCTTGAGTTTTGTTTTTTTGCGACATTTACTTTGTTTTTGTACACCAGCTTCAAACACAACATGAGTTACATTTCATATAAGGAAATGAATCAATGGATTTCACATCTCTGGGAATAGAGATATGCATCTGTTGGTCACAGACACCTTAAAAAAAAAGGCGGGGGCGTGGATCAGAAAACCAGTGGGACCACCATTTGGTGGGACCACCATTTGCCTAGTGATGATTTGATTGTGTTGATTGTGGCCTGTGGAATGTTGTCCCACTCTTCTTCTTCTTCTTCAATAGCTGTGCGAAGTTGCTGGATATTGTCGGGAACTAGAACATGCGATCCAGAGCATCCCAAACATGTCTGGTGAGTATGCAAGCCATGAAAGAACTGGGACATTTTCAGCATCCAGGGATTGTGTACAGATCCTTGCGACATGGGACTGTGCATTATCATGGTGAAACATGAGGTGATGGTGGCGGATGAATGGCATGACAATGGGCCTCAGGATCTTGTCACGGTATCTCTGTGTATTCAAATTGCCATTGATAAAATGCAATTGTGTTGGTTGTCCATAGCTTATGCCTGCCCATACCATAGCCCCACTGTCACCATTGGGCACTCTGTTCACAACGTTGATATCAGTAAACCGCTATACAAATTGTCTGCGGTTGTGAGGCTGGTTGGACGTACTGCCAAATTCTCTAAAACGACATTGGATGTGGCTTATGGTACAGAAATGAACATTCTATTCTCTGGCAACAGCTCTGGTGTACATTCCTGAAGTCCGCATGCCAATTGCATGCTCCCTCAAAACGTGTGGCATTTTAGAGTGGCATTTTATTGACCCCCAGCACAAGGTGCACTTGTGTAATATTCATGCTGTATAATCAGTTTCTTGATATGCCACACCTATCAGGCAGATGGATTATCTTGGCAAAGGAGAAATGCTCACTAACAGGGATATAAACCAATTTTAGCACAAATGTTGAGAGAACTTTTGTGCATATGGAACATTTCTGGGATCTTTTATTTCAGCTCATGAAAGATGGTACAATGATTCTCTACACTACACTTGCTTGTTTTGTCACAAACTGAAATTAAGCGAACTATTAGAATTTTAGCAACCAGGAAATGGCGGAGCGATTTCTGCATAGTGCATCTTTAAATACCATGACACACATATCGACTTTAAGAATGTCCATAACTGCATCGAAATGTCATATTAGAAGAGGAGAGCAGTTTAGTCAGGCGTTTTAATGCTTGGCTGGAACAAAAGTAAGCAGGAGAAAACATCACAATAGAAGAAGTGGTTGAGGTAACACTAGGCAGAAGCACTAGGCAGCTAGTAGAAGAAGGTGGTGGTGGTAGAAGTACAATGGTAGTGGTAGTTGCTGTAGTGTGACAGAAGCATTAGCTGCTGTAGTAGTAGCTCTGGTAGCACAGAAATGCTAGTAGAAGCCCTAATTGGATTTGGCTTCATACTAAATAAAAGTGCAGGAGTTATAGAGGTAATAGCAAAAGCACCAATGGCAGTAAAGGTGAAAGAAGCTCTAATGGCAGTAACTAACTAGAGTAGTAGTAAAAGTCAAGTAATTCCAGTGAAGAGGAAAACATTTATATATATTTTTTAAAAGAGTAGAGAGCTGTGTTGAGCAAAATGTCATGTCACCTAGTGAGTCTTTCTGACTGTCTTTATCACACAGACGACTGGCATCCTTGTCGAGCTCCAGACCTGAAAACACGAGAGGAGACAGCACATCTCTCAGATACAGTTCAGCTACCCACACGGTGTTTAGTCCACTTTCAGTGCAAATAAGCTACAGTAGTGCTTAAATGCTCCAAAAGCAATGTTTAAAGGAAAGGCACATTCTGGTACAGCCCTTTTAAGCAGTCCATTCTTGCAACCATGGAGGTGGAGAGCATGATTAATAGGGAGCGATGGAGAGCAGAATGGATCCTGTTGAGGTGCTATGGTTAGCTCCACCATCCCTAAACCTTTGCCAGTGTCTATTCTTAAAGCAGTAATTATGGCGTGACAATTCTGTGCAAAACTATTTTCCCCCTTTGTAATTTTCGCTACTTTTGCATATTTTTTCATACTGAACGTTATCAGATCTTTAAAAAAAAACTAATATTAAATAAAGGTTCAAGATGTGATAACATTCAGTATCAACGATATGCAAAAATAGGGAAATCAAAAAGGGGGTAAATACATTTTCACGGCACTGTATATAACAATTGGATCCACTCTCTCGGTGGGTGAGGAGGGTCGCACATGCAGGAGGCGGGTTAAATATGAGAGCAAACTGGATTTCACACAGTTAAGGCCCCACTCACAGTATAATATACAGTGCCTTCGGAATGTATTCAGACCTCTTGACTTTTCCCACATTTTGTTACGTTACAGCCTTATTCTAAAATTGATTTTAAAAATCCTCAGCAATCTACACAATAACAATGAAGCGAAAACAGGTTTTAACAAATGTATAAACAATGATTTGCATAACTATTTAGACTCTTTGCTCAATTTCGAGTCTCATAGCTCAGGTGCACCCCGTTTCCATTGATCATCCTTGAGATGTTTCTACAACTTTATTGGGAAAGGGGGATACCTAGTCAGTTGTACAACTGAATGCCTTGAACTGAAGTGTGTCTTCTGCATTTAATCCAACCCCTCTGAATCAGAGAGGTGCGGGGGGGGCTGCCTTAATCAACATCCACATCTTCGGCACCCAGGGAACAGTGGGTTAACTGCCTTGCTCAGTGGCAGAACAACTGATTTTTACCTTGTCAGCTCGTGGATTCGATCCTGCAACCTTTTGGTTACTGGCCCAAAGCTCTAACCACTATGCTATATTGGAGTGGTAAATTAAATTAATTGGACATGATTTGGAAAGGCACACACCTTTCTATATAAAGGTCAATCAGTTGATAGTGCATGCAAAAACCAAGCCATTAGGTCAAAATAATTGTCCGTAGAGCTCCGAGACAGAATTGTGCCGAGGCACAGATCTGGGGAAGGGTACCAAAACATTTCTGCAGCATTGAAGGTCCCCAAGAACACACTGGCCTCCATCATTCTTAAAATGGAAGACGTTTGGAACCACCAAGACTATTCCTAGAGCTGGTCACCCGGCCAAAGTGAGAAATCTGGGGAGAAGAGCCTGGGTCAGGGATGTGACCAAGAACCCGATGGTCACTCTGACAGAGATCCAGAGTTCCCTTGTGGAGATTAGAGAACCTTCCAGAAGGACAACCATCTCGGCAGCACTCCACCAACCAGGCCTTTACGGTAGAGTGGCCAGACAGAATCCACTCCTCAGTAAAAGGCACATGACAGCCAGCTTTGAGTTTGCCAAAAGGCACCTAAAGGACTCTCAGATTCTCTGGTCTGATGAAACCATTGAACTCTTTGGCCTGAATGCCTAACGTCATATCTGGAGGAAACCTGGCACCATCCCTACGTTGAAGCATGGTGGTGGCTGCATCATGCTGTGGCAATGTTTTTCAGCGTCAGGGCCTGGGAGTTAGTCAGGATCGAGGCAAAGATGAACGGAGCAAAGTACAGAGAGATGCTTGAAGAAAACTTGCTCCAGAGCGCTCAGGACCTTAGACTGGGGCAAAGGGACTGAATACCTATGTAAACGTCCTATTTCAGTTTTATTTATTTTTGTATAAATATGCAAACATTTCTAAAAAAAAAAGTTTTTTTTTTGTCATTATGGGGTATTGTGTGTAGATTGATGAGAGGAAAAAACTATGTAATCAATTTTAGAATAAGGCTGTAACCCAACGAAATGTGGAAAAAGTCAAGGGGTCTGAATACTTTCCGAAGGCACTGTAAGCCGGTGATTCTCAACTCCAGCTGTAAAGACCCACATGACTGAACATTTGTGTTATAGTGCAACACTAACACAATTGATTTAACTGGTCAACAACTCAAACAGCACGTGGTTAGTTGAATCAAGTGCGTTGGCACTGGGCTAGAACAAATTGATGTCCGAGTTGAGAAACTCTGGAAGCCAGTACCCTTTCTTAGTAACCGACACGGCACAGCACACTATTGTTACCTTCCAGATAAAGAGCATAGGACAATTCTGGATAAGGAAGAAAACAAGAAAAAAAACAGACTAAGCTTGTGACAAGTCAGAATAGCCTCGCAGATGTCTGAGTCGGCATCACATATCAATTTAGAAAGCCGGGGATCTTAGTGAGGAAATTGAGGTTAAGTTTCTAGCAAAAGGGCAGCACCAACCATCCCCCACTTGCGTCTGTCTTCTCAATAGCTGGACGGTGTTGAGAGGTGACGCGGATGTGGTATGTGGTGTTTGAGGACAGAAAGGAGGGAGAAGGGGAAAGGGATGGGAGCTGTTCTCTCTAAGATTGTTCCCGCTAAGGAGTGAGAAGAGGGGAGAGAGAAAAAGGGAAGTGCGAGTGAGAGGTAAGAGCGAGAGAGGGAAGAAATGAAAGTGGTGCTCACTAAAGATAAGTGTCTCACTGAAGTTGCTTCTGAGAGACAAGCGAGAGACTGAAGCTGTGAAAATCTCACCCATTATTACACATCCCTCTTTCTCCCTTTTAACAAATCACTCTCTGTTTTAATTGACAGTCTCAACATTGGCTTAACGCTGATTGAAGTAAGTCACAGGTGAAGTGATTACCATAGTGGAAAACAAAGAATACAAAGGAGGGCAATGGAGAAAGTAAAGAAGAGAGAGATCTATAACAGAGTCAGGTATTCATTTTCCTTCGGTAAAAAGACTAGCCTATATTGAGTTGGAAACAAGAAAAACATCCCATGACATTCTTTCTGTAATCAACATGGAAAACAAAGGGTCTAAGATAAATCTTGAGGTTAAGTTATCATCGATAAATATGAATCACAACTGAAGAATGAGACACGTAAGGAGAAAGGAATGTCTATTTTCGTGGCTGTTTCACTGCACTCTTGACTGTGAATGTGAACCATTTGTCCTGTTCTAGTATGCGTGGGTCTACGGAAACAGAAATAATGCTCGCTAGTTGCAACTAATGCTCACCACGCCCTTTGCCCCCGGCATGCTAATGAGGGCTAGCATGCTAGAGTTTCTGCGTGCTTAGCAACACTGCCTTGAGAACACACAGCGAGCACCACGAAACTAAACAAGCCAACTAAATGACACAACAAGCCCGGGCTAATAATGCCAGGGTCAGCACTCCCACAACTCTCCAAGCAAATTAGTTCCCCTCTCTTTTCTATGTTGTTGACTTCTATGCAAATTCAAGGCTGCTGTGCAGCCCAATGCTAGTCAATGGAGTCCCCGGCATGACCCCTCGTTGCGCAGGGTGAAAGAAATGTGGTCACCGGTTCCAACCTATCCAGTCTATAAACATCAGTTGGTCATGAAGGAAGAATTTTTAAAATAATTATAATAAATACAAAATTGGGAGTACATCACTCTGTAGCTCAGAGTGGCAGGTAGCCTAGTGGTTAGAGCATTGGGCCAGTAACCAAAAGGTTGCTAGCTGACAAGGTAAAAAAGATCTGTCGTTCTCCCCCTGAAAATGGCAGTTAACCCACTGTTCCTAGGCCGCCATTGTAAATAAGAATTTGTTCTTAACGGACTTGCCTAGTTAAATAAAGGTTACATTTAAAAACAAGTCATTCCAGGTTACCAGAAAAACACTCCCCAGCTTCCCCTGAACACAGTTGGCCGAGGTAGCGAAGCTATAATTGCCAGAGAAAGTGTGCAAGAAAGGGGTGCAATTACAGCGCGAAGTGGGTTTGAGTAATTTGGCAAAATGGTTCCTTGCTGTGCGCTCCATTGTGATAATGCTTAGTTTCTCAAGTCCCCAAATACTCTCGCTCTCCTTCCACTTCCTGCTAATTAGCACCTCGCCGTAGACAGACAGAGTACAAGGGAGACACAGACAATGGGAGAGACTGAAGATTTTGACTGGGTCAAGATGATATTGGGGATCAATTTGAATGAATGTCCAGTCGCTTTAATTGGAAGACGGACAACGAAATCACATCTGAACATTACAAGAAAATATATGTTATAATGGTCTTTTCACACATTGAATTTCACGCCAAATTAGATACCTAAATTGACCAGAGTGGGAAAAAAACATTGAATACAATTTAGACACTGAATAAAGGTCAGGAAATGTCCTATTGAGTGAACAAAAGGGTAACAGTTAACGCGCTGAAAGCCTGATGAGAACTGGGGACAAAAGATTTGACAGCACGACACCTTGGTAGCAGCAAATGTTAATCAGGTACCACTTACACCTAGCTAACATTTTTGTGTTCCCAGAGCATTTCTGGTAGGTTTAGGGAACATAGTTTCTGGTAGGTCTGGAGATAACATCCCCATAGCCTTTGTTGGTCCAGGTTTTAAGAGCTTTAAGAAAGTCCGCCCATAGGGATGTTCCTTGAATGTTGAGTTAAAACACAGATAACGTTTTCCTTTCAACATTGTTCAAACAGATCTCGCTTGAATGAAAATGGTCCAACAAAATGTGAAGATTCCCCTTCTGAAGATTCCCCTTTACATCACAACCAAATGGGTACCTGACAAAAACATTCTATACTGTTCTAGGCAATGTTAATTGTTCGCTGGGTAAGCTTTTGTGAGCATCAAAGGTCAAACAGTGAATAAGTACACAGTTTTGGTTAATGCCATGCGGGAGTATGATGAATCTAGACATTATATTACCTTCAAAAGCCCTTGCGGCATCAACAAGATGGGACCAGTCCAGGCCAGACACTGCTTCCGGGAGTGGCATCAGACTGCCATCGGCCATTTTGCAGCGGTCAGCCAGGGAGCTGTCAGAGAACCACAGCTCATCTGTAGAGATGAGACAATTCGGTTTAGATAAGTGAGCGACAGCCTCACCGATTTGGGTGAAGGGAACAGTTGGTGCTCCCTCCCTCCCTCCTTTCCCCCCCTCCCTTCTTTCCCCCTCCCCCTCTCCTCCCGCCCTCCCCCTCTCCTCCCGCCCTCCCCCCCTCCTGTCTACCGATAATGAGACATCAGTGCTCATCCATTCTCCACTTGGAACACCTGCTCCTGCTAGCAAATATACAGTTTAAATGAGATGATACTCTAAACGAATGAAAGATGGGCACTTTCCACCAAAGCGTAACACAAACATCTCACACCTTAACAGACATTTTTCAGGCATCTGCAACTCCCCTTAAGCAAATACAATCCACCCTGTTCAATTTGCGAGTCTGCCCCCCCTCCCAAAATGTGAAAAAAAAGCAAAACAATTGCAATCCTGCTTGGAAAACTGCCAAGAACACAGTTACTTTTTAAAAAACCCAATGTCACAGTCTGCTGTTGAAAGCTGATTAGAGGACGGAGACGAAGGGGGAGCTTCCCCCCGCCAGACAGACAATTAACCTGCATCTAGGGGACGCCCACAGGGGTCAGCTTTGGCGTAGATTCACACAAAACTAGGCACACAAATGTGTGCATAAAAACACACATACGCACACACAGGTAACTTAATCTCGCACACAGCTGGAGATTCATGATCCTTCATTTTGGTTTCTGAGCCCCCCCCCCCCCCCCCAGACACAGCAACCACATATTCATACACACCTCCACCCTCAAATGTGGGGGAGGGGTATTCCTTTCATAAGGACTGGATTAGCAGCCCCTTTTTCTCATTGTGAAATACAACCAGTGGATAGAATGCTTCAACAAAGAACGCAAGGAGGCCCGACAGTGAAAGGGTTAATATCGTGCCTACTCAATGAGCACACACTGGGATGTTTTTCCCAGTGGAAAATATCCAATATCTTACTGTGTTTTAAAAAAAAAGACTAAGCTTTTTAAAATAGGTTTGCATCAATTTAACACCTATGAATTCTCACCTAATACAAGACAGATGGGAAATTGAAAGTGGCATACGCTGTAGCTTTTATGATAGGTCTCGTAAAGTTCAGCTTTAGACTGGCAAGGGCGTTTGCATTTAATTGACCACAATGAGCTCACAGTTAGATATTTTTTATTTCTATGGCCCACTCCTTAATTTGAAAATCAAAATGGCTGCCCCGCCACTTTGTTCCCTATAAAGCTGAGGAATGGGGCTGGAGAAATATAAAACTGGCTGTAAATATCAGAGTGGGCCTTTAAGTACGTTTCAGGTGTAGGTGAATGCAGCTTTCCACTCAGCACCATTTGCCATGTTACTACACCTCAGGGGACTTCCATCTTTGGCAGATACATGAATGATTTCGTAACATGTGTTTCCATTCCTAATTGAACGTCCAAATCAATGAAATGTACTCCCAAGGTTTCACTAATATATAATAAGTGTAAAGCAGACTTTGGTACTTTAACACTGATTATAAGGTAAAAATGGTATTAGTTGAATCTGGTGGGTTAGAGCAGGACTGGAACAAAAGTGTATACATCCTGTAGTTCTCCAGGAGAAAGGTTGTATACATCCTGTAGTTCTCCAGGAGAAAGGTTGACCAACCCTATTCCCTCTCAACCATAGAGATACATTACAATATCTAGTACCCATCTGTTCTATTGAATTCTATGCTCACAACCGACAAGACCTAGCTAGCTAGCCAGCTAGGTGGCGTAGTCTCACTCACTCTTGTGTAGCGGCGCCCCATGGCTGTGGCCGAGGTTCATGCGAGGTGGCAGGGTGCTGTGGTAGGGCCCAGCGGCAGTGCTGAACAGGATATCGTTGGGCAGGGCCTGGTCCAGTAGAGAGCTCCGGGAGCTGACCAGGGACAGGGTTTTCCTGTGGCTGCTGCACAGGCTCTCGTCCGACAGGGTCCGGTACAGGGACCTCCTCGGGGACATGGGCAGGCCGCCAGGACCAGTCAGACTCTGTGGGAAGAGATAGAGAAAATGAGGGAGGGAAAAAGGGTGATGGAAAATTTGGAGACATTTTACATCTCGGAGGGCTGCACAACGGAAGGAGTGATTAAAGCGCCAACTGGTATGTGCTAAACTAGGAAAAAAACAGCTTGAATCTTCCATAAAATTGGCAAAACAGTAACTTCGGTGTACCACAGTGCCATAAATGAGAGCCAACAATTTCCCCTCAATTATCTGACAATAGCTTCCCTGTGCATAGTTGTTGGTATCAATGCAGGGCTTCAGATAATGATAGACAAATCTTCCATTTATTACAGGAGGCTATGTCAAGACTATAGACTATTATGTTGCTGGCAGCCATTTTCTTTCATTCCTGTGATACATTTTTCAATCAGTGAACAAAGAGGTCTGAAGAGCAGCTTGCTAGCTCCCAGATCAAATCCATTTGTGTCAACCCCTTCCCATTCCACCCTTGTTTCCTGGCCAAATTTTCTTCTTCTTCTAATTACCCAAGAGCCTTTGCATCAAGTGGTGGGCTTTTTCTCCCGACGCTAGTCACCATGGCCGGTGGCATTGAACGGGAGACGTCCAAATTAACCTTTCGATAAGCGGGGAGAATCTGTGCTAGGAAAAGGTTAGCGTGAGTCTGGCGCCTTATAACCACCCTTGGTTTTAATTTCAGTTCATTTGAAAATGGTGCCAGCCTTAATTTTTAATATCACAAGCAATCCGAATGGATTATGTCAAGCGGAGGAAGGAGCCGACTGAAGGAGGGAAGGAAATTAAAGCAAGACACTCATTGTCAGAGTGGGGAGAAACGGGGAGCACTACACTAGAGAATCATGTCAGCTCTATGTATTACATGTCTATCGGCAACGTTCCAAACATTTCCTTTCACTGAACACAGCCCAGACAGTATACGAATGAACCAGAGAGTTGGAGTGATAGTGAACTAAGTAGTGTGGAGAAAAACTTGAGGGAGCAGGGGCTCACCTTGCCACGACCCCCATCCTCGGGGGGACTGTCGGGCAGCATCATCTTCAGGAAGGCCTCTCTGGTCAGGCTGGGCTGGACCTGCTGGAGCTGGCCGTCTGCACCCAGCATGGCCCGCAGCCTGCTCCCCAGGGGAGGATGGGGGATGCAATGGAGGAGAGGGAGGGAGGGGGAGACGAAGAGGTGGAAGAGAGAAAAGAAAGTGAGATAGGGTTGAGAGAGAAAAAGGCATAAATGAAGAAAGATGGTAAGGTAGAGAATATAGTGAGAGTGAGAGTAGAGAGAAAGTGAGAGTAGAGAGAAAGTGAGAGTAGAGAGAAAGTGAGAGTAGGGAGAAATGAGGGAAGAATGAGAGAGAGGGATGATAAACAGGCAGGGAGAGGGTGTAGATGGGGGCAAAAACAAAAGGTAAGAGAGTTGCATTAGAGACGAGCTTCTAAGTTTAATTGAGGTTTCTTGTGAATTGTACAAGGGTAGGCGGAAGGAAGACTCTCCTGAACAAAGAACATGTCTAAAATAACACCCCATTCCTGGTCAAAAACAGTGCACTACATGGGGAATAGGGGGTAATTTGTGATTTGCCCACAAAAGGTGAGGTAAAGGGGGGCAGTGACACGTGTGGGAGACTGAACAGTAAGAGCAAAAACAGTAAGATCAAAAATAGAAGCATAAAGCTAACAGAAGTAAGACCAGGCAGTACATTACACAGCTCGTTGGGAAGGACAAAATAATAAACATGGTCATAAGAAAGAAGGATACTACAAGAACTACTGTAAAGGGTTATTGAAGGTTGACTCTCAACACACACACACACACACACACACACACACACACACACACACACACACACACACACACACACACACACGCACACACGGGGGAGTAATCTTTTACAATACACTGTTCGGAACCAGTCAATCACAGTTCTTCAACTGGAGGGCATGTAGTTTGGGAAGTAGCTGTTTCCAGGAAAACACACAGAGTGGGGGTGGGGTGTCACGGAAGGTACAGGTTGCGTTGTGTACAGACACCATGCAAGTGACAAAGTGGGCAGATTTATTTTACCACCCCATTTCAACCGGGCTCTGCCCAATATTTATGAAGAAATGATGCACTTAACTTAAAGAGACTTCCACACAACCAAATGGTGATTTGAATCTCAAAGAAACAGGTAAATATTATATCATCCCAATCTTACAATGTCATTTCTTAGTAAATACTATGTAAATAGAGAAATGTAAAATAAAGAGTACATAGAGGTTTATTGAACCAAACAAGGTTCCGTAAAGCTAGTGTACCTGGATCTCAGTGTTAGAGTCTTTAGTAGGAAAGACAATACGCCTTCCACTCCACTGATGTAGAAAACCCCAAGTGAAAAAAAAGAGGGAAATAATGGTCATGTACATTGAGATGTAAACAAAAGTTGTACATGGCTGATATGCAAGCATATAGCTGTCAAAATGTCTATGCTACTTAGGAAGAAAATACCTCGACATACCTCAAATGACATTGGCCTTATAAAGCAGACTATGTAATAAACCTGTTACTTTTGTGTTAAACGTTTCTGTACAGGGGTAAGTACACTAACTACTTGTTCTTGCATACCTAGTGCAAACTAATTACACAGTTACCTTGGAATAAGGCCGATGTGAAGTGCGGATGAAAATTCTGCTCTACTCTTGTTATCCTCCACCAACCATAACAATTACAATGAAACCTGTCATGCCATGATATAATATAACAGCAAAAGAATGTCCATGAATGCTACTCCTACACTATATACACAAAACTATGTAGATACCACTTCAAGTTAGTGGATTCAGCTATTTCAGCGGCACCCGTTGCTGACAGGTTTATATAATTTGAGCACACAGCCATGCAATCTCCATAGACAAACAGTGGCAGTAAATTGGCTTTACTGAAGAGCTCAGTGATTTTCAACCTGGAACCATCATAAGATGCCACCTTTCCAACAAGTCAGTTTGTCAAATTTCGACACTGCTAGGAGCTGCCCCGGTCAATTGTAAGTGCTGTTATTGTGAAGTGGAAACGTCAAGGGGACACAACGGCTTAGCCGCGAAGTGGTAGGCCATACAAGCTCACAGAACGGTACCGCCGAGTGCTGAAGTGCGTAGCGAGTAAAAAAAAATAGTCTATCCTCGGTTGCAACCCTCACTACTGAGCTCCAAACTGCCTCTGGAAGCAACATCAGCACAAGAACGGTTCATCTGGAGCTTCATAAAATGGGGTTCACCATGCGCAATGTCAAGCGTCGGCTGGAGTGGTGTAAAGCTCGCCGAAATGCATTCTCTGGAGTGATGACTCGCGCTTCGCCATCTGGCAGTCCGACGGAAGTGGAATTTATTTCCTTCTTAATAAGTTTGAGACAATCAGTTGTGTTGTGACAAGGTAGGGGTGGTATACAGAAGACAGCCCTATTTGGTAAAAGGTCAAGTCCATATTATGGCAAGAACAGCTCAAAAAAGCAAAGAGAAATGACAGTCCATCATTACTTTAAGACATAAAAGTCTGTCAATACGGAACATTTCAAGAACGTTGAAAGATTCTTTAAGTGCAGTCGCAAAAACCATCAAGCGTTATGATGAAACTGGCCCTCATGAGGACCGCCACAGGAAAGGAAGACCCAGAGCTACCTCTGTTGCAGAGGATACGTTCATTAGAGTTAATTCCACAAATCAACTTTTAACAAAGCACACTTGTTAATTGAAATGCATTCCAAGTAAGTACCTCATGAAGCTGGTTAAGAGAATGCCAACAGTGTGCAAAGCTGTCAAAATATATTTAGATTTGTTCAACACTTTTTTTGGTTACTACATGATTCCATATGTGTTATTTCATAGTTTTGATACCTTCACTATCATTCTATAATGTAGAAAATAGCCAAAATAAATAAAAACCCTGAAATGAGTAGGTGTGTCCAAACTTTTGACTGGTGTTTTTCATGGTTCGGGCTAGGCTCCTTAGTTCCAGTGAATAGATACGTTAACTCTACAACATACAATGACATTCTAGGCGATTATGTGCTTCCAACTTTGTGGCAACAGTTTGGGGAAGGCCCTTTCCTGTTTCAGCATGACAACGCCCCCATGCACAAAGCGGGGACCATAAAGAAATGGTTTGTCAAGATCGGTGTGGAAGAACTTGACTGGCCTGCAGAGAGCCCTGACCTCAACCCCATCGAACACCTTTTGGATGAATTGGGACGCTGACTGCGAGCCAGGCCTAATCACCCAACATCAGTGCCCAACCTCACTAATGCTCTGTGGCTGAATGGAAGCAAGTCCCCTGCAGCAATGTTCCAACATCTAGTGGAAAGCCTGGAGGCTGTTATAGCAGCAAAGGGGGGACCAACTCCATATTAATGCCCATGATTTTGGAATGAGATGTTCGACGAGCAGGTGTCCACCTACTTTTGGTCATGTAGTGTAGATGCAGCAATCCAAACTTGTTTTAGCTATGTGCAGTCCCTTCCATCTAAAATGTTGTTTTTATTTTGGGGGCACTATGCCCACTACGGGGGCTGTTTTGTGAACAGAAAAGGTCACACTAGCCGATGGACACTTTACACTAGCTAAATGAGAGACCGTACTCGAGGACTCTGCTTCAACTCCTACTTATTAATAAGATAGGACATGTGTTAAGAGGATTCTGTCAGAGCCTCAGGTCATCAGTGGTTACTTTTAATATGGCTGTCCCCCTTTGTTCAGATTTTGTCTAAAATGGGTAGGTTAATATGGCAGCATGACTTGCAACCTTTTCAACAGGACCAAAGCAGACAGTTTGTCAGCGCGCCATCTTTCTTTCCAGTTCAGTTCACTTAACCAAGAAAGACCCTTGAGGGTCGAAGCCTCGCTTGCGAGGTCAACCTGGCCAAAGGTTAGCAGGAAAGTACTAGTAAAGTTGACAAGCGTACCTACGTGTGGCGTCGTTATTAAAATAGGACGACGGGCTTTATTTCAACGGTTTACTGAGAGTCGAGGCAGAACATTTGTCAGTGGGAGGGAGAAAAAGGATGTGTGGCACCGGCAACTATTATGAGGCTGTAGAACATATTGACAGCGCTCTAGGAGAAAGTTTTATGTCCAAGTAAGAATACAACTCCACAAAACACTGCTTATTTACTCACCTGTAGTCTTTTGACCTGCCCGGATCCACCATTGGAGAGCCATCCTCAGCTTTCTTCCAGCCAATCAGATACTCTTTGCCTGGTGATTTGCGGGTGTGGACGGCAGCATTAAGCCCCACCCCTGTCACCGTGCCACCGGAGGAGACGATGTAGACTTGGGAAGAGTCAACCGAGGTGGAGGTCTTAGGACCACGTTCCAAGGGGCTGCCAGAGTGTCGTGAGCCACTAGGAAAACAAAGACAGAAATATGTGATCACAGTTGGCCAATTACGTCAAATATGAGTGGCTACCAAAAATCCACGGTTTGGGGTCAGTCCATTTTATATCAGTCAAGTCATGGGATAATCAGGAGGAATAATTCCCCTCCCGAATTGAACTGACCCAAACCCTGCTACTCATATCAGTGATTCTCCTCACGATGGGCAATGTGTGGTTCTCTGAGCAGGTTTTGATCCCAACTCCTATGACTCCACTAGCCTACTACAGCAGAATTCATGCCAACCCTGCCTATGCGGACAACATAGTGATGATACGAATTGGGGCATGATGACACTGCACTGGTGCCGCTGGCAGCGAAGGGCAAATGTGTCACACCTCATTAAATGCTGCATTGTGCCCACTGCGGGGGAGGCAGGATCATGCCATGGCCACAGTGAGCCTGCCACAACATGGCAGACCGGTCGTCACCTTTTAGCATAATCTTGTTTCCAAGACACTTTTGCCCCAACTGCACGTCTGGTGGACCAACACATCCAATTCAGCCTTCATTAGCCAATACAGAGAGCCTGGAGAAACTCCCAGCGCACAGGCATTTGTTTAAATTGGCTTAATCTACCAACCAATCATCTCCCAGAACACTTTCCCCGTAACCCTCCCGCGTACACTAGCACACCATAAGCACAGAGCCACGCCTCGCAGTCGCGTAAATGACAAATACTTTAAATCAGTAGAGTACTTCCATAGAATTCTATGGCTACTCTGACTAAGGCCAACTTAGAGCGGTTGATATCCCTGGCTTGTATAGGCTGTGCGCAATAGCTGGAGGATGAGGTTACTGTTAGTCTGGTCCGGCAGGAAACTGCGGTTTGGCTCATGCAGTCTGACCTAAAATGGAGAACGTGATGTCACCGCTCAGACTGAAACAGCATGAAAATTAAGACTATATCTAGTCCTATCTGACCCCAAAATGGAGGTACTGGTGTCACCTCTCAGCCTGGCCCAGCAGGAAACCGCAGAGTTGGGCTCATCCCGTCTGACCTCAAAATGGAGGGCAGGAAACTGTAAACTCTGTTATATTTGGTCTAACCCAAAAACGGAGGAAATTAAATGTTGGAAAGGTAACCTTTACTCCAGGCTAATGTGCACAAGCTTGGAGAGGAAGTGCAAAAATAATGGATTGGGAATCTGGTGGGGAGATTCTGTGATGATGACGACATGGTGGTTTTTGCCTAGATGCTGGCTAAGTAGGTTAGCTGGCTACTTTAGCTGCGTCATTATCGATGTTATTGTTGTACCCGGTGTCTATGTGAATAAACATTTTTATTGTGCAGGCACAGCCTTGCAACAGTTACCTATTTGCCTTACAGTAGTGGACTAGCCATCTGGAGCACCAAAATGGCTAACACTACAGGGAATCACGCCAGCTCTATTTATTACATTACTATCTGCAACGTTCCAAACATTTCCTTTTCACAAACACAGCCCAGACAGTATACTAATGAACCAGAGAGTCGCAGTGAGTGAACCAAGTAGCATGGAGAAAAACTAGAGGGAGCAGAGGCTCCCATTCACGAAAAGTTGAGCTAGCTATAAAGAGAAGTCAGCTTAGGAAAACTCCCAAATCAACATGGAAAAGTAACACCACAACACACAAAAAAAACGCTACGGTGGGGAAAGTTAAGAGACAAAAAAAGTCCCTTGAGTCAGATGCAGCCAAATGTAGGAAATTGACCCACTTATTCAGTTGTGCTGCTACTAGTGCTAACGTCAACGTGCATGAAGCCCATGCCAAGGGGGATGCCACAGCCCCTGGACAAGAGTTCTAGCAGAAGTAGAGGACAGCGACAACATAGCCGACGATTGTGAGCATAGCACAAGTAAAAGTCAGTGCAGCCGAAGCGGTAGGCAAAGGGGATCCAGGGCAGGGAGGGAGACATGGATAACACAACATCAATATTGGGCAAACTAACTAGGCTAACTAACAAACTAACTAACTATACCAGTAACATGATGCCAGTCAGACAGTTTCTTGATTAGTCATTTCCATAGTCATTTCAAGCCCTATTCCTCAACTTTAGTTGAATAGGAACTACAACATATGAGATTTAATATTTTAAATCATATTTGTACTATGTACTTGTGTTTGTTTGAAGCCCTACTATTGTCATTAGTCAAATCCCAATTTATTGGTCGCATACACATATTTAGCAGATGTTATTGCGGGTGTAGTCTTTGACACAGCACAATTTCATGATGATTAATTCTGACTATAAAGCTATTGTTTCCACTATGTTGCTATATTTATAATCTGTAGCCAAAACTATGAATACAATTGAATTTGTGTGCTGAGCTGGGGTAAAGTGATCTGCTGAGAAAACGACTCTTCCACTAAGGTAGCCAAGGACATTTTTCTATAACTTGCTTACTTACCATTCACTTTACACCCAAAACGCAGGTGTCTTTTTACTGGTTCACTGTGCCGTCTGTTGTAGTGTTGTCTACTACTTTGACATAGTGAAGCCAGCCAGTGCTTGGTCTCACTGAGTATTCTAGCTATTATACATTCTCTGTTTTACGCTCAGGCTTCAGATTGATGGGATATTGGTCAATCATGACAATTCAGGATGTGTTCTGTAGAACTTATAACAGTCTACAGTATGTGAGTTCTGTAGCACTATAGTACTGCATTTGTGTACAGTAGCTGTGATGCTGGAGGTGGTATTAGGGCCTGGTGTGTGTACACACGTGGTGTGTGTGTGTATGTGTGTGTGTGTGTGTGTGTACACACGTGGTGTGTGTGTGTGTGTACACGTGTGTGTGTGTGTGCGTCGGTAGTGGAATATCCGCGGGCTGGTTGTGGTGGGCCAGTCTAGGTCAAAGTCCAGGGCCGTTTTTTGTCCCAGTCCGTCTCTGCTTACTCATCATGCCAATGTGTAATGTGTGTACATGCCTAGAGCAAAAACAACTCACATCCAATAATGACAGACATTGAAAACAGGCGCAGTTTGACATCACATTATGAAGTGTCATTGGGAGTGGTTGAATTGAAATGAAAAGGTACCAGAACTGATTTCAATTGTACAGTACCAGGGTTAATTTTAGAGTGAATATTCTACAACATAATCCGATAATCAAGCAGAACAACATTTCAGATGCTGGTACTCTGTATTGGTGAGCTGTGGCCACAATTCAAGCACTGGTCACCGGTCAGACAAAAGGGATCCAGTCAGCCTCTTGGTGTAGGGTGAAGTTACCCCTAGACGCTGATCGTAGGTCAGTTTTGCAGTTTCCCCACTAATGGACTAGGGGACGGGAAGCTGATCTTAGATCTGTACTTAGGGGAACTTTATCTTGGAGCTACACCTTACCTGGACATGGAGGAAATCTCACTCAGGTCGCCCAGGCTCCCGTCCGTTACGTGCCCAGCCGAAGTGGCCTGGGTGCTATAGCCTTGTGACGTCAACCCTTCTTCTGACGTCCCCGCTCCGTGGTAGCCCCCCGTTCCGGAGTACTCCACTACCCACTGCTCCCCTCGGGCATCCTGGGGGACTGGTCGGCCGGCCGAGACCCCCGGTACGCCACCTCCGCTGCAGCCAGGTAGAGGGGGAGGCGGCGGGGGCATGCAAGTCGCCGTGTCGATGCCGCTGTCGGTGGACGCGCCCTTGATGTAGATGAGGCCCAGGGCATCGGGGTCCATGGGGTCGCCAGAGCCAAAGCGCTTTTCGTCGCTGCTGCCACTGGAGGCATTGCTGGAGAGAGTGTTGCTGCTGGAGTGACTGGAGCCAGACTGGGAGATCAAACACAACAGTAGTTAGTGGTTAGCGGCATTCATTTGTGTCTGAAAATTAACAGTCAAATTCTTGCTTCCTAAGTCCTTGCTTCCTCAGTCCTTGTTTCCTCAGTTCCTCTCAAAGCGTCTTGGAATAAAGGATCCAAGACCCCTCCCTCAGACCTCCAATGACCTTCGAGAGGAATTGAGGAAACAAGGATTTCGGCAACTAGTAAATTAAATTATTATTAAAAAACAATGATACATAAGCTATGTATCCTTACGCCACAATTCAATCAAATCTAAGATAAAAGTGGAAATACACATTGTGGGTTTATTCACCGGTTCGGGAATATATTAACCGCTTAAAACTTTAGAATTATGGAATTGGGACCCTGGAAATGTTTGGCAGCCTTTACAGTGCATATGAAACTTTAATGCGCTCTGCATAGGGAGGCAAATACATTCTACCCCTCTTTCTGTTCATCAGCAAAAGCAGCAGCATCCCCTCAAGCTTCAAACTTTGCAATATTTTTCCAGGGCCAATTGTTGGGATGCTTCCTCACTCATAGTAATATTAATGAAAAAAATGATGCACATGAATCGACATTCACTATGCGTCACCATTACTTTCAATACACAGATTTGGTGGGGGGGCGGGGGGCAGGAGAATAAATCAGAGGCGACAGCAAAAGCGTCACCACCGACAAGGGTAAGCTGACCTAATCCAGCCTGGTCCGTCAAGGACGAGAGGAGGCGGGCCTCGTTCCCTGCAGACGTAGAGCTACACACCATCGTACTGTGTCGGCTTGGGGCTGTATGGGTAACCGAGCCGTTCTCTACTGCTAGGTGCGACCCTAAAGATCAGATGACAATACGTACGGTATCATGGCCTATCATGGCCCATCTGTCAAGGGTGTCGTGTTCCAGTTCAAACCGACCATGCATGCTGCTAGAAGGGGATAAGGTGTTCTGGGAGCGCATAGGTAGGTCTACCAAAGCCTTTGTCGATTGACGAGGCAAAGTCCTATGGGATATATTCACCAAATGGCCATGATGTTTTGTCATTGGTTTCATACGATATGAAACATATGATTTATTTATTTAAAGGGTCTTACAACTAACTGATTTTGTACTGAAACAGTGTTACAAGACATACTTCCCATTGACGCTCAAATGTAGGCTATTACATGAGATGACAGACGCAACAAACTAACCCAAATCCAACATGACAAGAAAAAAGCATTACATTGTAAAATCAAAGTCAACCAGGCAACCCTTATTAAACATTAAAATAACTAACTCTTTCAAAGTATGAGTACTCACATGTTGGTATTTATTGGGGGAGTCCTTTGCTCCTTGTCTCGGCTGGCTTCTCTCCCTCATGTTCAGAATCTTCGTGGAGGGATGGTGCCACTTGGCCTCTGCAAAAGAGGAAGACAATTTGTGATATAATTATCTCGTTAAAATACTCGTGGTACAATTTCTACGATACTGTCCACTAGAATTGATGTCAGGTCAACTCTTCATATATTCAGGACTTGAACTGGGTCATATTCACTATGAACCAAATGGAAGCAAACAGATTAAAGTGGGGAGGGACTACCTGAATGTGTCCAATAAGAAACGCTTGTTTTCATTTCCCATTGCAAAACCTTTTACTACAGTGTGAACTAATGAATATGACCCTAGTTGCCATTACTGCCATTTTTTCAATGCAGTTCCTGAAATTCCCCCAAAATGAATTGGAATGGCAGTTATTTAGTCATTCTATTTTAAGGTACATGCTATGAAAGCACATGTCATTTTTTGACATCACAACATGACACGTTTGGTAAAACTTTATGTGAATGACAATCTTGAATCTGTAAGAATGACAGTTAATATTGCTTTCTGTTTTTTCTGTCTCCAGCTGACCTTTTTGCTGCATTTCTACTGACTGGCGAGTCTCTTTCATAGCACAGTTGATGATATTGGTGATTACATGATGATGCTTATGATGGTGATGATGACGATGCTGGTGATGAAGAAGAGTAACCCATACCTGCTGATCTGGTCCTCTCCAGCTTCGGCTCCCCCTCTCTCCGGCCCTCTCCCTCCTTGTCGCTCGGCTGGTCCAGGTGCAGTGCAGGTGACTGGCATCTACAGGTGCCCGAAAGAAGAACAGGACATGAAGCTAGAGGTATCAGCAAACTGGTTTAAATCTTCAAAAGAGGGAGGCAAGATATGACGTCTTTGTTGAACATTCTAACCATGAAGACAGTCAGTCAGTGACGCGCAGGTCTGCCATTTGTTTTGTTGTTGCCCAAACAGACTCAGTTTTGTTTTTCAACTGACCCACACCTGCATGATCTAATGTAGAGCCGCCAGATCCTACCACAGGGGTTGGCAACCCTGGTCCTGGAGTGACCCAAGCACTTCATGTTTTTGATTTAGCCGACCTGGAAGACCAGGTGTTTTGAATTTAGGCAATAATTTAACTGACCAATTACCTCAGTTGGTAAGGTGTAGTACCGAGTTGGAGCAAAATCCTGCAGTATCTGCGGCACTCCAAGAACAGGGTTGCCTACCCATGCCTTACCTAATCACAACTGTATCAACTTTCAATGCTATAATTATGTCAAATGAGAATTGTTATCCTAAACTCATGCCTCAAAGAGAACGCTAACCAGCATATCATGGCTCCCAAACATTACAATTGAGAAAATGGGTTTAAATTAATCTTCTCCCACAGCATCCTCAATGCTTTGCCATTGATTTGCATTGGAACCTTTAAAGTGCATTGTAATCCTTATCCACCCCACTTCCTGCTTTTCGCACCACTGGCCATTGTTTCACCTCACCACTTGGCTAGTCACACTGAGCTATTTCAAACCTTTCCCTTGGCGTGTAACAGTATCCGTTAAACTGTGGCTGCCCAGACACATTTCCACAATGTGTCTCGATGCTGTGGGGATATTGAAGGAATGCCTTGCAACCTGAGAGCCAGGGTCCGGCTGGGGCCTCTGGCCTGGCGACTATAGACTTGTCTGGACTGCAGGAGGGTCAAGGAATGGGGTCCTGGAAGAACCAGGATGGGGGGGTGGTAATGGCATTGTTCTGTCCTAGATAGAGGAGACGGCCTATCATATGACACGCGACTAGTCCTACTACATATACTGAATATATGGGTCACTGTACTGAATATATACACTATGCTGAATATATGTAAAGCACTTTTTGACAATGGCAGAGGTAACAAGTGGTTTTAAAATAAATGGGATTGAATTTGATTGATTCATATACACTATTGGTCATTGTGAATGCTGAACAGTTATGAAAATCGCTTTGGATGAAAATGCTAAATGACCATAGTATTATTATTATTGTGGTCCTCTTTCTGTATAGATTATGTGCCATCTATGCACATGTGGGGATAGTCTGGTTTAAGAGGGTTGATAGGAGTGTAAATATGTAGACTGTTGCACTTTTCATATGCATTTTAATTGTGCATTATGCTGCGTTTCTATGTATTATGCTCTTTGACATGGACTTGATTATTTTGAGGAACGTAGTAAACATCTAATAAACTTTGATTTTGGACTGAACTATCCCTTTAAACTGATAGGTGGGCGGGGTTTCTACTTTTGGCACTATTCCATCGGCACCATTGCCCCAGACAAGCTCAATCAAGCGCAGATACAGTATTTTAATATTATTGTATTCAAACCCAGTCTGCTGTGTATGTAACTCTCCATCGAGTGGCGAGGCATGAGGTTGAGTGTCTTAAAATGTACACCATAGTGGTCCTTAAATATACACCATAGTGGTCCTAAAATATACACCATCGTGGTCCTAAAATATACACCATAGTGGTCATAAAATGTGCATCGCAGCGCTGTGCCCTAATGCACTTACCCGTTAATGTATCCAGCCTTCTGGGACCAGGTGCCACAGGGTCCGGGGTCACTGGACGTGGACTGGTTGCTGGGGGAGCTGCAGTACAGTTGTCCAGGTTCCCGACTGCTACAGGAGGCCGTAGGGGATATCTCATATTCCTGCAGTACCCTGAAAACCACAAAAGAACGTTTAGGGGACGTTTAACCAAAACGGGCCTCGACCGCCAAAGTGCCCCACCTGTAAGGCTACAGCTTCAATGGCCCTGTTGAATGGAACGGGTTAGTTGTTAGTTGGATTCTCAAAAGGGCTACACACTCCAGGTCTAAGGAAACACTTTGATTGTACCTAGCAGACAAAACTAAATTGCCCACTGGGTGGGTCACTTTGGATAAACACATCTGCTAAACGACCATATTATCACTCATGTTATTCACAAAGAGCCTTCGTGACAATGTCAGGCGTGTCAATACAACTCATCGCCTAGCCTGGACATATGATAAACGTGCCCCTGATGTTTGTTTGTTTGTTTTGTGTATCATCATGTGCATTGTGCCAAAGGTCAAATCACACAGTGTTTTATTTTTTATTATTCGATACTGACAATACAAATAGTAGGTCAACCATTCGACAGTGACGATAAATAGTAACTAAACTACTAGAATCCCATCCATTTATGAAGAGTGTTTGAGGAAATACTAGGGGAACATAGCGTAAGTACGCAGTTAGGCCAGGCGTTATTCTTAGCCTGAACAGACTGTTCCAAGAGTGGGAGATGCTTGAGCCTCCGACTCGTGAAACTCGACTCTCCCGCCGGCCCGGGAGGAACGCTGAGCCCTCGAAAAAAAACACAGAATCCCAGATCATATGGAAAAGCTGAGATGGGATCGTAAATGTGCAATGGGTAATAGAGGGTATATATTGTAGGGCAGGGAGGAAGGGATAAGGTGGTGTGAAAGGGAGGATAATCTTGCATATTCAGCAGCTTTGGAGCAGGCCTGCTTCGCAAGGCGTTGGCAGCTGCAAATTGGAGTCCCACTCCCTCTTAATTAGCTGGCGAAGCTCCAACTAGGAGTGGAAGCCACAAAGTGTTTGAATTCAAACAACCCCCACACAAACATGTGCAGTGTCTCCGTGTCGTTTCCCTTAGGAAAACATGTCACCTTAATGGTTCCATTGTACTACCTCAGAGTCTATCACGTCTGTTTTTTTCTATAGAACCCAGACAAAGTGTCACATATGACAAATATGGTATGGTAAAAGGGTGCGGGAAATGTAATGTTACATGAATCATTACCCAGAAACCGGTTTCCATATTTCCTGCTGGTAATGGTGTGGTGACTCCCGGTACGCTCCACAGTGTTGATAAGAACCAATATGTTACTATATCAACTGGTCTGGTCCGAAAAGTAGACTGAGAAGGCTAGTGTCTTGGAAATACGTGGTCATTTTAATTTTGTTACTCATTCTGGTTTGATTTTCAAGAAATTTCAGTGACAAATGAAAATTCTAACTTTGTTCTAAAAGCTACCCCCACCTAAGTGTAGCTCACAAGCGCTAACTAAAACCCAAATAAAAGGACAATGACTAGTGGGTCAGGACTTTAGGTTCACTAAAGCCTTAGATGGAGTTTATCAAAACACACTGCGCTTTATTATTGCCAACAATTTTCGTACTCATCACTGCATTCTCTACCAGAAAGTTGGTTGGCCCTCTGATGTCACATTGCTACGTTCTCATTTATAAAAGCCCTTTTACATAAAGTCCCACTGTACCTAACATCATTACTAAACTTTAGACACCCGGTCTCAGGGATGGTGAACTCTGGAAATTCCTTTGGTCTATACAGTTAGGCAACTCTGCTTTTATAGTTTTCTTGCACCTTATTTTGTGGAACAATCGTTAAAATGTTCTTAAATGTGATGTTCTGGTGCCTCTAGGGGAATCCAGAAAGCTGATTGAGGACCTCATTACTGATGAACGTGTTTTTTTTTATGACCGTGTTTTTCTTTCTGCTTGCATTTTGTATTTACATTTTGATGTGGGTATTTTCTGGAATTTATGTAATTCAGGGTCTCATCTGTAAAAGAGATCATGGTTTCAGTATGAATCCCTGATAAAATAAAGGAGAAATAAATGCATCATTTGGTGCCAAAGCAGGGTTGACATCTTAACTCCTGACATCTTAAGTTTAATGAGAGAAATATCAGACACCAGAAGAGTTTGTAGCGAAGCAAACAACCTATTTTGCTTTAAAAGTATACAATTACCCAACAATGAACCTCTTCTGTGTGAAGTGCAGTCCATATGAAATGCCCATGTCTCCAAGAGAGCGACGTGTCTGATAAGAACAGTTTATATGGTTGCAAACAGGTCTATAATATACACAGACTGAACAAAACATTAAGAACACCTAACACCTAATATTGAGTTGACCCCCTCCCACCCTTCCATCAGAGCAGCCTCAATTCTTCGGGGCATGGTACAAGGTGTTGGAAGCGTTCCACAGGGATGCTCGCCCATGTTGACTCCAATGCTTCACACAGTCAATAAGGGAACATAGTTTTCACCTGGATTCACCTGGTCAGTCCATGTCATGGAAAGAGCAGGTGTTCACAATATTTTTGTACACTCAGTGTAGACTTGTACAGTCTTTCATACAGACATTTCCAAGGACACTCCAATCTGAAAATAGAGTTTTCACTCCTGAGAGGACAATCTATGCCAGAATCATTCCTGTGAAACCATTGACTAGAAGGGAATCACTTCATCTCAATTTTCTGCCACGATAAGAAAAAAATCAGGCCAATAGGCTGTGCTTTTCTTTTGACAAAAGGTACAACTCATCCCACAAAAATGCACTACTCCCACATATACAAACACATACCGGTATGCTTGCATGCACACACACAGTTGTCACAGTTGTAAAATGATATGCACACACTGATTATGTGAAACACCACACATACGCATGGCAACACACGCGTGTTCAACCTGATGTACCCTTGCATAGCTGACACGTAATGCAACACTGCCCAAAAGACCAGTGCTGAGGTAGCCTTACTGTCGCTGTGTGTGTGTGTGTGTGTGTGTGTGTGTGTGTGTGTGCGCGCGCGCGCGACGATCGGGGACAGACCACAGCAGAGAGGCAGTGCAGGGCTGCAAACAAGAGCCTCAACACTCAGGAGCTCAATAAAACATTCACATGCCTTGACACCCTGCTAGCGAACCCCACAGCCCCCCGCCCTCAACCCCTCACCAACTTCCATGCTGTGTGCCAAGTTCAGTAACAGGGGCACAACACGGGATGTCGATCCACAATCCTTATAGACAGAGTGAAAAAGTAGATGCTTATGGAGTGACATTGGTGCCAACAAAATTAAACATTTCATAATACAAATTCTGATAAAAATTCTGTTGCCACTAAAATCACTCCATAAAACATGACAAAACATATGGGCAAAAACGAGGAAAAACCTCAAGTCTCTTCTGTTTGTTTTTCTGTTAGTATCATATCAAGTGCCAAAGAGTGCTTATCATCTACATTCAGCATTGATTCAGTTGTTTTTTCTAGTTCTGGTACTCACTGTGTGTGCAAACACCATCTGAAGCAATGGCTGTGAGAAACACTGCTTTAAGTATCGTAGCTACAGCATGTTAGTTGGAATTAGAGCTGGGTCGAGTTTATTAGGGATCAACAGTAGAAAAACGGACAAACCGGGATGTTTTACCTAGACTTGTCAAATAACAAACCCCATTCCTGTTTTCCATTGCAAATTGTTGTAAAACACTCCGTTGCTTTCCCTAATGAACATGCCCCTTCTGCCATCTTGTTTTTCTTCCCGTCAGAGCAGTCTCAGTTTCCCAGTCATGTATTTGCCACTTAATTTTATGCTAATCACATTACAAAAACCTTGACCTCATTATGCACGGCCTATGCTAATGTCGTGCAGTGTCAGTGATACTAAGGATAGAAGTGCCATTATGTCCGTCGGGAAAATTATACAATTTCACTAACAAAAACAGGTCAGCAATGAGTCCCATTCAATTATTAGTAAAGGTCCTTGGGAGGAGTCAGACATGATTGGTCAGCAAATCTGTATATGTATATGAATTCTGAGTGACTCTTTATACCAAGCAAGGAAGCATGTTTGATGTAATTTACACTACCATTCAAAAGTTTGGGGTCACTTAGAAATGTCCTTGTTTTGGAAAGAGAAACATTTTTTTTGTCCATTAAAACAACATCAACTTGATCAGAAATACAGTGTAAACATTGTTAATGTTGTAAATGGCTATTGTAGCTGGATACGGCACATTTTTTATGGAATATCTACATAGGCGTATAGAGGCCCATTATCAGCAACCATCACTCCTGTGTTCCAATGGCACGTTGTGTTAGCTAATCCAAGTTTATAATTTTAAAAGGCCAATTGATCAATAGAAAACCCTTTTACAATTATGTTAGCACAGCTGAAAACTGTTGTTCTAATTAAAGAAGCAATAAAACTGGCCTTCTTTAGACTAGTTGAGTATCTGGAACATCAGCATTTGTGGGTTCGATTACAGAGTCAAAATGGCCAGAAACAAAGTACTTTCTTCTGAAACTCGTCAGTCTATTCTTGCTCTGAGAAATGAAAGCTATTCCATGCGAGAAATTGTCAAGAAACTGAAGATCTCGTACAACGTTGTGTACTACTCCCTTCACATAACAGTGCAAACTGGCTCTAACCAGAATGTAAAGAGGAGTGGGAGGCCCCGGTGCACAACTGAGCAAGAGGACAAGTACATTAGTGTGTCTAGTTTGAGAAACAGATGCCTCACAAGACCTCAACTGGCAGCTTCATTAAATAGTACCCGCAAAACACCAGTCTCAACATCAACAGTGAAGAGGTGACTCCGGGATGCTGGCCTTCTAGGCAGAGTTCCTCTGTCCAGTGTCTGTGTTCTTTTGCCCAGCTTAATCTTTTCTTTTTATTGGCCAGTCTGAGATATGGCTTTTTCTTTGCAACTCTGCCTAGAAGGCCAGAAGTGATGGTTGCTGATAATGGGCCTCTGTATGCCTATGTAGATATTCCATAAAAAAATCAGCCGTTTCCAGCTACAATAGTCATTTACAACATTGACAATGTCTACACTGTTTTAAATGGACAAAACATTGTATTTTCTTTCAAAAAACATGGACATTTCTAAGTGACCCCAAACTGTTGAAAGGTAGTGTATCTCAAGTTTCCTTTGGTGACAAACTTTGAGCATGATTATGAGTGTCAAAGGCAGGGATACTCAAATCTGGTCTCCAAGTACTGCTGCTCTCCAAGTACTGCTGATGTAAATTCTTCTGATAAGCAGGGACTGATTAAGACAGTGCTCGTGAGTGGAATCTCTAACCAACCAGTGACAATGAGTTTACCCTGTTCGAAAAGAAAACCGGCAGCACTTTGGCCCTTCAGGCTCAAATTTGAGTACCTCTGATCTAGGGCGTTTGAACTTGGAACTATGAGTCAATGAAGATGGAGGTGGGTGCTGAGGTGTACCTGGTCCCGTCCTGTTGCTTCCTGTCGAAGGAGGTGCTGCGGGAGATGGCCCCCTGGGCGTAGTGGAACATCTGCTGCCCGGGGCTGGGGCCCTGTGTGGGGGAGGCCCGGGACATGGACGGGCCGCCACCTGGGGCGGTCGAGACGCGGTGCCAGCCGGCGGCCGTGGTGGTCTTGTACTCCACCACGGGGACGCGGTACATCTCCGAGCAGCTCCTGATAGAATAAATCAAAAGACACATTAGCAATTCAGCGTCTTACAAAACAATCTTAAAACAGTGAAGTACATGTACTAAAATTTTACTGTAAGAGTATGAGTTGGTGTTGTTACCGTGTTATTAAGTGCATCTAATGTAAAACGTGTGAATCCTCTTACTTGCCAAATATGTTATACTGTAAGTCAATGGGAGCTTTAAGTTGAGATTTGGCAGATGGACTGCATTTTAAGAGTTAGGTCTTTTGAGATTTCTCAATGCCCGTTACATTTTTCCACAAACCTCACTAATTGATACGTCCATTTCCAAACTGGTTTAGCCTCGTTCCACCTCTTTCTTGCTTGATTTAAATGTCAGAATACAGTATTTACCCAATATTCTGAGTGCAATCTCCCATTGCATTTGGGACCAGTCGCTGCTAACTTGTGTCCAACTTCATCCCAATTTACTGCTACTTTGCTACAGTTAAATATGTTAAACATTTGCTGATGGATATGAGCTGCATTGACTAAGCCTGTGGCCGATTAATAACATTGATAACAGCCGATTGATCAATAACACTGGTATTAGTATTTTATTTGGATCCCCGTTAGCGGTTGCGAAAGCCGCAGCTCCTCTTCCAGGGGTCCACACAAAACATAACATTAATAGACAACATTGATTAATTTAACAAGCCCATTAGGTCATGACTACAGAGATCATTAGCTTTGAACTAGCCAAGTCCCAAAAATCTGGGTCCCAAAATGCATCCTATTTTCCTATTCTGAACAAGAATATAAACACAACATGTAAAGTGTTGGTCCCATGTTTCATGAGCTAAAATAAAATATCCTAGAAATGTTCCTATGGATAATGTTCTCTTTCACCCTGCTTGATTCCTGTTAAAACATGATTTGGCAAGTCTCAAGTTCTCAACAACAGTTCACCAACCAACCCAACGACTACCTTGGAATGTCCCAAAAAAATGGCACAGCACAAAAACCCGGTCTTGATTCATACATGTTGGCCCAGTCTCAAATGGCACAGGTCCATAGGGCTCTGGACAAAAGTAATGCGCTACGTACACTGAACAAAAATACAAATGCAACAATGTCAAAGATTTTACTGAGTTGCAGTTCATATAAAGAAAAAATAATAATAAAATCGGTCAACTGAAATAAATTCATTATGCCCTAATCTATGGATTTCACATGACTGGGAATACAGATATGAATCTGTTGGTCAAAGGTACCTTAAAAAAAAGGTAGGTGCGTGGATCAGAAAACCAGTCAGTATCTGATGAGTTTACATCATGCAGTGCAACATCTCCTTCACATAGAGTTGATCATGCTGTTGATTGTGGCCTGTGGTATGCGGTCCCACTCCTCTTCAATGGCTGTGCGAAGTTTCTGGATATTGGCAGGAACTGGAACAAGCTGTCATATACATCGATCCAGAGCATCCCAAACGTGCTCAATAGGTGACCTGAACACTGAGTACGCCATGTCCCGACATGTCCTTTTGAGGCCTTTTATGCATTCTAGTAGAGTTAAATAGTTACACACACACACACGGACGCAGCAGTCTGCGACACTGCAACTCAGTGCAAGAGGCGTCACTACAGTCCCTGGTTCGAATCCAGGCTGTATCACATCCGGCCGTGATTGGGAGCCCCATAGGGCGGCCCATAATTGGCCCAGCGTCATCTGGGTTTGGCCGGGGTAGGCTGTCATTGTAAATAATACTTTTTCTTAACTGACTTTAAATAAAAGGTTGCACACAGACACACATACCAAAAAGTTATTTTGGTGGAATTTAAGTGTGTCCCCATTACCAGTAAAACATAATCCAAACCTATTTCTTTCACTTACTTGCTGTGCTGTTTCATGGTACATTTGTTCAGTTGTTTTATTCTCAACCAGGATTTCATCATACATGTCAAGCAGTGAAGTTTCAGCTTTCTGTCCGTCCATGATCTCTTCCTCGGTGGGCACTGTCACTGTGTCCATTTCTATCTTGTCCAGCTATGTATGTAACATTTCACGTAAACCCTGTTTCATGTCTGCATCGAAGTAGCGGTCCTTGTACCTAGCATTGAGCATGGTTGCGACACAGTAAAGAAGCTCAGAGAGAATACCACCGAATCGCTTATTCACATCCTCGAGTACTTTTGTACGTTTTGCGTTGGCAGTTTTGTTGAGCAGGCGTTTTAATGCCATGACAGAAGGTATCATGTCTGCTGCAAACGCAGTTGAGCTTATTTCTCGAGTTTGTTCATGTTTCCAAGTTTCAAGCATGTTCTCAAATGCCATTGAAATGGCAGTAGCGGTATGAGAACCAGCACATTCTTGAGCATGCAATACAGCTTTCCACAGTACGACATCCTGGTCGGCCCATTGTGCTGTCAGACTCAGCATGCTCATGGGACTGACATCGCTGGTCCAAATGTCAATTGTGACATCCATAGCAAGTAGCATAATGAGATCCATTATCTTGGCTTTAATGGATTTCACCTTTGAGTTGTCTCGCTGAAATTTTCTTTCAAATGACTGCTCAACTTGAACTTGTTTAGTTGTTGGAAGTGCGCTGTATTTTCATGGCGTCATTACGTCATCTACTTACGTTATATACGTATGCACTTCAGCTTTGACATTGGTTTTGCACATTGGCCTCTAGTTTAACACAGATGCCGATGTTGGCATTTTTAGCTAATATCGTCCGATTCCGATATGCTCACCGATATATCGTGCATCCCTAATTTACATCCCTGTTAGTGAGCATTTCTCCTTTGCCAAGATAATCCATCCACTTGACAGATGTGGCATATCAAGAAGCTGATTAAATAGCATGATCATTACACAGGTGCACCTTGTGCTGGGGACAATAAAAGGCCACTCTAAAAATGTGCAGTTCTGTCACACAACACAATGCCACAGATGTCTCAAGTTGAAGGAGTGTACAATTGGCATGATGACTGTAGGAATGTCCACCAGAGCTGTTGCCTCACAATCACAGACCACGTGTAATCACGCTAGTCCAGGACCTCCACATCCAACTTCTTTACCTGCGGGATTGTTTGAGACCAACCACTCTGACAGCTGATGAAACGAAGGACCATTTATGTCTGTAATAAAGCCCTTTTGTGGGGAAAAACTCATTCTGATTGGCTGGTCCAGGTTCCCAAGTCCTATGCCCACCCATAGCTGCGCCCGTGCCTAGGCATGTGAAATCCATACATTAGGGCCTAGTGAATTTATTTCAATTGACCGATTTCCTTATATGAACTGTTACACAGTAAAATCGTTGAAATTGTTCCATTTTAGCGTTTACATTTTTGTTCAGTGAAAGAATAAAACGCTTGGGACAGATGTTTTTGTAAGAGCTATTTAGCTTAGTTAAGTACAAAGAAGGAGGAAGTGGTGTTTAAGCTACCTCCTGGGTGTGCCGTCCTCATGGGGCTGGACGATGACCACACTGACCGTGTTGGACGTGCGCAGCAGGTCGATCATCTGCTCGTGGGACAGTGTGGCCACGGCCACCTTGCAGATCTCCATCAGCCGGCTGCCCGGACGGAGACCCACCTGCCAGGCGAAGCCGAAGGGCTCCACGTCTGCCACCACACCCTCGAAGTTGACGTGGAATCCCAGCTGGCCCAAACCGTTTCGCCGGAGGGTCATCTCCACTGTCTCGCAGCCCCGGGTGACAATCTAGGGCGACATGACCAAGAGAGTAAATTTCAGCCTACTTTGATCTAATGGCTTTATTAGGGTTTATCCATGTTGGCAACTGTTTTGAATAGTTATGAGCATTACCTTATAAGGCCAACCTTTACCCCAGTTAAAGTTGCTAATTACTACCTCTCCGTGAGGTTGTGGTTTGACCTAATCCACACATATACAAAACCTTAACAGCACTGAAGCTGATGAGAACTTAAATTATTATCCCTTTCCATTATAAAGTTGGTTGAAAAGACTAAGGGCTCCATTCAATCAAACTTGGCAACAAAAACAAAATATAGTCCAAACGTGGCCTGAGCTGGCCTCTTGAAGTGCAGGAAACAGTTGTGGGATTTGACAAAAAAAGTGTGCCAACAATAGGAGAAATACCTAGATAATTTCAGAATAAACCAGCCAATCTCACAATGTCAAACTCTGCAGAGATTAGGGTCGTCACGAAGCAAAAGGTTAAAAGACACCAGCTCTGTTTGGAGTGGCAACGTGTCACTATTTTTCATCCAGACTCCCCAGTTCTTCACCCCTTTTTAGCATCTTAAAGCCTGGGCATCTGAGGTGAATGCTATTGTGACAACCCTAGCAGAGGCTTTAGACACCTTTGGATAATCCCATTTAACCAAAATTAAAAGGTCTTGGGACAGAGAGCTCAGGGACACCCGACCCCATACGACCTCTCGTCTCCCCCTAAATAATACAATTATCAATCAAATGACTCAATCAATTAGTGGGAAAAAAGCAGGAGGAAAGTACACGCCCCGGCAGGCCTTAATTACCACCAGTGATTCAAGAACAGTAACTTTTAACAACACACATATTGTTGTGAGGCTGAGGTAAAGTGGGGGTATAACTGGGGGACATCTGCTGACCTGCCGACTAATCTGCTGTGACTTGGGCTGGCTCCCAGGACTTGAGTAATCACCTCACTGCAGTGTTCACCCATAGTAAACTATTTAGCTTAACAAGATCTTTTCACATCAGATACAGGGCTGATCTGACTGGTCAAAATACCAATTAATACCAATTAGTAAATCTGAATTGGGATGCCTGTCAAAACGTAGCCAAATACTGAGGTACAAGTGTCTTATGATACTTATGTCTCAGGCAGAGGTGGCCAATCTTCTCTCTGGGCCAGTGTGGGTACAGCCAAGCAGTAACAAAACCAAGTGATCAACTAAACCTAGTCTTCAGTAAATACTTGGAGAAGTTGAATCAGATATGTTCCTTGTGGGTTCGATTGACGACCCCTGGTTTAAACATTGAGGCGTGGTTTCCCGGACACAAATTAAGCCTTGACTAAAAATCATTCTCAATTGAAAATGCTTTTTAGTCCAGGATAAGGCTTAATCTGTGTACAGGATGTGTAGCACTGAATTATGTTGTCTTTTAGCCTCCCACGCAACCTTTTTACCTCCAACCTCTGCATGATCTCCCGGACATCGTCCCAGCATCCTTCCTGCGTGGAGAACACCACACACTCGCCTCGCTCGTAGAAAAGCCGGACGCTCCCGGATGTTGAGCTCCAACCAAGGACGTCGCGGCAGTAGCAGTTGAACACCACCTCCTTGGACGCCTCTTCGATCAGCACCACAAACTCATTGGAGACGGCCAGCAAGCAGCCAATGTCTGCTGACTGGCCAAAGTCCCGGGCAACCACGGCCCAAGTGACCGCCCCGTAGCTCTGGAGGTGGGCGTTGCGCCGGGGTCGGCTGCGCTCCTTCTTCTTGACACCCAACGAGATGAAGCTGAACTTGGCCGCCGAAGAGTCCACGGGGGTGGTGCTTACAAAGTTCTCAGCCAAATCCTTCAGGTACTCTTGGCGCGTGCGCATGGCCATGGCGCGGAACTTGTCCGACTTATGCACTGCATTCTCGCCGTTCATCATCTTGGCCAGGAGGAAGTCCCGGAACATGGCCGACTTTGGGAAGAACACCCCCTGGGGGATAGGAGGACCGAAGGCGGGCACGTCTTTAGATCTGGTGACCGCCACACTAAAAACATAAAGAAAAACAGCCATTTTAATCGCTCTGTCATTTTGCATAATCTTTTCTAAGTAACACAAATAGGTCATAACAATACATTTGAGAGAGATCTGTTGGGGGATTTTGAATTACAGCCATTACGGCCACTCCCTGGAAATGGAAAGGTTCCAAACTGTTGTTCTGCTAATCCGAAATTACAAGAGCAGAACAAGTGGTTTCACGACCAACTGTACGTCATATTAGATAGTTAAAGTGCTGTTCCATTGCGTGAATATAATGGACTACACTAGCATATTTTTTATAATGCTCTATTATAAATAGAGGTGTGGTATCAGTTTAAACAAATAGAGGTCCTTTCAACTCTCACAGTGGTGTAGGTAGTGACAAGCAACTGATGTTTCTGTATGACCAGAATTCTGATTCAAGACTCAGGTCCGCTAACAGTAAGGGCCGGAAATCATTGTAGTGTAATTTCAGTAGTTTCTTTGAAATTGGACAGCAACATATCCAAATCAAAATTAACATCTCCAAATCTGTTTTGATTTATCACAGGTGCAGCAAAATGCTTGTGTTTCTAGCTCCAACAGTAGGTTGGATGGGGAGCGTCGCTGCACAGCTATTTTCAGGTCATTCCAGAGATGTTCGATCATGTTCAAGTCCGGGCTCTGGCTGGGTCACTCAAGGACATGGAGACTTGTCCCGAAGCCACTCCTGCATTTTCTTAGCTGTGTGCTTAGGGTCATTGTCCTATTAGAAGGTGAATCTTAGGCCCCAGTCTGAGGTCCTGAGCACTCCGGAGAAGGTTTTCATCAAGGATCTCTCTGTAGTTTGGGGCGGCAGGGTAGCCTAGTGGTTAGAGCGTTGGACTAGTAACCGGAAGGTTGCAAAGTTCAAACCCCCTTGCTGATAAGGTACAAATCTGTCGTTCTGCCCCTGAACAGGGCCGTCAATGAAAATAAGAATTTGTTAACTGACTTAACTAGTTAAATAAAGGTAAAATAAATCAAAAATGTAAAAAAGTTATTCATCTTTCCCCCATCCTGACTAGTCTCCCTGCCGCTGAAAACCTCTCCACAGCATGATGCTGCCACCACCATGCTTCACTGAAGGGATGTTTCCTCCAGATGTGATGCTTGACATTCGGGCCAAATAGTTCATTCTTGTTCATTCTTGGTTTCATCAGACCAGATAATCTTGTTTCTCATTTAACAGCCCACTCCAAGTGGGCTGTCATGTGCCTTTTACTGAGGAGTGGCTTCCGTCTGGCCACTCTACCAGTTCTCCAGAGGATCTCTGGAGCTCTGTCAGAGTGACCATCGGGTTCTTGGTCACCTCCCTGACCAAGGCCTTTCTCCCCCAATTATTCAGTTTGGCTGGGCAGCCAGCTCTAGGAAGAGTCTTGGTGGTTCCAAAGTTCTTCCGTTTAAGAATGATGGAGGGCATTGTTCTTGGGGACCTTCAATGCTGCAGAATTTTTTTGGGTACCCTTCCCCAGATATGTACCTCGACACAGTCCTGTCTTGGAGCTCTACGGACAATTTCTTCAGCTTCATTGCTTGCTTTCTGCTCTGACATGCACTGTCAACTGTGGGACCTTATACAGACAGGTGTGCACCTTCTCCAAATCATGGTCATCAATTGAATTTGCCACAGGTAGACTCCAATCAAGTTGTAGAAACATCAAGGATGATCAATGGAAACAGGGTGCACCTGAGCTCAATTTTGTTTCTCATAGCAAAGGGTCGGAATACTGACATAAATAAGGCATCTGTTTTTAATTTGCAAAGATTCCTAAAAACCTGTTTTCGCTTTGTCATTATGGGTTATTGAGTGTAGATTGATGAAAACAATTCATTTGATCAATTTTAGAATAAGGCTGTAACTTAACAAAATGTGGGAAAAGTCAAGGGGTCTCAATACTTTCCGAATGCGCTGTAAATATAAAGTGGTTAAACAGTATGTAAACATTATTAAAGTGACTAGTGTTCAATGACTATGTACATAGGGCAGCAGTCTAAGGCGCAGGGTAGAGTACCGCATGGTAGCCGGCTAGAACAGTGAATAAGTTTCAGGGCAGGGAACTGAGTGGAGGCCGGCTAGTTGGGAATGTAACAGTCTGATGGCCTGGATATAGAAGCTGTTTCTCAGTTTTTCGGGCCCAGCTGCCTTCAAGATGGTAGCGGGGTGAACAGGCTGTGGCCCGGGTGGCTGAGGTCCTTGGGCTGAGCACACACTCCTGTGAAGCCCCTGTGTTGAAGATCAGCGTGGCGGAGGTGTTGTTGCCTACCCTTACCACTTGGGGTCGGCCCGTCAGGGAGTCCAGGACCAAGTTGCACAGGGAAGGGTTCAGACCCTGGGCCCTGAGCTGTAATTTATGAACATTATTCTTACATACAGTACCAGTCAAAAGTTTGGACACACCAACTCAAGGGTTTCCCTTTATTTTTACTATTAGAATAATAGTGAAGACATCAAAACTATGAAATAACACATGGAATCATGTAGTAGCCAAAAAAAGTGTTAAAACGAATCAAAATATATTTAAGATTCTTCAAAAGTCGTCTTTCTTGGCAAGTCTCTTATTGGTGTCCTTTAGTAGTGGATTCTTTGCAGCATTTCGACCATGAAGGCCTGATTCACACAGTCTCCTCTGAACAGTTGATGTTGATATGTGTCTGCTAATTGAACTCTGATGCATTTATTTGGGCTGCAATCTCTGAGGGGGGGTAACTCTAATGAACTTATCCTCTGCAGCAGGGGTAACGCTGGGTCTTCCTTTCCTGTGGCGGTCGTCATGAGAGCCAGCTTCATCATAGCGCTTGATGGTTTTTGCGACTGCACTTGAAGAAACGTTCAAAGTTCTTCCGGATTGACTGACCTCATTGTTTTAAAGTAATGATATGGCATAATATGGCAAGAATAGGGCCATCTTCTGTATACTCCCCTACCTTGTCACAACTCAACTGATTGGCTCAAATGCATTAAGGAAAGAAATTCCACAAATTAACTTTTAACAAGGCACACCTGTTAATTGAAATGCATTCCAGGTGACTACCTCATGAAGCTTGTTGAGAGAATGTCAAGAGTGTGCAAAGCTGTCAAAGGCAAAGGGTCGCTACCTTGAAGATTCTCAAATATAAAAAAATATTTCAATTTTTGAAACTTTTTGGTTACTACATGATTCCATGTGTGTTATTTGAAAGTTTTGATATCTTTCCATATCTACAATGTAGAAAAAAGTTAAAATAACAAAAATGGAATGAGTAGGTGTGTTCAAACTTTTGACTGGTACTGTAGGTATTTATCTTGTTCAGGTGGGATTGGGCAGGGTGCAGTGCAATGGCAATCGCCCGGGGTCTGTTGAAGCGATATGTGAATTGTAGTGGGTCTGGGTTTCAGGTAATGTAGAGGTGATATGATCCTTAACTAGCCTCTCAAAGAACTTCATGATGACAACTTCATGATGCAAGGGACGATAGTAATTTACCTTCACTTTCTTTGGTGCAATGGTGGACATCTTGATGCAAGTGGGAACAACAGACTGGGATATGGAGATGAAATACGTCTGTAAAGACTTCAGCCAGCTGGTCTGCACATGCTTTGAGGACGTGGCCCTGCAGTCTTGCAAGGGTTAACACTCTTAAATGACTTACTCATTTCGGCCACAGAGAACGAAAGCAGAGTCCCCGTGAGCGTCGGTGGCTCGATGTAGTTTTCCTCGAAGCAGGTGAAGGTGTTTAGCTCGTCCAGGAGCGAGGCGTGGATGTCCGCGGCGTGGCTGGTTTTCCCTTCATAAATCGGTGATTGTCTGGAGTCCCTGTCACATTAGGATCATGTCTGAGCCGTTTAATGCAAATCCACTGTGTACTGTTGTTTTGCCTCTTGATTGTGTTACTGAGGTCGTAGCTGGTCTGCTTGTACACATCCATGTTCCCAGTCACCTTGCCATGGTTAAATGCGAAGGTTCGCGCTTTCAGTTTTGTGAATGCTGCAATAAATCCACGTTTTTTGGTTTGGACGAGTTCTAATCGTCACAGTGGGAACAACATCCTCTATGCACTTCCTTATTAACCCATTCTCCGAGTCAGTGTGGAAGTAAATACTGTTCTCAGAGGCGAACCAGAATATTTCCAGTTCCGCGTGATCAAAAACAAACTTGAAGCATAGATTTCAATTGGTCAGACCAATATTGAGCAGTCCATACCACAGGAGCTTCCTGTTCCTGTTTTGCATAGCCTAAAAAAAGGAGAGTAGCAATGATCCACAGTCCGTGTTGCGCATGTAATCACAGGAGATGTGTTGATAGAATTTATGTAGCGTTTTCCTCAGATGTCCTTTATTAAAGTCCCCAGCTACAATAAATGCGGCCTCAGAATAAGCGGTTTCCAGGTTGCACATAGAAAAGTGTAGTACCCTGAGTGTCGACTTGGGTGGGAATATACACGGCAGTGACGATGACCGAAGAAAATTATTTTGGGAGGTAATGTGGTATTCCTGATTGGGAGAACTTTACCACAATCACACAGTTGTTAATCATGAAACTTATTTTATTTTTCCTGAATAATTTTTTCTTCCTGTCTGTGCGATGGACAGGGAACCCTGCTGGCTAAATGGACAATATGTCCACAGATAGTGTTTTTTTACAGAATCATAGCTATGTTACAGTCCCTGATGTCTCTCTGGAAGGAGATCCTCGCCCTAAGCTTTTCTAATTTATTGTCCAGGGACTGAACGTTAGCAATGGAGGGAGTTGACACTTGATTCAACAATCATTAAGAGGCACTTCTGAATGATTGACTCTTGTAATGATTGGATTCCAGCCTTATTGAAATTGGGCCCTTAGGTACATGAATGATTGAATAAATGCAAGTTAATTTAAACCAGCTCTATACATCTCTCACGCCAAATGTTTTAGAAGTATCGGCAGTCTGCTTTGCTCACCTGTAGCAAACATTTTCTGTGCAAGGGTTGTGGACTTTGACGATGATGAACACGTGCTGGAAGTGCGAGCGAATGTTTTGGGGAGTGAAGGGAAGAGCGCCAGGTTCCTGGAAGATGACGGTGACAATGTCATTTCCAATGTGTCTCTTCCTCAGTAGCTAAATGGCAAGAAAAGGAAACGGAAAAGAAAAAGCACATTAGAATTCAGAAAAGTAAATGCCCTTACAGTACATGAGAGACTATGACAGTGTCTCAAAAGGCCTAAAAAAGACCTACATGGTACGTGATAAAGAAATATATCCAATTCTTTATCACGAGTCAAGCTGTTAAGTGGTCAAGGAAAGGATATGGAGGACAGTAAAACCTGTTTATTTGGAGTCTATCAGAGGGCATGTGGGAGCTATAATGCTGTCATATTGCTTACACCTCTCATATCCTTGCCAATCAACAGAAGTGCTAAAGGCAGTGGCTAGGGTCCAGAGGTTTCTAACAGGGCGATAACAGACTATGGCCTCCTGATGTCTGTTAAGTCCCTTGGTGTAGGGTAGGTGGTAAACAAACGGGATGAGGGGTGGAATAGGCCGGATCAAGGGGCTCAAGTAGTGGCAGAGCCTTTTGGGGGGGCTTACAGCTAATCTCAGAAATCAAATGGGATCCCAGGGGAGGAATGAAACTTCAAATCCTGATAATCCTGATAATCAAGGCCCAAGACACATGCGATGCACAAGACATTTGGCCTGTTCTAATTTCCCTAACGCTTAGAAAGGACACTGGCCCTGTATAGGTGGATTTCTATGAACGCGGGGCAGTTTGTCAGTCCTGATTCCTGGACATACTCTGCAGAGGGACACAGCTTAAAGACGGCCTAAAATCTTTATTGCTGTAACTGAATTTCAGACCTACAGAATAGTCCAATAATAAAAAAAAAACAGTGAATCGAATTAGAGGTCGACCGATTAATTAGGGCCGATTTCAAGTTTACATAACAATCGGTAATCTGCATTTTTGGACGCCGATTATGGCCGATTACATTGCATTCCACGTGGAAACTGCATGGCAGGCTAACCACCTGTTACACGAGTGCAGCAAGGAGCCAAGGTAAGTTGCTAGCTAGCATTAAACGTATCTTATATAAAACAATCGCTCTTCAAATAATCACTAGTTACCTACACATGGTTGATGATATTACAAGATTAGCTAGCTTATCCTGCGTTGCATATAATCAATTTGGTGCCTGTTAATTTATCATCGAATCGCAGCCTACTTCGCCAAACTGGGGATGATTTAAGAGCATTCGTGAAAAAAAGCACAATCGTTGCACAAATGTACCTAACCCATAAACATCAATGCCTTTCTTAAAAATCCATACACAGAAGTATATTTTTGAAACCTGCATATTTAGTTAAAATAAATTCATTTTAGCAGGCAATATTAACTAGAGAAATTGTGTCATATACAGTGGGGCAAAAAAGTATTTAGTCAGCCACCAATTGTGCACGTTCTCCCACTTAAAAAGACGAGAGAGGCCTGTAATTTTCATCATAGGTACACTTCAACTATGACAGACAAAATGAGAAAAAAAATCCAGAAAATCACATTGTAGAATTTTTTATGAATTTATTTGCAAATTATGGTGGAAAATAAGAATTTGGTCAATAACAAAAGTTTCTCAATACTTTGTTATTTACCCTTTGTTGGCAATGACAGAGGTCAAACGTTTTCTGTAAGTCTTCACAAGGTTTTCACACACTTCTGCTGGTATTTTGGCCCATTCCTCCATGCAGATCTCCTCTAGAGCAGTGATGTTTTGGGGCTGTTGCTGGGCAACACGGACGTTCAACTCCCTCCAAAGATTTTCTATGGGGTTGAGATCTGGAGACTGGCTAGGCCACTCCAGGACCTTGAAATGCTTCTTACGAAGCCACTCCTTCGTTGCCCAGGCGGTGTGTTTGGGATCATTGTCAAGCTGAAAGACCGAGCCATGTTTCATCTTCAATGCCCTTGCTGATGGAAGGAGGTTTTCACTCAAAATCTCACGATACATGGCCCCATTCATTCTTTCCTTTACACGGATCAGTCGTCCTGGTCCCTTTGCAGAAAAACAGCCCCAAACCATGATGTTTCCACCCCCATGCTTCACAGTAGGTATGGTGTTCTTTGGATGCAACTCAGCATTCTTTGTCCTCCAAACACGACAAGTTAACTTTTTGGTAAAAACTCATATTTTGGTTTCATCTGACCATGAAATCCTCACAATCTTCTTCTGGATCATCCAAATGCTCTCTAGCAAACTTCAGACGGGCCTGGACATGTACTGGCTTAAGCAGGGGGACACGTCTAGCACTGCAGGATTTGAGTCCCTGGCGGCGTAGTGTGTTACTGATGGTAGGCTTTGTTACTTTGGTCCCAACTCTCTGCAGGTCATTCACTAGGTCCCCCCGTGTGGTTCTGGGATTTTTGCTCACCGATCTTGTGATAATTTTGATCCCACGGGGTGAGATCTTGCGTGGAGCCCCAGATCGAGGGAGATTATCAGTGGTCTTGTATGTCTTCCATTTCCTAATAATTGCTCAAACAGTTGATTTCTTCAAACCAAGCTGCTTACCTATTGCAGATTCAGTCTTCCCAGCCTGGTGCAGGTCTACAATTTTGTTTCTGGTGTCTTTTGACAGCTCTTTGGTCTTGGCCATAGTGGAGTTTGGAGTGTGACTGTTTGAGGTTGTGGACAGGTGTCTTTTATACTGATAACAAGTTCAAGCAGGTGCCATTAATACAGGTAACGAGTAGAGGACAGAGGAGCCTCTTAAAGAAGAAGTTACAGTTCTGTGAGAGCCAGAAATCTTGCTTGTTTGTAGGTGACCAAATACTTATTTTCCACCATAATTTGAAAATAAATTCATTAAAAATCCCTCAATGTGATTTTCTGGATTTTTTTTCTCATTTTGTCTGTCGTAGTTGAAGTGTACCTATGATGAAAATTACAGGACTCTCATCTTTTTAAGTGGGAGAACTTGCACAATTGGTGGCTGACTAAATACTTGTTTGCCCCACTGTGTGTGTATATATATATGTATATATATATATATATATATATATATGTATATGTATATGTATATGTATATATATATATATATATATATATATATATATATATATATATATATATATGTATATATGTATATGTGTAAAAAAATAAATAAAAAAATATAAAAAAAATCGGTTGATCTCTAATCTGAATGCTGTTCCCAAGAGCTTTACGTAAAATACTGCTTACAACTGCACAGCAAATAGAATCAACATGGTGCACATGACAATTCATTTATAGACCATGTTGCTATGGTCTAGATAGAAAGACCCACCCAGGCATATTCAGACACCAAGCAGAGTGGAGAATTTAATTGAGGAGTGCATGCGAAATTGTTGTCGTGGCAACATCTCCAGCAATAGCATTTCCAATTAACAAGTCACTGACTGGGGGAAATTATGCACGACTCCGAAATGATGAGTGCCAATTGCTGATATTGGAGAGCAGATTGTGACTAAAGGATCAACATGGAAAGCTACCAGTTGTAGTAAATGGGTAGAAACTATAAGGAATGTTCATGATAATGATCACTATAATGATGATAAAAAAGGGTTGCAGTTAGTCATTGACGTCAGTGAGAAAAATATACATTTTTCAGAGCATCATAAATGTCTTTCTCGCTTAACTTGAGTTTCTGGGGGGGTTTACTAAGCTAACATATGGAATTGTTTTAAGATGGTCATAGCAAGGATCATTTAGCTATTTGATGTTGAATTTTAGAACCCCTTTATCTATTCCCCCAAAATATTGAAAAACATTACGGCACTTAAGCCCATAGAAACACATTGATAACTGATTCATACATGGAAAAGCAGATAGTAAAAAAATATATATATATTTTTGCACATTTTTAACCCAATTTGTTTGGTCTGACAAACACAGCCATAAGCTCAGCCACCTTCCACTGCACAGGTGGATTGAGACACAGCCCATGCAATAAAACAGATACAACTATCTTAAAACAGACGGATTTGATGGGGGTGTTTTTATTTTGGTTTCATCTGACCGGGGCAGCGGAAATTGACTCGAGGGTTATGTGCAGTGGTGTAAAGTACTTAAGTAAAAATACTTTAAAGTACTACTTAAGTAGTTTTATGGGGAATCTGTACTGAACCATTTATATTTTTTGACTTTTATTTATAAGTTTTACTTCACTACATTCCGAAAGTAAATAATGTACTTTTTACTCCACACATTTTTCCCTGGCACCCAAAAGTACTCATTACATTTTGAATGCTTAGCAGGACAGGAAAATTGACCAATTCAGGTGCTTATCAAGAACAGCAATGGTCATCCCTACTGCCTCTGATCTTGGCAGACTCACTAAACACACATGCTTAATTTGTAAATGAGTGTGCCCCTGGCTTTCTGTAAAAATAAAAAAAGAACAAGAAAATGTCACCATCTGTTTTATAAGGAATTTTTACATTTGATACTTAAGTATATTTTAGCAATTACATTTACTTTGATACTTAGATATATTTAATACCAAATACTTTTAGACTTTTACTCAAGTAGTACTTTACTGGGTGACTTCCACTTTTACTTGAGTAATTTTCTATTAAGGCATCTTTACTTTTTCCACAAGTATGAAAATGGAGTACTTTTTCCAGCACTGTTTATGTGCACATCTCCACATCTTCAGCCCTTAATGTTTTGAAAATCTGACCTACTAGATCTTTGTGTTAATTAGCTCCTCTGAAGTGGCACTCCTAAATCTGGCTTTAAGGGCAGTTACAACAATATTCAAATACCTGTGGCAGTGACGTTTGCCAAGACCAATCTCTCAGTTTACTTACACAAATGTTGGGGGCCCACTGCGGGTGGACACAGATTGACTAGTGCTGCTTTAATGGGATACTTTCAGATGTTGGCAATGAGGCCCTTTATCTACTTCCCCAGAGTCAGATGTACTAGTGCATAGACATTTTATGCATCGGTGTCCAGTATGAAGGAAGTTGGAGGTAGCGTTAGCCCAATGACTGGAAGTCTACGGTATCTACTAGCATGCTAGCAGGTAACCATAGACTTCCAGTGTCCACTCACCTGTTGTTTGTTGTTGGGGGTGTAGGGGAGCAGTGTGGACACGTGGAACATCAGCTCATAGTCTTTGTAAGTAGTGTAGAGAGAATGTGTTCCAGTGGAATCCGCTGTAACACCCAAACAAAGAATTTAGGTCAGAGCAGAGACATTCTAAACAGAATTTAAAATAATGTAATACTGTAGTCTCTGGAGAAAAAAAAATCTAATTACATGATCTGCAATAAGATCATTGAATACAGCAATAATAATCCTGTGGTATTTCCAGGGACGGACTAAGACCAGAAATGGGCATTTCCAACACTCTGGACCATTCGTTTCCTTGAGGCCCCCCATTATTAATCAAATAGCAATAATACTGCACAAATTATTTTTAAGACAGATCGGCCAATCTTGCATTTGCCTGAAATGCCCTATGGCCAGTCTGTTTCTGTGTATTTCTAAATGGCCAGAGCTTTCCCCAGAGCTCGGAAACGACACTGGCCATTGTTCCTGTATAGGTGGATTTACATGAAAGCTGGGCAGATTGCGTGTCATTTCCAGGAATCAGGATAGACAGACTGACACAGCTTTAAGATGGCTTAAAATCTTGACTGCTGTAACTGAATTTCAGACCTCCAGAATAGCCCATTAATAATAAAAAAACAGTTATCTGAATGCTTTTCCCAAGAGACATGTAAGATGTTGCTTACAACTGCAAAGCAAATAGAACCAACAGAGTACACATGGCAATTCATTTATAGAGTGTTGCTATGGTCTATATAGAAAGACCCACCCGGGTTTATTCACAGACAACAAGTCGAATCAATCTTTATTTATACAGATGCAAAAAACAAGGAAAGGAAAGCTTAAATATTTACTACACAACAAACAAGAATAAAAACTAAAGTGTGACAAACTGAATAACTAAAAAGCACCCTAAGGAAAAGCAAAGCAAAAAACATGAGTTTTAAGATCTCTTAAATATATGTCCACAGTTTTGGCCTTCTCAGGTTCTCTGGCAGGCTATTCCAGAGGCTGGGGGCATAATAACTATAGACTGCCTATAGTGGGGAACTTAACATGGAGTGCATGCGACCAGCCTGTCTTTAATTTGACTGAACTGCTCAATGGTAGGTCTATTTCTAAATTCCTGTATTTCAGCAGAGAGATATACATAAATCTCTATGTCTATATTAATATACACTGAGCAAAAATGTAAACGCAACATGTAAAGTTTCAGTCCCATGTTTCATGAGCTGAAATAAAACAATCCCTGCAATTTTCCATACGCACAGAAACCGTATTTATCTAAAACTTTGCACTCACATGTATTTACATCCCTGTTAGTGAGCATTTCTCCTGTGACAAAATAATCCATCCATCTGACAGGTGTGGCATATCAAGAAGCTGATTAAACAGAATTATCATTACACAGGTGCAGCTTATGTATTAACTAGTTGGATATAGGGGGCCCTCTTTTAATTTTTTGATGAAAAACGTCCCCGTTTTAAACAAGATATTTTGTCACGAAAAGATGCTCGACTTGGAAAGAAAACACTCTGACGTTTCCAAAACTACAAAGATATTGTCTGTGAGTGCCACAGAACTGATGTTACAGGCGAAACCCAGATAAAAATCCAATCAGGAAGTGCCGCATTTTTTGAAACCGCCTCATGCCAATGACTCCTTATATGGCCGTGAAGGAGCTAGGAGTCAGCTTACATTTTCCACGTTTTCCCCAAGGTGTCTACAGCATTGTGACTTCTTTTTAGGCATTTCCATTGGAGAATGGCTGTAAGAGACCATATAGGGCGAGTGGTCGTATGGTGTCTCCCGGAGAAAACCTTGCGTAAAATACTGAAGTAGCCATTTTTCCAATCGTTTCTTATGAGAAACCAACTGCCTCGACGGATATATTATCGAATATATATGTTAAAAACCCCTTGAGGATGGATCCTAAACAACGTTTGCCGTGTTTGTCGATATTATGGAGTTAATTTTGAAAAAAGTTTGGCGTTATATCGGTCGATTTCTCAGCCAAGCAGGATGAACAAACGGGAGTCTCCTGAGTGAAAGCATCTGAAGTTCTTCAAAGGTAAATGATTTAATTTGGTTGCTTTTCTTATTTTTGTGAAAATGCTGCCTGCTTCCAGCAGAGCTAGCATAGCATTATGCCATGAGGCTATGATTACGCTCCCGGATACGGGATTGCTCGTCGCTAGAGGTTAAAGCCATTTTGTGGGGTAAAACTTCATTCTTATTGGCTGGGCCTCTAAGGCCCGCCCATGGTTGCACCCCTTCCCAGTCATATGAAATCCATAGATTATGGCCTAATGAATTTATTTCAATTGACTGATTGCATTATATGAACTGTAACTCAGTAAAATCTTTGAAATTGTTGCATCTGTCTGTCTGTATGTAAAGTATATACACTACCGTTCAAAGGTTTGGGGTCACTTAGAAATGTCCTTGTTTTTGAAAGAAAATCAAATTTTTTGTCCATTAAAATAACATAAAATTGATCAGAAATACTATTGTAGCTGGAAACGGCAGAGGCCCATTATCAGCAACCATCATCCTGTGTTCCAATACCACGTTGTGTTCACTAATCCAAGATTAACATTTTAAAAGGCTAATTGATCATTAGAAAATCCTTTTGCAATTTTGTTAGCACAGCTGAAAACTGTGGTTCTGATTAACCTCTAGCGTCGAGCAATCCCGTATCCGGGAGCGAAATCATAGCCTCAAGCTCATTACCATAACGCAACATTTCCTATTCATGAAAATAGCAAATTAAATGAAATAAATATATTCAAACACAAGCTTAGCCTTTTGTTAACAACACTGTCATCTCAGATTTTCAAAATCTGCTTTTCAACCAAAGCTACACAAGCATTTGTGTAAGAGTATTGATAGCCTAGCATAGCATTAAGCCTAGCATTCAGCAGGCAACATTTTCACAAAAACAAGAAAAGCATTCAAATAAAATAATTTACCTTTGAAGAACTTCGGATGTTTTCAATGACGAGACTCTTAGTTAGATAGCAAATGTTCATTTTTTCCAAAAATATTATTTGTGTAGACGAAATAGCTCCGGTTTTGTTCATCATGTTTGGCTAAGAAAAATACCTGAAAATGCAGTCACTTACAACGCCAAACTTTTTTCAAAATTAGCTCCATAATATCGACAGAAACATGGCAAACGTTGTTTAGAATCAATCCTCAAGGTGTTTTTCACATATCTATTCGATAATCTATCAGTGGTGGCAGTTGGCTTCTCATCAAAAGCAAACGGAAAAATACTGCAGCTGGAGATTACGCAATAATTGCAACAGAGGACACCAAGCGACCACCTGGTAGATGTAGTCTCTTATGGTCAATCTTCCAATGATATGCGCCTACAAATACGTCACAATGATGTAGACACCTTGGGGAAAACGTGGAAAATGTAAGCTGACTCCTATCTCCTTCACAGCCATATAAGGAGTCATTTGCATGAGGCGGTTTCAAAAAATGCGGCACTTCCTGATTGGATTTTTATCTGGGTTTCGCCTGTAACATCAGTTCTGTGGCACTCACAGACAATATCTTTGCAGTTTTGGAAACGTCAGAGTGTTTTCTTTCCAAAGCTGTCAATTATATGCATAGTCGAGCATCTTTTCGTGACAAAATATCTTGTTTAAAACGAGAACGTGTTCATCCAAAAATTAAAATAGCGCCTCCTATATCCAAGAAGTTAAAGAAGCAATACAACTGGCCTTCTTCAGACTAGTTGAGTATCTGGAGCATCAGCATTTGTGGGTTCGATTACAGGCTCAAAATGGCCAGAAACAAAGAACTTTCTTCTGAAACTTGTCAGTCTATTCTTCTTCTAAGAAATGAAGGCTATTCCATGTGAGAAATTGCCAAGAACCTGAAGATCTCGTACAACGCTGTATACTACTCCCTTCACAGAACAGCGCAAACTGGCGCTAACCATTATAGAAAGAGGTGCACAACTGAGAAAGAGGCCAAGTACATTAGTGTATCTAGTTTGAGAAACAGACACCTCACAAGTCCTCAACTGGCAGCTTCATTAAATAGTACCCGCAAAACACGAGGTCTCAAAGTCAACAGTGAAGAGGCGACTTCGAGATGCTGGCCCTCAAGGCAGAGCTGCAAAGAAAAAGCCATATCTCAGACAGGCCAATAAAAAAGGAAAGATTAAGATGGGCAAAGAACACAGACACTGGACAGAGTAACTCTGCCTAGAAGGCCAGCATCCCAGAGTCACCTCTTCACGGTTGACATTTAACACCCCTACTCTTAAGATAAGTGCCATGGGATCTTTAGTGACCACAGAGAGTCAGGTCACCCATTTAACGTCCCATCTGAAAGACAGCACCCTACACAGAGCAATGTCCCCAGTCACTGCCCTGTGGCATTGGGACATTTTTTTAGACCAGAAGACAGGGTGCCTCCTACTTGCCCTCCAACACCATTTATGCGTATAATAAAAAAATCATATTAATTTTGCAGAGTTAAAAAAAAATCCTGCCCATGTAACGCCTCGAGCATTTTTCAGTGTACAGAGACATGGACTTTCTTTGGAATGTTTTTTTTGCAATCTACCACATTTTTTTCAAACTTTCAAGTTTGCTCCTATCAAAAGATAAATCATTCAAAACTGAATTCTTCTTCTTTTCAGTTGGTCTGTACAAGAGGATGTACAGTATGTGTCCAGCTGGGCCCTCATCCCCTAATTTATTGAACATTTATCAAGCATATGATAAATCAAATGATTATAAAATATATAAAACAAATGTGTGTGTTGAGTCATGAACTCTTACTTTTGTTGTCCAGCTGGGCCCGGTACTTGGTGAAGCCCTTCAGCCTGACCCTCTGGCCCAGCAGCTCCATGAACTCCTCCAGGGCGGGGCTGGCGCTCTCATTGTTGTACATCTCCTCTTCGGTGCTCTGGCCCGCCTGGCAGTACATGATGCCCACCTTGTGCTGGAAGCTCAACTGGAATGACAAAGAACGATAAGGGTGGGGTTATGACATGCCAATGTCGGCCCAATATCTGTTTATGCTATGCTAATGTGTGGCAGAACCTTGTAATTTAGGGGTGGGTTATAACCTGGGGTTATGATCTGCCTATGTCTACCTAATGTCTGTTTATTATACGATATATATATATATATATATATATATATATATATATATATATATATATATATATATTAAAATCTCAATGCAAATCTTATAAAAAGGAAACTGGTATAAAGCTTATGAAACATTTCTCCAAATGCTTGGGCTCATGACCAAATTATAGCAGGTGTTATTTTTTATAAGACACGTCATTTCAGAGCAACACTGAGATGGGACATAGTATTCAACGATGCATTCCTCCTTATCTACACTCTTGATTGAAATGCTCTGTAGCATCAGAGACGGTTGCCGGCGCCGGTGTATGGTGTCAAATTAGACTGAAACGCCCCTGTAAGCCCTCAGGGAGGGAAGGATATATCAAGCGTTGTACCAGCCCAGTGCATTTTATCTCCTGCTATCAATACCTATTACCTGACACCAGGTGCTGAGATTGCACACTTAGCGCTAGCCATCTGAACAATCAGAGGAGTTGACACACACAAAAGAGGAAATAATTACAGTGTGAGTGGCCCTCAGACCACACCTAACGGTTGGTCTTGAATAATTTATTAAATCTTAGAAATGCTGTAGGATGAAACATTTTTTTTGTGTGTGTGTGTGGGGAGGCTGGGGGGGGGTGCACAAGACCAGAATCTGCAGACCCTCGCGAAACTCAAAGAAGGTCCTCATAAGACAGTGGGGATGCTCACTGCTCACACCTAGGCAACATGATGAGACGAGCGGTCAAAAGAAAAAAGCATTAAATCGAGAAGTCTCAATTTGCTTGGCTGGTCTCTTCCCATCTCTCACATTGTCGTGGCAACACAGCAAAAATTCAGTGGGAGGTGAGGCCATATTGTTTTGGATAAGGGGAATGGAAGCTGTGCCGCCTTAGTAAATTATTCACACTTGAGGGGGATAGAGGAAGTACTGCTGGTAAAGCGAAGGTAGATTGCCATTGATGGTTGTCTTTACTACGTATCTCCACGGTTGATTAACGAGTAGATCACAATAATAGCATTCCAGTCCTACTTACAGTAGATATAACCGGTGAAAGCTCATTATGATATTATCACATCAATGAAATGTAACATAATTAAACGTAGTTGAATTAAAGAACATGGAATTAAACTTAATAAACTGAGGAATAAGAGAGTTGACCCTTAGACATTCCTTGAGGTCAAGATTCCCCCTCCTCGCCTCTTGCCAGCTTTGCTCCAATAGATTTAAAAACCACCTGCCACGCTCCCCAAATGAAAGAAGCTTGTATGAAACTTGATCTCATCAATACTCTGATATTGCACCCTGATGCCATTTCTCCCACTGCTGTTACATGCTTTAGGGATTGATCTATCTTGATGCAGGTCTCTTGTTACCCAAAAATCCAGTTACATGGCAATACCGCTTATTGTTTTTCCCCTGTCCAGAGATGAGTGAATATTCCACCATATTGATACTAGATACCGGAGCCATGGTAGCATAGAAATATAATTACTAGAACGGGAGAAAACCCCTCAGATGGTGGCAATTGGATTTCTTTGCATGGTAGTCATAATTCGGAAAATAAATGTGATTAAAGTCTAGCCTCTGACTGAGTGGTGAGTTGTGTATTTGTACAATATCCTGGTTTCCCGCTGTGCCAGACATAGCCCGAAAGGCAGTATGCTGAATCCGTAAGTGCTTGATTGATGATAAGGCCTCAAAAACAGCAAACTAAATATCTGGGTTGTTGCTTAACACAGTAAAGCAATCAATATCTGCAATGTAATCCCTTGTTGTAAGCGGAAATACCTACTTGTGACAACAGTGATGTATAAGATATGTGATTGTATTAGGATGTGTCATACTGTGCACTCAATTGCAATGCAAATACCTTAGTCATTTACGGGGCACATTAAAAGCCCCAATGCAGTCAAAATCCTGTGTTTTATATATATTTCCACACTATGGAGGCTGGAATAATACTGTGAAAATGATAATGCCCTTTTAGTGTAAGAGCTATGTGAAAAGACCGCCAGAAATGTCTGACGGTTTTGTTGGGATGGAGATTTGGCCTTCCTGGTTATATAACCAGGGGGTAAATTAGCTAATGGACCAACAAGAAAGAGAATCCCAAACCTCTGTGACAATAACATCTAGTTTTTAGTTTACCCCTCCCCACTCAGACAGTCCTAGCAAAAGTATTGTATGAAGAATTGCTCTTTGCTAAGAAACAATTTGTTTCTTTTAGACATGTGGTCACCAACCGATCCGTCAATCTCCAAGGCATTCCTAGTCAACCGCCAAACATTTCTGTAATTATTTTTTTGATTTGTTTGGTGCTGTTGGCGGTGTGTCTATTTTGAATAATTTCATGTGTCTGAATGTAGAACTCCGCCCAACTGGTTGGCCCAGAGAACAAATTAAGTGCACCTATAGGCTTACCACTGGCCAATCAGATAGCTCAGATCACTGTGTCTGCATAGTTTCCTCGAGCCATAGACAAGTCTAAAAAGTCTAGAGTGCACAGCAAAGTTGATACTGTGAGATTTCAAAATGTAAAATCATGACTGGAGAGACTCAATGAATACAGCTGCTGTTTTGTGTGTAAGTTCACGTTTAAGTTGTTATTCAACACTGTCAACACTTTATTCACTTAGATAAGCCATCAAATGGGTTTTCCCTACTTCCACTCACACTACAACCAGCACCGCAGCTGCAATAATGAGTTTAGCAAAGTGTTTCGATAAGCTTGCGGGGTTATTATTAGGGGCTTGTGTATATTTTATTTCATTTTCTGTGATCATAGGTGTGACAAGATTAATTTCACTATTAGCTGGAAGGCTGTGTCCCCTTCTCTCAGTGGGAGGGAGGGAGAGTGGAGAAACGGTGAGTCAGTTGAGAGGCAGCCTCACCGCTAACGTTGATCCAAGGGTTTTTACACAGCACAATGTACATTTTTTAAAAAATAATAAACTTGGTTGCATCGAAGCTCTCACTGCTGCCCCCTCCCTTCCTCAAACTGACCATCAGATGCAGGCCACCAGTCCAGCGAAAGCTAATTACGCTCACTCAGCTGTGCCTCAAGTAATACAACAAGTTATATATTACCAGTGTGATCATATACCAAGAACAACAACAATGGCAGGGCTATGCATGCTTAGCCAAAATGCAGCGATAATGTATAGGGCCTATAGCCTACTGCACAAACAGGTTAAAGAAGGATTTGTAAGTCTGAAGACAATTGAGACAGACTGTATGTGTGTGCCATTCAAAGGGTGAATGGGCAAGACAAAATAATGAAGTGCCTTTGAACAGGGTATGGAAGTAGGTGCCAGGCATACAGGTTTGTGTAAAGAACTGCAACTCTGCAAACTCCTGGATTTTTCACGCTCAATAGTTTCCCGGGGGTGTATAATAATAAAAAATATATAACATTTAGAAGATTATTTTATCCAAAGCAAATTATAGTCACGCACGCGTCATTTTCTGGGGGGTATTGTTGGTCGGGTGAATTGAACCCATTATCCTGTCATTGCAAGCGCAATGCTCTACCATAAGCAATGTTACGAGGCAGAGCAGGTTAGAACCTTTTGTATTGACCTGTGGCTTTATTATGAAACTCCATCAGTACTTCCATTAAGCTCACTAAAGTTAACTGCAACCATTAAGTCAATTGAACTGCCCTGAGATCAGTAGAAAGGGGACTCCAAGAAGAGGGAGTTTGTTAGGATAGAAAGAAATGTAGAATTAGCAACACCCAGGTAAAAAGTTAGATAGAAACCCACCTCAGTCTTCTGCAAACCTAACCCTGGGGTAGAAATGTTATTTTTCAGCAGGTTAATTACACTATTTTCAATGCAAAAAAACACACCAGAAAGGTTTTAATATTGCTGCAAACCAATGATTCCCAACCAAATTGATTATTTTGACAAAAACAATGGATAAATGTTGCCCTAAGAGTTGTGCAGAGGTGGAAGAAAATTTTTCAGAATGAATCACAGCTGCAATGGCTGCCAAAGGTGCTTTCACCAAGTATATACACAGTTGAAGTCTTCTACACCTGCATTGCTTGCTGTTTGGGGTTTTAGGCTGGGTTTCTGTACAGCACTTTGAGATATCAGCTGATGTACGAAGGGCTATATAAATACATTTGATTTGATTTGATTTTGATTTGAAGTCGGAAGTTTACATACACCTAAGCCAAATACATTTAAACTCAGTTTTCCACAATTCCTGACATTTAATCCTAGTAAAAATTCCCTGTATTAGGTCAGTTAGGATCACCACTTTATTTGAAGAATGTGAAATGTCAGAATAATAGTAGAGAGAGTGATTTATTTCATCTTTTATTTCTTTCATCACATTCCCAGTGGGTCAGAAGTTTAAATACTCAATTAGTATTTGATAGCATTGCCTTTAAATTGTTTAACTTGGGTCAAACATTTAAGGTAGCCTTCCACAAGCTTCCCACAATAAGTTGGGTGAATTTTGGCCCATTCCTCCTGACAGAGCTGGTGTAACTGAGTCAGGTTTGTAGGCCTCCTTGCTCGCACACGCTTTTTCAGTTCTGCCCACAAATGTTCTATAAGATTGAGGTCAGGGCTTTGTGATGGCCACTCCAATACCTTGACTTGTCCTTAAGCCATTTTCTCACAACTTTGGAAGTATGCTTGTGGTCATTGTTCATTTGAAAAGACCCATTTGTGACCAAGATTTAACTTCCTGACTGATGTCTTGAGATGTTGCTTCAAAATATCCACGTAATCTTCCTTCGTAATGATGCCATCTATTTTGTGAAGTGCACCAGTCCCTCCTGCAGCAAAGCACCCCCACAACATGATGTCCTCTGGTCTGATGAAACAAAAATAGAACTGTTTGGTCATAATGACCATCATTATGTTTGGAGGAAAAGGGGGAGGCTTGCAAGCCGAAGAACACCATCCCAACCGTGAAGCACGGGCTGTTTCATCAGACCAGAGGACATTTCTCCAAAAAGTACGATCTTTGTCCCCATGTGCAGTAGCAAACCGTAGTCTGGCTTTTTTATGGCGGTTTTGGAGCAATGGCGTCTTCCTTGCTGAGCGGCCTTTCAGGTTATGTCGATATAGGACTCGTTTTACTGTGGATATCGATACTTTTGTACCGGTTTCCTCCAGCATCTTCACAAGGTCCTTTGTTGTTGTTTTCACTTTTGGCACCAAAGTATGTTCATCTCTAGGAGACAGAACGCGTCTCCTTCCTGAGCGGTATGATGGCTGCATGGTTCCATGTTTTTTTTACTTGCGTACTATTGTATGTACAGATGAACGTGGCACCTTCAGGTGTTTGGAAATTGCTCCCGGGGATGAACCAGACTTGTGGAAGTCTACAATATTTAAGTTTGAAGGTAGGCCTTGAAAAACATCCACATGTACACCTCCAATTGACTCAAATGATGTCAATTTGCCCTTCAGAAGCTTCTAAAGCCAACTTTTCAAGCCAACATAGTGTATGTAAACTTCCGACCCACCAAAATTGTGATACAGTGAATTATAAGTGAAATAGTCTGTCGGTAAACAATTGTTGGAAAAATTACTTGTGTCATGCACACAGTAGATGTCCTAACCGACTTGCCAAAACTATAGTTAGTTAACAAGAAATTTGTGGAGTGGTTGAAAAACAAGTTTTAATGATTCCAACCTAAGTGTATGTAAACTTCCGACTTCAACTGTACACACACTTTGAAAATGTGGAGTAGGTTTAAACATAAAAAAAAAAAAATGTAAATCAGCAAAATGTTAAGACTGTGCAAGGGGTGTGGAAAATTTCACTTGTGACTGTGTCTATGATCACTCACCCCCTGTTGGTCCAGCTTGAGGAGCTGCTCAGGGACCTTGGGCGAGCTGGTGGCCAGCCTGAGACACTGGATGTTCAGCTCTGGAACCACATACTCCAGCACCTCCTTCAGCGGTAGGCCCCTGGCCATGCCATGCTTGGCGGTGGAGGGCACGGCGTCTTCCAGGATGGCCCCTCGGAGAGTGGTGAGCTGGGGAGGACAGAGAGAGAGAGGCTGGAGGTTAGCTGGGGGTCTAGCCTTGACGGTTGAGTTGGAGTTGGAGTAACAATTTACAAACAACTTTCATGAATAAAGTTGCAAATTATAAATAAGTTAGAAATAACTATTTTATTATATGCAAAAGTTTAACCCCCTAGTGTCCATCAAAATCTGTCAGTTTAAGCTAGAGATGTGTTTTTTTGGTTGCATGGGCTGCATCTCAATCCACCACATCGCCTATGTCACCCTGTGGCAGAGCTACAGCACTGCTGGTCAGACCAGGAGACATCCCGAAAATCGGTCTTCTCCGTCTGTAGCATCCTAACAGTTTGTCACGGGACTCGTCTAAAGTCGGTAACGCTGATGTACCAACGTTTGTCTGTAGTGTCCAAACCATTTGGGCTACAAACTAATATGATCCCACTGCAGAAAGGGGAGACTCCATTTTGCTCTACAGTATTCAGAAGTGTCACGGGACTCGTCTGAAGGTAACCCAAACAAATGAATGAATGTAAGTATGGAGGTAGTTGTGCCAAATTAGTAAAAAAAACTACAATATTTCCTGAGCTTTCTTATATCTCCTAGATAAAGAACATACACTTCAAAACCTCATTCCTTACGATACATTCTTCGGTGTATTTTTTGCTATTTTTGAATGTGTAATTCAATGCGTTTCTATGGGCTACAGTAGTAAAAAGATGATCCATGGTATGACATTCTTAAAACAATTCCATATGTCGGCTTAGACTTAAGAATTAAGCACTTCTAGGCATTACAATCAATAAGCTTTTAGTTACAACATTGAAAGTCATTCATAAAGTGTAAGCATTTATAAAGGCTCATTCGGGAAAGTTGTTATTAACAGTTTGAATCTTCTGCACTCATGTTTCAAGAGCAACATGATCCAGAATAATGTTTGGAACACATTAAGTAATGTAGCTATGATGTTGTTATTATAGAAGAATTCTGTTTTTTTTATGGAAAATGCTTACAAATTCTGAATAGAAAATAAAGTAAACTACATCAGGAAGAAAACGTAAGAGACAAATGACTGTAATATATAAGAAACATGGGTGATATATAGAGTAGTAAACGAGGATACTAGTGAAGAGAGTACCTCCCAAAGAGCTTCAATTTCCCGCTGCACGCAGTTAAAAGTCTCTCTCCCAGTTCTCTGGGTTAAGTTGCATAGGGAATTAGCTTTTAGTAAAACTAAATAGATTTGCTTTTAGCATGTCACAATCTCCCCACTTACAGTATCTCATAGGAGAACTAACATATCGTGGGATCAAACTTTCCCCATTAACTTGCCGGATTAATAGTTGTCTGCTTATCTAGTCCACTGTGCATCATCTCACAAAAGTGAGAATTAATTTTGCCTGCTGGTTAGCAATTTGAGAGTCCAGTAAGAACCTGTGTACAGCATACATTTTAGGACACTCTCAGCCTTACGCGACATCTCCCCTTTTCGATTATTTACCTCGCTGGTCCGGAAGGTGACCCGGTAGTTGTACTGTGCTCCCTCCTTTCCCTCATCCAGCTTTTCCCGGCGGATACTGACCGCCACGGGGCCCAAGTTCTCATCAGTGCCAAAGTAGTTCTGGTGATCTGAGGGTAAATGGTAAATGACGGTACAACACAAACGTTAGCTGCGGTTTGGATTATGATAACATAAGAAATCTTTATTTTCCATTAAATTCACAAAAAATACAAATTTGGCTTTGGCACTCTGGCTTACAGATCAAAGGTAAAAACAGATCTGCAACAAACACAGTTCAACTTAACATGATTTGCCTGATTGGACTTTCCTTTGCATTCCTTAAACTCCATGAATAGGGCCTACACATCTTAGATTAATAACACTAGCAAAGCCAGAAAAGTCAATCAAATTCATCAAATACATGCTAACCCATAAAGATATGCCTAAACCTAGTGTATCAATAAATCAATGAGGAGACAGATAAATTTCATGTAGTAATGCTCTTTGCTGATTAATTGACATGTAGGGTTGCAAAAGACATGTAACTACAGGCTCATTTCAATAAAACCTGCACGGACTGAAACCTGCACTGCAGAAAAACCAGTCTTTGTAGTTCCATTAACTTCACCACGGGTTTCATTATATTCATCCCAAGGATGAAGTGTTTTTCCTCATTTCCCTAGACCAGGGGTGTCAAATACACTTTTATCCGGGGGCCACATTCGGACTTCAACGTGGTCCAGCGGGCCGCACCATTTCCTCCGTGTCAAAATTTACTTCTGACTGTCTAGCTTTAAAATGATGTGATTATTAGCGAGCTGGACACAGTCAATAAACTATATAAATGTAGGTTGATTAACATTTCTACATAGTTGCGATTTGGTTTTATTCATGTTAAAGTACACATCTATATCAATCTATAAATAGATATATATGGTCAACTGTCATTGTAATTGCTGTTATTGTGAAGTGAAAACGTCTAGGAACAACAAAGGCTCAGCCGCGAAGTGGTAGGCCACACATGCACACAATGAATTGGAACGCTGACTGCGAGCCAGACCTAATTGCCTAACATCAGTGGCCGACCTCACTAATGCTCGTGGCTGAATAGAAGCCAGTCCCTGCAGCAATGTTCCAACATCTAGTGGAAAGCCTTCCAAAAAGAGTGGAGGCTGTTATAGCAGAAAATGGGGGACCAACTCCAGATTAATGCACATGATTTCCGAATGAGATGAGCAGATGTCCACATACTTTTGATCATGTAGTTTATATGGAGTTTGCTGTCCCACAAAAACATAACAATCGGAAATCTGTATTTTTGGGCGCCGATTTTACTGATTTAAAAATAAATGTATACCTTTATTTAACTAGGCAAGTCAGTTAAGAACACATTCTTATTTTCAATGACAGCCTAGGAACGGTGGGTTAACTGCCTTGTTCAGGGGCAGAAAGACAGATTTTCACCATGTCAGTCTGGGGGATCCAATCTTGCAACCTTACAGTTAACTACTCTAACGCTATAACCACCTGCCTCTCGTTGCACTCCACAAGGAGACTGCCTGTTACGTGAATGCAGTAGAAGTCAAGGTAAGTTGCTAGCTAGCATTAAACTTATCTTATAAAAAACAATCAATCAATCATAATCACTAGTTATAACTACACATGGTTGATGATATTACTAGTTTATCTAGCGTGTCCCGCGTTGCATATAATCGATGCAACGCTGGGGGATGATTTAACAAAAACGCATTGGCGAAAAAAGCACAATCGTTGGATGACTATACCTAACCATAAACACCAATGCCTTTCTTAAAATCAATACACAGAAGTATATATTTTTAAACCTGCATATTTAGCTAAAAGAAATCCAGGTTAGCAGGCAATATTAACCAGGTGAAATTGTGTCACTTGTCTTGCGTTCATTGCACGCAGAGTCAGGGTATATGCAACAGTTTGGGCAGCCTGGCTCATTGCGAACTAATTTGCCAGAATTGTACGTAATTATGACATAACATTGAAGGTTGTGCAATGTAACAAGAATATTTAGACTTAGGGATGCCACCCGATAGATAAAATACATAACGGTTCCATATTTCACTGAAATAATGAACGTTTTGTTTTTGATATGATAGTTTCCAGATTCTACCATATTAATGACCAAAGGCTCGTATTTCTGTGTGTTATGTATTATTAAGTCTATGATTTGATAGAGCAGTCTGACTGAGCGATGGTTGGCAGCAGCACGCTCGTAAGCATTCATTCAAACGGCACTTTCGTGCATTTTGCCAGCAGCTCTTCGCAAGCACCGCGCTATTTATGACTTCAAGACTATCAGCCTGATGGCTGGTGTAACCGATGTGAAATGGCTAGCTAGTTAGCGGGGTGCGCGCTAATAGCGTTTCAAACGTCACTCGCACTGAAACTTGGAGTAGTTATTCCCCTTGGGTAACGCTGCTTCGAGTGTGGCTGTTGTCGATGTGTTCCTGGTTCGAGCCCAGGTAGGGGCGAGGAGAGGGACGGAAGCTATACTGTTACACTGGCAATACTATAGTGCCTATAAGAACATCCAATAGTCAAAGGTATATGAAATACAAATGGTAGAGAGAAATATTCCTATAAATACTATATTAACTACAACCTAAACCCTCTTACCTTGGAATATTGAAGTCTCATGTTAAAAGGAACCACCAACTTTCATATGTTCTCATGTTCTGAGCAAGGAACTCAAACATTAGCTTTTTTACATGACACATATTGCACTTTTACTTCTCCAACACTTTGTTTTTGCATTATTTAAACCAAATTTTATTTGAGGCTAAATAGATTTTTATTGCTGTATTATATTAAGTTAAAATAAGTGTTAATTGAGTATTGTTGTAATTGTCGTTATTACCAATATTTTTATTTTACTTAAATCAACTGATTAATCGGCACCGGCTTTTTTTGGTCCTCCAATAAATCGGTATCGGTATTGAAAACTCATAATCGGTCTACCTCTAACAGAGAGATCCTTGATGGAAACCTGCTCCAGAGCGCTCAGGACCTCAGACTGGGGCAAAGGTTCACCTTTCAACAGGACAACGACCCAAAGAACACAGGCAAAATAATGCAGGAGAGGCTTCGGGACAAGTCTCTGAATGTCCATGAGTGGCCCAACCAGAGCCCGGACTTGAAACCAACCTAAAATCTCTGGAGCGACCTGAAAATAGCCGTGCAGCGACACTCCCCATCCAACCTGACGAGCTTGAGAGGATCTGCAGCGAAGAATGGGAGAAACTTCCCAAATGCATGTGTGCCAAGCTTGTAGCATCATACCCAAGAAGACTTGATGCTGTAATCGCTAACAAAAGGTGCTTCAACAAAGTACTGAGTAAAGGGTCTGAATATTAATGTAAATGTGGAGTTTTTTAAATATTTTTTATAAATGAATCATTATGGGGTATTGTGTGTAGATTGATGAGGGGAAAAAACGATGTAATCAATATTAGAATATGGCTGTAACTTTTTAATTTCCAAATGCACTGTAAATTATTTATGTACTACTCAAACCACCTGAGAAGGGATTTGGTGCAGATCGGTTGAGGGGATCGATGAGACAGCCCTGGGTGATAAAGGCCTTCTGCCACAGGCTGAGCTGGGGCTGGTTGATAGCTCTGATGACCCATTGCCAACTAGATTTTATAGACCCTCTAAAAAGGGACATTTCAGTGAAATTACATAATTATATATTTGTATTACCTTGAAAGAAGTTTATGGACGAGGAGAGATGAACTAGCAGACAAAGCTAAAGTGTGGATTGTATTCTCGACTTGCCCATACCGTTCTTAACCTTTTTGGGATAGGGGGCAGCATTTTCACTTTTGGATGAATAGCGTACCCAGAGTGAACTGCCTTCTACTCGGTCCCAGATGCTAATATATGCATATTATTATTACTATTGGATAGAAAACACTCTGAAGTTTCTAAAACTGTTTGAATGATGTCTGTGAGTATAACAGAACTCATATGGCAGGCGAAAACCTGAGAAAAATCCAACCAAGAAGTGGGACATCTGAGGTTTGTAGTTTTTCAAAGCTTGGCCTACCGAATACACAATGAGATATGGATGAGGTTGCACTTCCTAGGGCTTCCACTAGATGTCAACAGTCTTTTGAAACTTGAATGAGGATTTTACTATAAAGGAGGGGCTTATGAGACCTCTGAGTCAGTGGTCTGGCAGAGAGCCTTGGTCTCATGACACACGCTCCCGATAGAAGTGCCTCGCATTCCAGTGCTTTTTCTGAAAGGAATTCTCTGGTTGGAACATTATTGATGTTTTATGTTAACATCCTAACGATTTATTCCATACATCATTTGACATGTTTCTAAAGGACTGTAACGGAACTTTTCAAGTTTTTGTCTGGATGAAGTGCCTGCACCTCATGACGATTGATTACTGGTGGCTATTTCGTGGCTATTTTGACATAAATGATGGAACTTTATGGAACAAAGTCATTAATTGTCGAACTGGGATTCCTGGGAGTGCCTTCTGATGAAGATCATCAAAGGTAAGTGAATATTTATGGTGTTGTTTCTAACTTTGTGGATTCCAAAATGGCGGATATTCCTCTGGCTGTTTTGGGCTCTGAGCGCCCTTCTCAGATTATGCTTTTTCCGTCAAGTTTTCTTGAAATCTGACACAGCGGTTGCATTAAGGAGAAGTCTATCTTTAATTCTGTGAATAACACTAGTATCTTTAATCAATGTTTATTATGAGTATTTCTGCAAAATCACCGGATGTTTTGGAATCAAAACATTACTGCACGTAAGGCGCCAATGTAAACTGAGATTTTTGGATATAAACATGCACATTATCGAACAAAACATACATGTATTGTGTAACATGATGTCATATGAGTGTGATCTGATGAAGATCATCAAAGGTTAGTGATTCATTTGATCTATATTTCTGCTTTTTGTGAGTCCTATGTTTGGCTGGAAAAATGGCTGTGTTAATTCGACGAGCATTTTTGAAATCGGACACGATGGGTAGATTAACAAGATGTTTATCTTTCATTTGCTGTATTGGACTTGTTAATGTGTGAAAGTTACATATTTAAAAAATATATATTATTGAATTTCGTTCGCTGCCTTTTCAGCGGAATGTTGTCGAGGGGTTCGCTGCGCTAGAAAGGTTAAAGAAATATCAGAATTGTTTTATTTCACTGAACTATCCATTTAAAAAGACCCTTGGATCCTACCCTAGAGTCATTTCAGCAAGCCATGACATCCACCATCTCAGATTGTTCTGAAATCTTATCTGTAGCATAGAAACAGTTAAGATAGTCTACAAAATGTTTCAGGAATGCCTATTTAGTTTTTTTTTTTATCTCTAAAGCTAATTAATTGCCCCCAGATTGCTTATTTTAATTGATAGGATACACATAATATTCAATAAAGTGCATTTGAAAAGTATTCAGACTCCTTGACTTTCCAGATTTTGTCATTGTAAATAAGATTTTGTTCTTAACTGATTTGCCTAGTTAAATAAAAAGGTAAAATAATAATAATTATCCCGAAACTTCCAGTTTACACACACACACACACACACACACACACACACACACACACACACACACACACACACACACACACACACACACACACACACACACACACACACACACACACACACACACACACACACACACACACATTGCATAAAAACTGTGGATGGATGGAAATGAGGAGTATAATGACAACAAGATGTCTGTATCATGTACGGTTCACAGATCATAAGGCAGGCATGTAAAGATCTAGAAAGGGCCTGAAATGAACATTTACATCATGATCTTTCATGAACGTGATACAAATGTCAAATGCATGTCAAACATTCTTCCTCCCAACGAAGTTTCTATGTGAGGATTGCTAGAACAATCTGAGATACCAAAAACATTTTCCACCTACGCAGGCGTGGAATCGCTCATCTTCAAGTTTAGTTCAAGTCTGTAAAATGGCTGTAAAAAAGCTATTAGCAACATCTTGGATACTGACAAATGTAGAGGGAAAAACTCATGCACTGCATTGCGGCGGTGACTCAAGCGTGACTAGCTTCAAGAGTTGTTCACCTCAGGCAATGTCACGCACTGACATATGGGACATCTAAGTGCCACGGAAGTCACGGTCAACTAACAAGCTAGACTTATGCAGTCCAAAATGCAAAGTGGAAAATTACAGATTTTACATGTACCCTGCTATCTCAGGTATCATGTTGATGTCTACTCCAGTAAAACTATTTCCTCATTCAATGAGCAGGTCATAGATTTTCAGAAACGCTCAAATTTAGCTACACATGGCTTGATTCTATGGCGTGACTGCTAGCGTTGTGCATTTGTAAACACTGCAAAGCACATCGTAAATTAACTTGAAAAACTGAATAGCCCCATCTGGATCTTTCTTTAAGTTGCTAGAGTACTTTGTAGTAAGGAAACAACTTAGTATTAGGTAGGTAGTCAATGCCTCTCTTACCTTTATTGTAAAAGTACTTGTGGTAGTAGTAAGCCCCCTGGTCAATGTGTTCAATTATGTAGCGCTTGTACATGTCCCTGTGGAAGGCCTGGCTCTCCCTTGACACCTCGAGCACCGACACCCCTGCGTTGGTGCACCGGGTGCTGAGCGATGATTCCACAGAGTAGCCTTGTCCTCCACCCCCATAGCTAGGAGCATAGTCTCCACTCCCATAGCTGGCGCTGCTGGCTTTGCTCAGGGCCACCCTTCTCTCGCCCTCGCCACCAGTCTCGTTACGGAAGTACGGGCAGCTGAGCACCAGGGTATTGCTCTTCCCATCCCCCTCATCTGCGTCCATGCTGGCCTTGTGACCCAGCTCCTCGCAGCTGCCTATGGGAGACTCACAAATGGGAATTGGCGTGGCGCTGTCTCCCAGCCCAGAAGCCGGGGCCTGGCACTGAGAGGCGGCCGATGCCCCAGTGGTAGTATTCTTCCTGCGACCCAGGTCGGCGCGATTGGCCACCGCCTCGCTGATGTTGAAGAGGACGCTCTGCACGTCGTAGTGGGCGAAGCACTTCTGGAAGCTCAGGGGCCTTCCGAAGCGCCCTCCGTCCTCCTGGTCCAGGTACTCGCCCTCGCTCTTCACGTTCCGCAGCCTCCGGAAGATGGAGGTGTCGGCCTTCTCCGCCTTCATGCGTTGGAGGAAGGACTTCTCCCGCTCACGGCTGTAGAGCAGGGAGCTGTCCACGTAGTCATAGCCCGGGATGCAGACAATGTCACCTCGCGCAATCTGGGTGGCCGTCTGTAGGCTGGGCGACAGAGTGGTGTTGAGACGCAGCAGCTCCGGGAAACTCTGTGGAGGAGGCGCGCTGGGTTGGTCCGAGCGGTCCTCCATGTGGTAGCCCCTCAGGGTGCCCACAAAGCCTTCGCTGGCGCCGGACAGACCCTGCTTGTCGAGAGATGATGTGCTCCCATACTCACGGCGCAAGGTGGCCCCAGTGTTGGGGTTGATGGTGGTGTGATCCAAGTCCTCAGCGCCGATATCGCTAATGGTGACCTCACTGTTGCTTCTCTTGATCCCGGGGAAGCCCTTCATAGGGGAGTGGCTCAGGAGGTCGCATAGCGGATACTTGGTCTCTGGGATCTCAGTACTGAGCAACTCCTGGCTCTTTTGGAGGATGACCTCTGTGCTAAGTTTTGACGGTCCCTTCTGGAAGGTCGGCACCAGGCTGTCATAGCGTGGCGGAGGCTGTGACTCCCAGCCATCCTTTCGCTGGGGCCAGTCCGACACCCTCGCCCGAACACCCATCTTGGGCATAGCTGGCGTTCCTTGCACGTTGGCGTTTGGAGGTCCCATAGGCCCCTTTAACGCTTGGAGTTTCTTGTTGAACAGGTTGTCCGACTGCATGAAATAATTGGAGCCCTTTGGTTTGCTAGCTACTCCAGCAAGTTTTGCTATGTCCTCAGTCCAGAGGCTAGGCACACTCATATCCTGTGTACAGGCACCTTACAGTCCCAAATTTCATGACTGGTTTCCAATACAAGCCATTTGTTATGGAAACTGCTACCATGTAGTATTAGACAAAACCCAAATCTGGGATTTCACTTCGCCAGGCCCATAATCCATAGAAAAGGATTAGATTGACAGATCTGCTCGGGTCTCTGAAGGACAGTGCAGCATAGAAGGTGAAGATCCTTTCCTGGTCCACATCAAGCCAATAACAGCCACATGGTGATCCTTCGTGGATTCAGATCTTAAAGTGAGAAACATAACATGATTAATTTCATTAAAATTATAACATCAAAATAAAAACAGACCTAAAATTGCATTTCACCTTCAATTTGTGCAAAGGCCTAAACATAATGAACATCAATAGCCATTTCATTGCTATTTCGGTTTAATCAATCGGACTGAAGGCCTACAAACAATGCCCATGTACCAATACTAGAACAAAAAGACATTTGTATTGCTTTGATAGGGTTTTTGGCAGCTTTTAACATTGTGGGAATGGTGTGGCTGAAAGATGAAAGGCCTTTTCAAGTTCAATGGCTCATTTGCAATAATTCTGAATTAATTATTTCATGTCTCTAGGTGCTGTGAGCTACATGCCTGTGAATGGCCCACAACCTTGTCAAATTTGAAAGATTTATCGCAGTTATCTGATCTGTATCAATGTAACATGACAAACCGTCTATGCAACAACATAGAAAAATGTTATGCATTGAGTGAACACTTCAGAAACTCACAATGAATGCCTTCCAGGTCTTAGAGAGGAGTAACAATGTCATATGAATCATGCTCTCTCTCTCTCAAAGTCAACTATTTATCACACTGCCTCTGGACAGTGGACTCATTCATAATTTTAAAGTTGAGGAGGGCAGGATTTCAGAAAACATCAGAAAACAGCCAACTTAACCAGTATGTGGTTAGTCATCTTCGAATGTGATTAACCGTGTGAACATGTGACCAACATTTCAACCTTCCTGTACAGTACTGTATGCATTTGAAAGTCATACTAATTGGAACTGTGACGACATTACTGTGGAATTGCCCTTATTAAAATGTTTTAAAAGAGTGGGGGTGTTGATGTTAAGGAAGTTAGATTATTCAGAGGATTTATTTCAAAAATAGGCTACAATGTTCATAAACAAGGAGAAATGTTATTCATTCCTGATTTGAATATCCATAATTCTCAATTTCCTGTAGTAAACGTCGACAGATTTAACACCAGGGGGGTATATTCATATTTTTTGATTTAACCTTTTTATAACTGGGCAAGTCAGTTAAGAACAAATACCTACTTACAATGACGGCCTAACAAAAGGCCTCCTGCGGGGGCGGGGATTAAAAATAATTTAGGACAAAACACACATCATGATAGGAGAGACAACACTACCTAAAGAGAAACCTATGACAACAACATAGCATGGTAGCAACACATGACAATACAGTATGGTAGCAACACAACATGGTAGCAGCACAAAACAGGGAACAAACATTATTGGGCACAGACAACAGCACAAAGGGCAAGAAAATAGAGACAACAATACATCACACAAAGCCTCCACAACTGTCAGTAAGAGTGTCCATGATTGAGTCTTAGAATGAAGAGATTGAGATGAAACTGTCCAGTTTGAGTGTCTGTTGCAGCTCGCTCCAGTCGCTAACTGCAGCAAACTGCAAAGACGAGCGACCCAGGGATGTGTACGCTTTGGGAACCTTTAACAAAATGTGACTGGCAGAACGGGTGTTGTATTTGAAGGAAGACGGCTGCAGTTGATATCTCAGATAGGGAGGAGTGAGGCCTAAGAGGGTTTTATAAATAAGCATCAACCACTGGGTCTTGCGACTGATATACAGAGATGACCAGTTTATAGAGGAGCATAGAATGTCCTTTGAGGAGCATTTGTTGCAAATCTGATAGCCGAATGGTAAAGAACATCTAGCTGGTCGAGAGCACCCTTACCTGCCACTCTATAAATTACGCCTCGGTAATCTAGCATGGGTAGGATGGTCATCTGAATCAGGGTTAGTTTGGCAGCTGGGGTGAAAGAGGAGCGATTACAATAGAGGAAACCAAGTCTAGATTTAACTTTAGCCTGCAGCTTTGATGTGCTGAGAGAAGGACAGTGTACCATCTAGTTATACTCCCAAGTACTTGTATGAGGTAACTACCTCAAGCTCTAAACCCTCAGAGGTAGTAATCACACCTGTGGGGAGAGGGGCATTCTTCTTACCAAACCACATGACCTTTGTTATGGAGTGGTTCAGAACAAGGTTAAAGGCATTGAAAGCTTGTTGGACACTAAGAAAGCTTTGTTCTAGAGCGTTTCTAACATAAAATCCAGGAAGGGGCCAGCTGAGTATAAGACGGTTTCATCTGCATATAAATGGATGAGAGCGTTTCCTACTGCCTGAGCTATGTTGCTAATACAATGTTGGAAAATACCAGTCTGAATACATCCCAAATGGCACCCTATTCACGACATAGGCCCCAATACCAGACGGAAAAGTCCCCTACCCTTTGAGGATAAAGAGTCCTTATCCTTTCATCTGTGTCTCTTGCCTCATTGTATTGAATGTTACTGATTGGATGCTCAATTGAATTAAGGTCACCTTAAATAGTGTACAAAAATGAACTCATCTTGAGTTTGTTATAGGATACTTTGAAAGTGCCACATCCAATCCAACTGGACCTTTATTGACTAGTTTATAATCAAACAGTCTCAGCAAGAGCCAGACCGACTATTGCGAACTAATCAGTGCAAAAACACCTCTAACAGACGGCTGTTTAAAAAGAGCATTAAGCATTCATAACATCAAGGTGTAAAAGTTATTTGCAATCACTAGAGGCAGCCGTGCTACGATTGGACACGGAACACTGAGGGGGCCCAAGGCGGAGCAACCGATGCCATCCGCCCCCAATGATGCCCTATTCCATTATTAAAAACACCCGAATAAAATGAGGAAGAGATGCAATATGAGAAAAGGGTCCGCATTAAAAATGCATGGCCTTGATGTCCGACCGCTTGAGAGCAAACAGATCATGAAAGCGTGAGATGAAAACGGCTTGCGACACATCCTTTTTTCCCCTTCAGTACTCGTCATGAATCTTCTGAAAAGGTTCCTGCCTTGCCATAAGAGGACAACTTTGGTTCTAAGGCTTGAGTCAGTTATTTGATCTACAAAGCCGAATCACGTGGATACGGTTTAGAACCACAATTTCATACTGCTTTACATATCAGTATGTATACTTCCTATTGGCCATCAAGAGTCTGACTGATGCTGCAGTCGGGTCTGACTGATGCTGGAAGTTCGGACAAGCTAAAGCATGATGCTGCACTGCATCGGACTCTTGATTCTTCAATATGTCAATGTTTGTGTTGTAATACGTCTCAATTTTTGGGGTACAAAAAAGTACATACAGCACTAAATTAAGCAATATGATGTTATGGAGAGACCGACAATTGCAATACAAACAAATAGTAATTATCAAGAGTCAGATAAATTGCACAAACATTGTGTTCGGGCATCAGTCCATCCCAGATGGTTTTTAAAATAAGACCATCTAAAACAGGGGAAAGAAAACAAATAAAAAAAAACAGACAAACGTGGTCACAAATGAACAGATGACACCGTCCATCAAACGTCAGCCTGAATGTAGGCTACAGTCTCGCCACTGCTGGTTAATGACAGAACTGCTCCTGTTGGTTCCACGAACCAGCGGGGCACACCGAGCTGGTCGTTCACCCAAACATAACGGTAATCAATGAGGGAACGGCGCAAATGCTAGGGTAGTGACATGGTCTGGGAGCAACATTTGGCTGGGAGGCAGGGTAATGTTGTTTTGGTTGAAATCTATAGAATGGACACTCCCGTGTACTCTGACAGGGGTACAGTGAAGTGGATGGCAGTACTGGATATTGGATTCCGTGATTTGAGAGAGTTTGAGATTAATGGTGTGTGGCATCTAGAAATGAGCTAGGCCTAACCCGTTGCTGGCTGCAGAGGTTTGTACTTGTTATGTCTGTCTGCATGGCTCAAATCAATTTCACATACTGTTACACTGAACTATAGATTTATATGTGATCTGAAAATTGTACTTGAGCTATAATCTTATGCGATGAAGCTATTATTTTCAGTAGTACAGTTCTTCAGTGACATTTTGGAAATGCTCATGCAGTCCGTTTGTCATCAGACTTCATTAACCACGGGAACGAGCTCACTGGCGCAAGTGGCGATGTCCTTTGGGAACATTGGGTACAGATGAGGAAAGGCAGACAGACGGACGGACCTCCACTTTGAGGTATGATGAGGTGGGCAAAAACAATGACAGAGAAAGGAGGTCAGTGAGCAGTGGAAGCTTACGCTTTCCAGTTCCAAAAGCCCCAGAGACAGACAACACCGCCATTCCTTTGTTCTCCTTTGACATTACCACTTTTTTGATGTCGTCCATCAGAATGAGTTCCAATTTAGAAAGAGATGTTCCAACCAAACAATGGTCACTTGTACTGTAGTCGACACCTGCCAGCCTGTATAACCTATTATTAAAGTCTCACTCCACTCCATGAATTCAGCCCTCATGTGAAATGAAAGGTAAACCACCCGGAATAAATATAGAAGTTACTTGATTGGCTGTTTTGGCCCTGCTGGACAAAAATGGTTCAATGTGAGCTTTATCTTTACCATTGAAAATGATTCAAGAAAGTAAAACATACTGTATGTATTTTTTTTGGGGGGGGGTGAAACGACATTCAAATTCACACAGAGGGATTGACCGCAATATGCAGTAAAGCCTTCAAATCAACGCGCTCATATGTCTCCAGCGGCTGATTGGAACCGTATCCAAACCAGGGGGCAAGAAAACAACGGCGTCAAGCCTGCTTCCAACACCGTACATGAGTGCATCCCTTTAACTGGCAACCCACCCTGGTACTCACATACCCTCACACATCAATAAGACAGAGCTACGGTAGCGGGTTCAACATCCATCTTCACACTGCTTGTCTGCTTTGCCTTGTTAGGTGCACTAAGCACCCAGGCATTCAGGCCCCTGGAAGAACTACGAGATACACCCAGCCGTCCGTGTCAGGGGGAGTTTCTCCAGGATTTATTCCAAGCAGAGGCAGGCAGAGTGGGGTACAGACGGGGATCAGTTCACATACACATTCCAGTGCGGTCCTCCAATATGCACTCCACCACGACACGCGTGTGTACGTTTGATTTTGATTCCTGAAGCAGAGGCAAAATAGTATGTGTTTAGTTTCAAATGACTACTCCCCAAAGAAGGCAGGTTGGTTGTGGGGTGGGAGAGGTTGGTCGTCTGTCGAGAACATGGTTTAGTTGCGGGGCTGTAGCTAGTGAAGAGGGGCAGTGGCAGTAGGTGGGCCCAATGAAGGTATGGAGCAAGGACGAAAATAAACAAATAGACAGTAAATGCAGAACATCAAGGAAGTGAACGTAAACACCAATGGCTCTGCAGGGGCTAAATGAAAGACGGACCCCTGGGAAGGTTCTGGGGGGGGGGGAAATAGTGCATCTGGACGTTAACATTGGTTTTGTTATTGTTGTGGATATCTTCTCTTCTGTCGGCCTTTCTGTTTACTATATAAAACAGACCACAGGGGTATACTACAAAGCAGGATCAATAAGCTTGCCAACTAACTTGCCTAAATACTTTGAAATGGCCATAGTCTAATCGAGTCAACAACCAAAAACACAAAAGTTTAGATTTCTTAATTAATTAAGTTTAGATTTCTTAATTAAAATTTATTTCTGGTTGTTGATCAAAGTTAGCTGGCCAACTCATTGATCCTGCTTTGCAGTATACCCCTCAGCACCCACCCTGGGCTACTTCAAAAGGTTGGGCCAAGGGCTATTTAAAAATCACAGTAGCAGAGTAAATATACCTTTTACCCCAATAGCCAAACCCCAATAGCAAAACTGGGCAAAGCTAGTTGAAATTACATAATTTCAGGTTGTACGTTTATTGGCTTCTCACAGTGGCTGCTCTTCCATATCCTAATGTACATGGTACAGGTATTCATGTTGGAGTATAAAGTACTGTATCATTACTTTCAAATCAGCCTATGTCTGCAGTCTCCAGCAGTTTTTGGCAAACCAAGTAGTCAATGCGAGGGGCTGCCAATAAAGCTCTCGTTGACTTTTATTGAAAGTGGGATGGCTATGTTCTGGCTCTGCTGACTGGCCCAGTTGACTTGGATCAGCTGTTCAAATAAATCAAGGCCAGAACTCACCAGAAGCCCTTTTCTCCCTGCGAGCTAACCCCCGGCCAACACAAGCCTCCACAGCTGAGCTCTAGGCAAGCTGCCAGGTGGAACCAAGATAAGGGGGTTTGTTTGCATAGATAAAGCACTGATGACATCTTTCAACAAGTTATGGGAACTGTATGTTGGGCTAATGTTTGATTAGCAACATGGTTCTCCAGGCTCGATCGCTTAAGAGCCCACGCAAGGAGCTCCCAGCTGAGATGGAACTGCTCGACTAGGACAGTGTTGACTTTTGTTTGTTTCTTTTAGGGGGTCTGACATTTTGTTCAACTCCCCCATCTGGACTTCTCATGCTGGGAAACACTCCCACGTTCTTCTCCTTATTTCCCTTAACAGGAAGCATTGGAATTCGGGGGCAATTAAGTGTGTTAAGGCTCAGTTATTCTAATTTCGAACTTTTAACGTAATGCCTACCATATGCCTTGCAGCATGCAACAATGCCACTCTCTTAGAGGCTAAGGACCAGACGGGGATCTGACTGTGTTGTTACCAAACAATTTGGAACTAGTTTCATAACTATACCACAAGGATGGGATGCCCAAGACCCAAAACCTTTCATCTGCACATCTGTTGCTGTGTCTACCTATAAAAGCTCAAATCATGTGCCATGCATTTCCTGTTTCGTTTTTTCAGCACACCAAACCCAAAACTTAGTCCTGGGGGGCCACTATGTAAGCAGCAGACTCTTCATGAAATGGCTTAAGTTTTTGCAATTCGTTGAAATATAAAAACTACGAAATCACCTGAAAAAGGCAGCATCAATCCTTTGAGAGCATCATTTAAAAAATATGCGCTTGAAGACAAGACCAGTATATTAGGGCAGTCTCTCAGAACCAGGTTGGGAGGGGAAAAGCCCTGTTTGTGAAGGGAACATGGTCTGGAACGAGACTGTTTGAGGAAATGGACTACAGGTGAGCCTGAAGATACAGATTAAAAAGGCTCGCAGGTTGGTCAGGCATTGTTTGGAAAGGACAGGTGCTCGAGGTAAAACGGTGTCACTGCATCTTACCACTCGCCTTAAAAACAAAAGCAAAGAAAACAGTAGTAAAATTCTCTCTCCACTAAACAGTACAGCTGCTACACAAATATGAACTTTACAGCATTCACAGGCCTGTGGACAAATGTGTCTGCGTAGTGGTAACTGTTTGCTGCGTAACAAGAAACACAAAAGAAATGGGTCAGCCCTCGGTTGATGACATCAGTTGGGTTGCCACTCACAACACGGCTGGTTTTGGGCTCGTCACTTGCTGCTGTTGCAGACACTTTGCTCCTGGGCACATAGGAGGGTGTGCACAAAACATACAAGAACAAGCCCTGTGCACGCACAAAGCCTTGGTGTTCCCTTTCATTTCTATATTGATTTTATACTAAAAGGGCAGTGTGCTATCTCCAATGACAATGGAAGCAGCGACAGAGGGGGAGAGCAAAACGAGAAGACGGAGAGGCTGTTTTTTTTGCAAGCCTATTTACTGCCGGGATTTTCCCAGAGAGATATTTGAGGAAAGCCGCCTGTTGCATTGTCTGTTGACATAAAATTAACCCCATTGGGTGGGAACGAGGAGGAATCATTCATGCTAGAATGCTAATGAAAAACAGGAGAAAGAGAGGCGGCAACTGAAGTCTCCTACAAAGATGAAAAAGGAGAAGAAAGAAAAAAACTGAGCAGCAGGTAGCTTGATTGCATTCCAGTCGCTCTGCTTTGCCCGAATGAAGTCAAGTCAGTCATCCCATATCGGCCTATAGCTAGGCCTAGTTGTCAAACAATAACACCTTTAAGTAGAAGTACATCCACCCCCAAAATAGTCAACCATCTGGTGACTGAGAGGGAGCACTGAACAGAGAGCTAGCGAGACTCCCCTCACACCCTACTGTGAGTGGGACGGGATGTGGAGCTAGCTACCCCCAGTGTGTGTCCTCCCTGAACAAATGCCGACACCCTCCCCCCTCCCCTCCCCGAAACTCTCAACCCCACAACTCCTGTCCCCAATGTTCCTTTGGCAAAGGAATCACCTCATTTCCATAACCACACATGTAGGCTGTCCTGCTGCATCTTCTCTCAACTGACACCCTTTCGCGATCAGACGACACACACAATGGAGTGAGGCTGTTGGGAAACACCTCCCAGTTGGCAAGAGAAGCAAGACTTGGCAACTGTGTAGCTACAGTAGGAGAGGGGCAGATTTAGTAGTTCTACTGATTCAAGAGGGATTTTCACAAGAGTACAAGGTTCGTTTTGTCACTGGAAAATGGCAGTTGGAAGCAATTAGTTCGACAGATGAGTTATTACAGTTAAGATGGATGCATAGGAAAACCTGAAAGTTGACATTGCCGAAACATGTATATTTGTTCTGAACATGATGATTTCTTTGACACTCCATATGGAAATGAGCCCAACACACACACACCTGGCAATGGCTAGAAGGATGGGGGGGGGGGGGGGTGATGAGATTGCAAGTGTAGGGGGAGGATATGCCCTTAGCACTTAACAGTCCCACACACGCAAACACACACTTCGCATTGGTCCAAAAAATTATAATTGGAGACATGCAAACAACCTGAGACACTAATAGTAGACAACACAGCTGCCATCCTACCCAAACATATGGAATTTCATGTACAGCTCTATTATTTATCTGCATTACAAATGGAGGTTTAAGAGTCTATAAAACACTGAATCTTTTACATTTTAAACTTCTGTGAAGAGGTAGTGACACCATGTCAAATGCAATTAACTAAATGTAATTAGGCTTTTTCTGTCTTTTTCAACCAAAATCGGGTCGCCTTATTAATGATTTATTCACATTATGAATAATGCCACGGGCTCTTCTCTTATTACCTCCACTGGTAAAGATTTGACCCGCAATTAGGGCAGCTGCTTGTCTGTTTTTTTTTCTTCTTCCGTAGTGAATATATAGTACATGAGAAAGAGAGCGAGAGACTGACAAGAGGAAGAAAAAAATGAAATGGGGTGAATGCCTGATTGCAGCTCGTGTAGCTTCGCCCCAACTGATAATCCTCTATCCTCCTTTTGACAACATCTCCAACTGCCGAACTGATTGGGAGGCATTAGCATGTGTATAGAGAAAATGGACACCGTGACATTCAGCTTATCAGGACGACAGATACAACCTGATTGTGTCGCCCACAATAACCCCAGTTCACGGCGCAAACCCCCAATTTCTGAGGGACTGAAAGAGTCTTTAGAGGGGGAACAGCAGGGTTGAAGAAGGGGCTTTCAATTTATTCTGGGGGGGGGGGGGGACACAAAATAAAAAGAATTGCACCCCTTTAAATTCCTGAGGTTTAGAAAGACGCAGAGGAGGCAAAGGATCTGGTGCTTTCAGAGCTTCAAATAGGACCTCCTATGGGCCATATGCTGTGGCTGCATATTTTTGACTTCCTGTGGATTTCAGCGAAAGAATAGGACAAAGGTATGGAGGGAGAGAGATTTTTCACAGAGATCACAAGCGGAGGTCGCGATTTTGACCGGTGTGTATGTGTATACGTGTGTGTGTGTGTGTGTGTGTGTCTGCACTAAATTCACCTCCCCACTCCCTTTCACTTGGAAGCGTGTTTTGGAAGCGTTACCAAGTCTGACGAGAGATCATCTGGGATCAACCAAAGTCTAAGAGAAACATCCTCGACAAGAGCATGATGCTTCTACTTAATCCTCAAGTACACCGCCACCAGTGCCTCCATTTAGACAGACTAGAGAGATCGGTCTCTAAGTCAATAAGTAACACCTCTTCATTCATTTTACACTGGTCTTAACTGTATAAACATCTTGCAATACAGGGTTTGATGCCGAGGGCTTGATTCTGTGTGCTCAGAATCAAGCCCTGAAAACATCTGTCTGGTGCAACCTAAAACAGGCAAAAAGAGAAATATTGTTCAGTTTGTTTAGACTCTAGGGTGGGGGGGGGGGGGGAGCTGTAAATAATGCTAATTTAATCATTCTTCTACATGCTTAAATTGCAGTGGTATATTTTACAGCGGTAAATATGAAAATAAAAGTGAAAACATCCCCACCTCTCAGTCATGGTTTAAACCGTTTGTATGTGGTGGCACTGTCCATTCAGTAGTGCTGAATTTCGGCCACATCTGAGCTCCTTTACACATAGGGTTTGCTTTGTACTTCCTAATTTTCAACATTGGTTTGCCATGCCGTCCTTAAAAAGCTTTTGATTTACCATTGTTGGCTTTTGTCAGTCAGCTGTTTAGTGCTCATTGCTTTGTTTCAGGTGCATACTGGTGTTCTTCGTAAAAGTATTAGATTTTCTATAAATATTTGTTTTCTTTCCTTTATCAGCTGATGGTTGACACTAACACTAGACAACTAGCCTACAGCTGGACACCAATGCGCATCCAATCCATCCAACACGTATACGTTAATGACAGTAGGCATATAGTTCACTTTCGGTTAGAAGCATTCGATTTTGCAGTTATTTTGGGATTTGTGCCCGTGAGAACTGTTTTCACGGTGAAACATAAATGGCATGTTACGCAGGCATAGCTACACATACAGGACATTTTCCCAGATATCTAAGATCAATGATTCATACAGGGTTTAAGTTTAATTGTTAAATGTTTAAAAATGACATGTTACACTGTCATGAATGTAATTAAATGTAAGAAAAGGTAGTGTTATGTCACATGATCTGTAAAGACTCCAAGCATTAACACATTAAGCACAAGTTATTTTTACCAGTACACATTCACTACCAGTAGGCCTATTTGAAGTTCATGGTAATCCACATTTTAGACTTGTTTATAAGTTGACCGTGTGTGTTAGGGTGATCATCACGTTTTCCCCAGGACAGTTTCAGACGCATTTTAGGTGTCCCGGCTTTTCAAGCTACAAAAAAAGGTAAATTTGTCAGCAAGACGCATCAGTTAATGTAGGCCTAATCAATGCTCAAAATCGATGAATGTTACAGATGTCCATTCATAAATTGGTGCGAGAACACATGCAGTTGTGTGTACTGAAATCATTTCAGAGTGCACATGCACCCTACTTTTTTATTAATTGACTTGTACAAATCAGATAAAAATACCATGACCGGTAATTCATTTTGACTGTTTAAAATTACGTGTTTATTATTAGGCCCATAAAAAGAATGGTGCAAGCGTGTGCACTCAATACAGACCAGCCCCCACCTTCCCTAATGTCACAGTGTATTTCGCACTCTGCTTCGGAGTCACACATGCAATATTAAAACTAGCGTCATTGTTACTTATCGTTTCAGAGTGCATCAAACGTCACGCAAGATCTCGCGCAACAACGTTAATGGTTTAAGCCCACGAAAAAAAGTAGGTGAAAGCCAGTCCCAGTGGTCACAATTTTAGGATTACTTTGTCAGTCTTTTGCTCAATCACGCAACAGCAGATTCGTAAAAAGCTTTCAGAAGGCTTGTCTCGTCAAAACATATTTAGGTGTCTAACCCTCAACCACTCTCCTTAGGCGTAAAATATGTGGTTCCCATTATACTAATCCACATTTAACACAAACACGAATCAAAGGCGGTTGTTCTCCACACCCCATTGAAAACTTTCCAGGAGACAAGTCTGTATTTTTTTAAATAGATCTCTGTGGGTGAGGGAGGAGTGTGTGTAAATGGTCTGTGTGTGTGTGTGGGGGGGGGGGGGGGGGGATAAAAAAAAAGGAATAAGAGTGGGACTGATAAAGATGAAGAGAGGAGGGAGAAAAAGCAATAAGGGGAATAATAAGAGGGGGAGAGATACAAATGGAGAACGAACGACAGACATAGGAAGGAGAAAGAGAACAGGAAAAAGACAAAGTCTTTAGGTCAACCCTTTTCTTCTCCTAACACCAAAAATATCCTAATACATATTTGGACACGTTCACTCTGCAGCCACAACAACCAGAGACTAAAAAAGACCTGAATGACCCTGGTGACCCCAGAGACTGTTTATCAAGATACACTACATGACCAAAAGTATGTGGACACCTGGTCCACTCTTCCGGGAAGGCTTTCCACTAGATGTTGGAACATTGGAAGCAAGTCTCCACAGCATTCAGCCACAACAGCATTAGTGAGGTCACGCACAGCCCCCCGATCGACAAATAATTTCTGTATGGACCTCGCTTTGTGCATGGGGGCATTGTCATGATGAAACAGAAAAGGGCCTTCCCCAAACTTTACATTTAGCACTATGCATTGGGGCAGGTAGCGTTCTCCTGGCATCTGCCAAACCCATATTAATCCGTCGAACTGCTAGATGGTGAAGCATAATTAATCAATCAATCTAGAGACAAGCTGTGCTGACATTGCATCCACAGGCAGTTTGGAACTCGGTAGTGAGTGTTACAACCGAGGAAAGATGCACTGCGCGCTTCATCACTTGGCGGTCCCGTTCTGTGAGCTTGTGTGGCCTACCACTTGGCGGTTGAGCCGTTGTTGCTCCTAGACGTTTGCACTTCACAATAACAGAACTTATAGTTGACCGGGGCAGCTCAAACAGGGCAGAAATTTGATGAACTGACTTGTTGGAAAGGTGGCATTCTATGGCGGAACTATGTAGAAAGTCAATGAGCTTTTAAGTAAGGCCATTCTACTGCCAACGCTCGTCTACGGAGATCTCATGGCTCTGTGCTCGATTTTATACACCTGTCAGCAATGGGTGTGACTGAAATAGCCAAATCCACTCATTTGAAGGTGTCCACAATTTTATATATATGGAGTAGTTTCCACTTGAAAGAGGGGGTGTGGATAATCCTCTTCATCAGGGTATGTATTAATGGACAAAGCCATCAATCATGTGACACCACTCATTTCTATGTGAAGACAGCCAAATTAAATTGGTTAAGATGGCATCTCATGGAAACATAACAGCAGCAGTTTGAGCTACTCTAGAAAGTGAGGTTGCAAACTTGCTCAGCGCAGCCCCCTTTCATTGAGTAACTCATGGCCGACCGGAGTACTGCAGGCTGCCATTACAAACTCAATTATCCTTATAACTTATATCTGTGTGTGATTTTAAAATAATTGGTTCAATGACATACAGTGCAGTCGGAAAGTACTCAGACCCCTTAACTTTTTCCACATTTTGTTATGTTACAGCCTTATTCTAAAACGTACACTACTGTTCAAAAGATTGGGGTCACTAAGAAATGTCCTTGGGATGCTGCCAAGAATGCCAGCACCCCAAAGTCGCCTCAACAATTTGGACGTTGAGACTGGTGTTTTGCGAGTACTATTTAATGTAGCTGCCTGTTGAGGACTTGTGAGGCATCTGTTTCTCAAACTAGACACTCCAATGTACTTGTCCTCTTGCTCAGTTGTACACCGGGCCTCCCACTCTTTCTATTCTGGTTAGAGACAGTTTGCGCTGATCTGTGAAGGGAGTAGTACACAGCGCTGTACGAGATCTTCAGTTTCTTGGCAATTTCTCGCATGGAATAGCCTTCTTTTCTCAGAACAAGAATAGACTGATGAGTTTCAGAAGAAAGTTCTTTGTTTCTAGCCATTTTGAGCCTGTAATCGAACCCACAAATGCTGATGCTCCAGATACTCAACTATTCTAAAGAAGACTAGTTTTATTGCTTCTTTAATTGGAACCACAGTTTTCAGCTGTGCTAACATAATTACAAAAGGGTTTTCTAGTGATCAATTAGCCTTTTAAAATGATACACTAGGATTAGCTAACACAAAGTGCCATTGGAACACCGGAGTGATGGCTGCTGATAAAAAGAAGAAGAAAAAAAGGAATATCTTATCAGCCGTTTTCAACATGAACAATGTCTACACTGTATCAATTTGATGTTATTTTAAATGGACAAAAAATGTGATTTTCTTTAAAAAACAAGGACATTTCTATGTGACCCCAAACTTTTGAATGGTAGAATGGTAGAATACCCCTTAAGGACAAAGCGAAAACAGGTTTGTATACTTATTTACATAAGTATTCAGACCCTTTGTCATGAGACTCGAAATTGAGCTCAGATGCATCCTGTTTCCATTGATCGTCCTTGAGATGCTTTTACAACTTGATTGGAGTTTATCTGTGGAAAAGTAAATTGGTTGGACATCATTTGGAAAGGCACACACCGGTCTATTCAAGGTCCCACAGTTGACAGAGCATGTCAGAGTAAAAACCATGCCTGATGTTGAAGGAATTGTCTGTAGAGCTCCAAGACAGGATTGTGTCGAGGCACAGATCTGGGGAAGGGTACCAAAAAAAGAAAGTATGCAGCACTGAAGGTGCCCAACAACACAGTGGCCTCCATCATTCTTAAATGGATGAAGTTTGGAACCACCAAGACTCTTCCTAGAGCTGGCCGGCCGGCCAAACTGAGCAATCAGGGGAGAAGGACCTTGGTCAGGGAGGTGACCAAAAACCCGACGGTCACTCTGACAGAGCTCTAGAGTTCTTCTGTGGAGAAGGACAACCATCTCTGCAGCACTCCACCAATCAGACCTTCATGGTAGAGTGGCCAGGCAGAAGCCACTCCTCAATAAAAAAAAGGCACAAGACAGCCCACTGGAGTTTGCCAAGAGGCACATAAAAGGACTCAGACCATGAGAAACAAGATTCTCTGGTTTGAATATTGAACTCTTTGTCCTGAATGCCAAGCATCATGTCTGGAGGAAACCAGGCACGGCTCATCACCTGGCCAATACCATCCCTACGGTGAAGAATGGTGGTGGCAGCATCATGCTGTGGGGATGTTTTTCAGCACCAGAGAATGGGAGACTAGTCAGGATTGAGAGAAAGGTTAATAGAGCAAACTACAGAGAGCGCTCAGGACCTCAGTCTGGGGCGAAGGTTAACCTTTCAACAGATCAATGGCCCTAAGCCTACAGCCAAGACAACGGGTGAATGGCTTCGGGACAAGTTTCTAAATGTCATTGAGTGGCCCAGCCAGAGCCCGGACTTGAACATCTCTGGAGAGACCTGAAAATAGCTGTGCAGCGACACTCCCCATCCAACCTGACCGGGCTTGAGAGGATCTGCAGAATGGGAGAAACTCCCCAAATGTTTTTCAATTCACTATAATGGAGGATCCTGTTTTCTGCTGAAAATGCATTATGTACTGCTGTTGGCCTTAAACTTCCGTGGCTTCAATGAGAGGGGGCGGCCACCAAACAATGCAAACATTTTGCAATGGAAAACAAAAATTAGTTTCTTATTGGACAAGTGCAGGTAGTGCATCCCTGTTTCAGTCTGTGTTATTCTGTTTGTCACCTAACGAACATGACCTAGTTACCCACCATGTGCAGATGAAAGCAGTGCCAGCCACAAGTTGAGTGATCTGCTGGACTGGTGACGGAGTGTGAAAGCAGGGTCATTCAACTACTCTGACATGCAATAATTCACATGGTTTTGAAGTTAAATAGTGCAGGAAAGAGGGAAGGGTAACCAAATGATTAGGCAATAATGGAATAGGGAAGAGAGTGGAAGTATATGAGGCAGAGATAAACGGGGAGATGGCGATTGTATGATCACAGTGAGTATGTTTATGCCTCTCTACTTCCCCGTCTCTAGGCAACAACCAACCCGATTGGACTATTTTCTTCAGAGACAGCAACCGGTCGTCTGGGAAGGCGTGCAACGTATCATTGAAGAGGAATTTGATTGACAGAATGTGCCTCTCTGTTTGGCTTAAGGCCTGTTGGGAAAACATTTTAGAGGGGGATAGACTGTAATTTAAGCTCTTTCAAGCCTGTATAAAGTGTGGCAATGCTTCAACACATCTGGTGGTTGGGCATGTGTGTGGGAAACCAAGAGTGGGAGTGTTTTGGGGGGGGGATAGCCAGCAGATGTTTCTACCACCTGACACTCCCATGTTAAAGAAGTGACGTGCCAACTGTTCGGCAGCCCGCTGTGCCAAAGTCAACAAGCTACGAGTCCGTGGTCCACTTGAATAAAGGGTGTGTTGCGCATGTGTGAGTGGGTAGAAGGGGGGAGGGGGCAGATTTTTTTTCTCCCAGAGGGCCCTGTGTAAAGGAGATAAGCTGGAAGAAAAAGATAAAGAGATGGTGCCTTTGCTTTCAAGATTTATCACGCTGTATTCACCTCGTCATCTTTGATGGCACGAGCCTAAAAGCAGGAAGACTTTCATGCCTGTCGGGCGAGCACACATTAATCCACGCTAAAGTGTGTGTGTGTATACAGGCATGGTCCCAAAAAAATGTACCTACTGTACACACAAATGATCATAAACGTTGTAACAGAATGAAAGGCTTTCTCTGGAGCAAACCATAAAACTGTTTAAGGTGTCGTAAATATGGCTGCCGAGCTGAAGTTCAATGTACAGCAAGTTATTTCCATTCCTGTGTATGCTAGTGGAGGGGTATGGTATGTCCATTCCTCCTCTAGGGAAAGAAAAAACAGAGCAGTCCAACTTTACAAAAGTCAACTGTAGGTTTCATCAACCAGGCTTCCTTTATCATGCAAATATCCTCTACGATACTGTAAAAATACAAATAAAATGCTTAATTTGTCGTCGCGGACTCTCAAAACTCCCATCCTAAAGCTGCTTGCATGCAACGCTAACGACGTAAGCAATTTAGCCATCGCTAGCTTTAATTACCGTCTCCCCCCTCCACGGAGCCAGAACACCTGCACTGTCAACTCTGAAGTGAACGGGAAGCTTGAAGCTAATGACAGACAGGCCAGGCGTTCTCTTGTGGTGGTTACAGCGGAATATTAGACATTTCTGTTTGACATTTAGGTCTCGCTGAGAGAGTACATTCGGCCTCTGAAGGACTGGGGCTTTCTTTAAAAGCTAGACCCAAACATTTTAGTTGGTTGGCCTCCATGCTCTAACCTTTTTGCGTGTTTGTCTGAGCTGTATAGTAGGCTGTAGGCAAATCCTGTGGTGGCTGTCATGGCCATAGGGGTTGGCAGCAAAAACAGACTAGGTTTTTCTTTGTCTTTGTTTTTACAGGTCACACATGTACAAGAGTAACCTGTACAAGTGTGTGGTGCGAAAATGGAAATGTATTTTTTGCATATAGCAATGAGACAACCACGGAGAGTGGGGTCAAGGCCAGGGATCAGCCATTATTGACAGCGACCCTGGAGCAATTAGGCTTAAGTGCCTTGCTCAAGGGCAGAACAACGTATTTTTCACCTGTTCGGCTCTGGGATTCGAACTAGTAACCTTGCGGTTCCTGGCCCCTAGCGCTAACCGCTAGGCTACCTGCCACCCTGAGACAGGGTGTGTGTGAGTCACTAACTGGAGTTTCAGAACTCCCTCTTAACAGTTTGTTTGTTTTCCTGTTCCAGACTGATAGCAGAAGAGCACACCTATACATGGTGGAGTGAATTTGTACAGCCGCACAGCAGATCTTTCTGCAAACTGACCAATGACTATTGTAGCGTTTTCCACAAGCACATGGAGAAGCCAGCCAAATAGAAAAAGTAGCCAGCCAGGCTCCCCATGGATTAATTATCGGAGTAGAGGACCTTGTGCATTTCAGGTAAAATAACAACTCAATGTTTACATCCCAGGACAAATTAGCTAGCAACTGCAAGCTAGCTAGCTAAATTGACATAAATGTTTAATGCTTTTCGACCTGTCCCCAAATTAATATAATTGATTCAGAGTTTGTTTTGATATTTCAACGTTAGTGTCGTGATCGCGTTTGGTGTGGGGGGACAAAATCAATTTGCACATGATGGCGGACGCACGCTCGAGTCCGGTTTGAGCATGGTGTAATGCTAGATTTTCAACCAGCAACTGTCAAGAAATAACACTGATCAAATGTTTTCACACTTTTAGTGTTATTTGCATCAACGGTTGTACAATATGATATAAAAACACAGGGAAAACTTCATTTTGACTGCACTTGGCCTTTAAAGAAAGATGTAAGAGTCAGTGGACTTCCACAAGCGTCAAGCATCCTTTTAATAGGCATTTTCTCAGCTATTTGCAATACAGGTATGATTGAAGAATGAAGCAGGTGTTAAACATGAGCTTTGCTACACAGAAAGCAGCAGATGACTACTCCATTGTCAACACTTGGATGAAATCTGTAGACCTATATCAATATCTTCAAAAATATCATATACAGTGCAGTGACAAACTATTTCCCCCTTTCTGATTTTCTCAATTTTTTAAAATATTTTTGATAATGAATGTTATCAGATCTTGAACTAAAATCTAATATTAGATAAAGGGAACCTGAGTGAACAAATAACACAACAATGACATACTTATTTCATAAATAAAGTTATTCAACACCCAATGCCTCTGTGTGAAAAAGTAATTGCCCCCTTACACTCAATAACTGGTTGTGCCAACTTTATCTGCAATGACAGCAACCAAATGCAGAGCAATTACTTTTTCACACAGGGGAATTGGGTGTCGCATACTTTTATTTATTTAATAAAGTTATAATTTTTTTGTAAACTTTCCTTTATCTAATATTATGTTTTGGTTGAAGATCTGACAGCATTCAGCATAAGAAATATGCAATTCGGGAATTTCAGAAAGGGGGCAAATACTTCTTCACAGCACTGGAAGCATCATTAGGAGAACACATTTATTCAGTTAGTTCGACATCTTTTATAAACTAGTCAAGCTTGCTATTCGTAAATCAGAGCACAGAAAATAGCTGATGCGCCACCACTCCGTAGCTGCGTATGAAACACGCCAGGGTCCAACATGAACTTCTTCCCGGACATGGTGTAGCTCTTATGGAGTCATGCAGTACCTATAAGGTTGGCATACCTTCTCTCCATATTCAGCTATTAACAAGCTACATTTGGTTATTATATGCATTTAAAAAGCGATGTAATATAATTTAGCAATGCAAGTCATTACTTTATTCTTTCAAATTGTATTATATTAGTTTCATTCATTTTTGTTTCTAAAGTATGTAATTGAGAAGATGCCCCTTTAAGACAAACTTTCCAAAAGAGAAAGACCTGGCTAAAGTAGGCTAGCCAAGACAAATGCTAGGTGTCTTTTTGTAGCTTTCTTTTTGCAGACTATCAACAGTAACCAACATATTGCCAGTATGTTCACTACTGGAGGTCAAACACTTTAAATAAGCTCAGCGAGTAGATTGATGGGTGCTTCTTTTTGCTCTTGACAGCTCACTTCTGTACCTGCCGGTGGGGCGGGAGTAACCGCCTTGGGATGGAAGTAACAGCTAACGCGAAGTGCACAAAATATGTTTTATCACCATGTTTCTGGTTTGCAATGCTCATTACTTTCAACAAATGTACTAAATCAGCCATGTGGTGTCGATTTGATTAATTAATGCTATTGGTTAGGAATGTATGACAATGAACCATGAGCGACCATCGCAATGTTGCACAAACACAATATTTTGCCCTACAATATTACAATCGGACTAAAATGGATCATCTGATGATATTAGCCATCATTTTCTCATCTCACTGTAATGGGAATGTAGTAGGAGGTGGTTTTCCCCGATTTCAATGACTATTCATGCTTAACCCAACCAATCACGTGTGCTCCAGCTGTCCTTGTCATGCGTGCTCCTCGTCTCATGATAGAAAAAAACATTGTTGTTCTCCTCGCAAAACGGCAAACTCGTCACATTTCCATGGTTTGACATAAGGTAATTAACACTCAAAATCATAAACATAGATTTCTAACCACTAACCTGTCGATACAAGTGAAAGTAAGAAGCTGGTCCATATGGTAATTGATTAAGGCATAATTCGAATGTCATATATACATTTTAAATCAGTCACTTTAAATCAAAATCAGTCACCAGACTAATAACCAAGACTAGCTAGCAGGACACTTGAAACCTATGCTGTAATTTAGTGACTAGATTGGCTAAGAAAATTACATACAGTCTGATGGGCTAAGAAAAGTTTGGACACACCTACTCATGCAAGGGTTTTTCTTTATCTTTACTATATTCTACATTGTAGAATAATAGTGAAGACGTCAAAACTATGAAAAAAAAAACAAATAAGGAATCATGTAGTAACCAAAACATTTGCACCACATCAAAACATATTTTAGATTTTTCAAAGTAACCACCCTTTGCCTTGATGACAGCTTTGCACACTCTTGGCATTCTCTCAACCAGCTTCACCTGTAATGCTTTTTCAACAGTCTTGAAGGAGTTCCCACATATGCTGAGCACTTGTTGGCTGCCTTTCCTTGAGTTGGACACTCTGCGGTCCAACTCATCCCAAACCACCCCAATTGGATTGAGGTCAGGTGATTGTGGAGGCCAGGTCATCTGATGCAGCACTCAATCCTTCTTGGTCAAATAGCCCTTAAACAGCCGGGAGCGGTGTTGGGTCATTGTCCTGTTGAAAAACAAATGATAGTCCCACTAAGCCCAAACCAGATGGGATGGCGAAATAAATCACTGACAGTGTCACCAGAAAAGCACCCCCACACCATCACACCTCCTCCTCCATGCTTCACGGTGGAAACCACACATGCGGAGATCATCAGTTCACCTACTCTGCGTCTCACAAAGACACAGACCTTGGAACCAAAAGTCACACATTTGGACAGTTTTCCACCCGTCTAATGTCCATTGCTTGAGTTTCTTGGTCCAAGCAAGTCTCTTGTTCTTATTGGTGTCGTTTAGTAGTGGTTTCTTTGCAGCAATTCAACCATGAAGGCCTGATTCACACAGTCTCCTCTGAACAGTTGATGTTGAGATGTGTCTTGTTACTTGAACTCTGTGAAGCATTTATTTGGGCTGGAAACTCTTATCCTCTGCAGCAGCGGTAACTCTCGGTCGTCATGAGAGACAGTTTTGTTATAGCACTCGAAGAAACGTTCAAAGTTCTTGACATTTTCCAGATTGACTGACCTTAATGTCTTAAAGTAATGATGGACTGTCTTTTCTTATTTGAGGTGTTCTTGTCATAACCCCATTTGGTAAAATACCAAATCCATATTATCTTCTGTATGCCACCACTACATTGTCACAGCACAACTGATTGGCTCAAACGCATTAAGAAGGAAAGACATTTCTCAAATTAACTTTTAAGAAGGCACACCTGTTAATTGAAATGCATTCCAGGTGACTACCTCATGAAGCTGGTTGAGAGAATGCCAAGAGTGTGCAAAGCTGTCATCAAGGCAAAGGGTGGCTATTTGAACAATCTCAAATATAAAATATATTTGGATTTGCTTAACACTTTTTTGGTTACTACATGATTCCATATGGTGTCATTTCATAGTTTTGACATCTTCACTATTATTCTACAATGTAGAAAATCGTTTTTTAAAAACACACAAAAAAACTTGAATTAGTAGGTGTCCAAACTTTTGATTGGTGCTGCATGTTTGGAACCTTAAACAACTCTAAAACCAAAAAACAGTGGGATACCTAGTCAGTTGTCCAACTGAAATGTGTCGCACCATTCTGATTCAGAGGGGTTGGGTTAAATGCGGAAGGCATTTAACCCAACCCCTCTGAATCAGAATGGTGCGAGGGGCAGCCACAATCGACATCCACGTCTTCGGCTCCTGGGGAACAATGGGTTAACTGCCTTGCTATCTATCTAATCAATCTATCGATACACACACACACAACGTTCAAAAGTTTGGGGTTACTTAGAAATGTCCTTGTTTAATAAAGAAAAGGACATTTTTTGTCCATTAAAATAACATAAAATTGATCAGAAATACAATGTAAACATTGTTAATGTTGCAAATGACTATTATAACTGGAAATGGCTGATTTTTAATGGAATATCTACATAGGCCCATTATCAGCAACCATCACTCGTGTTCCCAATGACACGTTGTGTTAGCCTTTTAAAATTATAAACTTGGATTAGCTAACTGATCATTAGAAAACCCTTTTGCAATTATGTTAGCACAGCTGAAAACTGTTGTTCTGATTAAAGAAGCAATAAAACTGGCCTTCTTTAGACTAGTTGAGTATCTGGAGCATCAGCACAAACAAAGACCTATCTTCTGATACTCAGCAGTCTATTCTTGTTCTGAGAAATGAAGGCTATTCCATGCGAGAAATTGTCAAGAAACTGAAGATCTCGTACAATGCTGTGTACCACTCCCTTCACAGAACAGAGTAAGCTGGCTCTAACCAGAATAGAAAGAGGAGCAGGAGGCCCAGGTGCAAAACTGAGCAAAAGGACAAGTACATTAGGTATCCTGCATGTTTTCACTGCATCGCAGTGACCGGTGACTAGTAGTCCCATAGGGTGGCGCACAATTGGCCCGGCGTTGTCCGGGTTAGGGGAGGGTTTGGTAGGGGAGGGGGTTTTGCTTGGCTCATCACACTCCAGCGACTTGTTGGCCGGGCACCTGCAGGCTGACTATGGTCGTCAGTTGAACAATGTTTTCTGCCTCCGGGTTAAGCGTGCATTAAGGAGCGCGGTTTGACGGGTCATGTTTCAGAGGATGCTTGACTCCACCTTCGCCTCTCCCGAGCCCGTTGGGGAGTTGCAACGATGAGACCGTAATTGGATATCACCATATTGGGGCGAAAAAGGGGTAAAATACAAACAAAACAAAAACTAAAATTTTCGATTACTCCTCAGTTGAGTTTACTTCACATTTAGGTAGCTAATGTGATGAATTTGTTTGCTAGGGCAAGTCTAGATAGCAATAGCTGTATTATGCCCACAGTGAAGTTTCAGTCCGCTGGGTGCATCTCTACAGTATGGGCATATCTCTGGGTGACGTAGACATCCCCATGCATGCACCTTATCAAAATATGATTGATTCAATATTGCACCGTCCCATTCTCTGGGCTCTGTCTGCAATCATAACCAGTAATATCTACCAGGAATAATATAACAGATTCACCAAACATGTAATATTATTCAATGAATTATGAATTACCACTGGAGTCTGACACTCCATTTAAAAAAAAATATATATATATATATATATATATATATATGATATTTATTGCATCACTCAATCTTGCCAAAGTATATTCTGCTAGAGGGGTTATTAATATGATTTTCTTTTTATTTGAGATGATTTATATGAAAATCAGGTCATGAGCATACTTTGAAATTAATAAGGGAGAGGTTCAAACGTAGGCCAAGTCTGGCATAAGCGTAATCCCACACTTTACAATAAGTTGGAACAGTGTTTCCTCCGACACATTGGTGAGGCTGGCTTCTGGGTTAAGCGGGCGGGTGTTAAGAAGCGTGGTTCGGCGGGTTATGTTTCGGAGGATGCATGACTCGACCTTGCCTCCCGACCCCGTCGGGGAGTTGCAGCGATGAGACAAGCGCGAAATTGGAGAGAAAAGGGGGGTAAAATAAAATAAGAGGGAAAAGAGGGGTAGCAAGTCAGGCCGTACAAAGGAAGAGTAGAGGTCAGACTGAATGACAGAGAGAAAGAGCATTAACTGAGCATCTGAAAACAGAGAAATCATTAGTAGAGTGAGAGAAGACAGCAGACAGGCACTGAAGAAATAAAAGATTGAGTGAGGGAGAGAGCAGACTAAAAGCCTCAAGAGAGACGGAGAGCAGAAATAAGACAATGACAGAGGAAGAGTGGAGCGAGTGAGTGAGAGAAAGAGAATGCATGTTTAATGCCCCATTGGGTACATCAGAGCCCAGCCCCGACCCGGAGGCAGGTCTGGAAAGCCTCAACCAAGACAGTGCTACCCCCCACCCACCTTTACTTCTCCCTCCACTTCCCTCCTCAGGGAAAATAATTTGGGGGAAGGCTTGGGCTCTGCCTGCATCGAGGCTTCCTTCAGCGAACATGTCTCCTGGAGCAGTATGTCCAGAATCTCTGAAGAGTGGTCACCTTTGACCTCTCGAGTCTTTCAGAGCTAATGATCTCATGTAGTCTGCAAGACTTGACTTTTTAAAGGAGGCAGGCAGTCAGATAAGAATGTGTATCCTCGGTTAGGAAAGAAAGAGGGGAAAAGAGCACATGAGGCTTTTGGGAAATGCTGGACTTGTTATATACAGCAGAATAGTTCAAGGCAGTGACGACTACAACAATAAAATATTTTTCTGGTGTTACATTACTAGTTCAAATGCCTGTGTGTGTTGTGGAGCTGTTTGCTCTACTCTGAAAGTGCACAATGAGTGCTAAGTAAGGGAGGATTAGTCAGCCCTACAAATCCCTGCTCCCACACACCATATATAAACCAGACACCAAAACACAACAGTCTAGTCTAGTAACACAAACACCCACCCAACACACAATTTTCCAATTACGGCAAACTCGCACATTATGACCCAGTCATCCAACAACACATGGACCATGCAGATGAGAGCCAAGATTTTCAGACATTTATGCTAGATGTCTATATCACACATGAATAGACTAGCCCCATAGATAGGCTTTAACACACACGAAAACCCTGGCCCCATGAACGATATCAGAAGAGCATTTCTGCTCATTATGGTGGGAATTTGAACAGTGAATCTTTCTGCGATTTGACCTATGGCCTTTGAGTGTGCATGGCCTTGTTGGCCAGAAATGACCATTGAATAATCACGTAAGAAGACACCATCATCCTAAATAAATAAAAAGTCATACTATTGGGAATGATTACTATAGCAAACTATGCAAAGGGCATGTTATATGGCGATTCCGGTCGGTCACTACCCATTCTCTGCCGTTGCAACGAACTAAATCTGTTGAAACTGCTCTCGGGTCCACGTCGCCGCACTTGATTAGTGACCATAATTCCAATTAACCTCGGAGAGGACTGGGTTATCTTTCATCTAATGGTTCCCTTTGTCGAACAGGGTACTCCTCACGTGGAGGCGCCGGTAAATCGGTTCGTCGTGAGGGCGATGAGCACAGTTAGCATGTTCACTATATAATTTCCACAGTTGCCGGAATGGCTTCGAGTTGATGGCCGAAATGGGATATTGATGGGCTTCCTGGTTAACGGGGTCAACTTAGTGTCAATGTTATCCGGCTGGATGCGTGTTGCAGAATTGAGTGCAATGCCAGCAACAAGAGAAAAACAGTTTTTTGGTATGTGAAGCTGTTATACTAAGACAATACGTAATCCATGAATTATGAATTCAATCCATAAAAAAGCCTATGTGAAATCAAATCTCTTCCTGAGTAAGACACGGAGTAGTACTTTTAAAAGATTTAGCTTCTCTGAGTGAAGCATATGGTGGAAGCGCTTGACTGATTCAAAAAAAACATCTCTTCCTCCTGTGTCTGGTGAGGCCTAGAGAGCTGAGGACCCTCTACAAACACATCCGAAAGGTAGCAGAGCAGCTGCTCCCAAAAGTGAAGAAGATTTAGAAGACTTAGTTACGCAATAACATTTCAAAGGGTCGGTACCAAAAAAAATGTGTTATTGTATCCCCAAAGCTTCTTACAAAATCCCTCTTGAGAGCAGTAAACAGTGAGTAAACAATTTAGTGTGGTGGTAGGGATAAACGTTTGGAGATTTGAAAGACATGTGGATCAGAAAAATAACCAAAATACACAGATGGTGTAAACAAAACAGAAGATTTTAAAACATATAGGGAAACTGTAATTTAAAAAAGCATGTCAACAAAGAGTACTCGATACCAATCCAAAGCCACTAGGAGTAGTTCACACTGTTGGTAAACAACTACATAACGAAACATCGGTCATGAGGTCTCTAGCTGGTTGGTAGTAGGGCTGGTGATATGGCCTAAAACTCATATTTCGATTTTTTCCAAATTTATGGGCGACTTATGATATCCATCTCAATTTCTGTAACGTTTTCTCTAAATAAGCTGTTGGAAAATTAAAAGGTCAATGCACTGGATTTCAAACAGTCAGGAATAATCTAATGAATTCAGGGCATGTAATATTATACCTAGGCTAAATACACTGCTCAAAAAATAGAGGGAACACTTAAACAACACAATGTAACTCCAAGTCAATCACACTTCTGTGAAATTAAACTGTCCACTTAGGAAGCAACACCAATTGACAATAAATTTCACATGCTGTTGTGCAAATGGAATAGACAACAGGTGGAAATTATAGGCAATTAGCAAGACACCCCCAATAAAGGAGTGGTTCTGCAGGTGGTGACCACAGACCACTTCTCAGTTCCTATGCTTCCTGGCTGATGTTTTGGTCACTTTTGAATGCTGGCGGTGCTTTCACTCTAGTGGTAGCATGAGACAGAGTCTACAACCCACACAAGTGGCTCAGGTGGTGCAGCTCATCCAGGATGGCACATCAATGCGAGCTGTGGCAAGAAGGTTTGCTGTGTCTGTCAGCGTAGTGTCCAGAGCATGGAGGCGCTACCAGGAGATAGGCCAGTACACCAGGAGACGTGGAGGAGGCCGTAGGAGGGCAACAACCCAACAGCAGGACCGCTACCTCCGCCTTTGTGCAAGGAGGAGCAGGAGGAGCACTGCCAGAGCCCTGCAAAATGACCTCCAACAGGCCACAAATGTGCATGTGTCTGCTCAAACGGTCAGAAACAGACTCCATGAGGGTGGTATGAGGGCCCGACGTCCACAGGTGGGGGTTGTGCTTACAGTCCAACACCGTGCCGGACGTTTGGCATTTGCCAGAGAACACCAAGATTGGCAAATTCGCCACTGGCGCCCTGTGCTCTTCACAGATGAAAGCAGGTTCACACAGATGAAAGCAGGTTCACACTGAGCACGTGACAGACGTGACAGTCAGTCCTGCAAGAGGAAGGCATTGATGCTATGGACTGGCCCACCCGTTCCCCAGTCCTGAATCCAATTGAGCACATTTGGGACATCATGTCTCGCTCCATCCACCAACGCCACGTTGCACCACAGACTGTCCAGGAGTTGGCTGGATGCTTTAGTCCAGGTCTGGGCGGAGATCCCTCAGGAGACCATCCGCCACCTCATCAGGAGCATGCCCAGGCGTTGTAGGGAGGTCATACAGGCACGTGGAGGCCACACACACTCTGCACCTCATTTTGACTTGTTTTAAGGACATTACATCAAAGTTGGATCAGCCTGTAGTGTGGTTTTCCACTTTAATTTTGAGTGTGACTCCAAATCCAGACCTCCATGGGATGATAAATTTGATTTCCATTGATAGTTTGTGTGATTTTGTTGTCAGCACATTCAACTATGTAAAGAAAAAAGTATTTAAGAAGAATATTTCATTCATTCAGATCTAGGATGTGTTATTTTAGTGTTCCCTTTATTTTTTTTTAGCCGTGTATAAGCATTCCACAATCATAACACCCACAAATAGTTTAATTATTAACCTGCTTTTTTGCAACAATCACTGATCTGGCTTTCAAGTATGTCTACAAAAATTCGATTTTAGGTTACAAATTTAATCAGAACCATGCACATCCACTAATAATTACCAACTTGTTGTAGCAGGCGTTGTAGAACACAGGTCTCATACACAAGCCCTCAAGGACAAGGCCACGTGCTTGTGAGTAGACAGCTCATCTTTATACAAGTCTAGACAACATGGATCTATTTGCTTGCTAACAAGGTAGAACATTTGAACTGGTATGAATACACCCTCCTGTCCATCTCCAACTGTTTGAACAACATAGCCTGTTCACTTTGAGATATTGAAATCAAGTGGCCTACCTGGATAAGATCCTTATTTCTCAGAACGAGTTGCCAATTCCTTACATAAATGTGTATTTTTATGCGAATTTATAAAAACAGACTAGACAGCTAGCACATAAGTTTGTGGATAAACCTCAAAAGCAAATAGCGAGTTGAAACTGCTTGTGTTCGGAAAGGAAGAAGTTGTCGTTCGTCTTTGTTGTGAGTGTCGGTGTATAATTCTGTAAATCACCCGGCCCTAGTTGGTAGGCATGCATTAGTCTGATAGCCTGAATAAGACGAAATTGTCTGATTCAGATCATTCCTCTAACATGCAAGCCACCACTGTGACAGTAATCAAAACCATTAGGGCAATACGGTTGTTTAGCATTCAAAGCCACTTAGGCCTCCAATACATGTGGCCTAAAAGGGAATAAAACCCACACCCTTGGTGTTCCAAGCACTATCCTCCAACCAACTAAGTCCTTCTTGGTTCCTATAATAGCTGAACCACCAATATGGTGTCATCTTTTTCTACCTTTTGAATTTGTCTGCCAAAAATGTTCACAAAGACTGAATTTGTGTTTGCTAGTAGTCGCCCTTTAATTAAAGCTACCGGCGACAAACAACTTCCTGCCAATATCAGCACACCACATCATTTCCCTCAGCCAGCTCTGCTCGCCAGCACTTGATGAGATGACTTCCCATCCCAATTCATAAACGATATCAGTGGAGATAGAAGAGTCAAGTGAACCAGGAATGTCAAAGTAGATCCCAGAGGGCTTCCAGAGGGCTTCCTATTGCGATGGTACTTTCGCCTCAATGAGGGGAAGGAATGCAGGGAGGGAAGGCCGGTAATCTTCTTTTTATCTCCCGTTCAAGGCTGGGGCCAGTAAGCCCCTTCTGCTCTGGGCCAGAGAAAACACAACACATTCCCCCAGGTTGTCTCGCCTCAGAGGAGCTGCAGTTAACCGTAGCATGGCCAGAGGTTATCACAAGCTTGACTTCTGGGTCAATGACATGGCAGACTTAGCTTTTCTGACTTTATATGAAAATAACTGGTAAGGCGGGCTTTGTTTTTTTTTTATCTGAAAGATTGAAAAATGACTATAAAGAACACTTATTTCCTTTTCATCTTTTACAAATATTTAATTTGGAAGACAGCTATACAGGTGCAAGCCCTTCTAAAGACTTAGTAACTTAGCGACACTAAGGGGAGAACTTCAGGGCAGTGACTGGTCATTTACAGGACTTTTACTTTTGACATGCAAGTCCTCAGAGAATCGGAGGATTCCCGGGGTTATACAAGGGTTATGTGAGTGACCTATCACAGTTCGACGTCAGCAACCTATAGGGATTATGTGAATACATCGCTCTGGGAGCAAAACAAACAGAAAAAGGCTTTATTGCAGCCTTCTGATTTTTTATTTATTTTAACCTTTAATTAACTAGGAAAATCATTGATTGAATTTTAAACTATAATTGACAGACATGGGTCAGCCACGTTGAGGGCACTTGCACCTTGACCCCCAAAATCATGAGTCCATCTGCCACCCCATGAAATTGGTTCCTGTCTACAAATGGGTCTATGCCATAACCCACCCAGTGTCATTCTGTCATTATCCCAAAAATCATTCTAATGATAGTGTATTCCAGAAAATGAATATTGTTGCACTATTATTTATCACCATCCACTGTAAATTACAAAGAATAACAATACTTTCCTATTAAAGCAGTCAGAGCAAACAACTCTTCCTTTACAGCACAAGAGAAAGGTTAAGGAAGATTACATAAATTAATTTAGGATATACGGCTCATCATCCATCCACCCACACAAACAAACCCACAAAGAAAAATAGAAATGTCATGGGAAATCACATCAGTATAAGGAGGGAATTGTAGGCCACAAACAACATCATTTGTACTCTATTGTCATCGCGGGGACATTTAGTCTACATCCTCATTAATTCTTAGACAAATGGCTCGAAAGTTATTGTCTCCCCTGGCAAAGAAAAATGGAAATACTAAATGGTTCCCATGTCGTTGCTGAAATAACACAAACTGTGGGATTCTCATTTGGAGTTGATAGCTCTGGAGGGACTAAATGTAATAAACTACGATTAGTAAATCGAGCAAAAAAATATGATGCAAAGCATAGAAATGGAGAGTAATGTACCCCAAGGGCTAATGTATGCATTAATACAACAACAGTCACTTGTCATTCACTAATAATTGCAGAACCATTGTCACTGACACTGTCATCTGAAAAAAGCCTTGCCCAATCCTCAACTCCATTACTAAAGTGTTAAAGAGAAAGACACAAGAAACTTGTCAGCACAGCTGTCAAGATCCAATAGATAACTTAAAACGAGAAGGTGACCAAATATGCTAACCTTTTTGATTTGACCAGTTAAGACAAGCCCCAGATGCTCGTCTCTGTAGACACCCACTCTACTGCTTTGTAGCTCATCGCTACTCAATGGTTACGAAGGCCTCCAAGTGCCATAACGCTAAATAAACCCACTGTCTGTTGATTGCTTTTCTATAGCATACACATCCGTGACAACTACTGGTGTTGCTTCACCAACCTTTTGGCAGGTGTTTCTACAATAGCATAAGTCTGCTCTTCCTTTTCATAGACCTATCAAGCTCGATTTGTTGTTTTGTGGTTCCCCAGTGGACACCAACCGAGGAAGTGCCTGTCAATTAGAGGTTTATTAAGAGGTGAAATTCTTCACATTTTCACCCGGAGGCGTTTGCTGACATCCTGAAAACACCTTCAACCGTGGGGAAATTAGAGGTGGCTGTCTCCTTTAAACACAGTTCGTTTTGAGCAACGTTGCACTTGTCTTTGTTAGTAGTCTGATGTAAAGTTCAAAATGTCTTAAGATCTTAAAAATTACCTATACTGAACACTCTGGAAACAAAGGGTGTACTTAGCAACTGTATCAGCCCTGGCCTATTATTACTACCAACTCAAAGATTTCAATAATCATATATTCAGCCAAATTAAAATGTCACGAAAATAAACTCTCAGCACATCAGTCAAAAATACCCTTTGCACAAACCAATGACAACAAATACATTTACAAAATGCCCAAAATCCTCAAGTATACTTGTCAGCAAAAAAACCCACACAGCATCCATTTGTCACATTTAATTTGCAACGCATCTAGTAGGTACTGTAGTTGGAGGTCGATTAAAAGCTTCCCCAGCCAAAGCACACAAGCATTCAGGCACACTTGAGTGGTCCACATTCATAGAAATCCACAGCCATTTTCAAATATTAAACATGTTGTCAACAGATTTTCTTTTTCACCCAGAAAAGGAAGGAATGTGTGGATGACTTATGAATGGAGATGGGCTATCTATTCTATTGGTGGTGATAATGCTTGGTCGTCAGTTTTTAAACCGTCTTTAATAGAAACAAACGTGTCTCTGAGGAGAAGTCGAAATGGATTGCAGTGTGGGCTATGGTGTCAGGTGTCGAGGCAGATGGCTGCATGTTTGGGAAAGGCCTTGCCAGCAGCTTGATCCACTCCCTTGGGAGTCTGTGGTGCTGGCTAGAGAGAATTTCAGATGATAGCGTAGAGGCTCCAAACTGTTACAGAGACTGGGAATGGGGTTACCACACAAGAGTAGGCTAAATGTTATCCTTCCTTACAGGAGTATATTAGAATAGCAGTAGTGTTGATTCAAGTCATTGTTATTTCTACAAGGACCCACGGAGCCATAGCTATGAAGAAATGCTGACATATTACACACCAGAAATTATGTTTGCATTCTTCGAAACGCTAAAAGTAGAAAGTTCAGCAAAAAGGTTGCCTCAGTGTTTAAATATTTAATTGTTTTAACTCCTTCACTTAAATTAAGCCAATCCACTTAATTGAACTTAAACCTTGACCGTGGTCTGTGACCTAAGTCACCTGACCAGTTTATGGAGCCAGCCCAGACACCACGCAGGCCCACAGCTGATAATAGATGAAACACACAAACAAGATGAGCGACTAAAGCCGTCTGCACTGGCAAACCTGTTAATCTCATTTTTCACCCTGCCAGGGCCATGGCCCCTGTGACTGACTAGCTGGGCTGACAAAGCAGGGTGCTAAGACCAGGTGATTCACGTTTGAATGTCACCGCGAGCAGTAGAGCAGAAGTGAGATGCCTTTCCCCGAGCTGGCGTCACCTCTTTAGGGCTCTCTGCTGCGATCATGGGGAAGGAGATGTTTCTTCATCGACCTGCAACTTAACTCTCTGTGGAGTTTACAGAGGAGTGGCGCCTGCCTGGCTACAGTCTCCTTTCTCCTGTGGTATGGAGAATTGGGGAATGAAGGGAGGTGATTGTGGAGGCAGCTCCTCCCTCCAGCTCCATGGTGAAATCAAATCATTAAAGATCCCAGGGTGGCCCAGATGCATAAGGACGTCAACGGGGGTTCCAGCAGAGACTTCCGGACTCCATGCAGGGGACACCAAGAAAAGGCCTGGCTACCGCTGTCCTTCGCACAGATGGCCCCGGCTCGCTAATCCCAGTCTGCGTCCATGCATTCCCTTGTTACCCGGTCATAACAGAGCTGATAAAGGCCGTTTTAAAATGAGTTTACCCAGTTCTAAAACCCCTTGTCTGTAACACCATCATTGCAGCCTTTCTAGTCATGCACATTGAAATAGGTCTACAAGCTGGCCTGCACTCAGGTTACACATGTGGATGATTCGATGTGCACACTAACCTATCGCCAATGGCCATTTTCCTGTTCTGCACTAGACAGGATTTTTGTATAGAGAAAGAAAAGTGTGCGGCACAAAGTTGCAGACACCTGGTTAGGAATTGAAATATGTGCAGTACACTACTGGGCAGGGTAAGTAAAAGGTCAAGTGAAGGACAATAGGATAACTTGTTTACTCTACAGGAGTATGGCACTTAGTCCTTCCTCTCTTGACCTTGTTTGGAGGAACACAAAACACATCCGGATTGATTCTCTCTCACTCAATTATCTATAATCATGCAAACTATGCACATGATCTTCCCTACCATGTAGGATGCTGGTGATGAGATCACACTCCAATTATTTAACCTCCCCGGGGGAACCAAAGAGGCAGGAGTACAAAGAGGTGGGGAATATTGAGATAACTAGAGAAACTCGACTCGCAAACAACAGATCCAGCTAACATTACACTCCAATGCCCTACAGTAAGAAGTACTCTGGGTTTTCAAACATCAAGAGTGGGGAGAAGGAAAAGGGAAATGCAGATAGGGATTTGTGGATTACTTTCATCTACAGTGAACACCTTGCAGAGGGAATGACTTTCCCTGGCCTGCTTATGGGTACCTTAATGCATACATAAAATACACTGAATACACTGCTCTGGAGTGTGGACTGCATCTATAAACGGGCTTGGCTCGTCTCAGCTGTCCAGCATTCCAGGAAAAGGATTAGAAAACTGAGTGGAAACAAAAGCTATGCTTTTTAATTAGCTGCCGCCAGTAAAGAAACTTGGAGTCCCATTGAGCGGGCTTGAGTGCTGACAGGCACTTTTGCAAATTCAGATAAAAGGAGCTAATCTGGCCAAACAAATCACCCTTAAGCTTGTCTTCTCAGGCGCTTGGCAATACAAATGCTATTGATTTTAACCATATGAGGAGGGTATGCAGGCTAGTATTGGTTGCCAGTTATGAGCATTTTAGGCATGTTCATGGGTGGATGGATTTTGGGAGCCAAAGGACCACAGCACTTCCCTTGTTGCCATAGCCATTTTTTGTAGGGATCCTCATAGGTTTTCCGAAATATTAAGTCCCCAAAACAAAAAGGGATCTTGACTTGACCAAACATACTGAGATGATTTTGCATTGTGAACTCGGTTTGAATGATAATCTAGGCTACTGTATTCTTGGCTGCCTCTTGAACTACCAAGGTCTATCCTGGAGAAAACAACACTCCTTTTTCAAAGTTGAGCATTTCTGTCAGATTCGTTCTCTCATGACCGATAAACCACTTCACAAGTCATTGTGTTTGACATCTCAAACACGCAACACATCAGCGAGCTATACGCAGCTGTACTTGGCCGGCGTTTCTCCAAAAGTCTGAAATCAAAAGTACCGCATTGTAGGCTGATGAAGACAACAGCTGTCAAGATTAGCACTGCCACACTAGGTAGAAGAAACAGACATGGCTTCAACATAACCCAAACCCTTACACAAATTGTCCTCATGTACGCTTGTGTGTATGAGACTTATTTTGATAGCATAGTGATGATATCACTATGTTATCATTATTAAGCGATCAAAACACAATTGTTAGCAACAGCCTACATACTTAGGACAGTTTCATTAGAAACTATACAAAATGGTGTGTAGAGCAAACTTAGCCAATTTGAGAAGTTATACTCAGTGGTGTAGTGGAGGGTATACGCAAGTATACGGCGTATAACCATATATTTTTCAGTGGTCATTGCGTATATTCACTTCTTAATGCCCAGGATAAATATCATGACCAGGATGGATACCATCAGAGATGGAAACATCCATTTGAAATGTACAAAGGGATCTAAAGATGAAAGAACCACCATGGGTTGCTAATATGACTAGGACAATGCCTTTGGCTGCTAGACAATGAAAGAAAGTAGAAAGAAAACCAATTGAACAGGAAAACGCACGAGGAAAGCTTTATAAAATACATTTTGCCTATAGTCTACTTTGAAGCATGGTAAGAAATGCCTCATAATATGAAATAAAATGTCCAGGTTTCAAACAATTAAAGAACAGGAAAAATATAGCAATGCTAATGACAGGCCTAAACGTCCTCAGGTAGATGGAAAGGCTTTCCCAAAAACCTTCTCAATTAAACATTACCTAGCAACAATGTAGCCTATGCCTACCTTGCAAATATTATCATGATTATTATTATCAATCCAGTAGCCATTTGTTTTGCAAACTCCATCTCATGTGCTACAGAACCACCACTAACCAGTGTTAGGTACCAGAGCCCTTGAAATATAGGGTAACTACATTCAAAAATAAAACATGTCTTAGATTTGTCCCAGATCTCAAAAGTTGTCTCCTGATGTGGTTTACGCATTTTTGTGGACTTAGAAAAACAACAACATTAGATCTTATTTATTTATTTTTTAAGTGTGAGCGAAAACTCGAGAAAAAAACATGGCGCAAATCTGAAACCTGTGAATTTCTGACTCAGTTGACAGACTTATGTGTTTCAATAGTAGGTCTACTATTAGCAGGCCCAAGATGTACTCTTAAGAAGCCTAACATTTCCGTTACTCCTAAAGGTCAAAGGACGTCATGTTATTTTCAGAGACTGGCTCTGACTGCCAAAACAGCCAAATGCACCATCTAATTGCAATACGGTCCTAGAAACATAAACCACTTTACTTTCATATCCCAACAAAATAATTTCACAAACGCAAAATACAGTGTTTTAACCAGCTTTATCACAGTTGTAGCTAATGTGACGTTTCTAGCAGCCTTCTTCTGTTACACACAGGTGTTCGGAGCATGTTAGATAGCTAAATAGCACAGTGGTCCCTCTGTCTTAAGTATTTCTTCTGTAAACACTTCCTGTAACACGGCGATATGGCCTTGTGGGAACACTAACCCTATAAAAGGTGCGTATCAATGGAACGTTTCTCGCTGATATGAAAGATAAGGTCGTTGTACTTTAAAACTGTACCACAAGCAATGCATGTTAAGCAGCACCCATCCGAAGCACGCGCTCCAGCAGGTATATCTCACTGGTCACCCCCAAAGACAATTCATTCTTTGGCTGCCTTTCCTTCCAGATCTCTGCTGTCAATGACTGGAACGAACTTGGAAAAGAAAAAAGCTGGAGACTCATATACCCTTCACTAACTTTAAGCACCAGCTGTCAGAGCAGCTCACAGCTCACTGCACATGTACATAGCCCATCTGTAAATAGCCCACCCAACTACCTCATCCCCCATACTGTTATTTATTTTGCTCATTTGCACCCCAGTATCTCTACTTGCACACTCATCTTCTGCACATCTATCACTCCAGTGTTTAATTGCTATATTGTAATTATTTCGCCATTATGGCCTATTTATTGCCTCACCCCCTTTATCCTACCTCATTTGCACACACTTTGTATAGAACTTTCAACTGTATTATTTATTTAAATGTCATTATTTCGGACGGGAAGTATGCAGACACCTTTAAGCCTTCTGCATGTTTTGGCTAGGCGAACCAAACTAGGGTGCTTGCATACTCCCTTATAAGACCTTCGCTTGAAAAAAAAAAAAAAGCTGTATCTTGAAACGCCGTACCACATACACTTCCTCAAAATAGTCTGAATTAGTCTAAGATAACTGAAGAAATGTCATTAATTTAAAAAAATAATTGTCAAGGAGATCGTAGTTGGACAATTTTACATATAAGATGTTAGGTGCAGTATTTTTCAATTAAATTTTTCTGCATAAAAACATTAGTCCTTGAATTACAAAAATCATTGAAGAATCCCTACTTTCGACCAATCACTAATGAAGGGGCGTTATCTTCGGCTACCGACTTCGGCTTCCCTCAAGAAAAGAAATGTGCGCACGAACAGCCGAAAAAACTCGCGGAAGACAAACGTAACATTTCTTAATATATGCACGAACTGTTCCAGATGGGGACAGATGTGGACGCCTTAAGCCTACATGCACAGCTTGGGATTTATCATTTTAGGTGTGTGTCACTTTTTCAGAATTCTTCACAAAAATATTAGTGTAATTTTGGCAAAATGTTTGTATACCCACTTCTCCAGGCACCACTGTTTTTACTTCTTCCAACAGAACATGCAGTGAGTTTTGCAAACAATCACAATTGGACTCAAAGGAAATAAGTTGAAGTTGCGCGAGCAATGTTATTCGTAGAATCACGAAGCCGTATTGTTTCAATTCTGGCTACAAAATATCAGTCCAGTTTATAATTTATGAACGGTGTTTTGCTTCAAATGAAAAGTTAATGTCATTTGGGCTAGAGAGCCCGCTGTTGAGAGCGAACTCACAGCACAATAGAATCGAAGACCCTTTTCAGATCTCGCTGTTGTTTTTACCATTCGAAACCAGATTTAGATGGTCAGGCCGACTCATAAAGCAGCATTCGGTTATGATACAATTTGAACAGTTTAAATCAATTTATGCCTTAGTTATTCTTATACGTTTGGCTACTTTAATCGAATTACTTCTACAACAAAAAAAGCAAAACCTCAATGAAAAATATCTTACCTCCGACGAGATCTAGATATCCAATTCCATTTTATCCAAAACGATGAACTTGCAGGCTTAACATCCTAGTTGAATAATAAACTGTCTTTATCAGTGACTTTATGCAATTGTAACTAGACAAAGCCCCGTCCCTACAATTCATGAACTGTATCAATAGGCCTAGCTGTGTGTCTAATACAACTAGTTTCTGTTGAGTCGCGCTGGCAGAATCGGAAGAAGTCCCGCCTCCCCCATGCGGTCATTTGTTTAGGGATAGGCTGACCTACCGTGACGTGTTGGCTCGTTTGTTCTCTGAGATGTCAATCATCACTTGTAATTACTGAAACATATTCACAAATAATGCAGAAAGAATGAGCATACAGTAATGAAAAATGAGCATAAATAATAGTAGTGACTATCTTTCCAGTGCTGCTCGACAATGAATTACGTAATGGCCTAGATTGTGTCCAGATAAAGTAGCCTATATAAATGAAGGCTCTTAAATGGTCCATTACTGGCCCCAACTGGAAGTTTGCAGAGCCACGAATTAGACTACAAGTTGTCTTGCTTTTTGTAACAGTAGTAAAGGGAATATATCTGAGCCTGACCATCTAAAATATCTACTCCTAGAACTTCATGATAACCTGAAAAAGGTCTCTCTATTACAACTAATGACAAACTACTTCAATTCAATATGAAGAAGCTGCAAATTCTTTGCTTTATTTCTCTTTTTCTTTTCTTTTTTACAAAAGTGATTAAAATGATAAGAGAGAGTCTACTGTACAGCAGATTAAAATAGCAGTTTATGTGCCCTGCATGCAATTCATACACGGTTGAAAGAAATAAGACACCAAGTGGCATTAAAGACAGAGCAAATACATTTTGATCATCTTGTATGGTATTCAATGGGGTAAGTCCATTCAGTTCAGTGTATTGCACTATTTGTGACCCTACATGTCTGATTTCTTCAATACAGTAATGGTATATTGTTTTATGTTGTATCATATACACTCAAGTTGTGTTAACAGCCAGTAACCAATGGAAAGAGTCACAAAAAATACTATAGTGTTTCGGCCCTCCATTGGCCATTGACATCCATCAATTATTGAGTGGAAATCTGTCTTTGGTATGTGAAGTTAATCGGGTGTCCTGACTCTCTGTGGTCACTAAACATACCATGGCACGTATCATAAGAGTAGGGGTGTTAACCTTGATGCCCTGGCTAAATTCCCAATCTGGCCCTCATACCATCATGGCCACCTAATCATCCCCAGCTTCCAATTGGCTCATTCACCCCCCCTCCTCTCCCCTCCCCTGTAACTATTCCCCAGGTCGTTGCTGTAAATGAGAATGTGTTCAACTTACCTGGTAAAATAAGGGTTAAATAAAACTTTATTTTTTTAAAGGATGATACCTAGTCGAAATCCCAGTTAAGAGTTTAATATGGGGAATTCTAGCCAATTTCCCTTAAAGAACCATTCCCATCAAAGTATTACACAGGAAAGACATGAATCATTTTGTACAATGTGGCATCACAATACATTCATGACTCCTTTGGTCTTGTATGGATGTTTTCAGTCTCCTGTAGTGAGATTCTTGCAGACTGCTTGCCAGTGGTGTTAAGTACTTAAGTAAAAATGCTTAAATACTACTTAAGTAGTTTTTTGGGGTATCTGTACTTTACTATTTATATTTTTGCCAACTTTTAATTTGACTACACTAAAGAAAAGAATGTACTTTTTATTCCATACATTTTCCCTGACACCCAAAAGTACTTCTTACATTTTGACAGGAAAATGGTCCAATTCGCACACTTTTCAAGACATCCCTGGTCATCCCTACTGCCTCTGATCTGGCGGACTCACTAAACACAAATGCTTACTTTGTAAATTATGTCTGAGGGTTGGAGTGTGCCCCCTGTTAAATAAAACATTTATTTTCAAATTGTGCCGTCTGGTTTGCTTATTATTAGGAATTTGAAATGGTTTATACTTTTACTTTTGACATTTAAGTATATTTTAAACCAAATACTTTTGGACTTTTACTCAAGTAATATGTTACTGGGTGACTTTTACTTGAGTCATTTTCAATTGAGTACTTTTTCCACCTCTGCTGCTTGTACACGATGATCCTCTGTCACTGAGGCAATGTGAAGTAAAAGTCCATCTGGAGTCAAAGTTGGAAAAGGGGGAGAATAAGCTGATCCTAGATCTGTGTCCGTATCCCACAAAGCATCTCAGAGTAGGAGTGCTGATCTAGGATCTGTCCATATAATCTTATTAATTTTGTTCTAAAAGGCAAACTAATCCTAGATCAGCACTCCTATTCTGAGACGCTTTACGTTTAGGGCCACTTTAATCTCTGGCTGGTTGGTCACTGGTCTGTGCGTCAGTGTGGCAAGGGCACCACCTAGTGGGAGAAGGAACATCATGAAAATAAGTTAAATATTAAAATCGAATTGTTCAAGGCAAAACCAGTTCAATCTATTTCAGACAATGGTTCACTCAGAATGTTCAGGCTATATGTGTTAAAACAGACACATACACTACAAGCTTTTCCTAATGCAGTGTCCATGTAGAGCTCGATTTAGAATTGAAGTGTAAAAGTCCAATCTAAATCACTTATTTTTGTTTACTTAGGCTACACTTTGCAGTATGTGTGTGTGTATTTTATGAGAATTCTTGATCATCATGAAACCAAATGACTGTCAGCATATGGTCAAAATGATTTTTGATGTACAAATGTATGCATATTTCATGAGAATTAGGATCATGAAACTCAAGAGAAACTGATGTTATTTCTACTTATCAATGCATGCATCAGACCTACCCAATCCCTAATATTTCTATGTGCTAATGCTTATCAATTTATTTTTTGTTGTTTCTTTAAGTATCCATCAGATGGTGTTTTGATTCATAATCCATTGCATTTACCCAACTCACACCTCAAACTTGCATAGGTGGAAAAGAGCCACCTCAGAAATCAGTTGGTTTGTGTGTAGAAAAATTGATGCAAGAATGTACAGTTGTGGCAAAAAGTTTTGAGAATGACACATTAATTTCCAAAGTTTGCTGCTTCAGTGTCTTTAGATATTTTTGTCAGATGTTACTATGGAATACTGAAGTATAATTACAAGCATTTCATAAGTGTCAAAGGCTTTTATTGACAATTACATGATTTTGATGCAAAGAGTCAATATTTGCAGTGTTGACCCTTCTTTTTCAAGAACTCTGCAATCCGCCCTGGCATGCTGTCAATTAACTTCTGGGGCACATCCTGACTGATGGCAGCCCATTCTTGCATAATCAATGCTTGGAGTTTGTCAGAATTTGTGGGTTTTTGTTTGTCCACCCGCCTCTTGAGGATTGACCACAAATTCTCAATGGGATTAAGGTCTGGGGAGGTTCCTGGCCACAGACCCAAAATATCAATGTTTTGTTCCTCGAGCCACTTAGTTATCACGTTTGCCTTATGGCAAGGTGCTCCATCATGCTGGAAAGGCATTGTTTGTCACCAAACTGTTCCTAGATGGTTGGGAGAAATGGCTCTCAGAGGATGTGTTGGTACCATTCTGTATTCATGGCTGTGTTCTTAGGCAAAATTGTAAGTGAGCCCACTCCCTTGGCTGAGAAGCAACCCCACACATGAATGGTCTCAGGATGCTTTACTGTTGGCATGACACAGGACTGATGGTAGCACTCACCTCGTCTTCTCCGTACAAGCTTTTTTCCAGATGCACCAAACAATCGGAAAGGGGATTCATCAGAGAAAATTACTTTACCCCAGTCCTCAGCAGTCCAATCCCTGTACCTTTTGCAGAATATCAGTCTGTCCCTGATGTTTTTCCTGGAGAAAAGTGGCTTCTTTGCTGCCCTTCTTGACACCAGGCCATTCTCCAAAAGTCTTCGCCTCACTGTGCATGCAGATGCACTCACACCTGCCTGCTACCATTCCTGAGCAAGCTCTGTACTGGTGGTGCCCTGATCCTGCAGCTGAATCAACTTTAGGAGACGGTCCTAGTGGTTGCTGGACTTTCTTGGGCGCCCTGAAGCCTTCTTCACAACAATTGAACCACTCTCCTTGAAGTTCTTGATGATCCGATAAATGGTTGATTTAGGTGCAGTCTTACTGGCAGCAATATTCTTGCCTGTGATGCCCTTTTTGTGCAAAGCAATGATGACGGCACGTGTTTCCTTGCAGGTAACGATGGTTGACAGAGGAAGAACAATGATTCCAAGCACCACCCTCCTGTTGAAGCTTCCAATCTGTTATTCGAACTCAATCAGCATGACAGAGTGATCTCCAGCCTTGTCCTCGTCAACACTCACACCTGTGTTAACGAGATAATCACTGACATGATGTCAGCTGGTCCTTTTGTGGCAGGGCTGAAATGCAGTGGAAATGTTTTTTGGGGGATTCAGTTCAATTGCATGGCAAAGAGGGACTTTGCAATTAATCTGATCACTCTTCATAACATTCTGGATTATATGCAAATTGCCATCATACAAACTGAGGCAGCAGACTTTGAAAATTAATATTTGTGTCATTCTCAACTTTTGGCAACAACTGTATGTATATTACACAGAGGCATTTTGTGTGTGTATGTGTGTGTTTAAAGTGCAGATACACTATCATTCAAAAGTTTGATCAATTAGAAATGTCCTTGTTTTTGAAAGATAAGCACATTTTTGGTCATTAAAATAACATCAAATTGATCAGAAATACAGTGTAGACGTTGTTAACGTTGTAAATGACTGTTGTAGCTGGGAACCGCTGATTCTTTTATGAAATATCCACATAGGCGTACAGAGGCCCATTATCAGCAACTGTGTTCCAATGGCACATTGTGTTAGCTAATCCAAGTTTATCATTTAAAAAGGCTAATTGATCATTAGAAAACCCCTTTGTTCTGATTACAGAAGCAATAAAATAATAACCGCAAAACACCAGTCTCAACGTTAACAGTGAAGAGGCGACTCCGGGATGCTGGCCTTCTAGGCAGAGTTCCTCTGTCCAGTGTCTGTGTTCTGTTGCACATTTGAATCTTTTCTCTTTATTGGCCAGTCTGAGATATGGCTTTTTCTTTGCAACTCTGCCTAGAAGTCCAGCATCCCGGAGTTGGCTCTTCACTGTTGACATTGAGAGTGGTGTTTTGCGGGTACTATTTAATGAAGCTTCCAGTTGAGGACTTGTGAGGTGTCTGTTTCTCAAACTAGATACACTAATGTACTTGTCCTCCTTCTCAGTTGTGCACCAGGGCCTCCCACTCCTCTTTCTATTCTGGTTATAGCTGTTCTGTAAAGGGGGTAGTACACAGCGTTGTACAAGATTGTGCAAGATCTTCAGTTTCTTGGCAATTTCTTGCATGGAATATCCTTTATTTCTCAGAACAAGAATAGACTGACCAGTTTCAGAAGAAAGTTCTTTGTTTCTGGCCATTTTGAGCCTGTAATCGAATCTACAAATGCTGATGCTCCAGATACTCAACTAGTCTAAAGAAGGCTAGTTTTATTGCTTCTTTAATCAGAACAAAATTGTTCAGCTGTGCTAACATAATTGCAAAATGGTTTTCTAATAATTACCTTTTCAAATTATAAACTTGGATTAGCTAACACAATGTGCCATTGGAACACAGTTGCTGATAATGGGCCTCTGTACTCCTACGTAGATATTCCATAAAAAAAATCAGCTGTTTCCAGCTACAATAGTCATTTACAACATGAACAATGTCTACACTGTATTTCTGATCAATTTGATGTTATTTTACTGGACAAAAAATGTGCTTTTCTTTCAAAAACAAGGACATTTCTAATTGACCCCAAACTATAAGATGGGTACTTTTGTTGATCTACGTACCTCAGATTTTTGGACCACAGTAATTCAAGGTGCTCTTTCCCGGGCTGTGCAATTCCAAATATCCTCCAGCTCCTCTTCCTCCTCCTCAAACTGCCAATGATCAGGATGAATATGATCTGGTTCTCTTTTGGGTGAAGTTTCTTTTTCCAATACCATCATAGGTGCCGGACTGTCGGAGCATACGCAACAGTTGTCCTCAGAGCACACAATGACTCGTCCAGAACTGCGCACACCCATCCATGTGGAGTCTTCAGACCCAGTAGACAAGCCCTTGATCTCTACAACTCGAAGGTCACTTTGGAAAGCGAATTGCCTCTTTGCAGAAGGGAAGTATATGTGGTTATTGAGGTCTTGAATCTTAGTGTGAACACTTAAACAGTTGTGGTTCTGTGATGGTTCAGTGCGGGCGTGGTCATGCATCATCGAGCTGCTGCAGTTTGATTCAGTGCGTTGCTTGTTAGAGTCCAAAATAGCCACTGGAATGGAAATCTCGAACGTATCCTCATGGTGGATGCCAACAGTGCTGGAGAAAATGTTCTCATGTCCAGCAGCAAGGGCAGGACTCCTTGTGGCGCTTCTTAGGTCGTGATAGACGTTGTCTTTCTCAGGTAGAGAGAGACACTGAACCAAAAGAGAAACAGACTCTGAGCTGACCTTCTGCGAGTCCTGCCTAGCTACTTCACAGCTCTTTTCTTCTTTTGGACTGAGGGCAAAAGTATGTCCAATCACTTTGTGAGTCTGACTGGGTGTATTTGAGTCTGCCAATTTGTATAGATTCAAAGGTGAACAATTTTGAACAGCAAAGTCCACTGTTTCGCATATACTTTCCTCCCCTGGACTGAGGGTGAAATTCTGCCCAATCACTTTCTGAGTTAGACTGAGTGTATTTGAGTCTGACGGTCTACAGTCCCCATCAGCTTCAAGATGCCTTTCCTTCTCTGGACTGAGGGCAAAAGTCTGTCCAATGACTTTGGACGATACTTGAGTCTGACCGAGTGTGTTTGAGCCTGATGGTCTGTACAGATTCAAAGGTGGACTGGCATGGTCTCCATTGGCTTCAAAAGGCACTTTCTCAGTTGTGAGGTATTTTGCATTTATCTGTGAGATTTTCCCCCAATCCTTGGGCAGGTCAAAACTCAACATCGACCCAAGATGGATAATGCCATAGTGGCTCTTGTCTTGCCTAATGGTCATCTCATTGGGCCCATGCAAGAAATGCCCCTGGATGGTAGGAATGCTTGACGTGCCTGAAGAGTTGCCATCCATGACACTCACCACAGAATTATTTTTGATATACAGTTGGAGTTCTGTATTACCTGGACTCCCTTGTGTGGCATGACATTCCTTCTTATCCTCCAGTGGCCAGGTGTAGGCTCTGTGTTTGACATTGGTGGGCACGGTAGTAACCCCCTCTGGCTTGGGCATTGCGACAATTCCAGTCACAGTGTGTCTGTGTGTCATTTTTTTCCTCCTCTTCATCGGTCCCTTCAGGTTTAAGGTAGAGGTGGAACTGGTTCTGGGTAAGGTGGGGAGCAAGACAGTCCTGACTTGGGGAATGAAAGTAGCGTTGATTGAGCTTGTGGAAAAGGTGGGTGACACGTGGCTCGTGTCAGTAACATGAGATGATGCCACGTCTTCAAAAACAGGACTTCCATCTGTGACTTGCAGATAGGTGCTCACCTGAAAAAGATTAAGATAATTAGATGTATTAAAATACAAAACTCTGCAAAAAGGTGACTTTCATGTTCTTTGAAATTAAATGCTTATGCAACCATGATCAAAGACATCTTAGATTCATTTACGGAGAACCAATTTCTGATACTCGTGCACACTTTACGAAATATGTAGTTGATTCTGTATAAAAAGACTGTACGTTATTTTAAGACATAATTTCAGCTGCAAGCCTTCAAAATTGGATCTTACATTCCGCAAACCTTATGAAAATCACATGGAGATGAGGTGGTCTCATACCCAGCTGCAGTGGCAATGGCTTGACCATGACTAATCCACTGAGTGTGAGCCAAGTTGATGAACTACCACTTCTGGAATGGGGGACAGAAATCTTACACCACATTCCTTTACTAATAGCTGCTCTAAGCCATTAGGATCAGCTCTCCCTATCCAAGTCCCAATCTAAAGCTTTTAAAGATAAACACAATAGAAATGTGCCTGAACGTCTTGAGGTTCTACAAGATGTTTTGTATTATTAGCTGTGGGGATAGGTTTATCGGCCTTGAAATACACTGCATGGCAGTGTACAAAAGTATGTGGACACCTGCTCGTCAAACATCTCATTCAAAATCATGGGCATTAATATGGAGTTGGTCCCCACCTTTGCTGCTATAACAGCCTCCACTCTTCTGGGAAGGCTTTCCACTAGATATTGGAACATTGCTGCTGGGACCATTCAGCCACAAGAGCTTTAGTGAGGTTGGGCACTGATGTTGGGTGATTAGGCCTGGCTCGCAGTCGGCATTTCAATTCATCCTAAAGGTGTTCAATGGGGTTGAGTTCAGGGCTATGAGCAGGCCAGTCAAGTTTCTCCACATCGATCTCGACAAACCATTTCTGTATGGACCTCGCTTTGTGCCCGGGGGCATTGTCATGCTTATACTGGAAAGCGCCTTCCCCAAACTGTTGCCACAAAGTCTAGAATGTCATTGTATGCTGTAGTGTTAAGATTTCCATTCACTGTAACTAAGGGGCCTAGGCTGAACCATGAAAAACAGCCCCAGACCATTATTCCTCCTCTACCAAACTTTACAATTGGCACTATGCATTAGGGCAGGTAGCATCCGCGAAACCCCGATTTGTTTGGCAGACTGCCACATTGTGAAGTGTGATTGTGTGTGGCTGCTCGACCATGGCAACCAATTTCATGAAGCTCCCGACAAACAGTTATTGTGCTGACATAGCTTCCAGAGGCAGTTTGGAAGTCGGTAGCCAATGTTGTAACCAAGGCGAGACGATTTTTCCAGCACTTACGCACTCGGCGGTCCCGTTCTGTGAGCTTGTGGGGCCTACCACTTCATGGCTGAGCCGTTGTTGCGCCTAGACGGTTTCACTTACAGTTGACCAGGGCAGCTCTAGCAGGGCAGAAATTTGAAAACTGACTTATTTGGAAGGTGGCATCCTATGATGGTGCCACACTGAAAGTCATTGAGCTCTTCAGTACGAGCCATTCTACTGCCAATGTTTGTCTACGGAGATTGCATTAACAGCAACAGAATTCAAATCTGACTGTTGTCCAAAACTTTGCATCCTCCCTTTTTAATTTGGTTGATGTTGTCTTGTGGTATGTAGATATGAATATGTGGTGATCTGTACTCACCCTATGCACAGGTTCCACTGCCTGCTTTGGCTCCACTGGCCCCTGTTGAAGACCTCCCCCTGGTGGCTGTTGGTCAAAACTGAGGATGAGGTTGATGCTGCTGCCCAGTGGGGTGACAGTAGCACAGGGCTCTTCAAGGATAATTCTGGGCGAGTTGACTACCACAGCCAAGGGGACGTGTTGTGTTACGTTTACTGGATTGGCAAAGTTTTCTGCATGGTGACCTATCCCTGGTTGGGATTTTTGTGGTCCTTCAAACTGGCTCGCCACCATGAGCCTGTGCTTTGTGGACAGGCTTTCAGAGGACTTGTGTTCTGCCAGAGAGGATAGATTCTGCAAAGAAAACCAAAGATTTTGTTCAATAACTCAAATTTCAAGTATTTTTTTCAATTATTTGTAGGTTTTGTGCAATAAGCCTTGATCCTTAGGAGCAAGATTTGGGCAGGTAGAATATCATCAGAAAGCATTTGGTCTTCTATACACATTATTACGGTATCTTCACAACAGCGATGTAGTTCAGTGCTTTAAATGTGTCTAATTTCAATAGAACAATGGTATTGTTCTGAAATAATTTGTTATAACGAATAAATATCATATTGGTGTGAAAGCAGGGATATGCTTTTAAATTTATTCATTTATCATTATTATAATTGTTATACCTTTTTTAGGGGGTGGCAGGGATATCCTACCTGGGGTTGACCTTGTGAAAATCTGGTTGCGTCTCCTTGAGGGGCATCACTTCTTCTTGAATCGCTTGGCCTCTCCCTACCCAGCTGGTCTTTCTGTGCCCTCCAGTATACCAGGATCCATCCCAGAATGCTTTGCAGTTCCTCAGTCCTCTCCTTTATCTGTATAAAACAGTTGCCAGATATTTTCTGTCTCTTCCAATGGTTGGGTCATTGGGATTTGTGCAACTAGACTAGTTCCATTTTTTTTTTAACAAGTGAAAGTACAAATCATTGAGTTAATCACAGTCTTTTCAAAGGCTGTGGTCCACAGGGCAAAATATGTTTGTGACCCCTGTCGTAAAAGAACTCACAATATCTGCCAAGTGATGTCGCTCCTTGATAATCTTCTGCCCAGCAGCAGCGAGCTTGTCAAACTCGTCAAACTTCTGCTCTATCCTCAGATCCAGCTCAGATGGAACACTCGATTCTGCCAATCTCCACTGCTGGACTGAAGCCTCTGAGAAAATGCAAGTCTGTGTGTCCTCTGTCCATGAGCTGTAGGGGAGACATCAAAGAGAGAGAGAGAGAGGAGGGGCTCAGTAAGCACATTGTGGTTATTACAATAAACATAATAAGCATATTCATGAGCACTAAACATATACATGTGCATTATTCAGGACAAAACAGGCACAACATTTCAGTTGTATCAAGAACCAACTGTACCAAGAACAATATTTGGCATCATACTGTATGTGTAATTGCTCACATCATGGCCAGGTAGGCCCTAAGAAAGTCTTGCAGTTGCTGAAATTGTTGGAGGTTGCATTGGTTCTCTGCCATGCTCAAGCCCAACTCCTCCCAAGCTTGCTGGGTCGCATGGATGTCCTCCCCCAAAGCCCCTGGCATTTCAGGTTGGAGGACCTGTAGTCGCAAAGCCAGTCCCTCCATCTCTTCCACCTCCTCTTTTATGACCTGATAGTCCCTCTGAAAGAAGATCATACTGAATGTTTTATGTGGAACAATTACACTTTTGCAGGTGACTTGAATATTCTTGCATCAGAGTTTAAGCCTGACAGAGGCTCAAAACCAATCAAATTTAGCGAGTCCTGAAATAATAACGTCTGTCATAATATTATGCTAGATAATGGACATAGGGTTGCATTCTGCTATGAAAACAAACTCTATATTTTTTCAGGTCTCATTCTATAGAGGGCTACCATGGCTAGTATGATTGAACTCATCATGTACCATGACTGCATAGTCAAGCATACACTATTGACAGGTATCTGCTGGATAGTTTGAGAGAACTATCCCTTTATTAATGATGTTCGGAATTTTAACACAAGTGTAAAGTCTATGAATCTGAGATGAGATCTGACAATTCAAAGAAAAACAGTTGAATACAATGCAATAGAGAGTTAAAGCAAACTGAAGCATTCACTATCTCTGAAGACAGTGGACTATACAGTGCATTCAGAAAGTATTCAGACCCCTTGACTTTTTCCACATTTTGTTACGTTAGACTTATTCTAAAATGGATGAAATTGTTTTTTCCCCCCTCATCAGTCTACACACAGTACCCAAAGTAAAAACATGTTTTTATGATTGCAGCCTCGAGTCTTCTTGGGTATGATGCCTCAAGCTATAGTTTGTTAACAAGACATTTGTTTAGTGGTTGAAGAATGAGTTTTAATGACTCCAGCCTAAGTGTATGTAAACTCCCGACTTCAACACACACACACACACACACATACAGTACAGTACCAGTCAAAGGTTTGGACTCACCTACTCATTCAAGGGTTGTTCTTTATTTACACTATTTTCTAGATTGTAGAATAATAGTGAAGACATCAAAACTATGAATAACACATATGGAATCATGTAGTAACCAAAAAAGTGTTGTACAAATTAAAATATATTTGAGATTCTTCAAAGTAGCCACCATTTGCATTGATGACAGCTTTGCACACTCTTGGCATTCTCTAAACCAGCTTCACCTGTAATGCTTTTCCAATATTATGGCAAAGATGAAGATCAGACCAAATTTTATGACTAATGTATGCAGAAATCCAGGTAATTCCAAAGGGTTCACATACTTTCTCTTGCCACTGTATGCGTGTAGAAAAGAGGACATTCCCTCTATCAAAGTGACGACACCCAAGAACCTGTAAGTCAGGTAGAAGTTGACTGAACAGTTTTTCATTTGGATGTGGTCCTCTGTAGCTCAGTTGGTAGAGCATGGTGCTTGCAACGCCAGGATAGTGGGTTTGATTCCCGGGATCTGTCATCTGATACAGTACCAGTCAAAAGTTTGGACACACCTACTCATTCAAGGGTTTTTCTTTATGTAGACTTTTTTTTACATTGTAGAATAATAGCGAAGACAAACTATGAAATAACACATATGGAATCATGTAGTCACCAAAAAAGTGTTAAACAAATCCAAATATATATATAATTTAAATAGCCATCCTTTGCCTTGATGACAGCTTTGCACACCCTTGCCATTCTCTGAACCAGCTTCACCTGGAATGATTTTCCAACTGTCTTGGAGTTCCCACATATGCTGAGAACTTGTTGGCTGCTTTTCCTTCACTCTATGGTCCAACTCATTCCAAACCATCTCAATTGGGTTTAGGTTGGGTGATTGTGGAGGCCAGGTCATGTGATGCAGCATTCCATCACTCTCCTTGGTCAAATAGCCCTTACACAGCCTGGGGGTGGGTTGGGTCATTATCCTGTTGAAAAACAAATGATAGTCCTACTAAGCCCAAACCAGATGGGATGGTGTATCGTTGAAGAATGCTGTGGTAGCAATGCTGGTTAAGTGTTCCTTGAATTCTAAATAAATCACAGACAGTGTCACCAGCAAAGCACCATCACACCTCCTCCTCCATGCTTCACGGTGGGAACTACACATGTGGAGATCATCTGTTCACCTACTCTGCGTCTCACAAAGACAAGGCGGTTGGAACCAGAAATCTCAAATTTGGACTCATCAGACCAAACAACAGATTTCCACCAGTCCATTGCTTGAGTTTCTTGGCCCAAGCAAGTCTCTTCTTATTATTGATGTCCTTTAGTATTGTTTTCTTTTCACGCAGTCTCCTCTGAACAGTTGATGTTGATGTGTCTCAAATTGTGAATAATTTATTTGGGCTGCAATTTCTGAGGCTGGTAAAGCTAATGAACATCCTGTGCAGCAGAGGGAACTCTGGGTCTTCCTTTCCTGTGGCAGTCCTCATGAGAGCCAGGTTCATCATAGTGCTTGGTTTTGTGTATTTTGTATTGACCGACCTTCATGTCTTAAAGTAATGGACTGTCGTTTCTCTTTGCTTATTTGAGCTGTTCATTATAGTCACAACAATAGACAAACACAGTGTGCTTAAACTAATAACACACAAATGATTGTATTTTCCTTATCTATATTGAATACATCATTTAAACATTCACATTGTAGGTTGGAGAAAGTATGTGAACCCCTCGGCTAATGACTTTTCCAAAAGGTAATTGGAGTCAGCTAACCTGGAGTCCAATCAATGAGACGAGATTGGAGATGTTGGTTAGAGCTGCCTTGCCCTGTAAAAAACACTCACAACACTTTAGTTTGCTATTCACAAGAAGCACTGCCTGATGTGAAACATGCCTCGAACAAAAGAGATCTCGGACGACCTAAGATTAAGAATGGTTGACTTGTATAAATCTGGAAACGGTTACAAAAGTATCTCTAAAAGCCTTGATGTTCATCAGTCCACAGTAAGACAAATTGTCTATAAGTGGAGGAATTTCAACCCTGAGTGGTCGTCCTGCAAAGATGACTGCAAGAGCACAGCGCAGAATGCTCAATGAGGTTAAGAAGAATCCTACAGTGTCAGCTAAAGACTTAGAGAAATCTTTGGGACATGGTAACATCTCTGTTGACAAGTCTACGATACTTAAAACACTAAATAAGAATGGTGTTCATGGGAGGACACCATGGAAGAAGCCACCTCTGTCCAAAAAAAACATCGCTGCACATCTGAAGTTCGTAAAAGAGCACCTGGATGTTCTACGGCGCTTCTTGCAAAATATTGTGTGGACAGAATAAACTAAAGTTGAATTGTTTGGAAGGAACACACAACACTATGTGTGGAGAAAAAAAGGCACAGCACACCAACATCAAAACCTCATCCCAACTGTAAAGTATGGTGGAGGAAGCGTCATGGTTTGGGGCTGCTTTGCTGCCTCAGGACCTGGACATCTTGCAATCATTGACGGAAAAATCAATTCCCAAGTTTATCAAGATATTTTGCTAGAGATGCAAGGTTATCTGTCTGCCAATGGAAGCTAAACGTTAGTTGGGTGATGCAACAGGACAACAATCCAAAACACCAAAGTAAATCAACAACAGGATGGCGTCAATAGAAGAAAATATGCCTTCTGGAGTGGCCCAGTCAGAGTCCTGACTTCAACCCGATTTAAAATGCTGTGGCCTGACCTCGAGAGCTGTTCACACCAGATATCCTAAGAATATTCCTGAACTGAAACAGTTTTGTAAAGATGAATAGTCCAAAATTCCTTCTGACCGTTGTGCATGTCTGTTCCGCAACTACAGAAAACATTTGGTTGAGTTTATTGCTGCCAAAGGAGGGTCAACCAGTTATTAAATCCAAGGGTTCACATACTTTTACCACCCTACACTACGAATGTTTACACAGTGTGTTCAATAAAGACATGAAAACACATTGTGTGTTGGTTTAAGCAGACTGTCTATTGTTGTGACTTAGATGAAGATCAGATCAAATTTTAGGACATTTTCAAAAATCCAGGTTCACACTTTTTCTTGTGTGTGTGTGTACACAACCGTTCAAAACCTTGGGGTCACTAAGAAATGTCCTTGTTTTTGAAAGAAAAGCAATTTTTTGGGGGCAGCTTCATTAAACAGCAAAACACCAGTCTCAATGTCAACAGTAAAGAGGCGACTCCGGGATGCTGGCCTTCTTTTTGATTGCTTCTTTAATCAGAACAACAGTTTTCAGCTGTGCTAACATAATTGCAAGGGGTTTTCTAATGATCAATTAGCCTTTTAAAATTATAAACTTGGATTAGCTAACACAACATGCCATTGGAACACAGGAGTGATGGTTGCTGATAATGGGCCTCTGTACGCCTATGTAGATATTCCATTAAAAATCATCCGTTTCCAGCTACAATAGTTATTTACAACATTAACAATGTCTACACTGTATTTCTTATCAATTTGATGTTATTTTAATGGACAAAATTGCTTTTCTTTCAAAAACAAGGACATTTCTAAGTGACCCCAAACTTTTGGTTGTGTATATACATATACTGTATATACCTCTAGCTCATCCTGTTGCTCCTGCAGTCCCTCGAGTTCAGAACTATAGGGCTCACATCTGACTGCCATGTCCGTCTCAGTGTCCAGAATGTCCATGCTGAACTCTGCACACCTGGACAAGAGCTGGTTGATGCGCAGCGTCAGTGTTGAGTGCTAGTAGAAGAGAGGAGAGGAAAGGAGAGAAGAGAGGGGGCATCACAGATTTTATTTTCGCAAACTGAACAATAGTAACAGAAACAGCCTGATTTTACGAGCATTGATTGGTTACACTACTTCAACCAGTCAATGCTAGCAAAATCAGGCTATGTTTCTGTTGCTATTGTTCAGATTGCAAAACTCTACAAGCACAGGGTGCTAATTTGTGCTGTTTTTTTGTTCAAAGCAACAGAAAACAATAATATATGCCATTTAGCAGACACTTTTCTCCAAACGGACTTACGGTCAAGCGTGCATTTTTTACTTACGGGTGGTCCTGGGAATCAAACCCACTATCCTGGCGTTGCAAGAACCATGCTCTACCAACTACAGAAGACCACATCCAAATAAAAAACTGTTCAATCAACTCCTACCTGACTCATAAGTTCTTGGGTGTCTTGACTTTGATAGAGGGAATGTCCTCTTTTCTCCACTGCTTCACCAAGGTCCTCCATAGGGTAGTCCATGCACCCTTGGTCATCCATTTGTCCAGTAAGGGTCTGCATTGATAGTCAAATAAATTACTCAGTATTTTGATAGATTGTGGTTGTATTAATCTAATAAGTTATCTGGTGATAGAAATGGAGTGTGGTTAGCTTAGCCTGCAAGGCCAGTGACCATGTCTTGTTGAGGTCTAATGGGAGTTTTAGTGGGAGTGTCTGTATCTAGAAAAAAAACACGCTCCCACCTTCCTTTTACGGAGGTTTGAGAAAACAGAGTTGCAAAAAGGACATGAATAAAGCGATATTGGAAAACCGCGTAAACGGATAAGGTTGAAACCTTACCTGTTCCTCTACCTCACAATGATCAAAGTTTTCATCCTGGTTTTCACACCTCAGCAGCTCTGTCAGCATTCCTCTGTCGTTTTCCTCCAATGTCTCAGAGAGATCCTTGACATCTGGGACGCTCCAGAGTTGCACGTTTTCCGTGGTTGCACTGTATTCTGAAAGGCATCCCTCGAGCCGATCCTTGTCTGTCTCATGATTGTCATCCCTCTACAAAGGATAGCATGGATTTGTCTTCAATGCTGCATAAATTGCCCTCTGGGGACCAAAGAGCGTCTCAGAATAGGAGTACTGATCTAGGGTCAGGTCCCCCTATCCATATAATCATACTAATTATTATCTAAAATACATAACTGATCCTACATCAACACTCATACTTTAAGACACTATGAATACAAGCCCAGACCAGTATGTAGACACAAATAATCAATACCTCAAACTTGAGCCTCTCAGAGCTGTTTGAATAAATCATGTTTCTATGAAGTCTTCTCCTCAGAACTTCCCATAACATTTCCACTTGGCCAAGGAGGTCTTCCATCTTCACACAATCTTGGTGCTGGCCTTGGGTTGACTCTGGCTTTTCCTGTCCCAAAGCAATGAACATTAATGTTTGCTCTAGTCTAGTATGTCATTTTGTAGGATAAAATAAAATCTTTTCCATTTTAACAGTCACATTTATACATTTCTGAATTGTAAATTATATTAACGAATTGGATAATCCTGATAGTGAAAGTAGTGTCCTTGATTTATCAGATCAATTTAAACCCTTTGCCAGAATTAATGACCCCAACTCTGATAGACCCTGCAAATCTCATCATACATATACTGAACAAAAATATAAAGGCAACATGCAACAATTTCAAAGGTTTTACCAGGTTACAGTTCATATAAGGAAGTCATTCAATTGAAATTAATTAATTAGGCCCTAATCTATGGATTTCACATGACTGGAAATACAGATATGGATCTATTGGTCACAGATCATGGATCAGAAAACCAGTCAGTATCTGGTGTGAGCACCATTTTCCTCATGCAGCAAAACACATCTCCTTTGCATAGAGCTGATCAGGCTGTTGATTGTGGCCTGTGGAATGTTGTCCCACTCCTCTTCAATGGCTGTGCGAAGTTTCTGGATATTGGCAGGAACTGGAATACACTGTCGTATTCCCAAACATTCAATGAATGACATGTCTGGTGAGTATGCAGGCCATGGAAGAACTGGGACATTTGCAGCTTCCAATAATTGTGTACAGATCCTTGCGACACAGGGCTGTGCATTTTAACGCTGAAACATGAGGTTATGGCGTCGGATGAATGGCACGACAATGGGTCTCAGGATCTCGTCATGGCATTAAAATTGCCATCGGTAAATTTTTATTGCTTTGGCTGAGCGATTTGCTGATGTCAACAGCATAACCGCATAACCCCACCGACACCATGGGGCACTCTGTTCACAACGTTGACATCAGCAAACCACTCACCCGCACAACGCCATACACGCTATTTGCCATCTGCCCAGTACAGTTGAAACCAGGATTCATCCATGAAGAACACACTTCTCCAGTGTGCCAGTGGCCATCTAAGGTGAGCATTTGCCCACTGAAGTCGGTTACGACACCGAGCTGCAGTCAGGTTAAGACCCTGGTGAGGATGACGAGCAAGCAGATGAGCTTCCCTGAGACGGTTTCTGACAGTTTTTGCTAAATATATTTTGGTTGTTCAAACCCACAGTTTCATCAGCTGTCCGGGTGGCTGGTCTTAGATGATCCCACAGGTGAAGAAGCTGGATGTGGATATCCTGGGTTGGCGTGGTTACACATGGTCTGCGGTTGTGAGGCCGGCTGGACGTACTGCCAAATTCTCTAAAATGACATTGGAGGTGGCTTATGGTAGAGAAATGGACATTCAATTATCTGGCAACAGCTCTGGGGAACATACTTGCAGTCAGCATACCAGTTGCACTCTCCCTCAAAACTTGAAACATCTGTGGCATTGTGTTGTGTGGCAAAACTGCACACTTTAGAGTGGTCTTCTATTGTCCCTACAACAATGTGGACCTACGTAATGATCATGCTGTTTAATCAGCTTTTTGATATGCCACACCTGTCAGGTGGATGGATTATCTTGGCAAAGGAGAAATGCTCACTAACATGGATGTAAACAAGTTTGTGCCCAAAATTGAGAAATAAGGTTTTTGTGCAAATGGAAAAATTCTGGGATCTTTTATTTCAGCTCATGAAACATGAGTCCAACACTTTACATTTATATTTTTGTTCAGTATATATTGCCCAATGTAAATCTTTCTGCATCCGATAAGTACCATTGCAAGGACTGAATATTATGCAATGAAAAGCTACAAGATGTACTTTCTTGGACATGTCTAAGCAGATCGTGTTTGGGTATATATCAGCTGACAGGTTTTTAGTCACCTCTGGACCACTCAGACTGGCTGTGTGGTGGCTGGGGGTTGACATAGCAAGGTTGTCTTTCAGCCATGACAGAGTCTTCAACCATCAAGAAACAGGAAAGGAAGGGGAAATGAGGAAACAGGAGAGGAAGAGATAGAACAAGAGGAGGAAGTGACGTTTGGTTAACCCAGTGGGATGCATCCAGGCCCAAATTCAATCAATTATGAGTAAAGGAAAACTACAGTACACTGGGGGTTCACTCTCAATGTTTACAACCTTTAACTGTAAAATCAACACACCCTGTTTATCACGTGGACATTGCCATTGGATTTTTACTCTAAAGTATTAGTACTGTTGTAGCAGACCACAAGAAACACCCGAAATCAGTCCATAGCTACCTTATCAGCAGATGTGGTAGAATTTTGCAACTGAATACCAAGTTCTGATTGGCAACCTGGAAAACCGGTGTTCAAATGGGTTGTCTGGTCCTTTCTGCAAAGCAAGAAAACGTTACGTTAACTTAATGGTCTGCTTAAAGTGTCATCAACAATTTCATCTGGTTTCAAAAAACAAGAAGCTGATGAAAGTCTACACCTTTGCCTCTCCACACACAGTCTTCCAGTCAAGTCATTGCTGGTGGTGTCACAGGAGACACGGGCATAGCTTTTGGAACGCTGTTCTTCAACTTGACTAACAGTCAGCTTCCTGGGGACCACACAGTATTTCATGTTCTAAAAGAAAAGGAAATTACACAGGTCATTAGTAGGTCATATAATTAGAGTAATTCTACTATTTTACAGAGGTATCAAGTACCACCTATTCTGATGAGTTCCTCTTTTCATAACAGTTCACCCAAATTACACCCCATATTACAAAATGACCTATTAGTTTTTAATCAACTCCTTAAAAGTTAAGAAACCTATATGTAATTTTATCTTGAACTATCTACTAAACTACTTTTAACAAGAATTTCCTAGTTATTTGAAAAATGGATCTGCTGACCTCGAACCCTTTGAGAGGGTTCTGTTCCTCTTTGATATCCTTTCCTATGATCCTCTGGGCCTCATGTTCCGGATCTCTGGTTTGACTCAGTGGGCCAGGTTCATCACAGGAGAAGTCTATGGCAAGGGTGGTGGGCAAATCTGGCCACTCGCTCCTGCATGGCAAAACATTATGGGTTACTTATTGTAACACTGGTTCTATCAATGATAGTGACCCTACCCTACCACATCCGTAAGGCCAGTTGACACTCAGTGCTAGTTTCATTGGTAATGAAATAGAATGGTTCATGTGAGTGAATGGGCCAAAATCATGATAAAGCAAGAACAAACTCACTGTAAAAGACCAATCCAGCACATACACTACCGGTCAAAAGTTTTAGAACACACTCTCATTCAAGGGATTTTCTTTATTTTTTATTACTTTCTACATTGTAGAATAATAGTGAAGACATCAACATTATTAAATAACATATATGGAAACATGTAGTAACCAAAGTGTTAAACAAATCAATTTTTTTTATATATTTGAGATTCTTCAAATAGCCAACATTTGCCTTGATAACAGCTTTGCACACTCTTGGCATTCTCTCAACCAGCTTCATGAGGTAGTCACCTGGAATGCATTTCAATTAACAGGTTTCAATTAAATTAAAAGTTAATTTGAGAAATGTCTTTCCTTCTTAATGTGTTTGAGCCAATCAGTTGTGTTGTGACAAGGTAGGGGTGTATACAGAAGATAGCCTTATTTGGTAAAAGACCAAGTCCATTTTATGGCAAGAACAGCTCAAATAAGCAAAGATAAACGACAGTGCATCATTACTTTAAGACATGAAGGTCAGTCAACACGGAACATTTCAAAAACTTTGAAAGTTTCTTCAAGTGCAGTTGCAAAAACCATTAAGCGCTATGATGAAACTGGCTCTGATGAGGTCCGCCACAGGAATGGAAGACTCCGAGTTACTTCTGCTGCAGAGGATAAGTTCATTAGAATTACCAGCCTCAGAAATTGCACCCCAAATAAATGCTTCAGAGTTCAAGTAACAGGCACATCTGTGTGAATCAGGCTTTGTGAATCAGGCCGTTATGGTTGAATTGCTGCAAAGAAACCACTACTCAAGCACACCAATAAGAAGAAGAGATTTGCTTGGGCCAAGAGATACGAGCAACGGACATTAGACGGCTGGAAATTTGTCCTTTGGTCTTAAGCCCAAATTGGAGATTTTTGGTTCCAACCACCGTGTCTTTGTGAGACGTGGTGTGGGTGAACGGATGATCTCTGCATGTATGTTTCCCACTGTAAAGCATGGAGGAGGAGGTTTTATGATGTGGAGGTGCTTTGCTCGTGACACTGTCTGTGATTTATTTAGAATTCAAGGCACACTTAACCAGCATGGCTACCACAGCATTCTGCAGCGATATCCCATCTGGTTTGGGCTTAGTGGGACTATCATTTGTTTTTCAACTGGACAATGACCCAACCCACCCCCAGGCTGTGTAAGGGCTATTTTACCAAGAAGGAGAGTGATGGAGTGCTGCATCAGATGACCTGTCCCCCACAATCACCCGACCTCAACCAAAGGGAAAGAGGCTATTTGAAGAATCTCAATTATACAATATATTTGGATTTGTTCAACACTTTTTTTGGTTACTACCTGATTCTTCACTATTATTATACAATGTAGAAAATAGTCTAAATTAAGAAAAACTCTTGAATGAGTAGGTGTTCAAAAACTTTTGAAAGGTAGTGTGAACGTCTGAACGTTGTTTTTGCTGTTGTTTCGGTTAGAGACCTGACTCAAAATTGTCTTGAGAAAAGTCACCGTCCGAAACGTTGACGACAATAAACATGCAAGAGGTCTTTTACAATGAACAATATTATGCTCATTCTCCACAGCAAACATTGATGTGTACACCACAGTGATATACTAGGGAAATTGTTTTTCTTGAGGCTTTTATTTCCAGCACCACGAACAAGATGAGAAAAAAGCATTGTGGTGTGGAGTGTCAAAATAAAACATACGGTATTTAGTGCTTTTTATGTAGGCAGATTGGAAACCAAAGGGTAGATCGATGTGGGGAAGAGGTCAGAAGGGTGGACACAAAGATTGAACTCTGGTCTCCAGGGCCGTGGTACATAGCGATGGGAGTGATACCACTTAACCAAGGCTTAGCACATATTGTCATGCATCAGAGACAATATGTCCAAAGTGGATCATTTGTAGCAGCTGCGGATGCCTCTTAATCAGTTTTACTGTGTATTCTTTGGGGTTGTTGAGTCATACCCACAAGTTTGAGCACTCCTCAACATGTCTAGAGCACTTCTGCTTGGAGACGTGTCACATGACTCAGAAATCCAAGGATGAACAACACTGAGTGGATCCACCAGATATGCTGAATTAGCTAACAACATGTTATGCAACCATGACAATCTGAACAGACTGAAGACTTTGTCTTTGGAGTGACTGACTGGGGCTGGCAGGGGTACAAAGTAATGATGTCACCCCCCTCTGTAGGGGTGAGGTCATGGTTTCAGGAAAGTGCTTTTGTTTTAGAAATAAACTATCAAACAGAGAGGGAACAGCTGGGAGGAGTCAGAAGTCTCCCCATCAAAAAGAAACACTGTGTATGTCGTGTCTTGTCGGTTGTCTTTAATTCAAACGTTCTTTCTCATTGGCGCCCGTTAAGGAAACCTATTTCCAGTTTTGACAGAAGAGAGCCCATTGCCGCCCTTACAACGAAAATAGTCATTTGTTTATATTTCTAAAGTTTAATGCCCTAAAACTTAGGATTCTATGGTTCAATGTGTTAAGAAAAATGTGTTCAGAAATACGTGAAGAAATATGCCTCCGTAAACCATACAGTTTAAATCCAAAATCTGAGCTAGAACATTTGTAATTAAACTTCCAAAATGTAACTTTAAATGCAGAAGTGCATTAAACCCACAGTTGAATGACTAACATGGTAACTGACCAGTATACTTCTGTTCAATAAGCTTTATAAGCTACATCCGTTTGTATCCCTGGTTACTAGGCCATACCATACTTATGAGGCACTCTGCACACATCTGCTAAAGAAATTAGGAGCAGGTTTATCGTATAGTATAATCTCCCCCCAAAATGTCTTTCTCTATATTCATCCATATCTAATTATGGCATATACTTGTCGCTCCAGCTCCTACACAGAACACTTTTACACATGGGGCTTGCGAAATCCACGTCATGCTTAAAGTTAGAGCATTGCATAATACAAAGAGAATTCCCCCGAATGAATTCCCCCGAATTGATTCCATGGCGATTATCTGGACTGCATTTGCTGGGAGTGAAACTCAGACTATGGCTTATTAGGGCAAGGATCATTTCAATGTGGGCTTCAGTTGCCATTAGGGCATTGGCTCTAATGGCAGAATGTCTTGTTAGTTACACAACAAGAGTGTTAGTAGGAAAACAATACATCATCTTTTTCACCGAGTATGTTTCCCATTAATCCAATTGTAAACATCAAACCTTTTCATCTGCAAGACATTTTCCATGAGTTCATCCTGACGTAAACTGTTAAGTGATGTTTATCAACATGTCGAAAAGTTCGGAGTCGACATGTGGGTTGGGTCAAAAGGGCTGCCCGTTTTGTATCATTGTACTGTAGCAACGGCTCGCTAGCTCAGTTATTGGGGACCTCCATTGATGACTTTATTCAGCACTACCAAATGTAAATGCTTTTATGGAGGGAAAAATAGCAATGGTGTAAAGTACTTAAGTAAACATTAAAAATACATTTTTGGGTAACTTCACTACATTCCTAAAGAAAATAATGAACTTTTTACTCCATACATTTTCCCTGACACCCAAAAGTGCTTGTTAGATTTTGAATGATTAGCTGGACAGGAATATCCCTGGTAGTCTCTACTGCCTCTGATCTGCCGGACTCACAAAACACAAATGTTTTGTTTGTAAATTATGTCTGAGTGTTGGAGTGTGTCCCCTGGCTATCCGTAAGTAAATTAAATAAAACATTTAAATTGTGCCGTCTGGTTTGCTTAATATAAAGGAATTTGAAATGATTTATTTTTTTACTTTTACTTTTGATAGATAAGTATATTTTATCAATTTATCAATTTATCAATCATTTACTTTTGATACTTAAAACCAAATACTATGAGTTTTACTCAAGTAGTATTTTACTGGGGGACTTTCACTTTTACTTGAGTAATTTCCCATTAAGACATCTTTACTTTTACTCAAGTATGACAAGTACTTTTTCCACCACTGAAAATAGACTACAGGTAAGCAACCTGGTTCTCAGACTGTGGTTTCAGGAGGGAAATATACACAGTCTTCAATAGAGTTGAGTGATGCGAACACATCCTCACTTGAACATTTGAACCTTGCCCCTAATTGAAATAGTATTTGTGAATGTTAATTGTATTCCAGATTCCTGCTCAACATACATTACTCATATCATGCCATAGTTGAGATCTCATTCCACCATTTCACCTGAACCAGTGAAGTGTGTAGTAATTGAGTGTTTGTGTCTAAATAGGTATTGGCTAAAGAGGTCATTGTAGGCCCCTCCCAATAAATGAGATAACGAGCTACAGATGTTTAAATGTTTGTGTGAGAGTGCGAGTGGGGAAGAGAGGTAAGCAAGGATAGACCAGTGAAGATTATTATTTTATTCTTGGGATTATCTTTTAGTCCATGTTTTTACCATTTTGTATTTATATATTTATTGAAAATAAATATCAAAATTTGGATGAAACCGTTCCCGTTCTTTTAGTAAAACCTTTTTTATGTGAAGGGCATTGGCCAGCCCTGTCACAGTTAAATCAGGTGTTTCAGGAGTTATGATGTTACAATCGGCATTCTGTTCCTAGGCCGTCATTGAAAATAAGAATTTGTTCTTTAACTGACTTGCCTAGTTAAATAAAGATAAAATAAAAAAATAAAAAATACATTCTCCAACCAAACGGGAACCATGTGTGAATGTTGTAAACATTGATCTTACATTTATAGCAAATATTGCCATAATATATAGCACTACTTTTGACCAGAGTCGCATGGGCCTTGGTCAAAATAATGAACTACAGTATATAGGGAATAGGGTGCCATTAGAGCAGGGTTTCCCAAACTTGGTCCTAGGTACCACAAAGGGTGCACATTTTGTTTTTTGCCCAATCACTTCACTGCTGATTTCAAATAATCAACTAATCATCAACCTTTGAAACCAAAACGTGCACACCTTGGGGTCCCCAGGACCGATATTGGGAAACGCTGCATTCGAGACACAGACAAAGAAACGATATGAGCTTTCGGGACCCATATTTACCCGCTACACTCCTGGAGAAGGCCCCAACTCTCCTGCACCTCAGCCTGCTTCCGTGTCACTCTGGCAGCCAGGGTAGGGTGGAGGTCCGAAAGGCGTGAAACAGTCTCGTTCAGCATCTGGAGAGAGCGTGGTCGAGGGAAGGGATGGGAGCAGTGGAAGGAAGGAAGTGACACAATTCATTTGGTGTTGATTTACGGTCTTGGAAAACGACCCACGCTCTTTAAAATGGATGGCTATGGTTAAATGGAACACAGAAGTATTTTTTATTTTACTTCACCTTTATTTAACCAGGTAGGCTAGTTGAGAACAAGTTCTCATTTACAACTGCGACCTGGCCAAGATAAAGCAAAGCAGTGTGACACAAACATCAACACAGAGTTACACATGGAAATGTGTGTGAAAATGGCGTGAGGAGGTAAGGCAATAAATAGGTAATAGTAGCGGAGTAATTACAATTTAGCAAATTAACACTGGAGTGATAGATGAGCAGATGATGATGTGCAAGTAGAAATACTGGTGTGCAAAAGAGCAGAAAAGTAAATAAAAACAATATGGGGATGAGGTAAGTAGATTGGGTGGGCTATTTACAGATGGGCTATGTACAGCTGCAGCGATCGGTTAGCTGCTCAGATAGCTAATGTTTAAAGTTAGTGAGGGAAATATAAGTCTCACAGCATAACATCACATCATAGAAGGCTTCTTAACGGGGAAACACCCCAAAAAGATCCAGAGAAGGTCTAGGAAGGAATAGTCTGGTGGTGTTATGTTTCACTGTCTTAAGATAGTTTCTCTGTGTTTCTCTCTACTTAGTAGGCTTGAGTACTGAGCATGTGCCAAGACAGTTGTAGTGCATTTCTTTTAAATTCAGTGAAACAGTGACATTCAATTCATATTTTTGTTGGTTATATTTTCAATGATAACTTTTTTTTAAATCACTAGTATTTCACTTGAAATGGAATTGAACACAACCCTGATGTATGAATGATGCGTTACTGTGTTTCACCGTAAATGTATTCATTATTTTGAGCTACATTTTCCCCCACGTGCCACTCACCGTGATTTGGCTGGCAATATTGTAGATCTCTGTCTGACCGCAGCTCCCCTGGTTATCGGATCCAGACAGGACGCTTCTCTACCAAACACAAAAATAATATAGAGTCAATCTTATGATAATAAGTGTAATAACGTGTAATTACAAAACAATGATACTTTGGAGAGCTTTGGGAGTTATGATGGGGACAGTTGTACTAAGCTCATGGCGCATATATTTTTCAAGAATCAATCAATTGAAATAAACATTTAACAGCATGTAAATATTGCAGGTTGTACCTTTAAAGGATCACTGGTGCAAAAGAGGACTCTTGTGCAAATTCCTATTCTGCCTTTTTACCTTCCTGTTGATGGTGCAGATGATGTTGTCAGCCTGTTGGTAGAAGGAGGAGACGTCCAGAGCCAGTTTGAGGTCTTGGTGATAGTTTCTTAACAGTGACTGGAACCTCAGGCAGCTACCAAAGAGATACAGTATCTAGTTCAGTGCTTTGGCAATTGGATCCCATGGGGGTCAAATTCCCAGATATGACTTGAAATCCAAGATGGATGCAGAATAATTTAAGTCAGACCGAGTAATGTTCCTTTACATGGAAAGCTGTAGTTACATAGTAGTAGCTAGGAAAACAACATGTTAATGGTAGCCATAACAAATACACATCCATAGCACCAAGGACAAAGTATATGTAGCCTAGTCAAGGAGTCGGACTTTAACCCAGATGCTTATAAGAAATCCCGGTATGCCCTCTGATGAACCATAAAACAGGCAAAGCGTCAATACAAGACTAAGATTGAATCTGCTACACCGGCTCCGACGCTCGTCAGGTGTGGCAGGGCTTGCACACTATTATGGACAACAAAGGGAAGCACAGCCGCGAGCTGCCCAGTAACACAAGCCTACCAGACAAGCTAAATCACTATGCTCGCTTCAAAGTAAGCAACACTGAAGCATGCATGAGAGCATCCATCAGCCGTTCCGGACGACTGTATGATCACACTCTCCGCAGCCGATGTGAGTAAGACCTTTAAACAGGTCAACACTTACAAGACCGCAGGGCCAGACGGATTACCAAGATGTGTACACTGAGCATGCGCTGACCAACTGGCAAGTGTCTTCACTGACATTTTCAAATTTTCAAGTCTCTGACCGAGTCTGTAATACCAACATGTTTCAAGCAGACCACCATAGTCCCTGTACCCAAGAACACCAAGGTAACCTGCCTAAATTACTAGCACTCACGTCTGTAGCCATGAATTTCTTTGAAATCTGGTCAAATAAAGGTCAAATAAAAATAAAAATAATCCCAGAAACCCTAGACCCACTCCAATTTGCATACCGCCCCAACAGATCCACAGATGATGCAATCTCTATTGCACTCCATACTGCCCTTTCATACCTGGAGAAAAGGAACACCTATGTGAGAATGCTATTCATTGACTATAGCTCAGCATTCAACACCATAGCGCCCTCAAAGCTCATCACTAAGCTAAGGACCCTGGGAATAAACACCTCCCTCTGCAACTGGATCATGAACATTCTGATGGGCCACCCCCAGGTGGTAAGGGTAGGCAACAACACATCTGCCACGCTGATCATCAACACGGGGGGCCCCTCAGGGGTGCATGTTCAGTCCCCTCCTGTACTCCCTGTTCACCCATGACTCCATGCCCAAGCAGCATCATTAAGTTTGCTGACGACACAACAGCTGTAGGCCTGATCACAGACAACAATGAGACAGCCTATAGGGAGGAAGTCAGAGACCTGGCAGTGTGGTGCCAGGATAACAACCTCTCCCTCAACGTGATCAAGACAAAGGTGATGATTGTGGACTACAGGAAAAAGAGGACCAAGCACGACCCCATTCTCATCGCCGGGGCTGTAGTTGAGCAGGTTGAGAGCTTCAAGTTTCTTGGTGTCCACATCACCAACAAACTATCATGGCCCAAACACAACAAGACAGTCATGAAGAGGGCACGACAATGCATATTCCCCCTCAGGAGACTGAAATGATCTGGCATGGGTCCTCAGATCCTCAAAAAGTTATACAGCTGCACCATTGAGAGCATCTTGAATGGTTGCATCACCGCCTGGTATGGCAACTGCTCGGCCTCCAACCACAAGCACCACAGAGGGTAGTGCGTGCTGCCCAGTACATCACTGGGGCCAAGCTTCCTGCCATCCAGGACCTCTATACCAGGCGGAGTCAAAGGAAGGCCAAAAAATTGCCAACGACTCCAGTCACCCTAGTCATAGAATGTCCTCTCTGCTACTGCATGGCAAGTGGTACCGGAGTGCCACGCCTAGGTCCAAAAGGATTCTTAAAAGCTTCTACCTCCAAGCCATAAGACTTCTGAACAGCTAATCAAATGGCTACCAAGACTATTTGCTTTGTCCCCCCCACACCCATTTTTATCCTGCTGCTACTCTGTTTATTATCCATGCATAGTCACTTTACCTCTACCTACATGTACTGTACGTATTACCTCAATTACCTCAACTAACCGGCGCCCCCGCACATTGACTCAGTACCGGTACCCCTTATATATAGCCTCGCTGCTTTTATTTTATTGTTGCTCCTTAATTATTTGTTATTTTTCAATTTTTCACTTCGGTTTATTTTAGTAAATACTTTCTTAACACTTTTTTTCTACAAGCCCTTAACCAACAACTGCATTGTTGGTTAAGGGCTTGAAAGTAAGCGTTTCACTGTAAGGTGAAATGTAATTTAACCTGTTGTACTCGGCGGATGTGACAAATAAAATGTGATTTGATTTAGTCATAGAGAAATAAAAAAAACTATAATAAATCACGAGTGGCCATGATTTATCATGTATATATCAAAGTTTAGGGGCCTGTTGTTTCTTACTGTTTATTTTTTAAAATCAAAGTAAGGTGTTACTGATATATCTTGCTCAGTCAAAAATGGGACCTACGTTTGGTTAACGGTGTTTTCTCGGGAAGGGACTTTGTTGCCTTCTATCTGTTGCAGTCTCTTCCTCTTCTCTCCCTTGTGGTCGGTCTCCACGTCAAGCGTCTCGTACTGATGTCCATCCTATAGAGGTCATTATAAAGGAAGAACCTGTGAACCAGTATACTCAATGCATGGTTCTGACACTTGAGGGCATGTACAGTTGAAGTCGGAAGTTTACATACACTTAGGTTGGAGTCATTAAAACTCGTTTTTCAACCACTCCACAAATTTCTTGTTAACAAACTATACTTTTGGCAAGTCGGTTAGGACATTTACTTTGTGCATGACACAAGTCATTTTTCCAACAATTGTTTACAGACAGATTATTTCACTTATAATTCACTGTATTACAATTCCAGTGGGTCAGAAGTTTACATACACTAAGTTGACTGTGCCTTTAAACAGCTTGGAAAATTCCAGAACATGATGTCATGGCTTTAGAAGATTCTGATAGGCTAATTGACATAATTTGAGTCGCTTGGAGGTGTACCTTTGGATGTATTTCAAGGCCTACCTTAAAACTCAGTTTGCTTGACATCATGGGAAAATCATAGGAAAATCAAAAGAAATCAGCCAAGACCTCAGAAAATAAATTGTAGACCTCCACAAGTCTGGTTCACCCTTGGGAGCAATTTCCAAATGCCTGAAGGTACCACGTTCACCTGTACAAACAATAGTACGCAAGTATAAACACCATGGGACCACGCAGCCATCATACCGCTCAGGAAGGAGACGCGTTCTGTCTCCTAGAGATGAACATACTTTGGTGCCAAAAGTGCAAATCAATCCCAGAACAACAGCAAAGGACCTTGTGAAGATACTGGAGGAAACGGGTACAAAAGTATCTTTATCCACAGGAAAACAAGTCCTATATCGACCTAACCTGAAAGGCCACTCGGCAAGGAAGAAGCCACTGCTCCTAAACCGCCATAAAGAAATATTATAGAAAATTTGTGGGCCGAACTGAAAAAATGTGTGCAAGCAAGGAGGCCTACAAACCTGACTCAGTTACACCAGCTCTGTCAGGAGGAATGGGCCAAAATTCACCCATCTTATTGTGGGAAGCTTGTGGAAGGCTACCCGAAACATTTGGCCCAAGTTAAGCAATTTAAAGGCAATGCTACCAAATACTAATTGAGTGTATGTAAACTTCTGACCCACTGGGAATGTGATGAAAGATATAAAAGCTGAAATAAATAATTTTCTCTACTATAATTCCGACATTTTCCTGACCTAAGACAGGAAATTTTAACTAGGATTAAGTGTCAGGAATTGTGGAAAAACTGAGTTTAAATGTATTTGACTAAGGTGTATTTAAACTTCCGACTTCAACTGTGTATATATATATATACTGAACCAAAATATAAACACTACATGTAAAGTGTTGGTCCCATGTTTCACAAGCTGAAATAAAATATCCCAGAAATATTGTGCCATTCATCTGCCGCCGTCACCTCATATTTCAGCATGATTTTGTTTATTTATTTTTTATTTCACCTATTTTTAACCAGGTAGGCCAGTTGAGAACAAGTTATCTTTTACAACTGTGACCTGGCCAAGATAAAGCAAATCAGTGCGACAAAATCAACGACAACAGAGTTACACATAAACAAACATACAGTCAATAACACAATAGAAAAATCTATGTACAGTGTGTACAAATGTAGCAGAGTAGGGAGGTAAGGCAATAAATAGGTCATAGAGGCATTAATGCTGGGCTGGAGTGATAGATGTGCAGATGATGATGTGCAAGTAGAGATACTGGGGTGCAAAAATGATAATGCACGGCCCCATGTCGCAAGGATCTGTACACAATTCATGGAAACTGAAAATGTCCCAGTTCTTTCATGACCTGCATACTCACCAGGCATATCACAAATTGAACATGTTTGGGATGCTCTGGATCAATGTGTAAGATATATAATCTCCACCCGGCACAGCCAGAAGAGGACTGGCCACCCCACATAGCCTGGTTCCTCTCTAGGTTTCTTCCTAGGTTTTGGCCTTTCTAGGGAGTTTTTCCTGGCCACCGTGCTTCTACACCTGCATTGCTTGCTGTTTGGGGTTATAGGCTGGGTTTCTGTACAGCACTTTGAGATATCAGCTGATGTACGAAGGGCTATATAAATACATTTGATTTGATTTGAGTGTGTTCCAGTTCCCGCCAATATCCAGCGACTTCACCCAGCCATTCAAGGGGAGTGGGAGAACATTCCACAGGCCACAATCAACAGCCTTATCAACTCTATGCAAAGGAGATGTGTCACGCTGCACGAGGCAAATGGAGGTCACACCAGATACTGACTGGTTTTCTGATCCACACCCCTACCATATTTCTTAAGGTATCTGTGATCAACAGATGCATGTCTGTATTCCCAGCGATATGAAATCCATAGATCAGGGCCTAACTAATTTATTTAAATTGACTTTCCTTATGTGAACTTTTTTTATCTCAGTAAAATTTTAGAAATAGTAGCATGTTGCGTTTATATTTTTGTTTGGTGTATATACCAGCCACCTGTGTGTAATGCGTTACAAATGATTTCTGTATGGTAATTTAATTATTTGCAGTACATAGGCTGTTATAGGGATCCATGAGTTGTAGTGTAATGTATTAGGAATGTAGCTGTTATTCATTTATAAGTGCTGTTAAAAGTACCCATGATGTGCTTTGAATGGTTATCGCAAGTGCATTACTGCACTATGAGCAAGGTCATGCATTATACAGATGGTTATCAGTATTTGTAACATAAAAATGTGAAAATAAGGTATTTTTTGCCATAGCTGTGAAATCACTACAGGCGATACATTCATTTAATTTCATTTACTTCTGCCACTTTGCAATGAATAATTTTCTGCGAGCTGCAGAGCACTACTCCATCTTTGCGGTTTCATAACCTTTAGGCTCATGGAACCTTTTCCTTGTCTGTCTCCGTTCTCTCTTTGCCATGCCGATGCATTCTGTACTGATGACCTCATGCAAAACGTTGAATGATGCATATTATCTTTCCGAGACCTCTTACATCATTGCCGTGTGTAGCTAAATCATGGAGCAACTTGCTGCTGGTTCCCTACAGTCTCCACAATAATCTGAAACTTGTTAGGCCTGCCTGGTTTTCATCTTAGACAGATGTTTGTTTTCCTGGAATGTAATGTACTGTATTTTCTGCAGTGAAATACACATTTTGGTAACAGTTTACTTAAAACTTGCAATTATAATGCATTATGATGCGTTGACAAGCTTGAATATGAGCTTTTAGAATGTTTTACAATAACGTATCACTGTAAGCACTGTTGCGCAGGTTTCACCATGTTGCAAGATTTCCATGTACCTTGGTAGTTCAAGCCGCAGGAAGGCTACAAAAGACCACGAAACTGAATGCACATACCCTGCAGTCTTTGGATAGCTTGGATATACACAAAGCTATAAAAAAAAATTGTCTGTGTAGTCTTGGGTACTTGAAAAGTTGAAAACTTCAAGAGATGTAGACATTGTCATAAGAAACAGGGAAATGTACAGACAGAAGCCCAAAGACGGACCCCCAGAGCTATACTCAATCCTGGTGAAATGAAATGGAAGGTGTATACTAAATACAGCGATGAGAGAATGCAGGCTTTGTGTGACTCAGCCAGCCCACCTACACAGGGCCGAGATGAAGAGCGAAAGAGAGCCAAAACCATGATCTCATCTCAAAATAATTGCTCCTCTTTTTGCTGTTCCAGTTCCTTTTCCCATCCCACTGTCATTTTGCTAGTTGCATGCTCAGCATTGAAAACTATAACCATGGAACTGTTATCTGTAAAAAAAAATATTTAACTTAATTTTCCTGTTTACTTCAAATGTATGTCATGCTTTCTGAGTACATAAAATATGCATCTTAACATGGTATGTGATATTAAGTACACTATCTTCTTTATCTGGAAGCTTATTTTGGCATGCTTCTTCTGCAAATTGTTATTCAGTGTCACTATTAAATCCAATCGGGATCCCCTTAAATTGCGAAAGGCAATCGCAAATTTTGAAATAACCCGTTTGCCCACTGTGGATCTGGAGAAACACTTAATCACAGGTACAACTTCAGTTTGGCATCATTATATCCACCAACACAATGTGCCTGATTGCTATTTTCACCACCCAACCCCTTCAATTATGGAATTGGGAGTCGTTTATTCTGTGGAAATAACCAGTTCATCCGAAACGTGGCCTTTTACCTTGCTTAATGAAAGCCTGCTGATGATCTCATAGCTCGAGAGTACAGTGTTGATAATGCAACACTGAGGTAATAGTGCACACATTGTGTGTGTGTGTGCGTGTGTGCGCGTGCGTGGAGGTTTCATGCTGGAACAATGTACATTATGGTGTTAATATCATGTTGCTTTTGGTAACAGATGAAAAAAAAAGTGTCTTGTGTTGCAGGGTGGAAGGCATTAAACTGAAAGATTGATGTTGTTACTCAGCTTACTCAGTAACGCAAATTCAGTAATTATTAGTATGTGAAAACAAACAATTACTTAATGAGAGCATTACATAGTGTGTGAAATGAGGGAGAAAAACAAAACATTACTAACACTGGGTTTTGTGGTTATGGATTTAATTCCCAATTCTCCTATTGCCATTTGGCTCTGGACTTACTTTCTTTAAAGTAAACAAGTCAATTAATTTGCTTTCAGAAAGCTAGAGAATGGCCAACAGAAACAAAACAAATGTCCATAACAACACTGGCTGAGACATTCACCATTTCTATTTCATATAAAGCCAGTTGATTTGAACCAAGTGATTTGAAATGTAAATTAGTTGGTGCTGGCTTGCAGCCTATCCTAACTCAATAACATGTGAGACACCAAGAATAAAACAACTGTAATCCAAGGTTACCTTAGACTGAGAGTTGGACATCTTATCCAAGTCGTCCTCTACTCTCAAGGATGGCGGTTTTGGGTGAACACTGTTGCTTCGGATGGTCTCCGACGTGGAACTGACTGAGGTGGCCAGGTCAGAGTCACACAAGGACACGTCGGGGACTGTCTCGGCATTTCTGCATATAGCAATCTTCCTGATGGACCTAGAGGATGCAGTGGGGGACACAGAATTCCTGTCCTCCTCCACTCTCTCATCCTGATGTCCCTCTGGTGTTGAAGCGTAGACCTGGGCGGCCACTTGTGGGAGTTCCGAGTTCCCAGTCTCAGGCCACCCCTGGGACTGGCCCATGTAAAGGGACATTTGGTCGTGTAGGTTGTTCTGCAGCTCCAACTTGTTCGGAGCAGCAGACTTCGGCAGATAGACATCCACAATCTCCTGGCATTTGGCTTCAGAGGGGACAGACAGCCTGGTCCCAATGGTAAAGGGCTGGATTTTTCTGACAACACCCTCAGACATGGTTTTTGATAGCTCTGCAGTGTAGTCTAGATGGGCATACTGTGACAAGAATCACAAAACAATACAGATATCTCACCTCATCTACTGCAAAGTCCAGTATCAGAAGTTCAGAATGAGAGGAAAAACAAGACGAATCCTCGAATGAACAAACTCACTCAAAAAGCCACCCGCCTCCTTGCACCTCATGGAGAGAAGACAAGTACAGGACACACAATAGAACGTCCCCTCCTGTCTGTTTCTAAGTTATCAACTGAGCCTATGTCATGTCAGGGGAAACCAATGTGAGAAGCCGAGGAGGGAGGAGTGCCTCTTCTGAGCAACCACCAAGCCAATAGTGAGAGAGAGGGAGAGAGAGACAGATAGAGAGAGCTGAGTGAAGAGAGAGAGAGAGAACTGAGTGAAAAGGGAAAGTGTCTGGCTTGCTGCCTGGCTGCTCTCTTAGAAAAAAGAAAAAATAGGAAGGGAAAGAGAGGGGGGAAGTTTCATTAAAAAGGAGTGAGGTCACCACTTTCTGTCAAGGGCTGGGCAGAGTCAGAGTGACTGAGGGTTGTAAACTGGAGCTGTAAAAACGTCCTCCCCAAACAAAAAGCTCCATGCTCAGATATGAATAGAGTAACAGAGGGGTAAATGCTCTCTCTCGCTCGCTCGCTCTTTCACTCGCTCCCACTTTCTCTCATTCTGCTCTCGCCAACTCAGTCACAGCTGGACAATGAGGTAATGCTTTTAACAAGAACAACAAACATGAAGCACCTCTAGATCTCGCGTCTGTAGTGTGCTCTCTCTCTCTTTTTCTCCCTCTCTCTTTATCTCTCTCCATAACTGGTCAAATTGTCAAATGTTTGTTCCACACGTACAAAAGGTGAGGGTATTTGCTTGTTCTCAAATATGCCTCAAGAATCAATTGTCTTTTCTAACCGTTTTCACACTTTTTTCATAACAATCGCAATGACTTTGTTTTGAGGAGTAACAAAATCCAATGCAATTTTCTACTTTTTTTTCTAGTTCCACATTCACAGTCCAAACATTTACAGACACGCATAGGAAACACATTGTGCTTACTCAGGCCTCAGGCTTCCACTTGATTTGAACCAGGTGTCCTATCTACGGGTCAAACTACATCAGGCTACTGTAACATCCTCTGTACTTCGCTGGCAATCCCTTACAGGTCTTTTCCATGTTATAGGCCATAGGCTTAAACTGTTAGTGGACTGGGACTTATACAATGTAGTTTGTTCTTATAGGAACAGGAGTAAATACCTGTTTTTGTTTCATGAAGATGGATTGGGGTTTTGTAGAAAGAAGATTATTTTTGTTTTCTCAAATATATTTCACTGTGTAATCCTATACTCTGGTGGAACTCTGTTCACATATTTGGCTTGTACAAGATGCATGGAAATTCCCTCTTTGATTTATGAACACGACACCATTACACCATGCTAACTTGCTCACTCTCACAAATGAACACTTCTCATGTTTGTACTTTACCCTTACACCCAATTCCCCCTTTCTGTCGAGGCTCAACTGAAGTCAATTGACTTTGGGTCAACACCATGAGGACCAATAATACTTAAGGCATGAAACTGCCCTGTCCATTTACTGTTCCAAGAACAGTCTTATGTACTGTAGCTACATGACCTCAAATTCCTATGACTATAGCTCATCCCCTTACCATGTCTTGACAACTCTTGTTTTGCTGATAGGAAGAACAAAGAGTTCAGTCACATACTCCTGTGTTTTTGTGCAACACTTATTACCAACATGGGTTACTAGAATTTTCATTTTGCCATGATGCTAATGAAACATTAACTGTTCCAGAATTAATTGCAACATGCAGTATCTAAATATAAATCTGACCATCTTGATCCTACCATAAAACAAACTCAATGGGGCGGTTTCGCGGACACAGATTAAGCCTAATCCTAGAATAAATTTGACATTTAAACTAGACTGACTGAAATTAAATTTCTCAGACATGGTTTAAAATAGTCTTAGACTTGCCCTAGTCTAGATTTAGAAAAGTCTGATTTCCAGAAGGACGATTAGAATTAATCTAGATCGGCCAAAGGCAGGTTTAACTTCAGATTAAGGGATGTTGATCAAAGAGCACCACCAAGGCTAGACAGAAGGGTGGTTATAGACAGGAGCAACCCACTGAATGATTTTGATTAAAACAATTTTCCTGACTGTTTCCGTATATACAAAGAAAATGCCGCTGACATTGAGGTTTTTGTCATCTGGAACCTCCCATTGTGAAACAGGAGATTTCTGTGGTGCAAGTGAACCGACAGTTTGCAAAATAGTCCACAATGTCTGCAATGCTATATGTGAACTGAAAGGTGCAACTCCAAAACTCCTCCTTGTATTCTCAGATTGAAGGAGACAACATAGTGGAATCATAATTGGTGACAGTGGTCTGCACAGACCAATTTATTGTTCACCCCCTATCTTCCTGCAATAGGGCCTGAGCAACAATGGTACAATCAGGCTCATATTCGCACCAGAGGTGCAGTGGAGCGCAATTTTGGTATATGGAGACTATGAGCATGCTTATAGAGAAGGGAACTTGACATGTACTGCACTGACACAAATGGTTGAAAGATATTGATAAGGAGATTGTGGGAGCTGTACTGTTAGATTTCAGTGCAGCCTTTGATCTTATTGACCATAACCTGTTGCTGAAAAAGCATATAGTATGTTTTATGGCTTTTCAACCTCTGCCATTTCTTGGATTCAGAGCCATCTAATATAACTCATGGTTTTCTTTAATGGAAGCTTCTCTAATGTCAAACATGTAAAGTGTGGTGTACCGCACAGTAGCTCTCTAGGCCCTCTACTCTTTTATTTTTACCAATGACCTGACACTGGCATTAAACAAAGCATGTGTGTCCATATACGCATCTTAACAAAGAGTTGCAGTCTGTTTTGGAATGGGCGGGCAGTAATAAACTGGTCCTGAACATCTCTAAAACTAAGAGCATTGTATTTGGTACAAATCCTTCCCTTAGTTCTAGACGACAACTGAATATGGCAATGTGTTGTTGAACAAGGGGAGTGGTCTGTCCATAATAAAGAGATGCTCTGCTTTTTTAACACCACACAAAAAGCAAGTCCTGCAGGCTCTAATGTTGTCTTACCTTGATTATTGTCCAGTTGTGTGGTCGAGTGCTGCAAGGAAAGAAATACCTTGTTAAGCTACAGCTGGCCCAGAACAGAGCGGCACGTCTTGCTCTTCATTTTAATCAGAGAGCTGATGTAAATACTATGCATGCCTGTCTCTCTTGGCTAAGAGTTGAGGAGAGACTGACTGCATCACGTCTTCTTTTTATAAGAAACATGAATGTGTTGAAAATCCCAAATATTTTCCATAGTCAATGTACACACAGCTCTGAAACACATTTACCCCACCAGACATGCTACCAGGGGTCTTTTCACAGTCCCCAAATCCAGAACAAATTCAAGAGAACGTGCAGTATTTTATAGAGCCATTTGTAATGAATACTCAGGGAGAAAAAGGTGTAGATTCACGTGCAGAGCGCGGCAGGTGTTTATTTCGCCTTCGCAGAAGGCAGGAATCATGGTTAAAGGCAGGCAATGGTCGTACACAGGTAGGCAAACAGGCAGGTGAATCAAAACTAGAACTGAAGGCTATAACTGGTTCTCACAAACAAGCCAGGAAAAGGCGTAGTAGAGTCAAAACGAACAATACCTCACAAACCACAAACAGAATGAACTGAACTAAATAAGGAGCTGATGAGACCAGGTGAGTAACTAACACAGGTGAAATCAATGAACGAAAAAGAAAGACAGGGCTACGTTCACAAACACAAAGAAACAGAACACAAGGTTGACTAAGAAAATAAATACAGAACCTTACACCATTATTGCATGGAACCATTTAATTTCATATTTCTTAAATGAACAGAAAACCTGGTTTCAAAAACAGATAAAGCAAGACCTCACAGCACAACGCCTCTTCTCTATTTGACCTAGATAGTTGAGGTGTGCATGTATATGTAGGCTATATGATTAAAACATTTTTTTTAAATGTAATTCTGTCCTTGAGCTGTTCTTGTTTTTTTTTTTTATTTCACCTTTATTTAACCAGGTAGGCTAGTTGAGAACAAGTTCTCATTTGCAACTGCGACCTGGCATGAATGTTCTAAACTAAGCAAAATAAAGAAACACCCCTTTTTCACCCCTGTCTTTCAAAGATAAGTGGACCCTGTCTTTCATCTATAAGTCTTTGCTAGGTAAAGCCCCGCCTTATCTCAGCTCACTAGTCACCATAGCAGTACAAACCCGTAGCACGCGCTCCAGCAGCTACATTTCACTGGTCACCCCCAAAGCCAATTCCTCATTTCCTTCCAGTTCTCTGCTGCCAATGACTGGAACGAATTGCAAAAATCACTGAAGCTGGAGATCCATATCTCCCTCACTAACTTTAAGCACCAGCTGTCAGAGCAGGGGCTCCCTCCTCTCCAGCGCTGCCGGAGTCTCCCGCCTGTTCGGCGCTACGAGAGCTACTCAGTCCAGCGTTGCCGGAGCTTCCCGTCTGCCCAGCGCCATCTGAGCTTCCCGTCTGCCCAGCGCCAGCTGAGCCTCCCGTCTGCCCAGCGCCGCCAGCGCCGCCCGTCTGCCCAGCGCCACCAGCGCCGCCCGTCTGCCCAGCGCCGCCAGCGCCGCCCGTCTGCCCAGCGCCGCCTGGGCCGCCCGTCCGCCAGGAGCCGCCAGTGCCGCCCGTCTGCCAGGGGCCGCCAGTGCCGCCCGTCAGCCAGGGGCCGCCAGTGCCGCCCGTCAGCCAGGGGCCGCCAGTGCCGCCAGTCAGCCAGGGGCCGCCAGTGCCGCCAGTCAGCCAGGGGCCGTCAGAGTCCCTCTGTCCCGAGCAGCTGCCCCTCTGTCCCGAGCAGCTGCCCCTCTGTCCCGAGCAGCTGTCCCTCTGTCCCGAGCAGCTGCCCCTCTGTCCCGAGCAGCGGTCCCTCTGTCCCGAGCAGCTGCCCCTCTGTCCCGAGCAGCGGTCCCTCTGTCCCGAGCAGCTGCCCCACCTCTGTCCCGAGCTGCCCCACCTCGGTCCCGAGCTGCCCCACCTCTGTCCCGAGCGGCCCCTCTGTCCAGTGGGGTCATTGAGAAGGGTGGCCATGGTGAGAAAGCCACGGAGGCGGACAATAAGGCGGACTAAGACAATGGTGAAGTGGGGTCCGCGTCCCGCGCCAGAGCCGCCACCGCGGACAGACGCCCACCCAGACCCCCACCCAGACCCTCCCCTATAGGTCAAGGTTTTGCGGCCGGAGTCCGCACCTTTGGGGGGGGGGGTACTGTCACGTTCTGACCTCTATTTCCTTTGTTTTGTATGTAGTTTGTATGGTCAGGGCGTGAGTTGGGTGGGCAGTCTATGTTTGTTTTTCTGTTTTGGGGCATTTCTATGTTTTCGGCCAAGTATGGTTCTCAATCAGAGGCAGGTGTCATTATTTGTCTCTGATTGAGAATCATACTTAGGTAGCCTGGGTTTCACTGTGTGTTTGTGGGTGATTGTTCCTGTCTCTGTGTTTGTTGTCACAGGATAGGCTGTATAGGTTTTCACGTTCCGTTTGTTGTTTTGTAGATTTAAGTTATTTCATGTATCGTTCAGTTTTCCATTAAAGAACATGAGTAACCACCACGCTGCTTTTTGGTCCGCTTCTCCTTCTACAGACGAACGTCGTTACATTATTTACATTTATTTTTTAATATGAGTTGAATTCATTACAAATGGTAGTCCAGGCATTCTTTATCTTGTTTTCTGTTGATGAATCATGCTGTTTGTTTTCGGTAAATGGGTGGTTTGACACAATTCTCTTTTAAGAGGGTATTTCAGCCACTGAAATATTTTATATTTTTCTTTTACCTCTGTCCATTGTTTGGTTTAGGTGACCTGCTCCAATTCCACAAAATGCTTATGTATTTGTGTCCCATCCCTGATGTTTGAAGTAGCCTCTGGTCAGCACGAAGTGCATGTCATTAATCTAATTAGGCTTCACAAAGATTAACTGGTCTTTACTTACCTTAGTCTGGTACTCCCCAGTCTAGAACTAATTAATCTGAAGTTAAGCAACATCTCAGAAAGCATTTTTTTTGTATTATCTGGATTCATTTAAGAAGAATTAGCCAAGTCCTGACTTAAATTAAACTCTGTCTGGAAACCGCTCCTAAAAATGTATGTTTATTCTTCACAACTACCCATTTATGTAAGTGGAAAACAGTTTTTGGGCACTCAAATCATCATTAAATGATCATAAAAGCCTACTCCATACCCTACTGTAATCGATTGCACACAAACTATCTAAAGTGATTTCGTATTACAGACCCAATAGTCTTCTCGGCCTATGTAAATCAATGACTCCTGCATTTAACGACTCACATCGACCTACACACATTAAACCATAGGCCTATAATTAATAGACTATGACACAAAAACTTAATGCCCAGATTTAACAGTAATAATCACAATAGGCTTTGCAACCTCTCACTGGCTCAGGAGATATTAGGCTATTAGTGCCTACGCCCCTGATCTGCAACATGGATGCACCCAGTTGAAACCTTTCAACTTTGTGCAACTGGTTGCAAGCAACAGCCAATCAAAACAAATGCTTTTGCACCTGATCCAATCGAAGGTTTGGAACTCCGGCCCAGTTGTCATGTCAACAACACAGCTGTCAGTGCTGCGGAAACCATGATCAAATCAAATCAAATTTTATTTGTCACATACACATGGTTAGTAGATATTAATGCGAGTGTAGTGAAATGCTTGTGCTTCTAGTTCCGACAATGCAGTAATAACCAACAAGTAATCTAGCTAACAATTCCCAAACTACTACCTTATAGACACAAGTGTAAGGGGATAAAGAATATGTACATAAAGATATATGAATGAGTGATGGTACAGAGCGGCATAGGCAAGATACAGTAGATGGTATTGAGTGCAGTCTATACATATGAGATGAGTATGTAAACAAAGTGGCATAGTTAAAGTGGCTAGTGATACATGTATTACATAAAGATGCAGTAGATGATATAGAGTACAGTATATACATATACATATGAGATGAATAATGTAGGGTATGTAAACATTATATTAGGTAGCATTGTTTAAAGTGGCTAGTGATATATTTTACATAATTTCCCATCAATTCCCATTATTAAAGTGGCTGGAGTTGAGTCAGTGTGTTGGCAGCAGCCACTCAATGTTAGTGGTGGCTGTTTAACAGTTAACAGGCCTTGAGATAGAAGCTGTTTTTCAGTCTCTCAGTCCCAGCTTTGATGTACCTGTACTGACCTCGCCTTCTGGATGATAGCGGGGTGAACAGGCAGTGGCTCGGGTGGTTGTTGTCCTTGATGATCTTTATGGCCTTCCTGTGACATCGGGTGGTGTAGGTGTCCTGGAGGGCAGGTAGTTTGTCCCCCGTGATGCGTTGTGCAGACCTCACTACCCTCTGGAGAGCCTTATGGTTGTGGGCGGAGCAGTTGCCGTACCAGGCGGTGATACAGCCCGACAGGATGCTCTCGATTGTGCATCTGTAGAAGTTTGTGAGTGCTTTTGGTGACAAGCCGAATTTCTTCAGCCTCCTGAGGTTGAAGAGGCGCTGCTGCGCCTTCTTCTCGATGCTGTCTGTGTGGGTGGACCAATTCAGTTTGTCTGTGATGTGTACGCCGAGGAACTTAAAACTTACTACCCTCTCCACTACTGTTCCATTGATGTGGATAGGGGGGTGTTCCCTCTGCTGTTTCCTGAAGTCCACAATCATCTCCTTAGTTTTGTTGACGTTGAGTGTGAGGTTATTTTCCTAACACCACACTCCGAGGGCCCTCACCTCCTCCCTGTAGGCCGTCTCGTCATTGTTGGTAATCAAGCCTACCACTGTTGTGTCGTCCGCAAACTTGATGATTGAGTTGGAGGCATGCGTGGCCACGCAGTCGTGGGTGAACAGGGAGTACAGTAGAGGGCTCAGAACGCACCCTTGTGGGGCCCCAGTGTTGAGGATCAGCGGGGTGGAAATGTTGTTGCCTACCCTCACCACCTGGGGGCGGCCCGTCAGGAAGTCCAGTACCCAGTTGCACAGGGCGGGGTCGAGACCCAGGGTCTCGAGCTTGATGACGAGCTTGGAGGGCACTATGGTGTTAAATGCCGAGCTGTAGTCGATGAACAGCATTCTCACATGGGTATTCCTCTTGTACAGATGGGTTAGGGCAGTGTGCAGTGTGGATGAGATTGCATCGTCTGTGGACCTATTTGGGCGGTAAGCAAATTGGAGTGGGTCTAGGGTGTCAGGTAGGGTGAAGGTGATATGGTCCTTGACTAGTCTCTCAAAGCACTTCATGATGACGGAAGTGAGTGTAACTATTCCCTCCGCAAGGCAATCATTAGTCGTTAAACGGTAGTCGTTTAGCTCAGTTACCTTAGCTTTCTTGGGAACAGGAACAATGGTGGCCCTCTTGAAGCATGTGGGAACAACAGACTGGGATAGGGATTGATTGAATATGTCCGTAAACACACCAGCCAGCTGGTCTGCACATGCTCTGAGGGCGCGGCTGGGGATGCCGTCTGGTCCTGCAGCCTTGCGAGGGTTGACACGTTTAAATGTTTTCCTCACGTCGGGGCCGTGTCAGTGGCACTGTATTGTCCTCAAAGCGGGCAAAAAAAGTTATTTAGTCTGCCTGGGAGCAAGACATCCTGGTCCGTGACGGGGCTGGTTTTCTTTATGTAATCCGTGATTGACTGTAGACCCTGCCACATACCTCTTGTGTCTGAGCCGTTGAATTGAGATTCTACTTTGTCTTTATACTGACGCTTAGCTTGTTTGATTGCTTTGCGGAGGGAATAGTTACACTGTTTGTATTCGGTCTTGCCCTGATTAAAAGCAGTGGTTCGGGCTTTCAGTTTCACACGAATGCTGCCATCAATCCACGGTTTCTGGTTTGGGAATGTTTTAATCGTTGCTATGGGAACGTTCTAATGAACTCGCTCACCGAATCAGCGTATTTGTCAATGTTGTTGTCTGACGCAATACGAAACATGTCCCAGTCCACGTTGAACAGACCTCAGCGCGGGAGCTTCTTGTTTTAGTTTCTGTCTGTAGGCAGGGATCAACAAAATCAACAAGATCAAGGTGGACAGCAGAGACATCACTCAAACGGGAGCTGTATAAATAAATACTGGCGTCAGGGCTAGTAAAGGTTTATCTACATGGTTTGGAAGTCAATAAATATATGTATTTTTTATCTGAACCCAGACCTCTCTCTGACCAGTTTCAACTGAAATTGTTCAACATACACTAGCTAGCATTGTTTTTGCTAGCTTGGTTAGCTCGTTGCTAGCTGGCTTGATCAAAAGAGGCTGGCAATGAAATTGTGTCTTGCTAGACAAAATGTACAGCCAGCATTTTCTCTAAATCAATCCTTATACAATAACGAAACAGTTGGATAAACAACTAATTTGTGAAATCACGATGTAATGCAGAAGATGACATGGAGTGAGTTTAGAAGTCTCAAACAATATGACAGAAGCAGCTTCAATTTGATTGGCTGTTGCATGCAAATGTAATCATGTTTGAGTTGCTTCATGTAACAGCGAAGTTGCTTGAGATGATGTCACTTGCAACCTGCAACTACATTTTTTTAGTCGAGTCACTAAACCTCGAGTCTGAGTCGAGTCGCAGGTCCCCTGTCACAAATTCAAAGAGAGCCTACTTTTCTATAGGCCTACTCTTCTATAGGCCTACTCAAGGGGAAAGAGAGCTAGACTGTTGTTTTACTATTAAACTAAATATGATTGTTTGCAATTAAATACAGTGCCTTGCGAAAGTATTCGGCCCCCTTGAACTTTGCGACCTTTTGCCACATTTCAGGCTTCAAACATAAAGATATAAAACTGTATTTTTTTGTGAAGAATCAACAACAAGTGGGACACAATCGTGAAGTGGAACGACATTTATTGGATATTTAAAACTTTTTTAACAAATCAAAAACTGAAAAATTGGGCGTGCACAATTATTCAGCCCCTTTACTTTCAGTGCAGCAAACTCTCTCCAGAAGTTCAGTGAGGATCTCTGAATGATCCAATGTTGACCTAAATGACCAATGATGATAAATACAATCCACCTGTGTGTAATCAAGTCTCCGTATAAATGCACCTGCACTGTGATAGTCTCAGAGGTCCGTTAAAAGCGCAGAGAGCATCATGAAGAACAAGGAACACACCAGGCAGGTCCGAGATACTGTTGTGAAGAAGTTTAAAGCCGGATTTGGATACAAAAAGATTTCCCAAGCTTTAAACATCCCAAGGAGCACTGTGCAAGCGATAATATTGAAATGGAAGGAGTATCAGACCACTGCAAATCTACCAAGACCTGGCCGTCCCTCTAAACTTTCAGCTCATACAAGGAGAAGACTGATCAGAGATGCAGCCAAGAGGCCCATGATCACTCTGGATGAACTGCAGAGATCTACAGCTGAGGTGGGAGACTCTGTCCATAGGACAACAATCAGTCGTATATTGCACAAATCTGGCCTTTATGGAAGAGTGGCAAGAAGAAAGCCATTTCTTAAAGATATCCATAAAAAGTGTTGTTTAAAGTTTGCCACAAGCCACCTGGGAGACACACCAAACATGTGGAAGAAGGTGCTCTGGTCAGATGAAACCAAAATTGAACTTTTTGGCAACAATGCAAAACAAGTAAAAAGCAACACAGCTCATCACCCTGAACACACCATGCCCACTGTCAAACATGGTGGTGGCAGCATCATGGTTTGGGCCTGATTTTCTTCAGCAGGGACAGGGAAGATGGTTAAAATTGATGGGAAGATGGATGGAGACAAATACAGGACCATTCTGGAAGAAAACCTGATGGAGTCTGCAAAAGACCTGAGACTGGGACGGAGATTTGTCTTCCAACAAGACAATGATCCAAAACATAAAGCAAAATCTACAATGGAATGGTTCAAAAATAAACATATCCAGGTGTTAGAATGGCCAAGTCAAAGTCCAGAGTCCAGCCTTATTCCTCATCAATCTACACACAATATGAAAACAGGTTCTAAAAATGTTAGCACATTTATTACAAATAGAAACTGAAATACCTTATTTATATAAGTATTCAGACCCTTTGCTATGAGACTTGAAATTGAGCTCTGGTGAATCCTGTTTCCACTGTTCATCCTTGAGATGTTTCTACAACTTGGAGTCCACCTATGGTAAATTCAATTGACTGGAAATGATTTGGAAAGGCACACACCTGTCTATATAAGGTCCCACAGTTGACAGTGCATGTCAGAGCACAAACCAAGCCATGAGGTCAAAGGAATTGTCTGTAGAACTCCGAGACAGGATTGTGTCGAGGCACAAGCTTAGCAAAATGTCTGCAGCATTGAAGATACCCAAGAACACAGTGGCTTCCATCATTCTAAAATGGAAGAAGTTTGGAACCACCAAGACTTCCTAGAGCTGGCTGCCTGGCCAAACTGACCAATCAGGGTAGAAGGGCCTTGGTCAGGGAGGTGACCAAGAACCCGATGTTCACTCTGACAGAACCCCAGAGTTCCTCTGTGGAGATGGGAGAACCTTCCAGAAGGACAACCATCTCTGCAGCACTCCACCAATCAGGCCTTTATGGTAGAGTGGCCAGACAGAAGCCAAGATTGAACTCTTTGGCTTGAATGCCAAGCGTCACATCTGGAGAAAACCTGGCACCATCCCTATGTTGGCAGCATCATGCTGTGGGGATGTTTTTCAGCGGACTGGGAGAATAGTCAGGATCGAGGGAAGGATGAAAGGTGAACGGAGCAAAGTACAGCGAGATCCTTGATGAAAACCTGCTCCAGAGCGCTTAGGATTTCAGACTGGGGTGAAGGTTCACCTTCCAACAGGACATTGACCCTAAGCACACAGCCAAGACAACGTAGGAGTGGCTTTGGGACAAGTCTCTGAATGTCCTTTAGTGGCCCAGCCAGCGCCCGGACTTGAACCTGATCGAACATCGCTGGAGAGACCTGACAATAGCTGTGCAGCCACACTCCCCATCCAACCTGACAGAAAGGATCTGCAGAGAAGAATGGGAGAAACCAAGAAGCCTCAAGGGTGTAATCTCTGCCAAAGGTGCTTCAACAAAGTACTGAGTAAAGGGTCTGAATACTTATGTAAATGTGATATTATTATTATTATTATTATTTTTTACATTTGAAACATTTCTAAAAACCTGTTTTTGCTCTGTCAATATGGGGTATTGTGTGTAGATTGGTGAGGATTAAAAACAATTTAATTAATGTTATAATAAGACTGTAACCTAGCAAAATGTGGAAAAAGTTAAGGGGTATGAATACTTAAGGAACTAAAGTTTACTTTTGAGGTCTTAAACGCATCACTACACTTGGAAAGGAAACGGTTAAGAAGTTTACACCCGCTTAAACTCACATCAGTGTGTGTATCTAACAATCTAGCTTCATCCTTTGCCCTCCAGTGGATGGTAACATTACTACACCACAAAATGACAACACTGTCCATTCTCAATTTTCATTGCTTATGAAAGTAAAAGGCCTAGACAGAATTCCGTATGTGGTACCACTGTTTTTGTCTCCACCGTAATTCAATTTTGGTGATTTTATTTTATCATTAATCATCACAACAGTATAAGTAGTCATTAATGTACTGTCTATTTGGAACTATACCTGGAAAGGATTTAAATGTACAATTGTAATGCATTACTCATTTGATCCTCAACATTTTTATAGACAATATCATGCTTTTATGATGTATTTGAGCCTGTGATGTGCCAATTCAATAAGTCTCACACACATATGGACCAGTCCACTGTATTCTACAGCTCTGCAACTTTCTGTGGATCTAAGAATTTATAGTCTATTCTTCATGGCCGTCTCTTTATAAAGAAAAATCAGGGCATAACAAATGTAGGTGAAAAAGCAGTATTTTGGTCATGTTGACATTGTAACACTGAATAAAACACAGAATACACAATATTATGATGTAATTGAAACACTGGGACATGGTTTCATTGGGTCATTAGACTACTTTAGAGGTCTGAAAATGTCTGATATAGGGTTGAATGGCGGTACTGAGATTTACGTCCCAAAACCAATCCCTTTTCCCGGGATAAATAACTGCGAGAACCCGGTAAATAATAATACATTTTTTACATGAGCAACAAGTGTAATGGCACTGGAGGAGATGGCTTCTGTTTACGGTCCCCTAACCAATTGTGTTTTTTCGCGTTATTTGTAACTTATTTTGTTTCTGCCACCTGTCTCTTATGCCAGAAAAGAGCTTCACAAGTCAAGAGCTTCTAGTGATTACTCACCCCGTACTGGAAGATTTTTTCTTTTTTTCTTTCTTTAATACTTATTTTCCACCATAATTTGCAAATAAATTCATAAAAAATCATACAATAGGATTTTCTGGATTTTTTTTCTCTTGCACAATTGGTGGCTGACTAAATACTTTTTTGCCCCACTGTATATCCTACCAACGGGACATTAATTAAAAACTGTAATATCTTGTGTTTCACCAAGTCATGGCTGAACGAAGACATGAATAACATACAGCTGGCGGGTTTATCGCTTTTTCGGCAGGATAGAACAGGCACCTTTGGTAAGACCAGGGGTGGTGGTAAATGTATATTTGTAAACAACAGCCGGTGCACAAAACGAAGGAAGTCTCAAGGTTTTAGGGGAATAGGCTTTGTCGTGCCCTCTTCATGACTGTCTATTGGAGCAGGTTGAGACCTTCAAGTTTCTTGGTGTCCACATCACCAACAAACTATCATGGTCCAAACACACCAAGACAGTCATGAAGAGGGCACGACAACGCATATTCCCCCTCAGGAGACTGAAATGATCTGGCATGGGTCCTCAGATCCTCTAAAAGTTCTACAGCTGCACCATTGAGAGCATCTCAACTGGCTGCATCACAGCCTGGTATGGCAACTGCTCGGGCTCCGACCGCAAGGTAATACAGAGAGTAGTGCTGACGGCCCAGTACACCACTGGGGCCAAGCTTCCTGCCATCCAGGACCTCTATAACAGGCGGTGTTAGAGGAAGGCCCTACACATTTTCAAAAAGTGCAGTCACCCAAGTCATAGACTGTTCTCTCTGCTGCCACACGGCAATCGATACAGGAGCGCCAAGTCTACGCTGCTTCTACTCTCTGTTGATTATCTATGCATAGTCACTTTAACTCTACCTACATATTCATATTACCTCAATTACCTCGACTAAACCCCTGTATATAGCCTCGCTATTGTTATTTTTCTGCTGCTCTTTAGTTACCTTTAGCTTTTATTTAAAAAATGTTACTTATCTGTTTTTTACTTAACACAAATTTTTCTTAAAACTGCATTGTTGGTTAAGGGCTTGTAAGTAAGCATTTCACTGTAAGGTCTACCTGTTGTATTTGGCGCATGTGGCAAATAACATTTGATTTGATTTAAACATGGCGTGAAAAGGAACTGTTAAATTGTATGCAATGTCTAAATCTGGCTTCTCTCTGCAATGTCTAAATCTGGTTTCTCTATGCAATGTCTAAATCTGGCTTCTCTATGCAATGTCTAAATCTGGCTTCTCTATGCAATGTCTAAATCTGGCTTCTCTATGCAATGTCTAAATCTGGCTTCTCTCTGCAATGTCTAAATCTGGCTTCTCTCTGCAATGTCTAAATCTGGCTTCTCTCTGCAATGTCTAAATCTGGCTTCTCTATGCAATGTCTAAATCTGGCTTCTCTCTGCATGATGAATCATCAATGCTCCGACAAGGGACAGACAGCCCATCTCAGTATGGAGTGCAGTTCACAATGCATGTAGACCTATCATTTCATCATAACTTTTTTTCTTATGACAGGTAGGCCTGCATTTACTGCAGGGTAGTCTATGCTACAGTAATATAAAGACTGAATGTGTGTCTAATTTACCCATCTCTTTCTGGCTTTCGGGGGTCCCATTTTTTTTTTATTATAACGTTTTTTAAAATATTTTTTATTGCAGCTGCAGAGTTTTAAAACAGCCTATCACTTGAATACCATTGTTTTCAATCAGTGCACGTGCAAGCACTCTGGCAATCTTTCTCTCTCGCCATCAACTCCATTCAAATTGCATCCAAAATAAATAATCCTGTCATATATATAGCTCTATATAGATGCCCTAGCCTACCCCTTTCAGGTAAAACATTCAATGTAGTATTAGCCTTATATTTATCAAATTAATGATTAAGCATAATAGACTTCTAATTTATAGCCTCTGTCTCTTGCGCAATACACACGCACATGTGCTCCGCTGGCCTCTCTCCTTAAAACCTCTCCTTAGCTCTTAGAGTCCCATGCAGGGAAACCTAGACTGGAATAACTTGATCGACAATATTTGTTTGGCATTTTTCATACCAATAGACTATTCGAAGAGCTCTTGTTTGCTGGATGTTAAAACAGCAGCCAATAGAACTCAATGATAGTTTGAAAGAAGAGCGAACGCGCAACGGCAGTAGGCTATAGCAGTTATTTATTCAGGCCCATAACCATTCAATCCTCGTGAAGAGACATGAAAGCCTTCTGCATCTAATTATATTCCTACATTATTCAAGGATGTCATTAGAATGATGAAGATAAGGATAAGGATAACAAAATGTATTTCATTTAACTGTTGAAAGCGAGGAAGGAATGAATCAACAACAGAGAGGAAGAGGAGGTAGGCTAATAACATTATGGGAAATATTTTGAAAGGTATATATGCGTCAGCCTGGTAATTATACAAATAGGCCTTATTATACTTCATAATTAAAATTACATTTGCTAGCCTATACTTGTAACTTTGTATGCCGCAGGTGCTGCACCGGAATCACGTTCTCTCCCTGCTTTATCATGATTTAACAAGATGCGTAATTCCAGTCCATATAATACAGTATAATACAATACAGTACAGTAATACAGTTCACACTCAAAAAGATTAGCCTACTGGAGCTAGTTTCATTTCTTTACCCAATAGAGAATATAGATAGCTACATCTATGGGCTTTTATGTTTTTCTGTCATGCATAATGTGCAATAGCCTGTAACATATGTTTTGGATAACGACACACAATCATTTGCGTTTTTGGGGGATTTGGCTCATTAAATGTATTTAATGTATGGCTCATCAGGCCCCGGGAGCATCCGTCTTGAATTTTCGATCAAAGCTGTAATCAAATCCAGACATAGGCCTATTTATATGCTTTGTAACACTTCCGGATTTTGGTGGGAAATACCCGGGTTAAAGTGTAATGTCCTTTAAAACAACATTGGATGTTTTTCAATGTTTGAAGACAATCACATGCCAATACACCTCATCCCTGTTACTTGCCTATCTCAGCCCTGTTACCCACTTTCCTTAGGCCTGTGTTCCCCAATTCACCAACAGACACCTAAAGTATATCCAGCTATTCGCTGCACATCTCAACCTCACTGTTTGCATATCTTAATCCTGTGACCTCTGACCAGTATACGCTAATCATTTCATAGATAAACTCATAATAGAATTCTATAACACGTACCCTAGCCCACTTTTTTCCTACCACGAACTTGTTGCCAGAATAGATTTGAATGAGCAATAGATGTCCATCCAGACCCATTACCTGTATGAGTCTTGTCTATCCCTATGCCCCATTACTCATATAAACCAGGTAAATCCATGGGCATACTCAGACGAACCAGGTTTACACCTGTATTTCAGCTCCAATAAATAAATTCAGACAAAGTGTGCACCTGTGCTTGAACCCAATTAGTCAACTAAGCCAGGTCTAAATGTGATGCAGGTAAACAGTGGAGATGGAGTTAGCCATGTTACTCCCTCCTCTTTCCCATCACCCTCTCCTGCCCTCCTGTTGTCACTTTACTGTTGCTCAGACAGACAGTCAGATAGACCGACAGATAGATATAAACAGTGCCTTGCGAAAGTATTCAGCCCCCTTGAACTTTGCGACCTTTTGCCACATTTCAGGCTTCAAACATAAAGATATAAAACTGTATTTTTTTGTGAAGAATCAACAAGTGGGACACAATCATGAAGTGGAACGACATTTATTGGATATTTCAAACTTTTTTAACAAATCAAAAACTGAAAAACTGGGCGTGCAAAATTATTCAGCCCCTTTACTTTCAGTGCAGCAAACTCTCTCCAGAAGTTCAGTGAGGATCTCTGAATGATCCAATGTTGACCTAAATGACTAATGATGATAAATACAATCCACCTGTGTGTAATCAAGTCTCTGTATAAATGCACCTGCACTGTGATAGTCTCAGAGGTCCGTTAAAAGTGCAGAGAGCATCATGAAGAACAAGGAACACACCAGGCAGGTCCGAGATACTGTTGTGAAGAAGTTTAAAGCCGGATTTGGATACAAAAAGATTTCCCAAGCTTTAAACATCCCAAGGAGCACTGTGCAAGCGATAATATTGAAATGGAAGGAGTATCAGACCACTGCAAATCTACCAAGACCTGGCCGTCCCTCTAAACTTTCAGCTCATACAAGGAGAAGACTGATCAGAGATGCAGCCAAGAGGCCCATGATCACTCTGGATGAACTGCAGAGATCTACAGCTGAGGTGGGAGACTCTGTCCATAGGACAACAATCAGTCGTATATTGCACAAATCTGGCCTTTATGGAAGAGTGGCAAGAAGAAAGCCATTTCTTAAAGATATCCATAAAAAGTGTAGTTTAAAGTTTGCCACAAGCCACCTGGGAGACACACCAAACATGTGGAAGAAGGTGCTCTGGTCAGATGAAACCAAAATTGAACTTTTTGGCAACAATGCAAAACGTTATGTTTGGCGTAAAAGCAACACAGCTGAACACACCATCCCCACTGTAAACATGGTGGTGGCAGCATCATGGTTTGGGCCTGCTTTTCTTCAGCAGGGACAGGGAAGATGGTTAAAATTGATGGGAAGATGGATGGAGCCAAATACAGGACCATTCTGGAAGAAAACCTGATGGAGTCTGCAAAAGACCTGAGACTGGGACGGAGATTTGTCTTCCAACAAGACAATGATCCAAAACATAAAGCAAAATCTACAATGGAATGGTTCAAAAATAAACATATCCAGGTGTTAGAATGGCCAAGTCAAAGTCCAGACCTGAATCCAATCGAGAATCTGTGGAAAGAACTGAAAACTGCTGTTCACAAATGCTCTCCATCCAACCTCACTGAGCTCGAGCTGTTTTGCAAGGAGGAATGGGAAAAAATGTCAGTCTCTCGATGTGCAAAACTGATAGAGACATACCCCAAGCGACTTACAGCTGTAATCGCAGCAAAAGGTGGCGCCACAAAGTATTAACTTAAGGGGGCTGAATAATTTTGCACGCCCAATTTTTCAGTTTTTGATTTGTTAAAAAAGTTTGAAATATCCAATAAATGTCGTTCCACTTCATGATTGTGTCCCACTTGTTTTTGATTCTTCACAAAAAAATACAGTTTTATATCTTTATGTTTGAAGCCTGAAATGTGGCAAAAGGTCGCAAAGTTCAAGGGGGCCGAATACTTTCGCAAGGCACTGTATATTTGACAATTTGGTGGGATGTCTGTAAGAAATCACTTATGATGATCATTATTTCAATTTAGTGTAATGACATCAAACACTCCCTTCATCTGCTTCACCCTAAAGCCCATTCTGGTGGGAAGCTGCTATAGACCACCAAGTGCTAACAGTCAGTATCTGTGAAATGCTTCTTAATGTATGTTATATCAACAGAGGTATATTTTCTGGGTGATTTAAATATTGAATAGCTTTCATTAAGCTGCCCACTCAAGAAAAAACGTCAAACTGTAACCAATGCCTGCAACCTGGATCAGGTTGTCAGTCAACCTACCAGGGTAATTACAAACAGCACAGGAATTAAATCATCAACATCTATTGATAAAATCTTTACTAATGCTGCAGAAATGTTCTTTAAAGCAGTATCTAAATCCATTGGATGTAGTGATCACAATATACTGTAGTAGCCATGAAATTGCTTATTCCTGTTACCAATAAGCACACTCATTAAGAAAACAACTGTAAAAATGGTTCAATCCCAGTGGATTTTAAACATTTTATGGTTGAGAGGGATGAGGTAAAAGTAATGGCAAATCAGTCTGGCTGCACAACCAAATGGGAAACGTACTATAAATTGAGAAATCATGTGATTAAACTGAATTAAAAGAAGAATAAACTATACTATGAAAAAATATAAATTATATAAAGAATGATAGTAAAATGCTTTGGAGCACCTTAAATAAAAATGTGTGTCTAAATTGCAAGCTCAGCGCCATCATTCTTTGAATCAGATGACTCATTCATCACAAAACCCACTGATATTGACAATTACTTTAATAATTTTTTCATTGGTAGGATTAGCAAACGTAGGCATGACATGCCAGCAACAAACACTGACAATACACATTCAAGTATAACTGATCAAATTATGAAAGACAAGCATTGTCATTTTGAATTTGTTAAAGTGAGTGTGGGAAAAATGATTGTTGTCTATTAACAATGACAAGCCACCAGCTTTGAGTAAATGTACGCGGGCAGTTCGGGGCCTCCCGCTGGATGCCCGGTGGATTGCGCTGAGGCCTTGACTGGATGTCCTGTGGATGGTGTACCATTCCTGATAGACACGGAAAACTGCAGAGTTGCAGTTTAAGACACACTCAAACCGATGCGCCTTGTACATACTACCATACCCCGTTCAAAGGCACTTAAATATTGTGTTTTGCCCGTTCACCCTCTAAATGGCACACATACACAATCCATGTCTCAATTGTCTCAAAGCTTAAAAAAATATTCTTTAACCTGTCTCCTCCCCTTCATCTTCACTGATTGAAGTGGATTTAACAGGTGACATCAATAAGGGATCATAGCTTCACCTGGATTCACCTAGTAAGTCTATGTCATGTAAGGGAATACCCCCCTGAATTGTACAAAAATGAATGTCAAAATATTGGCATTGGACAAACCATGTACACGATGTCCAATACCACCCAAAGCGGCGTTGATTCGTGCAAAGTATATGGCAAATGCCATATGGCAATTGCCAATTGTAACACCTCAAAAATCCAACAGGGGGCGAGTGTGCTCCACCTGGGTTTTTCATATTGGAAATGCAACCCAAGTCAACATCCAAAAGAAAAATTTTGAAAAAATGATATTTTTTTCAAAAACTTTTTATCCCTTAAAAAAGTGCTTTCTGGGCCTTTTTTCGAATTTCTTTCGCTTTTTTTGTCAATTACACATGTGTAAGAACTGTATGAATATACTTTTGTCCAATTTTGATATCAATTTTTTTTTTTTTTAATTACATGCGCATAAGGCATATGTTTTGTCCATTTGCAATATGATTTCATAGGAAGTCAAAAGTCAAAAGTCAAAAATGTCAAAATTTGGTAAAAAACTTCACACATCCTTAAAAAAGTGCTTTCTGGACCGTTTTTCAAAATTCTTTCAATTTTTATGTCAATTACACATGTATAAGAACTTTATCAACATACTTTAGTCATACTTTGTATTCATTTTTTTTTTTTTTTTACTAGTGCATAAGGCATATGTTTTCTCCATTTGGAATATGATTTCATAGGAAGTCAAAAGTCAAAGTCAAAAGTAACGATTTTCCTCCGTGCAACTGGTGATCTGAAATGTGCAACTGGTGATCTGAAATGTGCAACTGGTGATCTGAAATGTGCAACTGGTAACCCCCAAAAAAATAATTTGATTCTATGTTTCCTTACTTTTTCAAAGTCACTGTGCATTTGCAATATGTTTTAATGGGCAGGTACCATCACGAATTTGTCATGCTATAAAAATCCTGCAGGAATGTGAAATTGACTGGCCCGATGAACTCGGGATGGCTTTGCAGTGATTCTGGGTCATCTCAATCGCTCGTTTGGGTTGATTTCAGAATGTCGCTTTTGGTGATGTTTTTTCACTATAGAATCATATTGCAAATGCACGTGCAACTGCTCACCCAAAAAAAAATGTTTAGATTTTTTTTGTTTATGTTTCCTTACTTTTTCAAAGTCACTGTGCATTTGCAATATGTTTTTTCACTATAGAATCATATTGCAAATGCACATGCAACTGGTCATCCCCCCAAAAAATTTTTAGATTTTTTTTGTTTATGTTTCCTTACTTTTTCAAAGTCACTGTGCATTTGCAATATGTTTTTTCACTATAGAATCATATTGCAAATGCACGTGCAACTGGTCATCCCCCCAAAAAAAATTTAGATTTTTTTTGTTTATTTTTCCTTACTTTTTCAAAGTCACTGTGCATTTGCAATATGTTTTTTCACTATAGAATCATATTGCAAATGCACATGCAACTGGTCATCCCCCCCAAAAAAATTTAGATTTTTTTTGTTTATGTTTCCTTACTTTTTCAAAGTCACTGTGCATTTGCAATATGTTTTTTCACTATAGAATCATATTCCAAATGCACGTGCAACTGGTCACCCAAAAAAAAAATGTTTTGATTTTTTTTGTTTATGTTTCCTTACTTTTTCAAAGTCACTGTGCATTTGCAATATGTTTTTTCACTATAGAATCATATTGCAAATGCACATGCAACTGGTCATCCCCCCCCCAAAAAATTAGATTTTTTTTGTTTATGTTTCCTTACTTTTTCAAAGTCACTGTGCATTTGCAATATGTTTTTTCACTATAGAATCATATTGCAAATGCACGTGCAACTGGTCACCCAAAAATAAAAATGTTGGATTTTTTTTGTTTATGTTTCCTTACTTTTTCAAAGTCACTGTGCATTTGCAATATGTTTTTTCACTATAGAATCATATTGCAAATGCACATGCAACTGGTCATCCCCCCCAAAAAAATTTAGATTTTTTTTGTTTATGTTTCCTTACTTTTTCAAAGTCACTGTGCATTTGCAATATGTTTTTTCACTATAGAATCATATTGCAAATGCACATGCAACTGGTCATCCCCCCAAAAAAATTTAGATTTTTTTTGTTTATTTTTCCTTACTTTTTCAAAGTCACTGTGCATTTGCAATATGTTTTTTCACTATAGAATCATATTGCAAATGCACATGCAACTGGTCATCCCCCCCAAAAAAAATTTAGATTTTTTTTGTTTATGTTTCCTTACTTTTTCAAAGTCACTGTGCATTTGCAATATGTTTTTTCACTATAGAATCATATTGCAAATGCACGTGCAACTGGTCACCCAAAAAAAAAATGTTTTGATTTTTTTTGTTTATGTTTCCTTACTTTTTCAAAGTCACTGTGCATTTGCAATATGTTTTTTCACTATAGAATCATATTGCAAATGCACATGCAACTGGTCATCCCCCCCAAAAAAAATTAGATTTTTTTTGTTTATGTTTCCTTACTTTTTCAAAGTCACTGTGCATTTGCAATATGTTTTTTCACTATAGAATCATATTGCAAATGCACGTGCAACTGGTCACCCAAAAATAAAAATGTTGGATTTTTTTTGTTTATGTTTCCTTACTTTTTCAAAGTCACTGTGCATTTGCAATATGTTTTTTCACTATAGAATCATATTGCAAATGCACATGCAACTGGTCATCCCCCCCAAAAAAATTTAGATTTTTTTTGTTTATGTTTCCTTACTTTTTCAAAGTCACTGTGCATTTGCAATATGTTTTTTCACTATAGAATCATATTGCAAATGCACATGCAACTGGTCATCCCCCCAAAAAAAAATTAGATTTTTTTTGTTTATGTTTCCTTACTTTTTCAAAGTCACTGTGCATTTGCAATATGTTTTTTCACTATAGAATCATATTGCAAATGCACGTGCAACTGGTCATCCCCCCCAAAAAAATTTAGATTTTTTTTGTTTATTTTTCCTTACTTTTTCAAAGTCACTGTGCATTTGCAATATGTTTTTTCACTATAGAATCATATTGCAAATGCACGTGCAACTGGTCACCCAAAAATAAAAATTTTGGATTTTTTTTGTTTATGTTTCCTTACTTTTTCAAAGTCACTGTGCATTTGCAATATGTTTTTTCACTATAGAATCATATTGCAAATGCACATGCAACTGGTCATCCCCCAAAAAAAAATTTTGATTTTTTTTGTTTATGTTTCCTTACTTTTTCAAAGTCACTGTGCATTTGCAATATGTTTTTTCACTATAGAATCATATTGCAAATGCACGTGCAACTGGTCATCCCCCCCAAAAAAAATTAGATTTTTTTTGTTTATTTTTCCTTACTTTTTCAAAGTCACTGTGCATTTGCAATATGTTTTTTCACTATAGAATCATATTGCAAATGCACATGCAACTGGTCATCCCCCCCAAAAAAATTTAGATTTTTTTTATGTTTCCTTACTTTTTCAAAGTCACTGTGCATTTGCAATATGTTTTTTCACTATAGAATCATATTGCAAATGCACATGCAACTGGTCATCCCCCCCAAAAAAATTTAGATTTTTTTTATGTTTCCTTACTTTTTCAAAGTCACTGTGCATTTGCAATATGTTTTTTCACTATAGAATCATATTGCAAATGCACATGCAACTGGTCATCCCCCCAAAAAAATTTTAGATTTTTTTTGTTTATTTTTCCTTACTTTTTCAAAGTCACTGTGCATTTGCAATATGTTTTTTCACTATAGAATCATATTGCAAATGCACGTGCAACTGGTCATCCCCCCAAAAAAATTTTAGATTTTTTTTGTTTATTTTTCCTTACTTTTTCAAAGTCACTGTGCATTTGCAATATGTTTTTTCACTATAGAATCATATTGCAAATGCACGTGCAACTGGTCACCCAAAAATAAAAATTTTGGATTTTTTTTGTTTATGTTTCCTTACTTTTTCAAAGTCACTGTGCATTTGCAATATGTTTCAATGGGCAGGTACCATCACGAATTTGTCATGCTCAAAATTTTTTAGATGTATTTTTTTTTGTTTCTTACTTTTTCAAAGTCACTGTGCATTTGCAATATGTTTTAAAGGGCAGGTACCATCACGAATTTGTCATGCTATAAAAATCTTGCAGGAATGTGAAATTGACTGGCCCGATGAACTCGGGATGGCTTTGCAGTGATTCTGGGTCATCTCAATCGCTCGTTTGGGTTGATTTCAGAATGTCGCTTTTGGTGATGTTTTTTCACTATAGGATCATATTGCAAATGTACAAGAGTCAAGTGGACAAGAGTCCATCAGTCAATTAGATATCATTCTGACCACCAAACTGATACAAACTGACACCAAACCCACTTTTTCCAACTCGTTTAGTAGCCAACTATTACATACTTCAGAGCTGGCCCAAAATTCACAACCCCTTCGGTTCAAACCATAAAAAAACCATAAAACACGTAGTTACGTTCTAGCTGCGGGTCCATTTCTTATGTTATGTGTTGGCCTAGCTGAGGCGACCCCGAATCCCAAGTTTCGGCTCGATAGGTCATTTGGTGTCCGAGAAAAACCCTAATTGGTGCTGAAAATCCACTATTTTCCATGACTTGCTACGGGGTCCTTGAATGAGCTATTGGACAGAAACGTTGGGGTCTGTCTATATGGGCCGAGACGTTTGCAATGCACCTAGTCTTGCGACTCTGGGACATTTCTAAATGTCGTCATTTTCGTGATGCAAAAATGAATTGAAGTTATTTCAAATGTACGAGGCTGTTTCTCGGTCCGAGAACCTTCTAGAGCCACGTAACTCACCACGCACCATCTACGGGAGGTCTAGAACAGGTTTCTAAAGTTTCGGAACTCTAGGTCCGACGGTTCTTTTTTAGCTCCAACAAAGCTAACTATTGGAGCCACTGTCTGTCTCTACGCACCCCAATACGTCCCTCCTTCCAAGTTGTGTTTTAGTGTGATTTTTTTTTCCTTTGAATTTCTTTGGGAAAAATGACTGATTTACAGTTCATGGGGGTTGCCTAATCACACATATGAAGTTTTGGAAAGATCAGACTTTTTTAACCCTTCGAAACAGCCCCTAAGACACCAATTATGGCACTTCCGGTTGGCACAGGAAGTTATAAATCAACACATATCCTCATTGGGGTATGCTGTTACAGAATCCTGAGTTTTAAGTCCTTACGTTAAGAATTGACTGATCTACACAGGGTTGAATGCACTATGTCTATCAAACTGCATGCAGTGTATGGGTAAACACTTTTAGGGGCATTTTAACCACTTCCGGTTGGTCCAGGAAGCTTAGAATCAACACAGGTAGACCTCATAGTGGCCTGATGGACTGGTACCGAAGACAGGTTCATACGGCATTCATAACCCACATAGGCCTCAGGTTGAAATTAGGGGTGCAGGCAATGTATTCCTATGGGGAGAGATGACACTGTAATCTGTGAGATCAAAAAACACTGTTTTACTGTTAAGGGTTAATGCCACACGGTCAAGGTTAGGCTTGTTCAGATCGGGAGGACCTTAGGAACATTCATGTGGTGCAATTTTTCTTCTCACTCTAACGGTTCTCTCACTGTCACCCAAAAGCAAATGACATTGTGGTGCAGGCTTCATTTTGGGCCTACTATTCTAATGCTCGCTGCGCCTAGACCGAGCGAGCTACGGTCAAGCGGGATATCTCGCTGAACTCGGTACGGCCTAGGGATTATGGTAATGCCATTTCCTGCTCTCTGTGTCTTTAAGCACCGCACTTTATCACTCCATCCTTCCTGTGTGTGTGTGAGGGAGCTTTTCTTTGACATCTGTTGGGATTAATGACTGATTTACAGTTCAGAAGGGTTACCTAGTCACACATATGAAGTTTTGGAGAGATGTGACTTTTTTAACCCTTCGAAACAGAGAGTGTGACCCAATTAAAGGCACTTCCGGTTGGCACAGGAAGCTATAAGTAAACACATGTCTTGATTTACATAGCCACTTACAGAATCCCGAGTTTTAAGTCTTTACGTTAAGAATTGACTGATCTACACAGGGTTGAATGCACTATGTCTATCAAACTGCAGGCAGTGTATGGGTAAACACTTTTAGGGGCATTTTAACCACTTCCGGTTGCTCCAGGAAGCTTAGATTCGACACAGGTAGATCTCATAGTGGCCTGATGGACTGGTACCGAAGACAGGTTCATACGGCATTCATAACCCATATAGGCTTCAGGTTGAATTTTGTGGTGCAGGCAATGTATTCCTATGGGGAGAGATGTCACTGTAATCTGTGAGATCAAAAAACCCTGTTTTACTGTGAAGGGTTAATGCCACACGGTCAAGGTTAGGCTTGTTCAGATCGGGAGGACCTTAGGAACATTCATGTGGTGGAATTGTGCTTCTCACCCTAACGGTTCTCTCACTGCCACCCAAAATCAAATGACATTGTGGTGCAGGCTTCATTTTGGGCCTTCTTTTTTTCAAGTTTGCTGCACTCAGAACGAGCTACGGTCAAGCGGGGCGTCTCCTTGAACTCGCCACAGTCTGGAGACTATGGTGATGCCATTTTTTGTGTTGATTTCAGAATGCCATTTTGGTGATGGTCCCTCTCCGTTTAAACATATTGCAAATGTACAAAAGTCAACTAGCAAGTCAGTGTCCATCAGTCAATTAGATGTCATTATGACACCAAATGGATATCAATTGACACCAAACCCACTTTTTCCTACTCATTTAGTAGCCAACTATCACATATGTCAGAGCAGTCCCATAATTCACAGCGCCTTCGGTTTAAAACATAATAAAAAGGTAAAACACATAGTTACGTTCTAGCTGCGGGTCCAGTTCGGACATTATGTGAAGGCCTATGTGAGGCGACCCCGAATCCCGAGTTTCGGCTCGATAGGTCATTTGGTGTCCGAGAAAAACCCTAATTGGTGCTGAAAATCCACTTTTTTCCATGCCTTGCTACGGGGTCCTTGAACGAGCTATCGGACAGACACGTCGGAGTCCGTCTCTATGGGCCGAGCCGGTTTCAATGCACCTAGCCTTGCGTCTCTGAGACTTTTCTAAACGTCGTCATTTTCGTAATGGTCAAAATGAATTGAAGGTATTGCAAATGTACGAGGCTGTTTCTCGGTCCGAGAACCGTCTAGAGCCACGTAACTCACCACGCACCATCAACCGGAGGTCTAGAACAGGTTTCTAAAGTTTCGGAACTCTAGGTCTGACGGTTCTTTTTTAGCTCCAACAAAGCTAACTATTGCAGCCACTGTCTGTCTCTACGCACCCCAATACGTCCCTCCATCCAAGGTGTGTTTTAGTGTGATTTTTTTTTCCTTTGATTTTTTTTGGGAAAAATGACTGATTTACAGTTCATGGGGGTTGCCTAATCACACATATGAAGTTTTGGAAAGATCAGACTTTTTTAACCCCTCGAAACAGCCCCTGAGACACCAGTTATGGCACTTCCGGTTGGCACAGGAAGCTATAAATCAACACATATCCCCATTGGGGTATGCTGTTACAGAATCCTGAGTTTTAAGTCCTTACGTTAAGAACTGACTGATTTACACAGGGTTGAATGCACTATGGCTGTCAAACTGCAGGCAGGGTATGGGTAAACACTTTTAGGGGCATTTTAACCACTTCCGGTTGGTCCAGGAAGCTCAGAATCAACACAGGTAGACCTCATAGTAGCCTGATGGACTGGTACCGAAGACAGGTTCATACGGCATTCATAACCCATATAGACTTCAGGTTGAAATTAGGGGTGCAGGCAATGTATTCCTATGGGGAGAGATGACACTGTAATCTGTGAGATCAAAAAACACTGTTTTACTCTTAAGGGTTAATGCCACACGGTCAAGGTTAGGCTTGTACAGATCGGGAGGACCTTAGGAACATTCATGTGGTGGAATTTTTCTTCTCACCCTAACGGTTCTCTCACTGTCACTCAAAAGCAAATGACATTGTGGGGCAGGCTTCATTTTGGGCCTACTTTTCTAATGGTCGTTGCGCTTAGACCGAGCGAGCTACGGTCAAGCGGGATAGCTCGTTGAACTCAGCACAGTCTGGAGACTATGGTGATGCCATTTTTTGTGTTGATTTCAGAATGCCATTTTGGTGATGGTCCCTCTCCGTTTAAACATATTGCAAATGCACAAAAGTCAACTAGCAAGTCAGTGTCCATCAGTCAATTAGATGTCATTATGACACCAAACCCACTTTTTACTACTCATTTAGAAGCCAACTATCACATATGTCAGAGCAGTCCCATAATTCACAGCGCCTTTAGTTTAAAACATAATAAAAAGGTAAAACACATAGTTACGTTCTAGCTGCGGGTCCAGTTCGGACATTATGTGAAGTCCTATGTGAGGCGACCCCGAATCCCGAGTTTCGGCTCGATAGGTCATTTGGTGTCCGAGAAAAACCCTAATTGGTGCTGAAAATCCACTTTTTTCCATGCCTTGCTACGGGGTCCTTGAACGAGCTATCGGACAGAAACGTTGGGGTCTGTCTCTATGGGCCGAGCCGGTTTCAATGTACCTAGCCTTGCGTCTCTGAGACTTTTCTAAACGTCGTCATTTTCGTAATGGTCAAAATGAATTGAAGGTATTGCAAATGTACGAGGCTGTTTCTCGGTCCGAGAACCGTCTAGAGCCACGTAACTCACCACGCACCATCGACCGGAGGTCTAGAACAGGTTTCTAAAGTTTCGGAACTCTAGGTCTGACGGTTCTTTTTTAGCTCGAACAAAGCTAACTATTGCAGCCACTGTCTGTCTCTACGCACCCCAATACGTCCCTCCATTCAAGTTGTGTTTTAGTGTGATTTTTTTTTCCTTTGAATTTTTTGGGGAAAAATGACTGATTTACAGTTCATGGGGGTTGCCTAATCACATATATGAAGTTTTGGACAGATCAGACTTTTTTAACCCTTTGAAACAGCCCCTGAGACACCAATTATGGCACTTCCGGTTGGCACAGGAAGCTATAAATCACCACATATCCTCATTGGGGTATGCTGTTACAGAATCCTGAGTTTTAAGTCTTTACGTTAACAACTGAGTTATTTACGGAGGGTTTAGTATGTGTGTGTTATTTCAGAAAATCATAGAAAATCACAGAAATCTCGCAGAGCTCCGCAGCACACTTTAAAAAGATTCGTATGAACACCCTGCAACTGGATCTGTAACCGTTGAAAAAAAAAAACGCCTATTTGTGACCATTGCCAAGTTGTCATTGTTCCGTTTCTCTTAAATGACGATAGATAAATGGCTGGTTCTTTTTTTATTGACACCGGAGGCTCCTTGACTTTGACCTGAAGTGGAAAAATAATTTCTCTATTTCCATTTAGGACCTTTAATCCCAGAAAAACGGCCATAACTCAAAAACCGTCGAGGCCTAGACGCCATCTTGTTCGGGGCCAACTGCCCATTATGCCAAACCTACGCTCACCAAGTTTCGGCTTCGAAATATTTTCCGTTTTCGAGATAAGGCCCCGTCGTGATTCGTGATGTTTTGCCAAATTGCCATATGATTCCGTATGCCCTCTTGTGGGAAATTCCGGGATAGCGGAAAAACGGTCAAAAACTTGTTTATTTTATAAAACGGAAACCGAATGTCCGACAAAGTTCATTTGATGACTTCCCGGCAGGTCTGGCCCTACCGCACGGCCCGACGCCGACCGCGAATTTTACAAACGATTTCGGACGTCTAGTAAGGGACCGTACATTTGCAATATGGACTTTCTCACTGATCATACACGAAATGCCGAAATGTTCCCTTAAGGTATGGAAAGAGCATGTGTTCTTAATATTTTGTGCACTCAGTGTATATAATAGGTTTGAGCCACTGTATTTTCCCATTGGTCACAAATGTGACCACTAAGATATGTTCATATACCACGTGCATCAAGTATTCAATGTATTGAAAATGAAGGCACATATGTAAACTATACCCTTTAACTATTATAGTATTTACAAATAAAATACTTCCAGCAATGTATTTGTTTTTTGAGCTGTTGAATAGAGACTTCTGATGCGTAATTTGTCTGTAATAGTACTCCTTGGAGATTGATGCTCGTGGTCTTGTGACCATTTTGAGAAATCATTATGAAACTTTTCAGAATCACACTAAACACCTTAATGCATAATATATGACTTGTCAAAAAATAAGCACAACTTTAATTTCTCTAGAGCCTGTAAAGTACAATTCTTTTTTTCTTCACTATTGTGACCGAAGGGATTAAAAGTAACAAATGTTTATACAGAGCCTTCAGGAAGTATTCATACCCATTGACTTATTCCACATTTTGTTGTGTTACCGCCGGAATTCAACATGTATTCAATATATACTTTCTCAGCCATCTACACACAATACCCCATAATTACAAAGTGAAAACATGTCTTTAGACATTTTTGCAAATGTATTGAAAATGAAATACAACAATATCTGATTTATATAACTATTCACACCCCTCAGTCAATACATGTTACAATCTCCTTTGGCATTACAGTTGTGTCTTTCTGGGTAAGAACTTTCCACACCTGGATTGTACAATATTTGCATATTTTTATTAAAGAAATTCTTCAAGCACTATCAAATTGGTTGCTGATCATTGCTAGACAACCATTTTCAAGTCTCGCCATAGATTTTCAAGCCGATTTCAGTCAAAACTGTAACTCAGACACTCCATGCAACTTATTAAATGTAATTAATAGAGGCTGTGGCCATAGAGTGTTCTGGTCTTCAAAAGCCCATTATATGCTAGTGTCATACCCTGTTAAAACATTATTTAGAATGATGGTTTAACTAATAATAATATGTGGATGTATATTTTGTATATGTTGTATGCATTTAATCAGATTTGTTTATTTTCATAAACTCTATGTTTTACTACAGCAGTTGGACCTATGTTGGTTAAATTATTATATACTGAATTGGGTTTAACTTCTTATGGCCAGGTGGGACGGTAGCATCCCACCTGGCCAACATCCGGTGAAATTGCAGAGCGCAAAATTCAAACTACAGAATTATAAATATTTAACTTTCATAAAATTACAAGTGTAATATATCAAAATAAATCTTAACTTCTTGTTAATCCAGTCGCTGTGTCAGATTTCAAAAGGGCTTTACTGCGAAAGCACACCGTGCTATTATCTGAGGACAGTGCCCCGCATACAAAAGCATGAAAAACATATTTCAACCAGGCAGGTGCACCACGAAAGTAAGAAATAGTGATATAATAAATGCCTTACCTTTGATGATCTTCTTCTGTTGGCACTCCAAAAGGTCCCAGATACATCACAAATGGTCCTTTTGTTCAATAATGTCCTTCTTTATATCCATAAAAACTCAGTTTAGCTGGCGCACTTCAGTCAATAATCCACCCAGTTTCCCTCCATCAAAATGCATACAAAATGAATCCCAAACGTTACTAATAATCTTTTCCAAACAAGTCAAACAATGTTTATAATCAAACCTTAGGTACCCTAATACGTAAATAAATGATTCAATTTAAGACGGAGAATCGTTATTGTCTTTTCCGGAGAAAAATACCAAAGAACTCTCTTCCATGCTCTTCGAAACAATACAGCCAAAATGGAAGCCACCTAGAAAAACTACAATTTCTGGCTCATTTTTCAAAAAACCAACAAGAAACTCTTTCTAAAGACTGTTGACATCTGGTGGAAGCCCTAGGAACTGCAATCTGGGAGGATTTTGCCTTATAATAAAAGTGACAGCCATTGAAAACAGTGGTAGGCTGAATTTCTTTGGGTGGGATGGTTTGTCCTCGGGGTTTCGCCTGCCATATCAGTTCTGTTATACTCACAGACATACTTTTAATAGTTTTAGAAACTTCAGAGTGTTTTCTATCCAAATTATATGCATATCCTAGCTTCTGGGCCTGAGTAACAGGCAGTTTTCTTTGGGCATGCTTTTCATCCGTACGTGAAAATACTGCCCCCTACCCAAGAGAGGTTAACTGCATTTTTAACAAAATAACATGAATCGTTAAATATTTTCCCGAGAGACTCATCTCAATTTGCTTGCTGCTTGGCTAGATTAACAAATGTATTTACCACTTTCTTTATTAATTTACAAGGGTTTTAGTTTCCTGAGAACTAATGATTGATATTGGCACATCATGTCACAGAACACGCTGTTGCTTGACATTACAGTTACACCAGATTGTCCATGCCAGAATACGCTCTAGGCCAGGTATTGAATTTGCATCATACATCAGATCCTCCTTCTACAGGATATTGGCAAGCTAAACATAATTATTTCTGCTATTTTCTGCTGAAATACAAGACAACATGGCAGCACACATAACTCTATACACACTAGGGATTAATGCCAGAAACCGGGATACTGAGATTTCCTAACCAAGCTCCCTCTCGTTTCCTGTGAAAATAGAACTTTCCCAAAAAATGGCTGATACACTGTTTCTGCAAAAGTAATTGAGGAAATAGACATTCACAAAATTGATCCATAAGATGTTCCACTAACAATCGAGAGAGCACGTGATTGCCATGTTGATAAGCAGTCTCTCAGTCACATGAAAGGTCCAATGAATAACATTTTCTGATAATACAAAACCTAGGAGGCTCATGGTTCTCACCCCCTTCCATAGACTTACACAGTAATTATAACAACTTCTAGGGGACGTCCTCCAACCTATCAGAGCTCTTGCAGTCATGAACTGACATGATGTCCACCCAATCAAAGAATCAGAGAATCATTCTAGTACTGAAGCATAAGCTACAGCTAGCTAGCACTGCAGTACATAAAATGTGGTGAGTGGTTGAGTCAAAGAGGGAGAAACACAGTCGTTGAACAGTTTAATTTCTTTAAAAATGAAGTAGAAGCTAGAGAAAGAGAGAGATAGCTATATTTAGTTGTACTTTTACTTGTATTTCTAGTATCTATGTTGGCGATGAAAGTTATTTTTGCTTGGTCACAGACAGCTGATATGTTCTGCACTGAAGTCCACAAACGAAGGGCAAAAGGTGAACGCATAGATAGTTGCAAGAAGGAATACAACGATTAAAGTGATCATGCTGTTATCCTTTCTTTTTTAAATGGGTGGATCAGCTTCATTATTGCATATAGATTGTGGATTCTATCAATGTAATTGTCTGCATCATTTCAAATCCCCCATAGATTTTTTAAATAAATAAATATATATATATATATTGTTTTTTAATATATGTTCATCTATTTTTTTTCCTACCCTACCACCCCTCCCTGAATTGGAGTGAACTAATGGAGGACAACACTTAATACTTATACTTCCAGCTTACACTAAATAAATATATTTACACTAAATATATCAACAGCATTGGAAGACATATGGAGAAGGCTAATGTAAATTTTTATGTGGATTACACTATTCTCTACTTGAGTAGCAGCAGTTTGGCTTTTGAAAAAGCTCATCATTCAACACATGATTCAACACGATCCGTACGATCTGAAGCTTGTTCATAATTCCTCTAAAACAAATGCCTAATATTTTCCAAAGCTAAACACTCTGAAACCATGTCATTACTACCTCGGATGGACATTCCATGGAACAAGTAATAACATTAAATTATTTAGGAGATCAGGTGGATTAGAAGTTGAGCTTCACACCCCATGTAGATAACCTTGTTGTTAAAAGCAAGCTGCGTATTGGGCTTTACTACGGGCACAATTTTGTTTTTCCTTTGCCACCATAAAATAGAGGATTCATTGTACTTTTCCATCTGTGTTGGACTATAGTAATACTATTTAAGGTCAAGCCTCAATAAATACACTGAAGGCTCTTGACTGTATCATGTGATGTCTACATTGCTGTCGGGTGGACATAGCTAGCAACACACAGGCTATAACACTGGTACATTCTTATATAGAAAGCCATTTTAGAAAAACTGTAATTTTATCTGTTCTCTATTAGCCCGAAATGAAAACAGATACCAATCTTGTTTTAAGCTAACAGTCCTGAACAAATGTACAGAGCTTGAAACAAAGTATTTTCACTAATCAGTCCCCTTGTATTGGAATTCCCTCCAAGCCAACCTAAAACTCCAGGGTCTGGTGTCCCTAGAGAAGTTCAAAGCACAAATAGATGAACAAGTTGCTGAGACATTTAGTTGTTTCTAGTTGTTATCGATGTCACTAGTCGGCGTTGCCTTATTGATGTGAGGATGTTGTTTTACCTGAAGCATTTTGATACCATAGTGAGCCTGTCTTTTGACATTTTGCATTCAGTTTTTCTCTGACTTGTGTTGTGTACATGTACATTACTGACGTGCAGCTTTTTATATTGATATATCTTCGTCTGGTTCATGTCATGTGGCTGTTTGTCTGAAACTGATGGGTTGAGCCTACCAGACGAGCTAAATTACTTCTATGCTCGCTTCGAGGCAAGCAACACTGAAGCATGCATGAGAGCATGTTCCGGACGACTGTGATTACGCTCTCCGTAGCCGATGTGAGTAAGACCTTGAAACAGGTGGATTACCAGGACGTGTACTCCGAGCGGGGGCTGACCAGCTGGCAAGGCTGACCAGCTGGCAAGTGTCCTCACTGACATTTTCGACCTGTCCATGACCGAGTCTGTAATACCAACATGTTTCAAGCAGACATGCATAACTGTGCCCAAGAACAAACACCAAGGTAACCTGACAAAATGACTACAGACCCGTAGCACTCACATCTGTAGCCATGAAGTGCTTTGAAAGGCTGGTCATGGCTCACATCAACACCATTATACCAGAGACGCTAGACCCACACCAATTTGCATACTGCCTCAATAGATCCTCAGATGATGCAATCTCTATTGCACTCCACACTTCCCTTTCCCATCTGGACAAAAGGAACACCTACGTGAGAATGCTATTCATTGACTACAGCTCAGTGTTCAACACCATAGTGCCCTCAAAGCTCATCACTAAGCTAAGGTCCCTGGGACTAAACACCTCCCTATGAAACTGGATCATAGACTTCCTGACGAGCCGCCCCCAGGTGGTAAGGGTAGGTAACAACACATCTGCCACGTTGATCCTCAACACGGGGGCCCCTCAGGGGTGAGTGCTCAGTTCTCTCCTGTACTCCCTGTTCACCCATGATTGCAGGCCAAGCACGACTCCAACACCATTATTACATTTGCCGATGACACAACATTGTTAGGCCTGATCACCGACAACGATGAGACAGCCTATAGGGAGGAGGTCATAGACCTGGCAGTATGGTGCCAGGATAACAACATCTACCTCAACTTGATCAAGACAAAGGAGATGATTGTGGACTTCAGGAAAAGGAGGGCCGAGCACACCCACATTCTCGTCGACAGGGCTGTAGTGGAGCAGCTTGAGAGCTTCAAGTACCTTGGTGTCCACATCACCAACAAACTATGGTCCAAACACAACAAGACAGTCGTGACGAGGGCACAACAATGCCTATTCCCCTTCAGGAGAATGAAAAGATTTGGCATAGGTCCTCAGATCCTCAAAAAGTTCTACAGCTGCACCATCGAGAACATCCTGATTGGTTGCAGCACCGCCTGGTATGGCAACTGCGATTGGTTGCATCACTGCCTGGTATGGCAACTGCTCGGCCTACGACCACAAGTTGCTACAGGGGGTAGTGCGTACACTGGAGCCAAGCTTCCTGCCATCCAGGACATCTATACCAGGCGGTGTCCGAGGAAGGCTCTAAAGATTTCCAAAGATTCCAGCCACCTTAGCAGTTTTTTTTTATTGTTGTTCCTTTATTATTTGTTAGTTATCTATTTTTCATCTTCATTTTTTTTGTCCATTTATCCATTTATCCGTTTATTTTTTGTAAATACTTTCTTAACACTTATTTTTCTTAAAACGACATTGTTGGTTAAGGGCTCGTAAGTAAGCATTTCACTGTAAGGTCTACCTACACCTGTTGTTTTCGGCCTATGTAACAAATACAATATGATTTGATGCTGCTGTCTTGTTCCAGGTCTCTCTTGAATGAGATTTTTTATTTCAATGAGACTAACCTGGTTAAATAAAGTTACAATAAAATAAATAAAAAGGTTTAATGATTGGTTTCATAAATGTGTTATGAATGGATTATGGATACAACCTTAAAATAAAGTGCTACCACCATTTATAAATTCAAGTCTATCCAAGCTCCAGGTCAGAAATTCAGTTGAAATAACTAGGAAACCATAATATTGACAGAAGTTTTGCCTGGAGGGAGGTCATAAACTTCAGGCTGTGCATGATTGCGGTTATCGCCATGGGAGTAATGTAATTTTGCTTGTTAATCGGCTGTGAGAGGTGTGGATGGGTGGGGCAGGTACATTAGCTGCAGAAAGAGTATAAAACAGGGCTGCTGAGGGCAGAGAGACGCCACACTACTACTGACGTCCAGTAGACATCATCCAGATAAACAGCCATCAATCAGACAGCATCGTCCAACTGTAAGAGGTATGTTTGTTTTCACTGAGAATCTTCTTTGCAAAGGTGTATAGGAGTGGGCAGGAGTATACAAGTGGACTGGTAGGAATGGATGGAGAGGTGTAGGTGAACTTGCTGTTCTTTAATTTGGTAGAGTAAAAGGACCCAGTGTGTGTGTGTGTGTGTGTGTGTGTGTGTGTGTGTGTGTGTGTGTGTGTGTGTGTGTGTGTGTGTGTGTGTGTGTGTGTGTGTGTGTGTGTGTGTGTGTGTTAACAAGATGTGCTCTATGTGTTTTAGTAAAGGATGAAGATCCAGAGCATGTTACTGCTGTTCGCTCTAGTGGGTGTCCTGTTAGCAAGCTCCCTCAATGATGATAACTCTGAGGATGGTATGTCTTGTTTGTAAATGTGTACTACTTTACTGCCCGGGTTTAATCTGATAAAATCTAGTAAAATGAAAAATCTTTCTTCCTCAGCTCTCCTGCAGGAGGATGATGTAAAAAATGTAAAGGCTGCCTTTTTGGCAAAGTTGGCTACTCTGAAGACCAGCCCCTCTGAAGATGAAGCAGCATGTGAGCAATCTATCTATCTATCTATCTATCTATCTATCTATCTATCTATCTATCTATCTATCTATCTATCTATCTATCTATCTATCTGTCTATCTGTCTATCTGTCTGTCTGTCTTTCTGAGCAACAGTAAATTGTCAACGGGAGGTTAGCAGAGGGTGGTAGGAAATGCGGAGGGAGTAACATGGCTAACTCCATCTCTACAGTTAATTAGCATCATGTTTCGTAGAGGGAAAATATTTTTTAAATGGTAGTCAAATACTGGTCTTACAACAGTAAGTTTAAAAGGTAGTCACTTATAATTGTGATATGTTTTGAACATTTTGGAGTCATTTTCAAATGTTTAGCTTTTAAAAAAGGTATTTTCCATAAAGATGATTTAAAACTGTATTCGACAGTTTGGGGCGAGCTTTGGAACGTAGCCAAGGACCTTGTTGGGTGAGAAGCGACCAGCATGGGGATGCCAAGGATCCTTTTCAGTCTCCATATGGAATCAGCTACCACCTCTGAAGTCATCACTAACATTACCTCAGTGAATCATTCCAACAACCATCAATCAAAAATTGTCAAAAAACAGTAATACAGTTAATTGGTACTTTGGTACTGAGAAGAACTCATCAACATTCTGAAGAAAATATGTTTTATCCATGAACATGTACTTTATGTCCTGACACAGGATAGTTGGTTGGTCAAGTTAGTGGATAAATAATTGTAAGGTTGTATGGTTGACTTGACATATTGTGATCCTCCAATAAACTATCAAGCATAAGACATGTTTAGTCGTTTTTTATTTATCTTACATGTTTAGCAGTGTTTCAATTACATCATACATGTTTCATAATATTGTTTTATTTTGTGTTTCTATTCAGTGTGAACAATGTGAACTTGACCATAATACAGATGCAGTGCATGCAGAGCAAATTACATCAGATTGAGCAGTAATAGTAGTACACATGTCCACACACACACACTAGACGTACCATCTTGAGAGTTAGCTTCATTGAGTGAGCTTGATAACAGCAGTAACATATCCTGGATCTTCTAATAAGCTTCTAATAATCCTGAATTCAAAATGGGGAAAATAACATTTGTCACTTATTACCCCCATAATGACAAAGTGAAAGCATGTTTATAGATATTTTTGCTAATTATTACCCCTCACACATTACCCCCATAATGACATTATTACCCCTCACACATTACCCCCATAATGACAAAGTGAAAGCATGTTTATAGATATTTTTGCTAATTTATTGAAAATGAAATACAGAAATATCTCATTTACATAAGTATTCACAACAAATGTTGGAATCACAGTTGGCAGTTATTAAAGAGTCTTTCTGGATAGGTCTCTAAGAACTTGCAAACATGGATTGTACAATATTTGCCAATTATATTATCTTCTTAATTCTTCAAGCTCTGTCAAATTGGTGCTTGCTGCGGCCCGCTACCAGATCAATTCTGTCTACCTTCTGTCCGCAGACGTAACCACTTCTGTTTATGGGCTACAATACCTAGTTTGCCAAATGGGCTGGACCCTGAACCGTCCGCAGACGTAACCACCTGACTCTTCCATTGCGACGCCCCCCTAAGGCCCTTCTGCTAGCCTGCTAGTCCTGGCCTGCTAGTTGTCTAAATCGGCATGTCTCCAGCTCGCCGAGCTACTCACTGAACCCTATGATCACTCGGCTATGCATGCCTCTCCCAAATTTCAATATGCCTTGTCCATTGCTGTTTTGGTTAGTAATTATTGTCTTATTTCACTGTAGAGCCTCCAGCTCTGCTCAATATGCCTTAGCTAGCCTTTTTGTTCCACCTCCTACACATGCGGTGACCTCACCTGGTTAAAATGGTGTCTCTAGAGACAAAACCTCTCTCATCGTCACTCAGTGCCTAGGTTAACCTCCAACGTTTTCACATCCTACTATCTGTACATTATGCCTTGAATCTATTCTTCTGCGCCCAGAAACCTGCTCCTTTTACTCTCTGTTCCGAACACACTAGACGACCAGTTCTTATAGCCTTTAGCCGTACCATTATCCTACTCTTCCTCTGTTCCTCTGGTGATGTAGAGGTTAATCCAGGCCCTGCAGCGCCGAGCTCCACTCCCATTCCCCAGACGCTCTCATTTGCTGACTTCTGTAACCATAAAAGCCTTGGTTTCATGCATGTTAACATCAGAAGCCTCCTCCCTAAGTTTGTTTAATTTACTGCTTTAGCACACTCTGCCAACCCAGATGTCCTAACCGTGTCTGAATCCTGGCTTAGGAAGGCCACCAAAAATCCTGAAATTTCCATCCCTAACTATAACATTTTCCGACAACATAGAACCGCCAAAGGGGGCCGAGTTGCAATCTACTGCAGAGATAGCCTGCAGAGTTCTGTCATACTATCCAGGTCTGTGCCCAAACAATTCGAGCTTCTACTTTTAAAAATCCACCTTTCCAGAAACAAGTCTCTCACTGTTGCCGAAGCCTCCCCATTTCTCCTTCACCCAAATCCAGATAGCTAATGTTCTGAAAGAACTGCAAAATCTGGACCCCTACAAATCAGCTGGGCTAGACAATCTGGACCCCTCTCTTTCTATAATTATCCGCCGTTGCAACCCCTATTACTATCCTGTTCAACCTCTCTTTCGTGTCATCTGAGATCTCCAAAGACTGGAACGCTGCCGCGGTCATCCCCCTCTTCAAAGGGGAAGACACTCTTCTAAGCCCAATTTGTTACAAACCTATATCTATCCTACCCTGCCTTTTTAAGGTCTTTGAAAGCCAAGTTAACAAACGGATCACCGACCATTTCGAATCCCACCGTACCTGGTTTCCGAGCTGGTCATGGGTGCACCTCAGCCACGCTCAAGGTCCTAAACGATATCATAACCGCCATCGATAAAAGACAGTACCGACCTGGCCAAGGCTTTCGACTCAACATTCTTATCGGCAGCCTTCGTTTCTCAAATGACTGCTTCACCCGGTTCACCAACAACTTCTCAGACAGAGTTCAGTGTGTCAAATCGGAGGGCCTGTTGTCCTGATCTCTGGCAGTCTCTTTGGGGGTTCCACAGGTTCAAATCTCGGGTCGACTCTTTTCTCTGTATACACCAATGATGTCGCTCTTGCTGCTGGTGATTCTCTGATCCACCTCTACGCAGACGACACCATTCTGTATACTTCTGGCCTTTCTTTGGACAATGTGTTAACTAACCTCCAGACGAGCTTCAATGCCATACAACTCTCCTTCTGTGGCCTCCAACTGCTCTGAAATGCAAGTAAAACTAAATGCATGCTCTTCAACCGATCTCTGCCCGCACCTGCGCACCTTCAACCGTTCTCTGCCGCGCATATCACTACTCTGAACGGATCTGACTTAGAATATGTGGACAACTACAAATACCTAGGTGTCTGGTTAGACTGTAAACTCTCCTTCCAGACTCACATTAAGCATCTCCAATACAAAATTAAATATTGAATCTGCATCCTATTTCGCAACAAAGCATCCTTCACTCATTCTTCCAAACATACCTTCTTAAAACTGACTATCCTACCGATCCTTGACTTCGGCGATGTCATTTACAAAATAGCCTCCAACACTCTACTCAGCAAATTGGAGTGCCATCCGTTTTGTCACCAAAGCCCCATATACTACCCACCACTGTGACCTGTATGCTCTCGTTGGCTGGCCCTCGCTTCATAATCATCGCCAAACCCACTGGATCCAGGTCATCTATAAGTCTTTGCTAGGTAAAGCCCCTCATTATCTCAGCTCACTGTTCACCATAGCAGCACCCACCCGTAGCATGTACTCCTGCAGGTATATTTCACTGGTCACCCCAAAGCCAATTCCTTCTTTGGCTGCCTTTCCTTCCAGTTCTCTGCTGGCAATGACAGGAACGAATTGTAAAAATCACTGAAACTGGAGACTCATATCTCCCTCACTAACATTAAGCACCAGCTGTCAGAGCAGCTTACAGATCATTGCACCTGTACATACCCCATCTGTTAATAGCCCATCCAATTACCTCATCCCCATATTGTTAATTTTTTTTTGCTTGTTTGCACCACAGTATCTCTCCTTGCACATTCATCATCTGCACATCTATCACTCCGGTGTTTAATTTATTAATTTTAATTACTTCGCCACTACGGCCTAGTTATTGCCTTACCTCCCTAATCTTACCTCATTTGCACACACGTTATAAATCATTTTTTTTCTATTGTGTTATTGACTGTACGTTTGTTTATTCCATATGTAAATCTGTGTTGTTAATTGTGTCGCACTGGTTTGCTTTATCTTGGCCAGGTCGAGGTTGTAAATGAGTACTAAATGAGTACTCTCAACTGGCCTACCTGGTAAAATAAAGGTGAAATAAAAAAAATAAAAAATAAAATGTACATACAGTATCTACCTCAATTACCCCTGCACATCGACTCAGATCCGGTACCCAGTGAATATAGCCAAGTTATCGTTACTCATTGTATATTTATTATTACTTTTATTATTACAGTGCCTTGCGAAAGTATTCGGCCCACTTGAACTTTGCGACCTTTTGCCATATTTCAGGCTTCAAACATAAAGATATAAAACTGTACGTTTTGTGAAGAATCAACAACAAGTGGGACACAATCATGAAGTGGAACGACATTTATTGGATGTTTCAAACTTTTTTAACAAATCAAAAACTGAAAAATTGGGCGTGAAAAATTATTCAGCCCCTTTACTTTCAGTGCAGCAAACTCTCTCCAGAAGTTCAGTGAGGATCTCTGAATGATCCAATGTTGACCTAAATGACTAATGATGATAAATACAATCCACCTTTGTGTAATCAAGTCTCCGTATAAATGCACCTGCACTGTGATAGTCTCAGAGGTCCGTTAAAAGCGCAGAGAGCATCATGAAGAACAAGGAACACACCAGGCACGTCCGAGATACTGTTGTGAAGAAGTTTAAAGCCAGATTTGGATACAAAAATATTTCCCAAACTTTAAACATCCCAAGGAGCACTGTGCAAGCGATAATATTGAAATGGAAGGAGTATCAGACCACTGCAAATCTACCAAGATCTGGCCGTCCCTCTAAACTTTCAGCTCATACAAGGAGAAGACTGATCAGAGATGCAGCCAAGAGGCCCATGATCACTCTGGATGAACTGCAGAGATCTACAGCTGAGGTGGGAGACTCTGTCCATAGGACAACAATCAGTCGTATATTGCACAAATCTGGCCTTTATGGAAGAGTGGCAAGAAGAAAGCCATTTCTTAAAGATATCCATAAAAAGTGTTGTTTAAAGTTTGCCACAAGCCACCTGGGAGACACACCAAACATGTGGAAGAAGGTGCTCTGGTCAGATGAAACCAAAATTTAACTTTTTGGCAACAATGCAAAACGTTATGTTTGGCGTAAAAGCAACACAGCTCATCACCCTGAACACACCATCCCCACTGTCAAACATGGTGGTGGCAGCATCATGGTTTGGGCCTGCTTTTCTTCAGCAGGGACAGGGAAGATGGTTAAAATTAATGGGAAGATGGATGGAGCCAAATACAGGACCATTCTGGAAGAAAACCTGATGGAGTCTGCAAAAGACCTGAGACTGGGACGGAGATTTGTCTTCCAACAAGACAATGATCCAAAACATAAAGCAAAATCTACAATGGAATGGTTCAAAAATAAACATATCCAGGTGTTAGAATGGCCAAGTCAAAGTCCAGACCTGAATCCAATCTAGAATCTGTGGAAAGAACTGAAAACTGCTGTTCACAAATGCTCTCCATCCAACCTCACTGAGATCGAGCTGTTTTGCAAGGAGGAATGGGAAAAAATGTCAGTCTCTCGATGTGCAAAACTGATAGAGACATACCCCAAGCGACTTACAGCTGTAATCGCAGCAAAAGGTGGCGCTACAAAGTATTAACTTAAGGGGGCTGAATAATTTTGCACGCCCAATTTTCAGTTTTTGATTTATTAAAAAAGTTTGAAATATCCAATAAATGTCGTTCCACTTCATGATTGTGTCCCACTTGTTGTTGATTCTTCACAAAAAAATACAGTTTTATATCTTTATGTTTGAAGCCTGAAATGTGGCAAAAGGTCGCAAAGTTCAAGGGGGCCGAATACTTTCACAAGGCACTGTACATGCTTAATTTTAGATTCTTTCTCTGTTTTCTTTCTTTTTGCATTGTTGGGAAGGACTGTTAGTAAGCGTTTCACTGATAGTCTACACCTGTTGTTTATAAAACATTTGACAAATACAAATACATATAATATTTTATTTGATCCCTCAATTGTTACTGAAACAGGGGCTGGGAATACACTTTGTTATTGTTTCTACTGCTGATTGCCTACTTAAAAATACTATAATATTAACAAAACAACACCCATTGTCCTATACCCATGTCTGTGATCTGGCTGTAATAGTTTAAGACTGTCTGAGAGATATATGAAAGCTCGGGAAAACATCAGGGATGACCACGCAATAATTATGTATGATATTTTATGTAGAAAAATCCTTAAGAATATTTTCCACCAAGTTACTTCATTCCTCAGTGGCAACATGTATAGACACAAACATGGGGAATGGGATACAGTCGTATTTTTCAGTGGGATAATACATTTTTATTATCTCAAAGACACCAGAATGCCTTTCCAATGAGTCTTGAGTGTTCTTGAGTGATCCATCCTAAGTCCTGACTTAAATTCGCATGAAAATGTAAATATTTTCATGCAGAAATGAATATTTCTGTCCATCAATGACCACCACGCAAATGTATTGAGCCTGAGCAATTTTGACAAAAATATTGGATAAAATGCAATAATAGTTGTGCAAAGTTGGTACAATATTATTCAAAATGATTCACAGCTGTAATGGATACCAAATGTGCTTCCACCAAGCGTTAACTCTGGGGGTATGAAGACTTACAAAATGTTTCTATCATTTTTCTTTACCTTTTAAATCGTGGAGTAGGTCGTGTAGATCGGATTATTCCATTTTGAGAGAAAAAATTTAACAAAGCAAAATGTGAACACTGTCCCAGGGGTGTGGAGAGTTTCACTACCGACTTTACATGTATTGTGATAGTTCAGTGACCAGCCGGAGGAAGACAACATGACAGCTCCCTCCTCGGGTGACAGGTACTCAGTTTAAAGCCAACTAATGCCTACCTGGGCCCACTTGGTGGCTCCCTCTTTATTTGTGTGCCAGGAGATGAACTCGTGGTGGATTGTGAGCAGACACGTGGACCTGTGAGGACGTCGGCCCTTCCTACCGCAGAGAAAGCTTCTTTGTCTGAGACACCCTGGCTTTATGTTAAAGGAGGCAGGGTATAGATAGAGGGAAGGTTTTAACCCCTGTAAATATTATGTGTCGACAAGGGGAGCCGTTTTTTGTTCCCTTTTTGGCCATGGCCTTTTGTTCAGCTACTTAGTTTATGTTTATTCTATTTTTTGCTGTTGTTTCAGTGTTGGACGCTACCTTGTACTGGAATTATTTGTTTGGGCGAAATAACCTGTTTAGTGACAATGGAAAAGGAACCACAATCACTGCCTCTGGCCTGTTCATTTCATGGCTCCAGTCTGTGTTAGGGTGTTTCGGACTAGCTGATCCGTCACAACTGGTGGAGAATTTCTTCAGCAATCCACAGGCTCAAACTCAGTCAAAACAATCAGACAAAAAATCCAAATTGTATCCGTAAAGTTCATAGAAACATGTCAAACAATGTTTATATTCAATCGTCAGGTAGTTTTTTAGCCTAAATGATCTATAATATTTCAACCGGACAATAACGTCGTCAATATAAAAGGTTAACAAGAAATGCAGAAATTGGAGTGGGTGTCAGGTAGGGTGGAGGTAATATCGTCCTTGACTAGTCTCTCAAAGCACCTCATGATGACGGAAGTCATCAACTGTGTCTGAGCCATTGAATTGCAACTCTACTTTGTCTCTACACTGACGCTTAGCTTGTTTGATTGCCTTGCGGAGGGAATAGCTACACTGTTTGTATTCGGTCATGTTTCCAGTCACCTTGCCCTGGTTAAAAGCAGTGGTTCGCGCTTTCAGTTTCGAGCGAATGCTGCCATCAATCCACGGTTTCTGGTTTGGGAATGTTTTAATAGTTGCTGTGGGTACGACATCGCTGATGCACTTGCTAATCAACTCGCTCACCGAATCAGCGTATTCGTCAATGTTGTTGTTTGACGCAGTGTGGAACATATCCCAATCCATATGATCAAAGCAATCTTGAAGCGTGGAATCAGATTGGTCGGACCAGCGTTGAACAGACCTAAGCGCAGGAGCTTCCTGTTTTAGTCTCTGCCTATAGGCTGGGAGCAACAAAATGGAGTCGTGGTCAGCTTTTCCAAAAGGAGTGCGGGGGAGGGCCTTATATGCGTTGCGGAAGTTAGAATAACAATGATCCAGGGTTTTACCAGCCCTGGTAGCACAGTCAAAATGCTGATAGAATTTAGGAAGTCTAAAATCCCCAGCTTCTATGAATGCCGCCTCAGGATATGTGGTTTCCGGTTTACATAGAGTCAAATAAAGTTTGTTCAGGGACGTCGATGTGTCTGCTTGGGGGGAATATATGCGGCTGTGATTATAATCGAAGAGAATTGTCTTGGTAGATAATGCGGTTGACATTTGATTGTGAGGAATTATAAGTCAGGTGAACAGAAAGACTTGAGTTCCTGTATGTTGTTATGATCACACCACGTCTCGTTAATCATAAGGCATACCCCCCCGCCCCTCTTCTTACCAGAAAGATGCTTGTTTCTGTTGGCGCGATGCGTGAAGAAACAAGCTGGCTGTACCGACTCCGATAACGTGTCTCGAGTGAGCCATGTTTCTGTGAAGCAAAGAACGTTACAGTCTCTTATGTCTCTCTGGAATGCTACCCTTGCTCGAATTTCATCAACCTTGTTGTCAAGAGATTGGACATTGGCGAGTAGTATGCTCGGGAGCGGTGTGCGATGTGCCCGTCTCCGGAGCCTGACCAGAAGACCGCTTCGTCTGCCCCTTTTACGGCGACATTGTTTTGGTTCGCCGGTTGGGATCCGATCCATTGTCCTGGGTGGTGGGCAAAACACAGGATCCGCTTCGGGAAAGTCTTATTCCTGGTCGTAATGATGGTGAGTTGACGTTGCTCTTATATCCAGTAGTTCCTCCCGACTGTATGTAATAAAACCTAAGATTCCCTGGGGTACCAATGTAAGAACTTACATGTAAAAAAACAAAATACTGCATAGTTTCCTAGTAACGCGAAGCGAGGTGGCCATCTCCGTCAGAGCTGGAAGGTCCGAACTAGCATTCAGAGATCGTAGGATGCCCAACGTTAGCGCTCGGATTCCACGTCTGTCGGAGGATGACGATGTGGAGGCCTTTCTTCTGACCTTGGAACGATCACCACAGGGACAGAGATGGCCTCAGGATGACTAGGAGGGATTCCTGGCTCCCCTGTTCACAGGCAAAGCACAGGCGGCGTACTACGACATTGAGGAAGGGGCTGCCGTGGATTACGCATGTTTGAAGGCAGAGATTCAGTCCCGCTATCAGCTGAACCCAGGAGACCGGCCTCAAAGTTTCAGTCACTGAGGGGCCAGCTCTACCAACATCTCCGTCGGGTAAGGGTATACCAAATGCTACCCCACAGCCCGAGTCAGCTTCCATACCCCTGCCGGGAAGACCACCCTGATTTTGGATGTTGTTCCCCAAATGAAGGTACCGGTGCTACTTGGGAGGGACATGTCCCCTGTTCAAGTTTTTGTTGAAGAAGGCACGGTGAGGGAGTGGCCCCAATAGAGAACGGAGACCAAACAGCCCTAATCGCCAAGCGCTGGCGCACTCAGAGCCCACCCAGAGGTGCACACCGTATGGGAAGGGACGGGATGAAGCTAAGAAGGTGTGGCAAGGCAATCGGGACAAGGCGGGGAAAAGGAGACTCCCCTGATGACCGACTGAGGCACTTGTTCCAGGAAACCATGGTGGAGGACACCTGGAGGGGGTTGAAGAGCGACCCGGAGTGAGCCGGATCTAACCAGACCCCCGTCCTGAGTCAAGTCGACGAGCTCCAGATGGAGCAGTTACGCCAGGTTTTTCAGGAGTCATCGAGACACAGCACGCGGAGGGTGTTTGGCACGGAGTCATCAGACCCCGACCAGGAGCACACCCTCACTCGCTCCAAGACACACAACTTTACCCTGTCGGAAGTGCTAATGGGCCAAATTGGAACTGCCCAACACTGGGACCCCGACCTTCGGTAGGCTATGCGGGGGGTGAAGAGGATAGATGGGAGGAGTATCGGCTAGAGGGGTAGAACAGGAACTGTTAATGGTGCCTCGTTCATACAGAGATGTTGTGTTACACATGGCCCATACATGTGTACTGGGGGTCCACCGAATGGATGCGAGGGCATTTCTATTGGCTGAGGATTACTCAATCTGTCACAAAGTATTGCAGATCTTGTGACACCTGCCAACCCACTGCTCCTAAGTAAACATACTATAACCCTCTTATCCCTTTCCCAATTATAGAGACCCCGTTTGAATGAATAGCCATGGACCTGATGGCATGGACATGAGTTAATCTTGGTGGTGGTGGACTTTGCAACGAAGTTCCCAGAGTCTATTCCCCTGAGGTTGATGGCAACGAAAGCCATTGCGAAAGAGCTGTATCTCATGTCATCCCGAGTGGGACTCCTGGCCACAATCCATGACCAACCAGGGCACACCATTCATGTCCAGACTGTTGAAGGACCTGTGTCAGTTATACCGGGTCAAACAAATAAGGACCAGTGTGTACCACCTCCAAACGGATGGGTTGTGTGAATGCCTGAATAAAACCATCAATAGCATCCTACGCAGGGTGGAGGACCGGGATGGGACGAATTGGGATATGTTGTTGCCCCACCTCATGTTTGCGCTCCGGGATGTCCCCTAGGCGTCCACTGGCTTCTTGCCTTTCGAGCTGCTCTATATGTGGCCCTGTCGCGGCATCCTTGACTTGACCAAGGAGGCCTGGGAGAAGCAACCCTGCCTATACCGTTCCCTCATTGAACACGTCACATTCATGAAGGACTGAATGGTAGCGATATGGCCGGTGGTGAGGGAAACTCAAGCCTGCTCGTACAATAGAAGGGCCCAGCCATGACAGTTCCGCCCAGGTGATAAGGTACTCCACCTCATCCCCACTCTGGAACATAGGACCCGGGCTCAGTGGCAGGGCCCATGTGTGGCAACAGAGCAAGTCTCCCCGGTCAACTAGTCAGCCAGGACGACAGCGCCCTCAGCAGATATACCACATTAGCCTGTTGAATGCATATTTGGAACGAGAGGCACAGGTGCTAATGAGGCAGATGAAGAGGAACGCCCACCAGAAAAGGTGCCTTTTGTCACCATTCTTACAACCTTGAAAATCTTCTACACCTGGCCTAGAGCGTGTTCTCAGCCAAGATAAACCAATATTATAAGTTCCCAGTAAGCCAACCTGGTTAGCCTGAAATGAAAGTTACGCCTAGCTTGGAACACAACATTTAGACATTGTTTTATTCATGTTGATGTGGACAGAATCCATCTCGATCATAACATTCTCATGTGAAAGACCTTATAGTCTTGTGTTCTTTAATGTGATAAAAGAGGCTGTGGTCATGGAGTGTTGTGGTCTTCAAAGGCCCATTATCTGCTAGGAACATGGTAAATAAAGACAGTGGTGAAGTTAATTCATTAATTAATTTTAACTTAATTAACAGGTTTTTGGTTTACTGGGAACTAATGAAAGATATATGTATATTTTGGCACAGAACACGCTGTTGACTTACATTACAGTTACACCAGGTTGTTGGGGCCAGAACACGCTCTAGGCCAGGTATTGAATTTGCATCATACATCAGATAATACCGCTACTGCAATTTAAACATAAATACTTTCTAAGTAGATTTTCAATAATTCCAAGGACTGTTTACTCAGCGGCATTCTGCTGAATTACAAGGCAACATGACAGCATACATAACTCTATACGCGCTAGGGATTCATCCCAGAATACGGGATCCTAAGATTTCCTTTGAAAAATAGTCATTTCCAACAAAACAGATGATACACCATTTCTGCAAAAGTAATTGAGGAAATACACATTCGCAACACTGATCATTATGATGTTACACTGACAATAGAGAGAGCACGGGATTGCCGTGTTGATAAGCAGTCTCTCAGTGACATGAAAGTTGCTATGTATAACTTTTTCAGTTAAATTCCCATTTTTACTAAAACGTATTAATGCCTTTATGAGCATAGTACGGGTGAACTAAAACATCATATTAACACAAAAACTAAGGACCTACGGCTCTATTGTCTATGGATTTGTTGTGATTTGATACTAGCATTTACAGTGCATTCGGAAAGTATTCGACCCCTTGACTTTTTCCACATTTTGCTATGTTAACCAAGTTGAATTCTTCCCAAAGGGTGGTTCCAGCTGTAATTCAGACAAAAACATATTCTCATCATCACAAGTATATATACTCCACTCTGGACTTGCTATCCAAGCTCCAATTCACAAATCCAGTTGAAATGACTAGGAAACCATAATATTGACCAAAAACGTGCCTGGAGGGCAGTCATACACTTCAGGCTGTGCATGACTGCTGTTATCGTCATGGCTGAAATGTCATCTTGTTTGTTAATCGGCTGTGAGAGGTGTGGATGGGTGGGGCAGGTACAGTAGCTGCAGAAAGAGTATAAAACAGAGCTGCAGAGGGCATAGAGACACCACACTACTACTGAAGACCAGAAGACATCTTCCAGATAAACAGCCATCAGACAGCATCGTCCAACTGTAAGAGGTATGTTTGTTTTCACTGAGAATCTTCTTTGCAAAGGTGTATGGCAGGTGTGGCAAGAGGGGGCAGGTAGGAATGGATGGAGAAGTGTAGGTGGACATGTGTATATTGTAACACGGTAGACCTGGGATCCATATTAGTTTGCTGTTCTTTAATTTGGTAGAGTAAAAGGACCCAGTGTGGGTTTGTGTGTGTGTGTGCGTTAACACGTTGCACTCTTTGTGCTTTAGTAAACGATGAAGATCCAGAGTATGTTACTGCTGTTCGCTCTAGTGGGTGTCCTGTTGGCAAGCTCCCTCAATGAAGATAACTCTGAGGAAGGTATGTCTTGTTTGTGAATGTGTACTACTTTACTGCCCGGGTTTAGTCTGATATAATTTAGTAAAAATTAAAAATCTTTCCTCTCAGCTCTTCTGCAGGAGGATAATCTAAAAGGTAGAAAGGCTGACTTTTTGGCGAAGTTGGCTGCACTGAAGACCAGCGCCTCTGAAGATGAAGCACCATGTGAGCTATCTATCTATCTATCTATCTATCTATCTATCTATCTATCTATCTATCTATCTATCTATCTATCTATCTGTCTATCTGTCTGTCTGTCTGTCTGTCTGTCTGTCTGTCTGTCTGTCTGTCTGTCTGTCTGTCTGTCTGAGCAACAGTAAAGTGACAACAGGAGGGTATCAGAGGGTGGTAGGGAAAGAGGATGGAGTAACATGGCTAACTCCATCTCTACTGTTTATTAGCATCATGTTTCATAGAGGCAAATCATTTTTTAAATGGTAGTCAAATACTGGCCTAACAACAGTTGGTTTAAAAGGTAGTCACTTGTATTTGGAATATGTATTGAACATGTCGGAGTCATTTTCAAATGTTTAGCCTTTTAAAAATGTATTTTCCATAAAGCATATTCAAAAATGTATTCCAGTTTGGGGCGAACTTTGGAACAAAGTAAAGGAAATTGCGGGGTGAGAACCGACCAGAATGGGGATGCCGAGGATCCATCTCACTCCTCATATCAAATCAGCTATCTCTGACATCATCACTAACATTAACTCAATGAATCATTCCAACATCCATCCATCAATCATTGACTAACATAAAAACAAAACAGTAATATAGTTCTTGGGACTTTGGTACTGAGAAGAACTCATCAACATTCTGAAGAATATATGTTTTATACAAAAACATGACCTTTAAGTCTTGATACATGATAGTGGATAAATAATGATGATCAGAATTTCTGATAGCAATGTTGTATGGTTGGTGTCATATTGTGATCCTCCAATAAACTATCGAGCATTACACATGTTTAGTCGTTTTTTAAATGAATCTTACATTTTTAGCAGTGTTTCAATTACATCATACATGTTTCATAATAATGTTTTATTCCATGTTTTTAATTTGAACTTGACCATAATACAGATGCAGTGCATGCAGAGCTAATCACATCAGATTACACTGAGCAGTAATAGTAGTACACATACAGTTGAAGTCGGAAGTTTACATACACCTTAGCCAAATACATTTAAACTCAGTTTTTCACAATTCCTGACATTGAATCCAAATAAAAATTCCCTGTCTTAGGTCAGTTAGGATCACCACTTTATTTTAAGAATGTGAAAAGTCAGAATAATAGTAGAGTGAATTCTGTATTTCAGCTTTTATTTCTTTCATCACATTCCCAGTGGGTCAGCGGTATACAAACACTGAAATAGTATTCGGTAGCATTGCCTTTATATTATATTATATTAACTTGGGTCAAACGTTTCAGGTAGCCTTCCACAAGCTTCCCACAATAAGTTGGGGGAATTTTGGCTCATTCCTCCTGACAGAGCTGGTGTAACTGAGTCAGGTTTGTAGGCGTCCTTTCTCGCACACACTTTTCCAGATCTGCCCACACATTTTCAAAAGGTTTGAAGCCAATACATTGACTTTGTTGTCCTTAAGGCATTTGCCACAACTTTGGAAGTATGCTTGGGGTCAATGCCCATTTGGAAGACCCATTTGCGACCAAGCTTTAACTTCCTGACTGATGTCTTGACATGTTGCTTCAATATATCCACATAATTTTCCGCCTCATGATGCAATCTATTTTGTGAAGCGCACCAGTCCCTCCTGCAGCAAATCACCCCCACAACATGATGCTACCACCCCCGAGCTTCACTGTTGGGATGGTGTTCTTCGGCTTGCAAGCATACCCCTTTTTCCTCCAAACATAACGATGGTCATGATTATCAAACAGTTCTATTTTTGTTTCATCAATTCTCCAAAAAGTAGATCTTTGTCCCCATGTGCAGTTGCAAAGCATAGTCTGGCTATTTTATGGCGGTTTTGGAGCATTGGCATCTTCCTTGCTGAGCGGCCTTTCAGGTTATGTCGATATAGGACACCTTTTACTGTGGATATAGATACTTTTGTATTTGTTTCCTCCAGCATCTTCACAAGGTCCTTTGCTATTGTTCTGGGATTGATTTGCACTTTTCACACCTAAGTATGTTCATCTCTAGGAGACAGAACGCGTCTCCTTCTTGAGCGTGTGCTCCAATGGTGTTTATACTTGCGTACTGTTGTTTGTACAGATGAACATGGTACCTTCAGTCGTTTGGAAATTGCTCCCATGGATGAACCAGACTTGTGGAGGTCTACAATTTATTTTCTGAGGTCTTGGCTGATTTCCTTTGATTTTCTCATGATGTCAAGCAAAGAGGCACTGCGTTTGAAGGTAGGCCTTGAAATACATCCACAGGTACACCTGCAATTGACTCAAATTATGAAAATTAGCCTAACCGAAGCTTCTAAATCCATGACACAATTTTCTAGATTTTTCCAAGCTGTTAAAAGGCACAGTCAACTTAGCGTATATAAACTTCTGACCAACTGGATATGTGTTTCAATGAATAATAAGTTAAATAATCTATCTGTAAACAATTGTTGGAAAAATTACTTTGTCATGCATAAAGTAGATATCCTAACTGACTTGCCAAAACGATAGTTTGTTAACAAGAACTGTGTCGAGTGGTTGAAAATTGAGTTTTAATGACTCGGCCACTCAGGAATATTCACTGTCTTCTTGGAAAGCAACTCCAGTGTAGATTTGGCCTCGTGTATGATGTTATTTTCCTGCTGAAAGATGAATGAATCTTCCAGTTTCAGGTGGAAAGCAGACTGAACCAGGTTTCCTCTCGGATTTTGTTTGTGCTTACTTCTTTTTTTAAATGTATTTAAAAAATGTTTGGTTTTTGTTTATTTTTTTATCCTCAAAAACTCTCAATTACATAACTATTACAAGCATACCCATAAAATGTTGTAGACTCCATTGTACTGGAAAATATCAAGAGTGATACTCAGTTATGTGTTGTATTGGATTTCCCCCAAACATAATATGTTGCATTCAAGAGAAAAGTTTGCAGTATTACTTTAGTGCCTTGTTGCAAACAGGATGCATGTTTTGAAATATGTTTTATCTGTACAGGCTTCCCTTTTTTCACTCTGTAAATAGGTTATTCATAACTACACTGTTGTTGATCCATACACAGTGTTCTCCTATCACAGCCATTTAACTCTGTAAATGGTTTAAATATACACTGAGTGTACAAAACATTAGGAACACCTTAATTCGTCAGAGCACGGACTCTACAAGGTTCCACAGAGATGCTGGCCTATTTCGAATCCAATGCGTCCAACATTAACATATTTAGCCTGAGAAACAAGGTTCATGAAATTAATAACATACTAGAAACAGATGGCATTCATATTCTGACTGTCTCTGAAACTCACTTAGATAATACCTTTGACAGTGGTATCAATAGACGGTTAAAACATTTACAGAAAATACAGAAATGCCAATGGTGGAGGTGTTGCTGATTATATTCAGAATCACATTCCTGTAAAGCTTAGAGAGGATCTCATGTTAAATACTGTTGAAGTAATATGGCTACAGGTTCATCTGCTTCTTCTAAAGCACATTCTTGTGGGAAGCTGCTACAGACCACCAAGTGCTAACAGTCAGTATCTGTGAAATGCTTCTTAATGTATGTTATATCAACAGAGGTATATTTTCTGGGTGATTTAAATATTGACTGGCTTTCATTAAGCTGCCCACTCAAGAAAAACCTTCAAACTGTAACCAGTGCTTGCAAACTGGTTCAGGCTATCAGTAAACCTCCCAGGGTAGTTACAAACAGCACAGGAATGAAATCATCAACATCTATTGATAAAATCTTTACTAATGCTGCAGGAATGTGCTTTAAAGCAGTATCTAAATCCATTGGATGTAGTGATCACAATATACTGTAGTAGCCATGAAATTGCTTATTCCTGTTACTAATAAGCACACTCATTAAGAAAACAACTGTAAAAATGGTTCAATCCCAGTGGATTTGAAACATTTTATGATTGAGAGGGATGAGGTAAAAATGAATGGCAAATAAGTCTGGCTGCACAACCAAATGGAAAACGTAATACAAATTGAGAAATCATGTGATTAAACTGAATAAAAAGAAGAACAAACTATACTATGAACAAAGACAAATTATATAAAGAATGATAGTAAAATGCTTTGGAGCACCTTAAATAAAAATGTGGGTCTAAAATGCAAACTCAGCACCATAATTATTTGAACCAGATGACTCATTCATCACAAAACCCACTGATATTGACAATTACTTTAATGATTTTTTTCATTGGTAGGATTAGCAAACGTAGGCATCATTAGCAGACGACACCATTCTGTATACTTCTGGCCTTTCTTTGGACAATGTGTTAACTAACCTCCAGACGAGCTTCAATGCCATACAACTCTCCTTCTGTGGCCTCCAACTGCTCTGAAATGCAAGTAAAACTAAATGCATGCTCTTCAACCGATCTCTGCCCGCACCTGCGCACCTTCAACCGTTCTCTGCCGCGCATATCACTACTCTGAACGGATCTGACTTAGAATATGTGGACAACTACAAATACCTAGGTGTCTGGTTAGACTGTAAACTCTCCTTCCAGACTCACATTAAGCATCTCCAATACAAAATTAAATATTGAATCTGCATCCTATTTCGCAACAAAGCATCCTTCACTCATTCTTCCAAACATACCTTCTTAAAACTGACTATCCTACCGATCCTTGACTTCGGCGATGTCATTTACAAAATAGCCTCCAACACTCTACTCAGCAAATTGGAGTGCCATCCGTTTTGTCACCAAAGCCCCATATACTACCCACCACTGTGACCTGTATGCTCTCGTTGGCTGGCCCTCGCTTCATAATCATCGCCAAACCCACTGGATCCAGGTCATCTATAAGTCTTTGCTAGGTAAAGCCCCTCATTATCTCAGCTCACTGTTCACCATAGCAGCACCCACCCGTAGCATGTACTCCTGCAGGTATATTTCACTGGTCACCCCAAAGCCAATTCCTTCTTTGGCTGCCTTTCCTTCCAGTTCTCTGCTGGCAATGACAGGAACGAATTGTAAAAATCACTGAAACTGGAGACTCATATCTCCCTCACTAACATTAAGCACCAGCTGTCAGAGCAGCTTACAGATCATTGCACCTGTACATACCCCATCTGTTAATAGCCCATCCAATTACCTCATCCCCATATTGTTAATTTTTTTTGCTTGTTTGCACCACAGTATCTCTCCTTGCACATTCATCATCTGCACATCTATCACTCCGGTGTTTAATTTATTAATTTTAATTACTTCGCCACTACGGCCTAGTTATTGCCTTACCTCCCTAATCTTACCTCATTTGCACACACGTTATAAATCATTTTTTTTCTATTGTGTTATTGACTGTACGTTTGTTTATTCCATATGTAAATCTGTGTTGTTAATTGTGTCGCACTGGTTTGCTTTATCTTGGCCAGGTCGAGGTTGTAAATGAGTACTAAATGAGTACTCTCAACTGGCCTACCTGGTAAAATAAAGGTGAAATAAAAAAAATAAAAAATAAAATGTACATACAGTATCTACCTCAATTACCCCTGCACATCGACTCAGATCCGGTACCCAGTGAATATAGCCAAGTTATCGTTACTCATTGTATATTTATTATTACTTTTATTATTACAGTGCCTTGCGAAAGTATTCGGCCCACTTGAACTTTGCGACCTTTTGCCATATTTCAGGCTTCAAACATAAAGATATAAAACTGTACGTTTTGTGAAGAATCAACAACAAGTGGGACACAATCATGAAGTGGAACGACATTTATTGGATGTTTCAAACTTTTTTAACAAATCAAAAACTGAAAAATTGGGCGTGAAAAATTATTCAGCCCCTTTACTTTCAGTGCAGCAAACTCTCTCCAGAAGTTCAGTGAGGATCTCTGAATGATCCAATGTTGACCTAAATGACTAATGATGATAAATACAATCCACCTTTGTGTAATCAAGTCTCCGTATAAATGCACCTGCACTGTGATAGTCTCAGAGGTCCGTTAAAAGCGCAGAGAGCATCATGAAGAACAAGGAACACACCAGGCACGTCCGAGATACTGTTGTGAAGAAGTTTAAAGCCAGATTTGGATACAAAAATATTTCCCAAACTTTAAACATCCCAAGGAGCACTGTGCAAGCGATAATATTGAAATGGAAGGAGTATCAGACCACTGCAAATCTACCAAGATCTGGCCGTCCCTCTAAACTTTCAGCTCATACAAGGAGAAGACTGATCAGAGATGCAGCCAAGAGGCCCATGATCACTCTGGATGAACTGCAGAGATCTACAGCTGAGGTGGGAGACTCTGTCCATAGGACAACAATCAGTCGTATATTGCACAAATCTGGCCTTTATGGAAGAGTGGCAAGAAGAAAGCCATTTCTTAAAGATATCCATAAAAAGTGTTGTTTAAAGTTTGCCACAAGCCACCTGGGAGACACACCAAACATGTGGAAGAAGGTGCTCTGGTCAGATGAAACCAAAATTGAACTTTTTGGCAACAATGCAAAACGTTATGTTTGGCGTAAAAGCAACACAGCTCATCACCCTGAACACACCATCCCCACTGTCAAACATGGTGGTGGCAGCATCATGGTTTGGGCCTGCTTTTCTTCAGCAGGGACAGGGAAGATGGTTAAAATTAATGGGAAGATGGATGGAGCCAAATACAGGACCATTCTGGAAGAAAACCTGATGGAGTCTGCAAAAGACCTGAGACTGGGACGGAGATTTGTCTTCCAACAAGACAATGATCCAAAACATAAAGCAAAATCTACAATGGAATGGTTCAAAAATAAACATATCCAGGTGTTAGAATGGCCAAGTCAAAGTCCAGACCTGAATCCAATCTAGAATCTGTGGAAAGAACTGAAAACTGCTGTTCACAAATGCTCTCCATCCAACCTCACTGAGATCGAGCTGTTTTGCAAGGAGGAATGGGAAAAAATGTCAGTCTCTCGATGTGCAAAACTGATAGAGACATACCCCAAGCGACTTACAGCTGTAATCGCAGCAAAAGGTGGCGCTACAAAGTATTAACTTAAGGGGGCTGAATAATTTTGCACGCCCAATTTTCAGTTTTTGATTTATTAAAAAAGTTTGAAATATCCAATAAATGTCGTTCCACTTCATGATTGTGTCCCACTTGTTGTTGATTCTTCACAAAAAAATACAGTTTTATATCTTTATGTTTGAAGCCTGAAATGTGGCAAAAGGTCGCAAAGTTCAAGGGGGCCGAATACTTTCACAAGGCCCTGTACATGCTTAATTTTAGATTCTTTCTCTGTTTTCTTTCTTTTTGCATTGTTGGGAAGGACTGTTAGTAAGCGTTTCACTGATAGTCTACACCTGTTGTTTATAAAACATTTGACAAATACAAATACATATAATATTTTATTTGATCCCTCAATTGTTACTGAAACAGGGGCTGGGAATACACTTTGTTATTGTTTCTACTGCTGATTGCCTACTTAAAAATACTATAATATTAACAAAACAACACCCATTGTCCTATACCCATGTCTGTGATCTGGCTGTAATAGTTTAAGACTGTCTGAGAGATATATGAAAGCTCGGGAAAACATCAGGGATGACCACGCAATAATTATGTATGTAGAAAAATACTTAAGAATATTTTCCACCAAGTTACTTCATTCCTCAGTGGCAACATGTACAGACACAAACATGGGGAATGGGATACAGTCGTATTTTTCAGTGGGATAATACATTTTTATTATCTCAAAGACACCAGAATGCCTTTCCAATGAGTCTTGAGTGTTCTTGAGTGATCCATCCTAAGTCCTGACTTAAATTCGCATGAAAATGTAAATATTTTCATGCAGAAATGAATATTTCTGTCCATCAATGACCACCACGCAAATGTATTGAGCCTGAGCAATTTTGACAAAAATATTGGATAAAATGCAATAATAGTTGTGCAAAGTTGGTACAATATTATTCAAAATGATTCACAGCTGTAATGGATACCAAATGTGCTTCCACCAAGCGTTAACTCTGGGGGTATGAAGACTTACAAAATGTTTCTATCATTTTTCTTTACCTTTTAAATCGTGGAGTAGGTCGTGTAGATCGGATTATTCCATTTTGAGAGAAAAAATTTAACAAAGCAAAATGTGAACACTGTCCCAGGGGTGTGGAGAGTTTCACTACCGACTTTACATGTATTGTGATAGTTCAGTGACCAGCCGGAGGAAGACAACATGACAGCTCCCTCCTCGGGTGACAGGTACTCAGTTTAAAGCCAACTAATGCCTACCTGGGCCCACTTGGTGGCTCCCTCTTTATTTGTGTGCCAGGAGATGAACTCGTGGTGGATTGTGAGCAGACACGTGGACCTGTGAGGACGTCGGCCCTTCCTACCGCAGAGAAAGCTTCTTTGTCTGAGACACCCTGGCTTTATGTTAAAGGAGGCAGGGTATAGATAGAGGGAAGGTTTTAACCCCTGTAAATATTATGTGTCGACAAGGGGAGCCGTTTTTTGTTCCCTTTTTGGCCATGGCCTTTTGTTCAGCTACTTAGTTTATGTTTATTCTATTTTTTGCTGTTGTTTCAGTGTTGGACGCTACCTTGTACTGGAATTATTTGTTTGGGCGAAATAACCTGTTTAGTGACAATGGAAAAGGAACCACAATCACTGCCTCTGGCCTGTTCATTTCATGGCTCCAGTCTGTGTTAGGGTGTTTCGGACTAGCTGATCCGTCACAACTGGTGGAGAATTTCTTCAGCAATCCACAGGCTCAAACTCAGTCAAAACAATCAGACAAAAAATCCAAATTGTATCCGTAAAGTTCATAGAAACATGTCAAACAATGTTTATATTCAATCGTCAGGTAGTTTTTTAGCCTAAATGATCTATAATATTTCAACCGGACAATAACGTCGTCAATATAAAAGGTTAACAAGAAATGCAGAAATTGGAGTGGGTGTCAGGTAGGGTGGAGGTAATATCGTCCTTGACTAGTCTCTCAAAGCACCTCATGATGACGGAAGTCATCAACTGTGTCTGAGCCATTGAATTGCAACTCTACTTTGTCTCTACACTGACGCTTAGCTTGTTTGATTGCCTTGCGGAGGGAATAGCTACACTGTTTGTATTCGGTCATGTTTCCAGTCACCTTGCCCTGGTTAAAAGCAGTGGTTCGCGCTTTCAGTTTCGAGCGAATGCTGCCATCAATCCACGGTTTCTGGTTTGGGAAAGTTTTAATAGTTGCTGTGGGTACGACATCGCTGATGCACTTGCTAATCAACTCGCTCACCGAATCAGCGTATTCGTCAATGTTGTTGTTTGACGCAGTGTGGAACATATCCCAATCCATATGATCAAAGCAATCTTGAAGCGTGGAATCAGATTGGTCGGACCAGCGTTGAACAGACCTAAGCGCAGGAGCTTCCTGTTTTAGTCTCTGCCTATAGGCTGGGAGCAACAAAATGGAGTCGTGGTCAGCTTTTCCAAAAGGAGTGCGGGGGAGGGCCTTATATGCGTTGCGGAAGTTAGAATAACAATGATCCAGGGTTTTACCAGCCCTGGTAGCACAGTCAAAATGCTGATAGAATTTAGGAAGTCTAAAATCCCCAGCTTCTATGAATGCCGCCTCAGGATATGTGGTTTCCGGTTTACATAGAGTCAAATAAAGTTTGTTCAGCGACGTCGATGTGTCTGCTTGGGGGGAATATATGCGGCTGTGATTATAATCGAAGAGAATTGTCTTGGTAGATAATGCGGTTGACATTTGATTGTGAGGAATTATAAGTCAGGTGAACAGAAAGACTTGAGTTCCTGTATGTTGTTATGATCACACCACGTCTCGTTAATCATAAGGCATACCCCCCCGCCCCTCTTCTTACCAGAAAGATGCTTGTTTCTGTTGGCGCGATGCGTGAAGAAACAAGCTGGCTGTACCGACTCCGATAACGTGTCTCGAGTGAGCCATGTTTCTGTGAAGCAAAGAACGTTACAGTCTCTTATGTCTCTCTGGAATGCTACCCTTGCTCGGATTTCATCAACCTTGTTGTCAAGAGATTGGACATTGGCGAGTAGTATGCTCGGGAGCGGTGCGCGATGTGCCCGTCTCCGGAGCCTGACCAGAAGACCGCTTCGTCTGCCCCTTTTACGGCGACATTGTTTTGGTTCGCCGGTTGGGATCCGATCCATTGTCCTGGGTGGTGGGCAAAACACAGGATCCGCTTCGGGAAAGTCTTATTCCTGGTCGTAATGATGGTGAGTTGACGTTGCTCTTATATCCAGTAGTTCCTCCCGACTGTATGTAATAAAACCTAAGATTCCCTGGGGTACCAATGTAAGAACTTACATGTAAAAAAACAAAATACTGCATAGTTTCCTAGTAACGCGAAGCGAGGTGGCCATCTCCGTCAGAGCTGGAAGGTCCGAACTAGCATTCAGAGATCGTAGGATGCCCAACGTTAGCGCTCGGATTCCACGTCTGTCGGAGGATGACGATGTGGAGGCCTTTCTTCTGACCTTGGAACGATCACCACAGGGACAGAGATGGCCTCAGGATGACTAGGAGGGATTCCTGGCTCCCCTGTTCACAGGCAAAGCACAGGCGGCGTACTACGACATTAAGGAAGGGGCTGCCGTGGATTACGCATGTTTGAAGGCAGAGATTCAGTCCCGCTATCAGCTGAACCCAGGAGACCGGCCTCAAAGTTTCAGTCACTGAGGGGCCAGCTCTACCAACATCTCCGTCGGGTAAGGGTATACCAAATGCTACCCCACAGCCCGAGTCAGCTTCCATACCCCTGCCGGGAAGACCACCCTGATTTTGGATGTTGTTCCCCAAATGAAGGTACCGGTGCTACTTGGGAGGGACATGTCCCCTGTTCAAGTTTCTGTTGAAGAAGGCACGGTGAGGGAGTGGCCCCAATAGAGAACGGAGACCAAACAGCCCTAATCGCCAAGCGCTGGCGCACTCAGAGCCCACCCAGAGGTGCACACCGCATGGGAAGGGACGGGATGAAGCTAAGAAGGTGTGGCAAGGCAATCGGGACAAGGCGGGGAAAAGGAGACTCCCCTGATGACCGACTGAGGCACTTGTTCCAGGAAACCATGGAGGAGGACACCTGGAGGGGGTTGAAGAGCGACCCGGAGTGAGCCGGATCTAACCAGACCCCCGTCCTGAGTCAAGTCGACGAGCTCCAGATGGAGCAGTTACGCCAGGTTTTTCAGGAGTCATCGAGACACAGCACGCGGAGGGTGTTTGGCACGGAGTCATCAGACCCCGACCAGGAGCACACCCTCACTCGCTCCAAGACACACAACTTTACCCTGTCGGAAGTGCTAATGGGCCAAATTGGAACTGCCCAACACTGGGACCCCGACCTTCGGTAGGCTATGCGGGGGGTGAAGAGGATAGATGGGAGGAGTATCGGCTAGAGGGGTAGAACAGGAACTGTTAATGGTGCCTCGTTCATACAGAGATGTTGTGTTACACATGGCCCATACATGTGTACTGGGGGTCCACCGAATGGATGCAAGGGCATTTCTATTGGCTGAGGATTACTCAATCTGTCACAAAGTATTGCAGATCTTGTGACACCTGCCAACCCACTGCTCCTAAGTAAACATACTATAACCCTCTTATCCCTTTCCCAATTATAGAGACCCCGTTTGAATGAATAGCCATGGACCTGATGGCATGGACATGAGTTAATCTTGGTGGTGGTGGACTTTGCAACGAAGTTCCCAGAGTCTATTCCCCTGAGGTTGATGGCAACGAAAGCCATTGCGAAAGAGCTGTATCTCATGTCATCCCGAGTGGGACTCCTGGCCACAATCCATGACCAACCAGGGCACACCATTCATGTCCAGACTGTTGAAGGACCTGTGTCAGTTATACCGGGTCAAACAAATAAGGACCAGTGTGTACCACCTCCAAACGGATGGGTTGTGTGAATGCCTGAATAAAACCATCAATAGCATCCTACGCAGGGTGGAGGACCGGGATGGGACGAATTGGGATATGTTGTTGCCCCACCTCATGTTCGCGCTCCGGGATGTCCCCTAGGCGTCCACTGGCTTCTTGCCTTTCGAGCTGCTCTATATGTGGCCCTGTCGCGGCATCCTTGACTTGACCAAGGAGGCCTGGGAGAAGCAACCCTGCCTATACCGTTCCCTCATTGAACACGTCACATTCATGAAGGACTGAATGGTAGCGATATGGCCGGTGGTGAGGGAAACTCAAGCCTGCTCGTACAATAGAAGGGCCCAGCCATGACAGTTCCGCCCAGGTGATAAGGTACTCCACCTCATCCCCACTCTGGAACATAGGACCCGGGCTTAGTGGCAGGGCCCATGTGTGGCAACAGAGCAAGTCTCCCCGGTCAACTAGTCAGCCAGGACGACAGCGCCCTCAGCAGATATACCACATTAGCCTGTTGAATGCATATTTGGAACGAGAGGCACAGGTGCTAATGAGGCAGATGAAGAGGAACGCCCACCAGAAAAGGTGCCTTTTGTCACCATTCTTACAACCTTGAAAATCTTCTACACCTGGCCTAGAGCGTGTTCTCAGCCAAGATAAACCAATATTATAAGTTCCCAGTAAGCCAACCTGGTTAGCCTGAAATGAAAGTTACGCCTAGCTTGGAACACAACATTTAGACATTGTTTTATTCATGTTGATGTGGACAGAATCCATCTCGATCATAACATTCTCATGTGAAAGACCTTATAGTCTTGTGTTCTTTAATGTGATAAAAGAGGCTGTGGTCATGGAGTGTTGTGGTCTTCAAAGGCCCATTATCTGCTAGGAACATGGTAAATAAAGACAGTGGTGAAGTTAATTCATTAATTAATTTTAACTTAATTAACAGGTTTTTGGTTTACTGGGAACTAATGAAAGATATATGTATATTTTGGCACAGAACACGCTGTTGACTTACATTACAGTTACACCAGGTTGTTGGGGCCAGAACACGCTCTAGGCCAGGTATTGAATTTGCATCATACATCAGATAATACCGCTACTGCAAGTTAAACATAAATACTTTCTAAGTAGATTTTCAATAATTCCAAGGACTGTTTACTCAGCGGCATTCTGCTGAATTACAAGGCAACATGACAGCATACATAACTCTATATGCGCTAGGGATTCATCCCAGAATACGGGATCCTAAGATTTCCTTTGAAAAATAGTCATTTCCAACAAAACAGATGATACACCATTTCTGCAAAAGTAATTGAGGAAATACACATTCGCAACACTGATCATTATGATGTTACACTGACAATAGAGAGAGCACGGGATTGCCGTGTTGATAAGCAGTCTCTCAGTGACATGAAAGTTGCTATGTATAACTTTTTCAGTTAAATTCCCATTTTTACTAAAACGTATTAATGCCTTTATGAGCATAGTACGGGTGAACTAAAACATCATATTAACACAAAAACTAAGGACCTACGGCTCTATTGTCTATGGATTTGTTGTGATTTGATACTAGCATTTACAGTGCATTCGGAAAGTATTCGACCCCTTGACTTTTTCCACATTTTGCTATGTTAACCAAGTTGAATTCTTCCCAAAGGGTGGTTCCAGCTGTAATTCAGACAAAAACATATTCTCATCATCACAAGTATATATACTCCACTCTGGACTTGCTATCCAAGCTCCAATTCACAAATCCAGTTGAAATGACTAGGAAACCATAATATTGACCAAAAACGTGCCTGGAGGGCAGTCATACACTTCAGGCTGTGCATGACTGCCGTTATCGTCATGGCTGAAATGTCATCTTGTTTGTTAATCGGCTGTGAGAGGTGTGGATGGGTGGGGCAGGTACAGTAGCTGCAGAAAGAGTATAAAACAGAGCTGCAGAGGGCAGAGAGACACCACACTACTACTGAAGACCAGAAGACATCATCCAGATAAACAGCCATCAGACAGCATCGTCCAACTGTAAGAGGTATGTTTGTTTTCACTGAGAATCTTCTTTGCAAAGGTGTATGGCAGGTGTGGCAAGAGGGGGCAGGTAGGAATGGATGGAGAAGTGTAGGTGGACATGTGTATATTGTAACACGGTAGACCTGGGATCCATATTAGTTTGCTGTTCTTTAATTTGGTAGAGTAAAAGGACCCAGTGTGGGTTTGTGTGTGTGTGTGCGTTAACACGTTGCACTCTTTGTGCTTTAGTAAACGATGAAGATCCAGAGTATGTTACTGCTGTTCGCTCTAGTGGGTGTCCTGTTGGCAAGCTCCCTCAATGAAGATAACTCTGAGGAAGGTATGTCTTGTTTGTGAATGTGTACTACTTTACTGCCCGGGTTTAGTCTGATATAATTTAGTAAAAATTAAAAATCTTTCCTCTCAGCTCTTCTGCAGGAGGATAATCTAAAAGGTAGAAAGGCTGACTTTTTGGCGAAGTTGGCTGCACTGAAGACCAGCGCCTCTGAAGATGAAGCACCATGTGAGCTATCTATCTATCTATCTATCTATCTATCTATCTATCTATCTATCTATCTATCTATCTATCTATCTATCTATCTATCTATCTATCTATCTGTCTGTCTGTCTGTCTGTCTGTCTGTCTGTCTGTCTGTCTGTCTGTCTGTCTGTCTGTCTGAGCAACAGTAAAGTGACAACAGGAGGGTATCAGAGGGTGGTAGGGAAAGAGGAGGGAGTAACATGGCTAACTCCATCTCTACTGTTTATTAGCATCATGTTTCATAGAGGCAAATCATTTTTTAAATGGTAGTCAAATACTGGCCTAACAACAGTTGGTTTAAAAGGTAGTCACTTGTATTTGGAATATGTATTGAACATGTCGGAGTCATTTTCAAATGTTTAGCCTTTTAAAAATGTATTTTCCATAAAGCATATTCAAAAATGTATTCCAGTTTGGGGCGAACTTTGGAACAAAGTAAAGGAAATTGCGGGGTGAGAACCGACCAGAATGGGGATGCCGAGGATCCATCTCACTCCTCATATCAAATCAGCTATCTCTGACATCATCACTAACATTAACTCAATGAATCATTCCAACATCCATCCATCAATCATTGACTAACATAAAAACAAAACAGTAATATAGTTCTTGGGACTTTGGTACTGAGAAGAACTCATCAACATTCTGAAGAATATATGTTTTATACAAAAACATGACCTTTAAGTCTTGATACATGATAGTGGATAAATAATGATGATCAGAATTTCTGATAGCAATGTTGTATGGTTGGTGTCATATTGTGATCCTCCAATAAACTATCGAGCATTACACATGTTTAGTCGTTTTTTAAATGAATCTTACATTTTTAGCAGTGTTTCAATTACATCATACATGTTTCATAATAATGTTTTATTCCATGTTTTTAATTTGAACTTGACCATAATACAGATGCAGTGCATGCAGAGCTAATCACATCAGATTACACTGAGCAGTAATAGTAGTACACATACAGTTGAAGTCGGAAGTTTACATACACCTTAGCCAAATACATTTAAACTCAGTTTTTCACAATTCCTGACATTGAATCCAAATAAAAATTCCCTGTCTTAGGTCAGTTAGGATCACCACTTTATTTTAAGAATGTGAAAAGTCAGAATAATAGTAGAGTGAATTCTGTATTTCAGCTTTTATTTCTTTCATCACATTCCCAGTGGGTCAGCGGTATACAAACACTGAAATAGTATTCGGTAGCATTGCCTTTATATTATATTATATTAACTTGGGTCAAACGTTTCAGGTAGCCTTCCACAAGCTTCCCACAATAAGTTGGGGGAATTTTGGCTCATTCCTCCTGACAGAGCTGGTGTAACTGAGTCAGGTTTGTAGGCGTCCTTTCTCGCACACACTTTTCCAGATCTGCCCACACATTTTCAAAAGGTTTGAAGCCAATACATTGACTTTGTTGTCCTTAAGGCATTTGCCACAACTTTGGAAGTATGCTTGGGGTCAATGCCCATTTGGAAGACCCATTTGCGACCAAGCTTTAACTTCCTGACTGATGTCTTGACATGTTGCTTCAATATATCCACATAATTTTCCGCCTCATGATGCAATCTATTTTGTGAAGCGCACCAGTCCCTCCTGCAGCAAATCACCCCCACAACATGATGCTACCACCCCCGAGCTTCACTGTTGGGATGGTGTTCTTCGGCTTGCAAGCATACCCCTTTTTCCTCCAAACATAACGATGGTCATGATTGCCAAACAGTTCTATTTTTGTTTCATCAATTCTCCAAAAAGTAGATCTTTGTCCCCATGTGCAGTTGCAAAGCGTAGTCTGGCTTTTTTATGGCGGTTTTGGAGCATTGGCATCTTCCTTGCTGAGTGGCCTTTCAGGTTATGTCGATATAGGACACCTTTTACTGTGGATATAGATACTTTTGTATTTGTTTCCTCCAGCATCTTCACAAGGTCCTTTGCTATTGTTCTGGGATTGATTTGCACTTTTCACACCTAAGTATGTTCATCTCTAGGAGACAGAACTGCGTCTCCTTCTTGAGCGTGTGCTCCAATGGTGTTTATACTTGCGTACTGTTGTTTGTACAGATGAACATGGTACCTTCAGTCGTTTGGAAATTGCTCCCATGGATGAACCAGACTTGTGGAGGTCTACAATTTATTTTCTGAGGTCTTGGCTGATTTCCTTTGATTTTCTCATGATGTCAAGCAAAGAGGCACTGCGTTTGAAGGTAGGCCTTGAAATACATCCACAGGTACACCTGCAATTGACTCAAATTATGAAAATTAGCCTAACCGAAGCTTCTAAATCCATGACACAATTTTCTAGATTTTTCCAAGCTGTTAAAAGGCACAGTCAACTTAGCGTATATAAACTTCTGACCAACTGGATATGTGTTTCAGTGAATAATAAGTTAAATAATCTATCTGTAAACAATTGTTGGAAAAATTACTTTGTCATGCATAAAGTAGATATCCTAACTGACTTGCCAAAACGATAGTTTGTTAACAAGAACTGTGTCGAGTGGTTGAAAATGGAGTTTTAATGACTCGGCCACTCAGGAATATTCACTGTCTTCTTGGAAAGCAACTCCAGTGTAGATTTGGCCTCGTGTATGATGTTATTTTCCTGCTGAAAGATGAATGAATCTTCCAGTTTCAGGTGGAAAGCAGACTGAACCAGGTTTCCTCTCGGATTTTGTTTGTGCTTACTTCTTTTTTTAAATGTATTTACATTTTTTTTGGTTTTTGTTTATTTTTTTATCCTCAAAAACTCTCAATTACATAACTATTACAAGCATACCCATAAAATGTTGTAGACTCCATTGTACTGGAAAATATCAAGAGTGATACTCAGTTATGTGTTGTATTGGATTTCCCCCAAACATAATATGTTGCATTCAAGAGAAAAGTTTGCAGTATTACTTTAGTGCCTTGTTGCAAACAGGATGCATGTTTTGAAATATGTTTTATCTGTACAGGCTTCCCTTTTTTCACTCTGTAAATAGGTTATTCATAACTACACTGTTGTTGATCCATACACAGTGTTCTCCTATCACAGCCATTTAACTCTGTAAATGGTTTAAATATACACTGAGTGTACAAAACATTAGGAACACCTTAATTCGTCAGAGCACGGACTCTACAAGGTTCCACAGAGATGCTGGCCTATTTCGAATCCAATGCGTCCAACATTAACATATTTAGCCTGAGAAACAAGGTTCATGAAATTAATAACATACTAGAAACAGATGGCATTCATATTCTGACTGTCTCTGAAACTCACTTAGATAATACCTTTGACAGTGGTATCAATAGACGGTTAAAACATTTACAGAAAATACAGAAATGCCAATGGTGGAGGTGTTGCTGATTATATTCAGAATCACATTCCTGTAAAGCTTAGAGAGGATCTCATGTTAAATACTGTTGAAGTAATATGGCTACAGGTTCATCTGCTTCTTCTAAAGCACATTCTTGTGGGAAGCTGCTACAGACCACCAAGTGCTAACAGTCAGTATCTGTGAAATGCTTCTTAATGTATGTTATATCAACAGAGGTATATTTTCTGGGTGATTTAAATATTGACTGGCTTTCATTAAGCTGCCCACTCAAGAAAAACCTTCAAACTGTAACCAGTGCTTGCAAACTGGTTCAGGCTATCAGTAAACCTCCCAGGGTAGTTACAAACAGCACAGGAATGAAATCATCAACATCTATTGATAAAATCTTTACTAATGCTGCAGGAATGTGCTTTAAAGCAGTATCTAAATCCATTGGATGTAGTGATCACAATATACTGTAGTAGCCATGAAATTGCTTATTCCTGTTACTAATAAGCACACTCATTAAGAAAACAACTGTAAAAATGGTTCAATCCCAGTGGATTTGAAACATTTTATGATTGAGAGGGATGAGGTAAAAATGAATGGCAAATAAGTCTGGCTGCACAACCAAATGGAAAACGTAATACAAATTGAGAAATCATGTGATTAAACTGAATAAAAAGAAGAACAAACTATACTATGAACAAAGACAAATTATATAAAGAATGATAGTAAAATGCTTTGGAGCACCTTAAATAAAAATGTGGGTCTAAAATGCAAACTCAGCACCATAATTATTTGAACCAGATGACTCATTCATCACAAAACCCACTGATATTGACAATTACTTTAATGATTTTTTTCATTGGTAGGATTAGCAAACGTAGGCATGACATGCCAGCAACAAGCACTGACAATACACATTCAAGTATAACTGATCAAATTATGAAAGACAAGCATTGTCATTTTGAATTTGTTAAAGTGAGTGTGGGAAAAATGATTGTTGTCCATTAACAATGACAAGCCACCAGCTTTGAGTAAATGTACGCGGGCAGTTCGGGGCCTCCCGCTGGATGCCCGGTTGATTGCGCTGAGGCCTTGACTGGATGTCCTTTGGATGGTGGATCATTCCTGATAGACACGGAAAACTGCAGCGTTGCAGTTTAAGACACACTCAAACCGATGCGCCTTGTACATACTACCATACCCCGTTCAAAGGCACTTAAATATTTAGTTTTGCCCGTTCACCCTCTAAATGGCACACATACACAATCCATGTCTCAATTGTCTCAAAGCTTAAAAAATATTCTTTAACCTGTCTCCTCCCCTTCATCTACACTGATTGAAGTGGATTTAACAGGTGACATCAATAAGGGATCATAGCTTCACCTGGATTCACCTAGTAAGTCTATGTCATGGAAAGAGCATGTGTTCTTAATATTTTGTGCACTCAGTGTATATAATAGGTTTGAGCCACTGTATTTTCCCATTGGTCACAAATGTGACCACTAAGATATGTTCATATACCACGTGCATCAAGTATTCAATGTATTGAAAATGAAGGCACATATGTAGTAAACTATACCCTTTAACTATTATAGTATTTACAAATAAAATACTTCCAGCAATGTATTTGTTTTTTGAGCTGTTGAATAGAGACTTCTGATGCGTAATTTGTCTGTAATAGTACTCCTTGGAGATTGATGCTCGTGGTCTTGTGACCATTTTGAGAAATCATTATGAAACTTTTCAGAATCACACTAAACACCTTAATGCATAATATATGACTTGTCAAAAAATAAGCACAACTTTAATTTCTCTAGAGCCTGTAAAGTACAATTCTTTTTTTCTTCACTATTGTGACCGAAGGGATTAAAAGTAACAAATGTTTATACAGAGCCTCCAGGAAGTATTCATACCCATTGACTTATTCCACATTTTGTTGTGTTACCGCCGGAATTCAACATGTATTCAATATATACTTTCTCAGCCATCTACACACAATACCCCATAATTACAAAGTGAAAACATGTCTTTAGACATTTTTGCAAATGTATTGAAAATGAAATACAGGAATATCTGATTTATATAACTATTCACACCCCTCAGTCAATACATGTTACAATCTCCTTTGGCATTACGGTTGTGTCTTTCTGGGTAAGAACTTTCCACACCTGGATTGTACAATATTTGCACATTTTTATTAAATAAATTCTTCAAGCACTATCAAATTGGTTGCTGATCATTGCTAGACAACCATTTTCAAGTCTCGCCATAGATTTTCAAGCCGATTTCAGTCAAAACTGTAACTCAGACACTCCATGCAACTTATTGTGACTTATTAAGCACATTTTCACTCCTGAACTGATTTAGGCTTGCCATAACAAAGGGATTGAATAGGTATTGACTCAAGATATTTCAGCTTTCATTTTTTATCAATTTGTAAAAATTCTGAAAACATAATTCCACTTTGGCATTATGGGGTATTGTGTCTGACAAAATGTAATCTATTTTTTTAATCCAGGCTGCAAAATAACACATTTTTGAAAAAGTCAAGGGGTTAATATACTTTCTGAAACACTTACTTACATATTTTCTTCTAGAGTTCCTGAGGGAGCTAATAATACTGTCCACTGCTGTTGCTGACATTACTGGAATTCTGAATATTGGTTTGTTATTATCCATAGAGGTGAGGGCAGTGGTCTTTTTTGAAAATCTTTGAGCCAGGTCCCTAACAAAGTCTACAAAGACATTGTTAAAAGTGGTGGATATCAAATCACAGTCTTGAGTTAGAATCCCATTAAGTAATTCTGGGTTTTCTTTTTTGATTTCTCAGCTCCTCTACTCTTTAGTTTGTTGAGGTTTTCCCAAATCACTTTGCCATTTCCTTTAGCTTCAATGATCACTCTGAGCAAGAACTCTGCTTTTACCTTTTTTATACTACTTACCACCTTGTTTCTCAGTGCTGTAAATAAATATCTGTCATCATTCTGAACAGACTTCAGTGCTTTTTCCAAGGAAAGATCCCATTTCTCTAGTCTGCCACCAGAGGTCCTTGTTGAGCCATGGTAGAGAGGTTTTACGTCTTGGCTTACGTTGGAATTTCCTACTAACATAAGTATTCACTTTGTCAAAAGCTGACGGAATGTTATGTCTGGGTCTTCATTGCATAACAGATCAGACCAGTTCATTTGATTTATAGCTGCATCATAGTTACTCTACTCACTTTGAGGGATTATTTGATGTTATGGTTGCACATTGATATGGTTATAACATCTCTTTCTAGTGAGTTTTCTAAACACTAATGTAGTATTTTGGTCAGATATGCAAGGACTTAGCTATTCGTTCAGGTCTGTTAATAAACACCATCCAAATTCGAGTCTGGGATGTATGTGTTACTCTGGTTGGTTCTTCTATGATTTGATTCAGGTTGAAATGGTCTGAGTTTTTTCCTGCAAGTTTTTATTTATTTGATTTATTTAACCTTTATTTAACTAGGCAAGTCAGTTAAGAACACCTTGTACCTTGTCAGCTTGGGGATTTGAACTTACAACCTTCCGGTTACTAGTCCAACGCTCTAACCACTAGGCTACCCTGCCACCCCGAAGGAAGGGAGGGGAAGACATTCAACCCCATACATTCAAGGTCATTGGTATGTTTCCATTCGATCAGATTGGATTTAATGTTATCTTCCATGTACATAAGCAAACCACCCCTCTTCCTTTTACCTGCCCCTCCTGAATGTGGAGTGTCCACGAACATTAAAGGCTAAAATAATATTTTGAACAACAAAATGAGGTCCGCCAAAGAAAAACTTGATAGAAAATTAATTTATAAGAATGCTGTAAGTACAGGAAAGGTTTCTCCAGTGGGAAATGAATATCCAACTAGTCAGTGACAACTGTGTTGAAATTGGACTTTGTGACAGCACCAAAAGACACTATTTCCTGGGCAGAAATGTAAAGGGGCAATCAGCAGTTCCAACATCCATGTTTGGACATATTACTTAATTATATGTATCCTTTGATTCTTGAAGAATATACAGTGCCTTGCGAAAGTATTCGGCCCCCTTGAACTTTGCGACCTTTTGCCACATTTCAGGCTTCAAAAATAAATATATAAAACTTTATTTTTTTGTGAAGAATCAACAACAAGTGGGACACAATCATGAAGTGGAACGACATTTATTGGATATTTCAAACTTTTTTAACAAACCAAAAACTGAAAAATTGGGCGTGCAAAATTATTCAGCCCCCTTAAGTTAATACTTTGTAGCGCCACCTTTTGCTGCGATTACAGCTGTAAGTCGCTTGGGGTATGTCTCTATCAGTTTTGCACATCGAGAGACTGAAATGTTTTCCCATTCCTCCTTGCAAAACAGCTCGAGCTCAGTGAGGTTGGATGGAGAGCATTTGTGAACAGCAGTTTTCAGTTCTTTCCACAGATTCTCGATTGGATTCAGGTCTGGACTTTGACTTGGCCATTCTAACAGCTGGATATGTTTATTTTTGAACCATTCCATTGTAGATTTTACTTTATGTTTTGGATCATTGTCTTGTTGGAAGACAAATCTCCGTCCCAGTCTCAGGTCTTTTGCAGACTCCATCAGGTTTTCTTCCAGAATGGTCCTGTATTTGGCTCCACCCATCTTCCCATCAATTTTAACCATCTTCCCTGTCCCTGCTGAAGAAAAGCAGGCCCAAACCATGATGCTGCCACCACCATGTTTGACAGTGGTGATGGTGTGTTCAGGGTGATGAGCTGTGTTGCTTTTACGCCAAACATAACGTTTTGCATTGTTGCCAAAAAGTTAAATTTTGGTTTCATCTGACCAGAGCACCTTCTTCCACATGTTTGGTGTGTCTCCCAGGTGGCTTGTGGCAAACTTTAAACGACACTTTTTATGGATATCTTTAAGAAATGGCTTTCTTCTTGCCACTCTTCCATAAAGGCCAGATTTGTGCAATATACGACTGATTGTTGTCCTATGGACAGAGTCTCCCACCTCAGCTGTAGATCTCTGCAGTTCATCCAGAGTATATCATGGGCCTCTTGGCTGCATCTCTGATCAGTCTTCTCCTTGTATGAGCTGAAAGTTTAGAGGGACGGCCAGGTCTTGGTAGATTTGCAGTGGTCTGATACTCCTTCCATTTCAATATTATCGCTTGCACAGTGCTCCTTGGGATGTTTAAAGCTTGGGAAATCTTTTCGTATCCAAATCCGGCTTTAAACTTCTTCACAACAGTATCTCGGACCTGCCTGGTGTGTTCCTTGTTCTTCATGATGCTCTCTGCGCTTTTAACGGACCTCTGAGACTATCACAGTGCAGGTGCATTTATACGGAGACTTGATTACACACAGGTGGATTGTATTTATCATCATTAGTCATTTAGGTCAACATTGGATCATTCAGAGATCCTCACTGAACTTCTGGAGAGAGTTTGCTGCACTGAAAGTAAAGGGGCTGAATAATTTTGCACGCCCAATTTTTCAGTATTTGATTTGTTAAAAAAGTTTGAAATATCCAATAAATGTCATTCCACTTCATGATTGTTTCCCACTTGTTGTTGATTCTTCACAAAAAAATACAGTTTTATATCTTTATGTTTGAAGCCTGAAATGTGGCAAAAGGTCACAAAGTTCAAGGGGGCCAAATACATTCGCAAGGCACTGTAAGTTATATATGCCTCATGCCACTGTTGTACTCCATGAGAGCCCAAAATATAAACTTGTTTTACTCCAATATTTGCATGCAAAGTAAATGTAAACAAACACTACAGAGCCTGAAAAAATTGCTATCATTTTTCTATCATGGGTGGTCAGTCCTTGCATCCATAGCTCTGTCTATGAATTTGAGAGTGGTTACATTTCAACAGATTGTTGTCTCTGCTACTGCATGACAAGCAGTAACAATGCACCAAGTCTTGAACCAACTGGACCCTGAATAGCCTCTACCCCCAAGTCATTAAACCAAATAGCTACCTGGGCTATATGCATTGACTTTATTCCTAGTTACATTACATGTACGTACAGTATCTACCTCAATTACCTTGTACCCCTGCACATCAACTCTGTACTGGTATTCCGTGTATATACTCAAGTTGGTACAATATTATTAAAAATGATTCACAGCTGTAATGGCTATCACAGGTGATTCCACCGAGCATTAACTCTGGGGGTGTGAAGACTTACAAAATGTTTCTATAGTTTTTCTTTAACTTTGAAATTGTGGAGTAGGTTGTGTAGATCGGTTTATTCCCTTTTGAGATGACATTTTAAGGAAGCAAAATGTGAACATTATGCAATGAGTGTACAGTTTCACAACCAACTGTATATGTATCTTTTTGTCAATTTCCAGTTGGGAGTGGATCTGAAGTAGGATGCAATTTCTATACCTGGCCTAGAGCGTGTTCTCTGCCCAAATAAAGCAATATTATGAGTTCCCAGTAAGCCAACCTGGTATGAATGAAATGACAATTACGCCTAGCCTGGAGCATGACATTTTGAAAAATAGTTTTGCATATTGATGTAGATAGAATCCATCTCGATCATAACAGCCTTATGTGAAAGACCTTATAGTTTTGCATATTGATGTAGATAGAATCCATCTCGATCATAACAGTCTTATGTGAAAGACCTTATAGTTTAGTGGTCTTTAATGTAATTAATAGAGGCTGTGGCCATAGAGTGTTCTGGTCTTCAAAAGCAGGGTATGCTAGTGTCATACCCTGTTAAAACATGATTTAGAATGATGGTTTAACTAATAATAATATGTGGATGTATATTTTGTATATGTTGTATGCATTTAATCAGATTTGTTTATTTTCATAAACTCTACGTTTTACTACAGCAGTTGGACCTATGTTGGTTAACTTATTATATACTGAATTGGGTTTAACTTCTTATGGCCAGGTGGGACGGTAGCATCCCACCTGGCCAACATCCGGTGAAATTGCAGAGCGCAAAATTCAAACTACAGAATTATAAATATTTAACTTTCATAAAATCACAAGTGTAATATATCAAAATAAATCTTAACTTCTTGTTAATCCAGTCGCTGTGTCAGATTTCAAAAGGGCTTTACTGCGAAAGCACACCGTGCTATTATCTGAGGACAGTGCCCCGCATACAAAATCATGAAAAACATATTTCAACCAGGCAGGTGCCTGAAAGTAAGAAATAGTGATATAAATGCCTTACCTTTGATCTTCTTCTGTTGGCACTCCAAAAGGTCCCAGATACATCACAAATGGTCCTTTTGTTCAATAATGTCCTTCTTTATATCCATAAAAAATCAGTTTAGCTGGCGCACTTCAGTCAATAATCCACCCAGTTTCCCTCCATCAAAATGCATACAAAATGAATCCCAAACGTTACTAATAATCTTTTCCAAACAAGTCAAACAATGTTTATAATCAAACCTTAGGTACCCTAATACGTAAATAAATGATTCAATTTAAGACGGAGAATCGTTGTCTTTTCCGGAGAAAAATACCAAAGAACTCTTCCACGCTCTTGGAAACAATACAGCCAAAATGGAAGCCACCTAGAAAAACTACAATTTCTGGCTCATTTTTCAAAAAACCAACAAGAAACTCTTTCTAAAGATTGTTGACATCTGGTGGAAGCCCTAGGAACTGCAATCTGGGAGGATTTTGCCTTATAATAAAAGTGACAGCCATTGAAAACAGTGGTAGGCTGAATTTCTTTGTGGGGGATGGTTTGTCCACGGGGTTTCGCCTGCCATATCAGTTCTGTTATACTCACAGACATACTTTTAATAGTTTTAGAAACTTCAGAGTGTTTTCTATCCAAATTATATGCATATCCTAGCTTCTGGGCCTGAGTAACAGGCAGTTCTCTTTGGGCATGCTTTTCATCCATACGTGAAAATACTTCCCCCTACCCAAGAAAGGTTAACTGCACTCTACTTTACTCATTTTTAACAAAATAACATTAATCGTTAAATATTTTCCCGAGAGACTCATCTCAATTTGCTTGCTGCTTGGCTAGATTAACAAATGTATTTACCACTTTCTGTCACGGTTTTCTAGGTGTGAAGAAGAGCCAAAATGCAGCGTGTAGATTGCGATCCATGTTTAATAAAACAACGTAAACACGAATCAATACAAAAACAATAAACGTAACTTGAAAACCGAAAACAGCCTATGACTAACACCTGCCTCTGATTGAGAACCATATCAGGCCAGACATAGAAATAGACAAACTAGACAATGAAAACATAGAATGCCCACTCAGCTCACATCCTGACCAACCAAAACATAGAAATATACAAAGTAAACTATGGTCAGGGTGTGACACTTTCTTTATTAATTTACAAGGTTTTTAGTTTCCTGAGAACTAATGATTGATATTGGCACATCATGTCACAGAACACGCTGTTGCTTGACATTACAGATACACCAGATTGTCCATGCTAGAATACGCTCTAGGCCAGGTATTGAATTTGCATCATACATCAGATCCTCCTTCTACAGGATATTGGCAAGCTAAACATAATTATTTCTGCTATTTTCTGCTGAAATACAAGACAACATGGCAGCACACATAACTCTATACACACTAGGGATTAATGCCAGAAACCGGGATACTGAGATTTCCTAACCAAGCTCCCTCTCGTTTCCTGTGAAAATAGAACTTTCCCAAAAAAATGGCTGATACACTGTTTCTGCAAAAGTAATTGAGGAAATAGACATTCGCAAAATTCATCCATAAGATGTTCCACTAACAATCGAGAGAGCACGTGATTGCCATGTTGATAAGCAGTCTCTCAGTCACATGAAAGGTCCAATGAATAACATTTTCTGATAATACAAAACCTAGGAGGCTCATGGTTCTCACCCCTTTCCATAGACTTACACAGTAATTATAACAATTTCTAGGGGACATCCTCCAACCTATTAGAGCTCTTGCAGTCATGAACTGACATGTTGTCCACCCAATCAAAGAATCAGAGAATCATTCTAGTACTGAAGCATAAGCTACAGCTAGCTAGCACTGCAGTACATAAAATGTGGTGAGTGGTTGAGTCAAAGAGAGAGAAACACAGTGGTTGAACAGTTTTGAACAAATTCATTTCTTTAAAAATGAAGTAGAAGCTAGAGAAAGAGAGAGAGATAGCTATATTTAGTTGTACTTTTACTTGTATTTCTAGTATCTATGTTGGCTATGAAAGTTATTTTTGCTTGTTCACAGACAGATGATATGTTCTGCACTGAAGTCAACAAACGAAGGGCAAAAGGTGAACACATAGATAGTTGCAAGAAGGAATACAACGATTAAAGTGATCATGCTGTTTTCCTTTCTTTTTTAAGGGGTGGATCAGCTTCACTATTGCATATAGATTGTGGCTTCTATTAATGTAATTGTCTGCATCATTTCAAATCCCCCATAGATTTTTTAAATAAATAAATATATATATATATATTGTTTTTTAATATATGTTCATCTATTTTTTTTCCTACCCTACCACCCTCCCTGAATTGGAGTGAACTAATGGAGGACAACACTTAATACTTATACTTCCAGCTTATGCATACACTAAATATATCAACAGCATTGGAAGACATATGGAGAAGGCTAATGTACATTTTTATGTGGATTACACTATTCTCTACTTGAGTAGCAGCAGTTTGGCTTTTGAAAAAGCTCACAACCTTTAACATCATTCAACGCATCATTCAACACGATCCGTACGATCTGAAGCTTGTTCATAATTCCTCTAAAACAAATGCCTATTATTTTCCAAAGCTAAACACTCTGAAACCATGTCATTACTACCTCGGATGGACATTCCATGGAACAAGTAATAACATTAAATTATTTAGGAGATCAGGTGGATTAGAAGTTGAGCTTCACACCCCATGTAGATAACCTTGTTGGTAAAAGCAAGCTGCGTATTGGGCTTTACTACGGGCACAATTTTGTTTTTCCTTTGCCACCATAAAATAGAGGATTCATTGTACTTTTCCATCTGTGTTGGACTATAGTAATACTATTTAAGGTCAAGCCTCAATAAATACACTGAAGGCTCTTGACTGTATCATGTGATGTCTACATTGCTACATTGCTGTCGGGTGGACATAGCTAGCAACACACAGGCTATAACACTGGTACATTCTAATATAGAAAGCCATTTTAGAAAAACTGTCATTTTATCTGCTCTCTATTAGCCCGAAATGAAAACACTTACAAGCTCAGATACCAATCTTGTTTTAAGCTAACAGTCCTGAACAAATGTACAGAGCTTGGAACAAAGTATTTTCACTAATCAGTCCCCTTGTATTGGAATTCCCTCCAAGCCAACCTAAAACTCCAGGGTCTGGTGTCCCTAGAGAAGTTCAAAGCACAAATAGATGAACAAGTTGTTGAGACATTTAGTTGTTTCTAGTTGTTATCGATGTCACTAGTCGGCGTTGCCTTATTGATGTAAGGATGTTGTTTTACCTGAAGCATTTTGATACCATAGTGAGCCTGTCTTTTGACATTTTGCATTCAGTTTTTTTCTGACCTGTGTTGTGTACATGTACATTACTGACGTGCAGCTTTTTATATTGATATATCTTCGTCTGGTTCATGTCATGTGGCTGTTTGTCTGAAACTGATGGGTTGAGCCTACCAGACGAGCTAAATTACTTCTATGCTCGCTTCGAGGCAAGCAACACTGAAGCATGCATGAGAGCATGTTCCGGACGACTGTGATTACGCTCTCCGTAGCCGATGTGAGTAAGACCTTGAAACAGGTGGATTACCAGGACGTGTACTCCGAGCGTGTGCTGACCAGCTGGCAAGTGTCGTCACTGACATTTTCAACCTGTCCATGACCGAGTCTGTAATACCAACATGTTTCAAGCAGACAGCCATAACTGTGCCCAAGAACACCAAGGTAACCTGACAAAATGACTACAGACCCGTAGCACTCACATCTGTAGCCATGAAGTGCTTTGAAAGGCTGGTCATGGCTCACATCAACACCATTATCCCAGAGACGCTAGACTCACACCAATTTGCACACTGCCTCAATAGATCCTCAGATGATGCAATCTCTATTGCACTCCACACTTCCCTTTCCCATCTGGACAAAAGGAACACCTACGTGAGAATGCTATTCATTGACTACAGCTCAGTGTTCAACACCATAGTGCCCTCAAAGCTCATCACTAAGCTAAGGTCCCTGGGACTAAACACCTCCCTATGAAACTGGATCATAGACTTCCTGACGGGCCGCCCCCAAGTGGTAAGGGTAGGTAACAACACATCTGCCACGTTGATCCTCAACACGGGGGCCCCTCATGGGTGAGTGCTCAGTTCTCTCCTGTACTCCCTGTTCACCCATGATTGCAGGCCAAGCACGACTCCAACACCATTATTAAATTTGCCGATGACACAACATTGTTAGGCCTGATCACCGACAACAATGAGACAGCCTATAGGGAGGAGGTCATAGACCTGGCAGTATGGTGCCAGGTTAACAACATCTACCTCAACGTGATCAAGACAAAGGAGATGATTGTGGACTTCAAGAAAAGGAGGGCCGAGCACGCCCACATTCTCGTCGACAGGGCTGTAGTGGAGCAGGTTGAGAGCTTCAAGTTCCTTGGTGTCCACATCACCAACAAACTATGGTCCAAACACAACAAGACAGTCGTGACGAGGGCACAACAATGCCTATTCCCCTTCAGGAGAATGAAAAGATTTGGCATAGGTCCTCAGATCCTCAAAAAGTTCTACAGCTGCACCATCGAGAACATCCTGATTGGTTGCAGCACCGCCTGGTATGGCAACTGCGATTGGTTGCATCACTGCCTGGTATGGCAACTGCTCGGCCTACGACCACAAGTTGCTACAGGGGGTAGTGCGTACACTGGGGCCAAGCTTCCTGCCATCCAGGACATCTATACCAGGCGGTGTCCGAGGAAGGCTCTAAAGATTTCCAAAGATTCCAGCCACCCTAGCAGTTTTTTTTATTGTTGCTCCTTTATTATTTGTTAGTTATCTATTTTTCATCTTAATTTTTTTTGTCCATTTATCCATTTATCCGTTTATTTTTTGTAAATACTTTCTTAACACTTATTTTTCTTAAAACGACATTGTTGGTTAAGGGCTCGTAAGTAAGCATTTCACTGTAAGGTCTACCTACACCTGTTGTTTTCGGCCTATGTAACAAATACAATATGATTTGATGCTGCTGTCTTGTTCCAGGTCTCTCTTGAATATGAGATTTTTTATTTAAACGAGACTAACCTGGTTAAATAAAGTTATAATAAAATGAATAAAAAGGTTTAATGATTGGTTTCATAAATGTGTTATGAATGGATTATGGATACAACCTTAAAATAAAGTGCTACCACCATTTATAAATTCAAGTCTATCCAAGCTCCAGGTCAGAAATTCAGTTGAAATAACTAGGAAACCATAATATTGACAGAAGTTTTGCCTGGAGGGAGGTCATAAACTTCAGGCTGTGCATGATTGCGGTTATCGCCATGGGAGTAATGTCATTTTGCTTGTTAATCGGCTGTGAGAGGTGTGGATGGGTGGGGCAGGTACAGTAGCTGCAGAAAGATTATAAAACAGGGCTGCAGAGGGCAGAGAGACGCCACACTACTACTGACGTCCAGAAGACATCATCCATATAAACAGCCATCAATCAGACAGCATCGTCCAACTGTAAGAGGTATGTTTGTTTTCACTGAGAACCTTCTTTGCAAAGGTGTATAGGAGTGGGCAGGAGTGGACTGGTAGGTGTGTGTGTGTGTGTGTGTGTGTGTGTGTGTGTGTGTGTGTGTGTGTGTGTGTGTGTGTGTGTGTGTGTGTGTGTGTGTGTGTGTGTGTGTGTGTGTGTGTGTGTGTGTGTGTGTGTGTTAACAAGTTGTGCTCTATGTGCTTTAGTAAAGGATGAAGATCCAGAGCATGTTACTGCTGTTCGCTCTAGTGGGTGTCCTGTTAGCAAGCTCCCTCAATGATGATAACTCTGAGGATGGTATGTCTTGTTTGTAAATGTGTACTACTTTACTGCCCGGATTTAATCTGATAAAATCTCATAAAATGAAAAATCTTTCTTCCTCAGCTCTCCTGCAGGAGGATGATGTAAAAAATGGAAAGGCTGCCTTTTTGGCAAAGTTGGCTACTCTGAAGACCAGCCCCTCTGAAGATGAAGCAGCATGTGAGCTATCTATCTATCTATCTATCTATCTATCTATCTATCTATCTATCTATCTATCTATCTATCTATCTATCTATCTATCTGTCTGTCTGTCTGTCTGTCTGTCTGTCTGTCTGTCTGTCTGTCTGTCTGTCTGTCTGTCTGTCTGTCTGTCTGTCTAACAGTAAATTGTCAACGGGAGGTTAGCAGAGGGTGGTAGGAAATGCGGAGGGAGTAACATGGCTAACTCCATCTCTTCAGTTAATTAGCATCATGTTTCGTAGAGGGAAAATATTTTTTAAATGGTAGTCAAATACTGGTCTTACAACAGTAAGTTTAAAAGGTAGTCACTTATAATTGTGATATGTTTTGAACATTTTGGAGTCATTTTCAAATGTTTAGCTTTTAAAAAAGGTATTTTCCATAAAGATGATTTAAAACTCTATTCAACAGTTTGGGGCGAGCTTTGGAACGTAGCCAAGGACCTTGTTGGGTGAGAAGCGACCAGCATGGGGATGCCAAGGATCCTTTTCAGTCTCAATATGAAATCAGCTATCACCTCTGAAGTCATCACTAACATTACCTCAGTGAATCATTCCAACAGCCATCAATCAATGATTGTCAAAAAACAACAACAGTAATACAGTTAATTGGTACTTTGGTACTGAGAAGAACTCATCAACATTCTGAAGAATATATGTTTTATCCATGAACATGTACTTTATGTCCTGACACAGGATAGTTGGTTGGTCAAGTTAGTGGATAAATAATTGTATGGTTGTATGGTTGACTTGACATATTGTGATCCTCCAATAAACTATCAAGCACAAGACATGTTTAGTCGTTTTTTATTTATCTTACATGTTTAGCAGTGTTTCAATTACATCATACATGTTTCATAATATTGTTTTATTTTGTGTTTCTATTCAGTGTGAACAATGTGAACTTGACCATAATACAGATGCAGTGCACGCAGAGCAAATTACATCAGATTACACTGGGCAGTAATAGTTGTACACATATCCACACACACTAGACGTACAGTCTTGAGAGTTAGCTTCATTGAGTGAGCTTGATAACAGCAGTAACATATCCCGGATCTTCTAATAAGCTTCTAATAATCCCGAATTCAAAATGGGGAAAATAACATTTGTCACTTATCTACACACATTACCCCCATAATGACAAAGTGAAAGCATTTTTATAGATATTTTTGCTAATTTATTGAAAATGAAATACAGAAATATCTAATTTACATAAGTATTCACAACAAATGTTGGAATCACAGTTGGCAGTTATTAAAGAGTCTTTCTGGATAGGTCTCTAAGAACTTGCACACATGGATTGTACAATATTTGCCAATTATATTATCTTCTTAATTCTTCAAGCTCTGTCAAATTGGTGCTTGCTGCGGCCCGCTACCAGATCATTGGGGTGGCAGGGTAGCCTAGTGGTTAGAGCGTTGGACTAGTAACCGGAAGGTTGCATGTTCAAATCCCGAGCTGACAAGGTAAAAATCTGTTGTTCTGCCCCTGAACAGGCAGTTAACCCACTGTTCCTAGACCGTCATTGAAAATAAGTGTTTGTTCTTAACTGACTTGCCTAGTTAAATAAAGGTAAAAAAAAATAAAAATGCAGCTAGCTAGCTGCTATCTGAGTGGCTACTCCTGGCTAACGTCCCTGTCCTGAAGCAAGCACCAGTTAGCCTGGAGATAGCTCAGAGCTAGGCCCACCTTCTGTCTAGCTGAAGATGTCCATCAGCCAATTTTATGGGCTACAATACCTAGTTTGCCAAATGGGCTGGACCCTGAACCGTCCGCAGACGTAACCACCTGACTCTTCCATTGCGACGCCCCCCTAAGGCCCTACTGCTAGCCTGCTAGCCCTGGCCTGCTAGTTGTCTAAATCGGCATGTCTCCAGCTCACTGAACCCTATGATCACTCGGCTATGCATGCCTCTCCCAAATTTCAATATGCCTTGTCCATTGCTGTTTTGGTTAGTAATTATTGTCTTATTTCACTGTAGAGCCTCCAGCTCTGCTCAATATGCCTTAGCTAGCCTTTTTGTTCCACCTCCTACACATGCGGTGACCTCACCTGGTTAAAATGGTGTCTCTAGAGACAAAACCTCTCTCATCGTCACTCAGTGCCTAGGTTAACCTCCAACGTTTTCACATCCTACCATCTGTACATTATGCCTTGAATCTATTCTTCTGCGCCCAGAAACCTTCTCCTTTTACTCTCTGTTCCGAACACACTAGACGAGTAGTTCTTATAGCCTTTAGCCGTACCATTATCCTACTCTTCCTCTGTTCCTCTGGTGATGTAGAGGTTAATCCAGGCCCTGCAGCGCCGAGCTCCGCTCCCATTCCCCAGATGCTCTCATTTGCTGACTTCTGTAACCATAAAAGCCTTGGTTTCATGCATGTTAACATCAGAAGCCTCCTCCCTAAGTTTGTTTAATTTACTGCTTTAGCACACTCTGCCAACCCAGATGTCCTAACCGTGTCTGAATCCTGGCTTAGGAAGGACATCAAAAATCCTGAAATTTCCATCCCTAACTATAACATTTTCCGACAACATAGAACCGCCAAAGGGGGCCGAGTTGCAATCTACTGCAGAGATAGCCTGCAGAGTTCTGTCATACTATCCAGGTCTGTGCCCAAACAATTAGAGCTTCTACTTTTAAAAATCCACCTTTCCAGAAACAAGTCTCTCACCGTTGCCGAAGCCTCCCCCATTTCTCCTTCACCCAAATCCAGATAGCTAATGTTCTGAAAGAACTGCAAAATCTGGACCCCTACAAATCAGCTGGGCTAGACAATCTGGACCCCTCTCTTTCTATAATTATCCGCCTTGCTTAACATGCTTAATTTTCTATTCTTTCTCTGTTTTCTTTCTTTTTGCATTGTTGGGAAGGACCGTTAGTAAGCGTTTCACTGATAGTCTACACCTGTTGTTTATAAAACATTTGACAAATACAATAATATTTTATTTGATCCCTCAATTGTTACTGAAACAGGGGCTGGGAATACACTTTGTTATTGTTTCTACTGCTGATTGCCTACTTAAAAATACTATAATATTCACAAAACAACACCCATTGTCTTATACCCATGTCTGTGATCTGGCTGTAATCGTTTAAGACTGTCTGAGAGATATATGAAAGCTGAGTAAAACATCAGGGATGACCACGCAATAATTGTGTATGATCTTTTATGTAGAAAAACCCTTAAGAATATTTTCCACCAAGTTACTTCATTCCTCAGTGGCAACATGTACAGACACAAACATGGGGAATGGGATACAGTCGTATTTTCAGTGGGATAATACATTTTTATTATCTCAAAGACACCAGAATGCCTTTCCAAGGAGTCTTGAGTGTTCTTAAGTGATCCATCCTGACAAGTCCTGACTGAAATTTGCATAAATATCAGAGACAAGGTTTGAATATTTCTGTCCATCAATGACCACCATGCAAATGTATTGAGCTTGAACAGTTTTGACAAAAATATTGGATAAAATGCAATAATAGTTGTGCAAAGTTGGTACAATATTATTCAAAATGATTCACAGCTGTAATGGATACCAAATGTGCTTCCACCAAGCATTTACTATAGGGGTATGAAGACTTACAAAATGTTTCTATCATTTTTCTTTACCTTTTAAATCGTGGAGTAGGTCGTGTAGATCGGATTATTCCATTTTGAGATAAAATGTTAACAAAGCAAAATGTGAACACTGTCCCAGGGGTGTGGAGAGTTTCACTACCGACTTTACATGTATTGTGATGGTTCAGTGACCAGCCGGAGGAAGACAACATGACAGCTCCCTCCTCGGGTGACAGGTACTCAGTTTAGCAAGGAATGAGTCTACACTTTCTGTCGTTTTCCCAAGGTGTTTGCTGCATTGTGATGTATTTGTAGGCATATCATTGGAAAATTGACCATAAGAGACTACATTCACCAGGTGTCCGCTCGGTGTCCTCCATCGAAACTATTGCGTAATCTCCAGGTGCGTGCATTTTTCCATTTTGAACAGAGGAGAAACCAAACTGCCACGAGTGATTTATCATCGAATAGATATGTGAAAAACACCTTGAGGATTGATTCTAAACATTTGCCATGTTTCTGTCGATATTATGGAGTTAATTTGGAAAAAAGTTTGCATTGTAATGACTGAATTCTTTGTTTTTTTTTCTTAGCCAAACGTGATGAACCAAACGGAGCGATTTCTCCTACACAAATAATATTTTTGGAAAAACTGAACATTTGCTATCTAACTGAGAGTCTCCTCATTGAAAACATCCGAAGTTCTTCAAAGGTAAATTATTTTATTTGAATGCTTTTCTTGTTTTTGTGAAAATGTTGCCTGCTGAATGCTAGGCTTAATGCTATGCTAGCTATCAATACTCTTACACAAATGCTTGTGTAGCTATGGTTGAAAAGCATTTTTTGAAAATCTGAGATGACAGTGTTGTTAACAAAAGGCTAAGCTTGTGAGCCAATATATTTATTTCATTTCATTTGCGATTTTCATGAATAGTTAACGTTGCGTTATGGTAATGAGCTTGAGGCTATAATTACGCTCCCGGATACGGGATTGCTCGTCGCAACAGGTTAAAGTAGCTGGAGTTGAGTCAGTATATTGGCAGCAGCCACTCAATGTTCGTGGTGGCTGTTTAACAGTCTGATGGCCTTGAGATAGAAGCTGTTTTTCAGTCTCTTGGTCCCTGCTTTGATGTACCTGTACGGACCTCCCCTTCTGGATGATAGCAGGGTGAACAGGCAGTGGCTCAGGTGGTTGTTGCACTTGATGATCTTTATGGCCTTCCTGTGACATCGGGTGGTGTAGGTGTCCTGGAGGGCAGGTAGTTGACCCCCGGTGATGCGTTGTGCAGACCTCACTACCCTCTGGAGAGCCTTACGGTTGTGGGCGGAGCAGTTGCCGTACCAGGCGGTGATACAGCCCGACAGGATGCTCTCGATTGTGCATCTGTAAAAGTTTGTGGGTGCTTTTGGTGACAAGCCAAATTTCTTCAGCCTCCTGAGGTTGAAGAGGTGCTGCTGCGCCTTCTTCACCACGCTGTCTGTGTGGGTGGACCAATTCAGTTTGTCCGTGATGTGTACGCCGAGGAACTTAAAACTTACTACCCTCTCCACTACTGTCCCGTCGATGTGGATAGGGGCGTGCTCCCTCTGCTGTTTCTTGAAGTCCACGATCATCTCCTTTGTTTTGTTGACGTTAAGTGTGAGGTTATTTTCCTGACACCACACTCTGAGGGCCCTCACCTCCTCCCTGTAGGCAATCTCGTCGTTGTTGGTAATCAAGCCTACCACTGTAGTGTCGTCTGCAAACTTGATGATCGAGTTGGAGGCGTGCATGGCCACGCAATCGTGGGTGAACAGGGAGTACAGGAGAGGGCAGGGTGGAGATGTTACCTACCCTCACCACCTGGGGGCGGCCTGTCAGGAAGTCCAGTACCCAGTTGCACAGGGCGGGGTCGAGACCCAGGGTCTCAAGCTTGATGATGAGTTTGGACGGTAGTATGGTGTTAAATGCTGAGCTGTAGTCGATGAACAGCATTCTTGCATAGGTATTCCTCTTGTCCAGATGGGTTAGGGAAGTGTGCAGTGTGGTTACGATTGCTTCGTCTGTAGACCTATTGTGGCGGTAAGCAAATTGGAGTGGGTGTAGCGTGTCAGGTAGGGTGGAGGTGATATGGTCCTTGACTAGTCTCTCAAAGCACTTCATGATGACGGAAGTGAGTGCTAGTCGTTTAGTTCAGTTAAACTGTGTCTGAGCAGTTGAATTACGACTCTACTTTGCCTCTACACTGACGCTTAGCTTGTTTGATTGTCTTGCGGAGGGAATAGCTACACTGTTTGTATTCGGTCATGTTTCCGGTCACCTTACCCTGGTTAAAAGCAGGGGTTCGCGCTTTCAGTTTCGCGCGAATGCTGCCATCAATCCACGGTTACTGGGTTGGGAATGTTTTAATAGTTGCTGTGGGTACGACATCGCTGATGCACTTGCTAATAAACTCGCTCACTGAATCAGCGTATTTGTCAATGTTGTTGTTTGACGCAGTGCGGAACATATCCAAATCCACGTGATCAAAGCAATCTTGAAGCGTGGAATCAGAATGGTCGGACCAGCGTTGAACAGACCTAAGCACGGGAGCTTCCTGTTTTAGTCTGTCTATAGGCTGGGGGCAACAAAATGGAGTCGTGGTCAGCCTTATATGCGTTGCGGAAGTTAGAATAACAATGATCCAGGGTTTTACCAGCCCTGGTAGCACAATCAATATGCTGAGAGAATTTAGGAAGTCTTGTTTTCAGATTAGACTTGTTAAAATCCCCAGCTTCAATCAATGCCGCCTCAGGATATGTGGTTTCCAGTGTACATAGAGTCAAATAAAGTTAGTTCAGGGCCGTCGATGTGTCTGCTGGGGGGGAATATATGCGGCTGTGATTATAATCGAAGATAATTCTCTTGGTAGATAATGCGGTTGACATTTGATTGTGAGGAATTCTAAGTCAGGTGAACAGAAGAACTTGAGTTCCTGTATGTTGTTATGATCACACCAAATCTCGTTAATCATAAGGCATACCCCCCCTGCCCCTCTTCTTACCAGAAAGATGCTTGTTTCTGTCGGCGCGATGCGTGAAGAAACCAGCTGGCTGTACCGACTCCGATAACGTGTCTCGAGTGAGCCATGTTTCCGTGAAGCAAAGAACGTTACAGTCTCTTATGTCTCTCTGGAATGCTACCCTTGCTCGGATTTCATCAACCTTGTTGTCAAGAGACTGGACATTGGCGAGTAGTATGCTCGGGAGCGGTGCGCGATGTGCCCGTCTCCGGAGCCTGACCAGAAGACTGCTTCGTCTGCCCCTTTTATGGCGATGTTGTTTTGGTTCCCCCTGCTGGGATCCGATCCATTGTCCTGGGTGGTGGACAAAACACAGGATCCGCTTCGGGAAAGTCGTATTCCTGGTCGTAATGATGGTGAGTTGACTTTGCTCTTATATCCAGTAGTAGTAAAACCTAAGATTACCTGGGGTACCAATGTAAGAACTTACATGTAAAAAAAGAAAATACAGTTTCCAAGGTAAGTGAAGCGAGGCGGCCATCTCTGTCGGAGTCGGAAGGTCCGAACTAGCATTCAGAGATCGTAGGATGCCCAACGTTAGCGCTCGGATTCCACGTCTGTCGGAGGACGACGATGTGGAGGCCTTTCTTCTGACCTTCGAACAATCACCACAGGGACAGAGATGGCCTCAGGATGACTGGGATTGATTACTGGCTCCCTTGCTCACAGGCAAAGCATAGGCGGCGTACTACGACATTGAGGAAGGGGCTGCCGTGGATTACGCATGTTTGAAGGCAGAGATTCAGTCTCACTATCAGCTGAACCCAGGATGCCGGCCTCAAAAGTTTCAGTCACTGAGGGGCCAGCTCTACCAACATATCCGTCTGGTAAGGGTATACAAATGCTACGCCACAGCCCGAGTCAGCTTCCATACCCCTGCCGGGAAGACCACCCTGATCCTGGAGGTTGTTCCCCAAATGAAGGTACCGGTGCTACTTGGGAGGGACTGCCCCCTGTTCAAGTTTCTGTTGAAGAAGGCACAGTGAGGGAGTGGCCCCAATAGAGCAAGGAGACCAAACAACCCTAATCGCCATGCGCTGGCGCACTCAGAGCCCACCCAAAGTTGCACATTGCATGGGAAGGGACGGGATGAGGCTAAGAAGGTGTGGCAGGGCAACAGGGATTCCTCGTCAGACATGGCGGGGAAAAGGAGACTCCCCTGATGACTGACTGAGGCACTTGTTCCAGGAAACCACGGAGGAGGACACCTGGACGGCTTTGAAGAGCGACCCGGAGGGAGCCGGATCTAACCAGATCCCTGTCCTGAGTCAAGTCGACGAGCTCCAGGTGGAGCAGTTACACCAGGTTTTTCAGGAGTCATCGAGACACAGCACGCGGAGGGTGTTTAGCACGGAGTCATCAGACCCCAACCAGGAGCACAGCCTCACTCGCTCCAAGGCGCACAACTTTACCCTGTCGGAAGTGCTAATGGGCCAATTCGGAACTGCCTAACACTGGGACCCCGACCTTCGGTAGGCTATGCAGAAGGTGAAGAGGATAGATGGGAGGAGTATCGGCTCGGAAGGTGGGCAAACTTAGAGGGGTAGAACAGGAACTGTTAATGGTGCCTCTTTTATACAGAGATGTTGTGTTACACATGGCCCATACATATTTACTGGAGTTCACCTCGCTAGGGACCACCGAATGGATGCGAGGGCGTTTCTATTGGCTGAGGATTACTCAATCTGTCACAAAGTTTGCAAATCTTGTGACACCTGCCAACCTACTGCTCCTAAGCGAACATACCATAACCCTCTTATCCCTTTCCCAATTATAGAGACCCCGCTTGAACGCATAGCCATGGACATGAGTTAATCTTGGTGGTGGTGGACTTTGCAACAAAGTTCCCAGAGGCTATTCCCCTGAGGTTGATGGCAACGAAAGCCATTGCGAAAGAGCTGTATCTCATGTCATCCCGAGTGGGACTCCTGGCCACAATCCATGACCAACCAGGGCACACCATTCATGTCCAGACTCTTCAAGGACCTGTGTCAGTTATACCGGGTCAAACAAATAAGGACCCGTGTGTACCACCTCCAGACGGATGGGCTGTGTGAATGCCTGAATAAAACCATCAATAGCATGATTTACAGGGTGGTTTACCGGGATGGGACGAATTGGGATATGTTGTTGCCCCTCCTCATGTTTGCGCTCCGGGATGTCCCCTAGGCGTCCACTGGCTTCTCTTCTTTTGAGCTGCTCTATATGTGGCCCTGTCGCAGCATCCTTGACTTGACTAAGGAGGCCTGGGAGATGCAACCCCGCCTGTACCGTTCCCTCATTGAACACGTCACATTCATGAAGTACTGAATGGCAGCGATATGGCCGGTGGTGAGGGAAACTCAAGCCTGGTTGTACAATAGAAGGGCCCAGCCATGACAGTTCCGCCCAGGAGATAAGGTACTCCACCTAATTCCCACTCTGGAACACAGGACCCGGGCTCAGTGGCAGGCCCAAGTCAGCCAGGACGACAGCGCCCTCAGCAGATATACCACATTAGCCTGTTGAACGCATATTTGGAACGAGAGGCACAGGTGCTAATGAGGCAGATGAAGAGGAACGCCCACCAGAAAAGGTGCCTTTTGTCACCACTCTTACAACCTTGAAAATCTTCTATACCTGGCCTAGAGCGTGTTCTCAGCCAAGATAAACCAATATTATAAGTTCCCAGTAAGCCAACCTGGTTAGCCTGAAATGAAAGTTCCGCCTAGCCTGGAGCACGACATTTAGACATTTTGTTATGCATGTTGATGTGGACAGAATCCATCTCGATCATAACATTCTCATGTGAAAGACCTTATAGTCTTGTGTTCTTTAATGTGATAACAGAGGCTGTGGTCATGGAGTGTTGTGGTCTTCAAAGGCCCATTATCTGCTAGGAACATGGTAAATAAAGACAGTGGTGAAGTTAATTAATTAATTTATTTTAACTTAACAGGTTTTTGGTTTACTGGGAACTAATGAATGATATCTGTGTATTTTGGCACAGAACACACTGTTGCCTTACATTACAGTTACACCAGGTTGTTGGGGCCAGAACACGCTCTAGGCCAGGTATTGAATTTGCATCATACATCAGATAATACCGATACTGCAAGTTAAACATAAATACTTTCTAAGGCGATTTTCAATAATTCCAAGGACTATTTACTCAGTGGCATCCTGCTGAATTACAAGTAAACATGACAGCATACATAACTCTATACGTGCTAGGGATTAATCCCAGAATCCGGGATCCTAAGAATTCCTGACCAAGCTCACTCCCATTTCCTTTGAAAAATAGTCATTTCCAACAAAATAGATCATACACCGTTTCTGCAAAAGTAATTGAGGAAATAGACATTCGCAACACAAATCATTATGATGTTACACTGACAATAGAGAGAGCACGGGATCGCCGTGTTGATAAGCAGTCTCTCAGTCACATGAAAGTTGCTATGTATAACTTTTTCAGTTAACTTCTGTGTCTCCATTTTCACAGACACTCAAATATAACGTATGTGAATACTTTTAATTTACTTGGCCTATTGACCAACAAGACACCCTCTTCTTCTTCTTCTTCTTCTTCTTCTTCTTCTTCTTCGTCTTCAGTGAAATGGTCAAGAAACTCTGCGGAATCATCAGCTTGTCATCGAAATGTCAGTCATCTGTAATCACATCCTGAACAATGGATTAAAGTGAGTTAAAATAAAATAATATTCTGACTCAATTGAGTCTTTTTGGAATTCTTTCTTGGTATGCGCTTTTCACATTTCTGTTTGATACTTTTTTTAATGGTTTTTCTACTTCACAAACAACACAATACAAAAAAACAACAAAACACTCACTCACATACCATAAAGGGATGTATCTAGATAGTTCTCTACTCCAGTTTGTTATTGAGGGAAATACGAGGCTTTCCAATTGATGGTTATACATTTGTGCAGCAATTAGACTTAGATAACACATCTTTCTCTGAAATTGATCTCAAGTATTTACATTTCTCAACAGACATCATCATGGAGATGGATGAATATAAATTGTTGACAAAATGAAATGATAGCACAGACATTATCACAAAATGGTGTCAGTTTGTTGCAGGACCACAGCATATGAAATAGGGTTCCTTTGTGTTTTTTGCATCTCCAACAGAGATGTGACATTTCTGGGTGCATTACATGCATTTTGGCAAGAGTGTAGTAAGTCCAATAAATTGTCTTAAATTAAAATAGCACCTTAGGTTGTAGGAACAGGTATGAGCATTTTCACATATCTGTGACCAATGATTCTCCTCAATTTCTTCCTTTAGATCTTTTCCCATTTTTTCATAATGGGTTCTGAACCACCAGGTAGAGTTTCAATCAACACTGTATTTAACATGGCTATCAACTTCTTTGGCGTATTAGCTTCATTCAGTATTTTTCTATGCCAGATGCCTTAGGTTTGTCCATATTCTGTTGAAACGATTCAATAAGATTTCTGAGTTATAAGAACTTAAAGAAATCGGCTTTGGATAATCCAAGTCTTTCTTGTAATTGAATGACTGACAGTAGAGATCCGTCACAGTACACATTCACAAAATTCCTGATGCCACTTTGGAACCAGGAAGGAACGGTGATGTCATTAAACACTCGAGGTAAGGTGGGGTTATTCCAAATAGTGGTGCTGGCGATATTGGTTCTTTCCACTTTATTAATCTGTGTACTTTTTCCAAAATACAAATGGAATTGAGAATCATTGCGTCATCTGTTTTTTCTTCAACACCTTGGACTTGAAGTAGTTAATATATTTTATATCTTACGGTATTACTGTTGTGGCTTTGATACCCCTCCTTGCACAAGGATAGTCTGCTGTCCATTGTTTAAGTCAATGCAGTTGTGCAACCCAGTAATAGATCTTCATGCAAAGTGTTTCAAGATCTCCAGCTTTATAGGGCAAGTGTAAAACTATCAATTTGACATGAGGTCTTTCCATTCCAAATAAAGTTGGAGAGCAGGCCATTTATTTTATGTAAAAAGTTGGATGGAATTGAAACTGGCAGGGCTTGGAGTAAATACATCAACATTGGAAATATATTCATTTTGATTATGTTGACCCTACCTAACATAGAAATAGGGAGATTTCTTCATCTCTGAAGATCGGATTCAATCTTATCTATTAAAGGAAAGTAATTGATTTTAAATGCCTAATCCAGACTGCATGGCATCAGTACAGTCAGGTATTTCATATACACTACATGAACAAATGTATGTGGACACCTGCTCATCAAACAATTCATTCTAAAATCACGGGCATTAATATGGAGTTGGTCCCACCTTTTCTGCTATTACAGCCTCCACTCTTCTTGGAAGACTTTCCACTCAATGTTGAAACATTACTGTGTGGACGTGCTCCCGTTCAGCGACCAGAGCATTGTTGAGGTCGGGCACTGATGTTGGTCGATTAGGCCTGGCTCGCCGTCGGTGTTCCAAATGATTCCAAAGGTGATCAATGGCGTTGAGGTTAGGGCTCTGTGCAGGCCAGTCACGTTCTTCCACACAGATGTTGACAAACCATTTCTGTATGGACCTCACTTTGTCCAAAGGGTCATTGTCACGCTGAAACAAGAAAGGCCTTTCCCTAAACTGTTGCCACAAAGTTGGAAGCACAGAATCGTCTCAAATGTCATTGTATGCTGTAAAGTTAAGATTTCCTTTCAATAAAACTAAGGTCCCTAGACTGAACAATAAAAAACAGCTCCAGACCATTATTCCTCCTCCACCATCTTTACAGTTGGCACTATGCATTGGGGCAGATAGCGTTCTCCTGGCCAGATAGTAACGAGTGATTCAACACTCCAGGTAACGCATTTCCTCTGCTCCAAAGTCCAATGGCAGCAAGCAAAATGGCAGCAGTACAATATGGTAGCAGCACAAAACATGGTACAAACGTTATTGGGCACAGAAAACAGCACAAAGGGCAAGAAGGTAGAGACAACAACAATATCACGCAAAGCAGCCACAACGGACATTAGGAGTGTCCACGTTCCAGTCGCTAGCTGCAGCGAACTGAAAAGATGAGCTAACCAGGGATGTGAGTGCTTTGGGGACCTTTAACAGAATGTGACTGGCAGAACGTGTGTTGTATGTGGAGGATGAGGGCTGCAGTAGATATCTCAGATAGGAGGGAGTGAGGCCTAAGAGGCTTTTATAAATAAGCCTCGACCAGTGGGTCTTGCGATGGGTATACAGAGATGACCAGTTTACAGAGGAGTATAGAGTGAAATTATGTGTCCTATAAGGAGCATTGATGGCAAATCTGATGGCCGAATGGTAAAGAACATCTAGCCGCTTGAGAGCACCCTTACCTGCCGATATATAAGTTATGTCTCTGTAATGAAGCATGGGCGGGATGGTCATTTGAATCAGGATAAGTTTGGCAGCTGGGGTGAAAGAGGAGTGATTAGAGGAAACCAAGTCTAGATTTAACTTTAGCCTGCAGCTTAGATGTGTGCTGAGAGAAGGACAGTGTACCATACTCCCAATTAGTTGTATGGGGGTGACTGCCTGAAGCTCTAAACCAAACCCTCAGAGGTAGTAATCATACCTGTGTGTAGAGGGGCATTCTTCTTACCAAACCCCATTACATTTGTTTTGGAGGTGTTCAGAACAAGATTAAGGGCAGAGAAAGCTTGTTGGACACAAAGAAAGCTTTGTTGTAGAGCATTTAACACAAAATCCGGGAAGGGGCCAGCTGAGTATAAGGTTGCATATAAATCATCTGCATATAAATGGATGAGGGTGCTTTCTACTGCCTACTTTATGTAACTTTATACAACTTTTGGACAAATACAGTCCCTTCAGAAAGTATTCACATACATTGACTTTTTCCAAATTTTGTTAAGTTACAAAGTGGAATGAAAATGGATTAAATTGTAATTTTCTTGTCAACGATCTACCAAAATATACTGTTATGTCAAAGTGGAAGAAAAATGATAAAAAGTCTAATTAATAAATGTGAAATAAAACGCTAATATATTTTGATTAGATAAATATTCATCCCCCTGAGCCAATATTACTATGACGCCGGAGGGGTGGGCTGCCGTCTTATCGGCTCTTAACCAACTATGCTATTATGTTTGTTTTTTCGCGCTGTTCGTAACTTGTTTTGTACATAATGTTGCTGCTACTGTCTCTTATGACCGAAAAGAGCTTCTGGATATCAGAATTGTGATTGCTCACCTCAAACTGGACAAAGAGTTTTTCTTCAATGAGTCAGACGGGAAAGATATACTACTACAAACACCCGACCAAGCCCAGGTCCCTGTGATTCACTGAGAAAGGAATCTGAGATTTTGTGGAAAAAGATCAGGGATTCTAAGGATCAGGTGAGAGGCTAATCTGTCCTTGCCTTCCGTCCAGCTAGCTAATGTTCGAACACTGGGAAAATAAATTGGACGAGCTGAAAGCACGGAAATCCTCCCAACAGGACATGAAAAACTGTAATATATTTTGTTTCACCGAGTTGTTTCTGCACGACGACGTTAAGATTATACAGCTGGCGGGGTATACACTTCATTGGCAGGACAGAACAGCAGCCTCTAGTAAGACACCAGGTGGGGGCATATGCATATATGTGAAAAACAGCTAGTGCATGATTTCTAAGGAAGTCTCAAGGCTTTGCTCACCTGAGGCGGAGTATCTCATGATAACCTGTAGACCACACTATCTAGCTAGAGTTTCCATTTGTATTTTTCGTAGCTGTCTTCATACCACCACAGACCGATGCTGGCACTAATACCGCGCTCAATCAGCTTCATACCACCATAAGCAAACAGGAAAACGCTCATCCAGAGGGGGTGCTCCTAGTGGCCGGGGACTTTAATGCAGTGAAACTTAAATCAGTTTGATATAATTTCTATCAGCATGTTAAATGTGCAACCAGAGGAAATGTTTGTCTGTGGAGATTGCATGGCTGTTATTTATTTAACTAGGCTTGTCAGTTTTGTCACGTTCTGACCTTTATTTCCTTTGCTTTGTCGTTATTTAGTATGGTCAGGGCGTGAGTTGGGGTGGGCAGTCTATGTTTGTTTTTCTCTGATTTTGGGATTTCTATGTTTCGGCCTAGTATGGTTCTCAATCAGAGGCAGGTGTCGTTAGTTGTCTCTGATTGAGAATCATTCTTAGGTAGCCTGGGTTTCACTGTTTGTTTGTGGGTGTTTGTTTCCGTGTCTGTGTTTGTCGCCACACGGTACTGTTTCGGTTTGTTCACGTTTATTGTTTTTGTATTGATAGTGTTCAGTTTATGTTTTTAAATAAACAACCATGGACACTTACCACGCCGCATCTTGGTCCGATCCTTGTTACACCTCTTCAGAGGATGAGGAAGAAATCAGCCGTTACAAGTTTAGAACAAATTATTATTTACAATGACGGCCTACCAAAATGCAAAAGGCCTCCTGCGGGGACAGGGCTGGGAAAAAAAATTTCTAATAAAACACGACAAGAAAGACAACACAACACTACATAAAGAGAGACCTAAGACAATAACATAGCAAGGCCAATCCAGGACCTCTGTACCAGGCGGTGTCAGAGGAAGGCCCTAGTCATAGGCTGTTCTCTCTACTATCGCACGGCAAGCGGTAGCAGAGCACCAAGTCTAGGTCCAAGAGGCTTCTAAACAGCTTCTACCCCCAAGCCATAAGACTTCTGAACATCTAATCAAATGGCTACCCAGACCACTTGCATCTAATACTCTGCTGGTACTCTCTGTTATTTAACTATGCATATGTCACTTGAATAACTCTACCCACATGTATATATGGCGTCAATTACCTCGACTCACCGGTGCCCCCCCGCACATTGACTCTGTACCGGTACCCCATGTATATTGCCTCGCTATTGTTATTTTTCTGCTGCTCTTTAATTATTTGTTACTTTATTTATTTTTTTTTTAAACTGCAATGTTGGTTAAGGGCTTGTAAGTAAGCACTTCACTGTAAGGTCGACACCTGTTGTATTCGGGGCATGAGACAAACGAAATGTGATTTGATTTGAAGGCTTTCGTTTTGTCACTAACAAGCGACATCTAATTGACCGTTGAGATCTCTGCAGTGCTGTCTGGTGGACATAGCTAGCAAAACACAGACTTAAACACGGGTTCATTCTTATTTAGTGTTGTGTACATGTACTTTACTGGCATGCTGCTTTTTTATATTGATATATTTTATTCTGGTTGATGTCATTTGACTTTGTGCCTTTGCCTGAAACTGATGTGTTGATGCTGCTGTCTTGTTCCAGGTCTCTCTTGAATATGTAATTTTAATCTCAACAAGACTAACCTGATTAAATAAAGTTTAAACAAAATCAATAAAAAGGTTTAAGTAAGTTTAAAAGGTAGTCACTTATAATTGGAATTTGTATTGAAAATGTTGAAATCATTTTCAAATGTTTAGCTTTTTAAAAATGTATTTTCCATAAAGCATATTCAAAAATGTATTCCACAGTTTGGGGCGAGCTTTGGAACATAGCCAAGCAATTTATTGGATGAGAAGCGACCAGAATGTGTACGCCAGGGATCCTTTTCAGTCTCTATATCGAATCAGCTATCACCTCTGACATCATCACTAACATTACCTTCAATGAATCATTCCAACATCCACCCATCAATCAATCAAACAAAAAAACGAAACAGTGTTGAACTTGGTTGGTACTAAGGGAACTGAGAAGAACTCATCAACATTCTGAGGAATATATGTTTTATCCATAAACATGTACTTTGTGTCCTTATACATGATAGATGATTGGTGAAATTAGTGGATAAATAATGATGGTCAGAATTTCTGGTGGCAATGTTGTTTGGTTGACGTGTCATATTGTGATCCTCCAATAAACTATCAAGCATTACACATGTTTAGTAGTTTTTTAGATTAATCTTACATGTTTAGCAGCTTCAAGTACATCATACATATAATATTGTTTCATTCCATGTTATAATGTGAACATGGCCAATATACAGGTGCATGCAGAGCAAATTATTTCTGATTTCGCTGGGCAGTAATAGTAGTACACATACATGTACTGTCCTGAGAGTATGGGTATTGAATGAGCTTGATAACATCACTCCCACTAGCAGGAACAGCAGTAACACACCCTGCATCTTCAACTATGTACCTTGTCAGCTCAGGGATTCGATCCAGCAACCTTTTGGTTACTGGCCTAACTCTCTAACCACTAGGATACTGTAAAGCCAGTTAGAATCACCTATGGAATTGTTTCAAGATGGTCATACCAAGGATCATTTAGTTATTGATTTTGAATATTAGGACCCCTTTAGGAACAACAAAAAAACGAATAAAAAAATGAAACATTGAATTTGGCCTTACTGCTATTATCCCATAGAAATGCGTGAACAGATTAATTCATGGAAAAACAATCAAAAAAATGTTCTGCAGGAATCTGTGTCTGTCCTGAGAGGCGTAAGAACGATAAGGAAAAGTTGTAGTTTTTGACACAAATTTAACCCCTTTTTTTGGCACCGAAATTCTTCCATATATACAGAGCTTTCAAAAAGTGTTCATACACCTTCATGTATTCCACATTTTGTTGCATTACATCCTGAATTCAAAATGGATTAAATCGATTATTTTGTCACCAATCTACACACAATACCGCATAATGACAAAAAAATGTGTTTTTAGACAGTTTTGCTAATTTATTGAAATGAAATACAGATCTACCTCATTTACATAAGTATGCACACCCCTGAGTCAATACATGTTAGAATCACCTTTGGCAGTGATTCTTTCTGGGTAAGTCTCTAAGAGCGTTTACACACCTGGATTGTACAAAATTTGTCTGTAATATTATATTCAAAATTCTTCAAGCTCTGTCAAATTGGTTGTTGATGTCAGGTCTACTCCAGCTCCCCTCTCCGGCGCTCGATGTCGCCGGTCTGCTCCATTACACACACCTGGCAACCTTCATTACACCACCTGTAAGCTCATCATTAGGCACACCTGGACTTCACCTCCCTGATTACTCCCCCATTGTCTAGCACTCTGTTGGTATCACTCATCAGACACAACAATTTGTGTAGTTACTCTATGTTTATTCTTATTAACTTCTTGGTGACAAGGGGGCAGTATTGAGTAGCTTGGATGAATAAGGTGCCCAGAGTTAACTACCTGCTACTCTGTCCCAGATGCTAATATATTCAAATTATTAGTAATATTGGATATAAAACACTCTGAAGTTTCTGAAACTGTTTGAATCATGTCTGTGAGTATAACAGAACTTATGTGGCAGGCGAAACTCAGAGGACAAACCATTCAGAATTATTTTTGAGGTCACTCTCTTTTCAGTGGGGTTTCATTGGGAATCCAGATTTCTAAGGGACCTTCTTGCAGTTCCTTCCACTTCCACTGGATGTCAACAGTCTTTAGAAATTGGTTGAGGTTTTTCCTTTGTGTAATGAAGAAGTAACACGGTTCAGAACGAGGCTAGAGTGAAGAGGACTCTTTGTTAGAGATGCGTGACCTGAAAGCTAGCTACAGTTTGTTTTCCTCCTGTATTGAACACAGATCATCCCGTCTTCAATTTTTATTACGTTAAAAAATACCTACAGTTGTATTACAAAAGTAGTTTGAAATGTTTTGGCAAAGTTTACAGGTATCTTTTGAGATATTCTGTCGTCACGTTGCGCAAGTTGGAACCGGTGTTTTTCTGGATCAAACTCGCCAAATAAATGGACATTGTGGATATATATCGACGGAATTAATCGGAAAAAAGGACCATTTGTGATGTTTATTGGAGTGCCAACAAAAGAAGCTCGTCAAAGGTAAGGTATGAATATTATCTTTATTTCTGCGTTTTCGCGCCTGGAGGGTTGAAATGTGCTTGTCAGTGTTTGTTTACTATGGTGCTATCCTCAGATAATAGCATTGTTTGCTTTCGCCGAAAAGGCTTTTTGAAATCTGACATGTTGGCTGGATTCACAACAAGTGTAGCTTTAATTTGGTATCTTGCATGTGTGATTTCATGAAAGTTAGATTTTTATAGTAATTTATTTGAATTTGGCGCTCACCGACATAACCTGCTTCTTGACTCCCTGCTTCTTCGTTACAGAATGCTGCCTCCCAGATGGTCGACGAACAGGGAGACCTACTTCGCCAACACCACGACCAGCTAGCCCAACTAGGGATAGCTATGGATGAGGTCCTCTGCATTCCTCAACGTCTAGATCTTCCTAAAGGGGCATCACCTCCAACGAGCTGAGGATGCACTATAATGATTCAACCCAGCGAGCCAGCACCCCAGCTCATTCAAGTCTTCCCAGGTCAGCGATGCACATTTTTCCCTCCTGGACACATATGACCGGACTCCATCCAAATGCTGTGGCTTCGTCCTCCAGTGTTCCCTCTATTTCGCTCATCAAATAGAAGCCCCCACTACCGAGAGAGCTAAGGTTGCCACAGTTATTTCCCTGCTGACCGTGCGGGCGTTGTAGTGGGCTAAGGCCATCTGAGACAAAGGAGAAAAGGAGCTGGGTTCCTATGAGAGGTTCATGGCTCTGTTCAGAGGAGTCTTCAATCATCCACAGGAGGGCAGAGAGGAAGGGGGGGGGGGGTGAGCTCCTACTCTGGCAGGAGGGCCCTAAACCATAACTTTTATTTTTTGGAAGGTCAGTCCTTGCATAATTCTTGATTTCAACCTGTATTTATCTATGAAAGTCAGTTAAGAACAAATTCTTATTTACGACGGCCTACACCGGTCAAACCAGGACACCGCTGGCCAATTGTGCACCGCCCTATGAGACTCCCAATCACAGCCTGTTGTGATACAGCCTGGAATCAAACAAGGGTGTCTATAGTGACACATCAAGCCCTGAGATGCAGAGTCACTCGGGAGCACAGAGCCCTCTCTATGAATTTGAGAGTGGTTATATTTCTACAGACTGTTGTCTATGTTACCGCATGACAAGCAGTATGAATGCACCAAGTCTGGAACCAGCAGGACCCTGAACAGCTTCTACCCCAAGTCATGACTACTAAATACTTATTGAAATAGTTAACTAAATAGCTATACCTGGCCGAGAGCGTGTTCTCTGCCAAGATAAACCAACATTATGAGTACCCAGTAAGCCAACCTGGTAGTCCTGAAATCAATCAAATTCAATCAAATGTATTTATAAAGCACTTTTTACATCACAAAGTGCTATACAGAAACCCAGCCTAAAACGCCAAACAGCAAGCAATGCAGCTGTAGAAGCAAGGTGGCAAGGAAAAACTCACTAGAAAGGCAGGAGCCTAGAAAGAAACCTAGAGAGGAACTAGGCTCTGATGGGTGGCCAGTCCTCTTCTGGCTGTGCCGGGTTGAGATTATAACAGCACATGGCCAAGATGTTCAAACGTTCAAAGATGACCAGCAGGGTCAAATAATAGTAAATATCGAAAACAGCAGGTCCGGGACAAGGGAGCAGGTCCGGTGAACAGGTCAGGGTTCCATAGCCACAAGAGCAGTATGACCAGGTGGACTGGGGACAGCAAAGAGTCATCAGGCCAGGTAGTCCTGAGCATAGTCCCATCCCAGTACTCAAATCCTCCGGGAGGGGAGAGATAGGTTGAGAGAGAATTAGAGGGAGCATACTTCGATTCATACAGGACACCGGATAAAACAGGAGAAATACTCCAGACATAACAGACTGACCTAGCCCCTCGGCACATCAACTATTGCAGCATAAATACTGGAAGCTGAGACAGGAGGGATCGGGAGACACTGTGGCCCCGTCCCATGATACCGCCGGACAGGGCCAACAAGGCCAACAATAAGCACGACCCCCACACCACTAGAGGGATATCTTCAACCACCAACTTACTAACCTGAGACAAGGCTGAGTATAACCCACAAGGATCTCCCTCACGGCACAAACCCGAGGGGGGCGCCAAACCCGGACAGGAAGTTCATGTCTTTGACTCAACTCACTCAAGTGACACACCCCTCCTAGGAATGGGATGGAAGAGCACCAGTAAGCTTGTGACTCATCCCCGTAACAGGGTTAGAGGCAGAGACATCAAGGGCATTTCGTTGCTCCAGTGCCTTTCTGTTCACCTTCACACCCCTGAGCCAGACTACACTCAATCATAGGACCTACTGAAGAGATGAGTCTTCAATAAGGACTTAAAAGTTGAGACCGAGTCTGCGACTCTCACATGGATAGGAAGACCATTCCATAAAAATTGAGCTCTATATGGGAAAGCCCTGCCTCTAGCTGTTTGCTTAGAAATTCTAGGGACAATAAGGAGGCCTGCGTCTTGTGACCGTAGCGTACGTGTAGGTTTATCCGGCAGGACCAAATCAGAGAGAAAGGAAGAAGCAAGTCCATGAAATGCTTAGTAGGTTAGCAGTAAAACCACTAGCCTTAACAGGAAGCATGTGTAAGAGGCTTGCACTCAGGTAATATGATCACATTCTTTGGTTCTAGTCAAGATTCTAGCAGCCGTGTTTAGCACTAACTGAAATGTATTTAGTGCTTTGTCCCGGGTAGCCGGAAAGTAGAGCATTGCAGTAGTCTAATCTATAAGTGACAAAGCATGGATTAATTTATCTGCATCATATTGGACAGAAAGTTTCTGATTAGTGCAATGTTACCAATATTGAAAAAAGCTGTCCTGGAAATATTATTGATATGTTCATCAAAAGAGAAATCAGGGTCCAGAGTAACGCCGAGGACCTTCACAGTTTTATTTGAGACGACTGTACACCCATGCAGATTATTTGTCAGATCCAACAGAAGATCTCTTTGTTTCTTGCAATTTAGAACTAGCATCTCTGTTTTGTCCTAGTTTAAAAGTTAAACATTTGCAACCATCCACTTCCTTATGTCTGAATCACAGGCTTCCAGGGAGGGCAATTTTGGGGCTTCACCATATTTCATCGAAATGTACAGCTGTGTATCATCTGCATAGCAGTGAAAGTTAACATTATGTTTCCGAATGACATCCCCAAGAGGTAAAATATGTAGTGAAAACAATAGTGGTCCTAAAACAGAACCTTGAGGAACACCAAAACGTACAGTTGATTTGTCAGAGGAAAAACCATCCACAGAGACAAACTGATATCTTCCCGACAGAAAAATATCTAAACCAGGCCAGAATTAGTCCTTGTAGACCAATTTGGGTTTCCAATCTCTCCAAAATAATGTGGTGATCGATAGTGGCAAAAGCAGCACTAAGTCTAAAATCAGACTGAAGCATTTCATATACATTGTTTGTCTTCAGGAAGGCAGTGAGTTGTGCAACAGCATTTTCTAATATTTCTGAGAGGAATGGGAGATTCGATATAGATCCACACATGATGCAATCTCTATTGCACTCCATACTGCCCTTTCCCACCTGGACAAAAATAACACCTATGTGAATGTACTTATTGAAGATTCGATTTAGTTGGAATAGGGTCCAGTGTGCAGGTTGAAAGTTTAGAGGCAATTACTATTTTCATGAATATGTTAATAAGAGATATTGGATTTAAAACTTCAGTGTCTCCCTTGATCCTAGGTCCTGGCAGTGTTGTGCAGACTCAGAACAACGGAGGTTTGGACAATTACGCCTAGCCTGGAGCATGACATTTTGAAATATAGTTTTGCATATTGATGTAGATAGAATCCATCTCGATCTTCACAGTCTTATGTGAAAGACCTTATAGTTTTGTGGTCTTTAATGTAATTAATTAAGGCTGTGGCAGTAGAGTGCTGTGGTCCTCAAAGGCCCATTATATGCTCTTGCTTGTAGGTGACCAAATACTTATTTTCCACCATAATTTGCAAATTAATTGATTAAAAAGTCTACAATGTGATTTCCTGGATTTTTTTTTCTCATTTTGTCTGTCATAGTTGAAGTGTACCTATGATGAAAATTACAGGCCTCTCTCATCTTTTTAAGTGGGAGAACTTGCACAATTGGTGGCTGACTAAATACTTTTTAGCCCCACTGTATATACTCCACTCTGGACTTGCTATCCAAGCTCAAATTCACAATTTCAGTTGAAATGACTAGGAAACCATAATATTGACCAAAAACGTGCCTGGAGGGCAGTCATACACATCAGGCTGTTCATGACTGCCGTTATCGTCATGGCTGAAATGTCATCTTGTTTGTTATTCAGCTGTGAGAGGTGTGGATGGGTGGGGCAGGTACAGTAGCTGCAGAAAGAGTATAAAACAGAGCTGAAGAGGGCATAGAGACATCACACTACTACTGAAGACCAGAAGACATCTTCCAGATAAACAGCCATCAATCAGACAGCATCGTCCAACTGTAAGAGGTATGTTTGTTTTCACTGAGAATCTTCTTTGCAAAGGTGTATGGCAGGTGCGGCAAGAGTGGGCAGGTAGGAATGGATGGAGAGGTATAGGTGGACATGTGTATAATGTAACACGGTAGACCTGGGATCCATATGAACTTGCTGTTCTTTAATTTGGTAGAGTAAAAGGACCCAGTGTGTGTGTGTGTGTGTGTGTGTGTGTGTGTGTGTGTGTGTGTGTGTGTGTGTGTGTGTGTGTGTGTGTGTGTGTGTGTGTGTGTGTGTGTGTGTGTGTGTGTGTGTGCGTTAACACGTTGCGCTCTATGTGCTTTAGTAAACGATGAAGATCCAGAGTATGTTACTGCTGTTCGCTCTAGTGGGTGTCCTGTTAGCAAGCTCCCTCAATGAAGATAACTCTGAGAAAGGTATGTCTTGTTTGTGAATGTGTACTACTTTACTGCCCGGGTTTAATCTGATATAATTTAATAAAATGAAAAATCTTTCTTCCTCAGCTCTCCTGCAGGAGGATAATCTAAAAGGTGGAAAGGCTGACTTTTTGGCAAAGTTGGCTGCTCTGAAGACCATCGCCTCTGAAGATGAAGCACCATGTGAGCTATCTATCTATCCATATATCTATCCACCTCTCTGTCTGTCTGTCTGTCTGTCTGTCTGTCTGTCTGTCTGTCTGAGCAACAGTAAAGTCACAACAGGAGGGTATCAGAGGGTGGTAGGGAAAGAGGAGGGAGTAACATGGCTAACTCCATCTCTACTGTTTATTAGCATCATGTTTCATAGAGGCAAATCATTTTTTAAATGGTAGTCAAATACTGGCCTAACAACAGTTGGTTTAAAAGGTAGTCACTTGTATTTGGAATATGTATTGAACATGTCAGAGTCATTTTCAAATGTTTAAATCTGTATTCCAGTTTTGAGCGATCTTTGGAACAAAGTCAAGGAACTTGTGGGGTGAGAACCGACCAGAATGGGGATGCCGAGGATCCATCTCAGTCTCCATATCAAATCAGCTATCACCTCTGACATCATCACTAACATTAACTCAATGAATCATTCCAACATCCATCCATCAATCATTGACTAACATAAAAACAAAACAGTAATATAGTTCTTGGGACTTTGGTACTGAGAAGAACTCATCAACATTCTGAAGAATATATGTTTTATCCAAAAACATGAACTTTAAGTCCTGATACATTATAGTGGATAAATAATGATGATCAGAATTTCTGGTGGCAATGTTGTATGGTTGATGTGTCATATTGTGATCCTCCAATAAACTATCAAGCATTACACATGTTTAGTCGTTTTTTAAAATGAATCTTACATTTTTAGCAGTGTTTCAATTACCACATACATGTTTCATAATAATGTTTAATTCCATGTTTTTAACGGGAACTTGACCATAATACAGATGCAGTGCATGCAGAGCTAATTACATCAGATTACACTGGGCAGTAATAGTAGTACACATACAGCTGAAGTGGGAAGTTTACATACACCTTAGCCAAATACATTTAAACTCAGTTTTTCACTATTCCTGACATTGAATCCTAATAAAAATACCCTGTCTTAGGTCAGTTAGCATCACCACTTTATTTTAAGAATGTGAAATGTCAGAATAATAGTAGAGAGAATTATTTTTTTCAGCTTTTATTTCTTTCATCACATTCCCAGTGGGTCAGCGGTAAACATACACTCAATTATTATTTAGTAGCATTGCCTTTATATTGCTTAACTTGGGTCAAACATTTCGGGTAGCCTTCCACAAGCTTCCCACAATAAGTTGGGTGAATTTTGGCCCATTCCTCCTGACAGAGCTGGTGTAACTGAGTCAGGTTTGTAGGCCTCCTTGATCGCATACACTTTTCCAGATCTGCCCACAAATTTTCGATAGCTTTGAAGTCGGGGCTTTGTGATGGCCACTCCAATACATTGACTTTGTTGTCCTTAAGACATTTGCCACAACTTTGGAAGTGTGCTTGGGGTCAATGCCCATTTGGAAGACCCATTTGCGACCAAGCTTTAACGTCTTGACTGATGTCTTGACATGCTGCTTCAATATATCCACATAATGTTCATCCTCATGAAGCCATCTATTTTGTGACACGCACCAGTCCCTCCTGCAGCAAAGCACCCCCACAACATGATGCTGCCACCCCCGAGCTGCACTGTTGGTATGGTGTTCTTCGGCTTGCAAGCATCCCCCTTTTTCCTCCAAACATAACGATAGTCATGATAGCCAAACAGTTCTATTTTTGTTTCATAATTTCTCCAAAAAGTAGATATTTGTCCCCATGTGCAGTTGCAAAGCGTAGTCTGGCTTTTTTTATGCTGGTTTTGGAGCATTGGCTTCTTCCTTGCTGAGCGGCCTTTCAGGTTATGCCGATATAGGACTCATTTTACTGTGGATATAGATACTTTTGTGCTTGTTTCCTCCAGCATCTTCACAAGGTTCTTTGCTGTTGTTCTGGGATATATTTGCACTTTTCGCACCAAAGTATGTTCATCTCTAGGAGACAGAACAGGTCTCCTTCCTGAGCGGTATGATGGCTGTGTGGTCCCATGGTGTTTATACTTGTGTTCTATTGTTTGTACATCTGAACGTGGTACCTTCAGGCGTTTGGAAATTGCTCCCATGGATCAACCAGATTTGTGGAGGTCTACAAATGTTTTTCTGAGGTCTTGGCTGATATCTTTTCATTTTCCCATGATGTCAAGCAAAGAGGCACTGAGTTTGAAAGTTGTCCTTGAAATGCATCCACAGGTACACCTCCAATTGACTCAAATTATGTAAATTAGCCTATCAGAAGCTTCTAAAGCCATGACATCATTTATTGTAATTTTCCAAGCTGTTTAAAGACACAGTCAACTTAGTGTATGTAAACTTCTGACCAACTGCAATTGTGACAGTTGTGAAATAATATGTCTGTAAACAATTGTTGGAAAAATTACTTGTGTCGTGGACAAAGTAGATATCCTAACCGACTTACCAAAACTATAGAATGCACTAATGGGGGATTCGATTTAGTTGGAATAGGGTCCAATATGCAGGTTGAAGGTTTAGAGGCCATTACTATTTTCATGAATATGTCAAGAGATAAAGGATTAAAAAACTTGAGTGTCTCCATTGATCCTAGGTCCTGGCAGTGTTGTGCAGACAACTGAGCTTTGGACAATTATGCCTAGCCTGGAGCATGACATTTTGACATTTTGAAATGTAGTTTTGCATGTGGAAAGAATCCATCTCGATCATAACAGTCTTATGTGAAAGACCTTATAGTTTAGTGGTCTTTAATGTAATTAATAGAGGCTGTGGCCGTAGAGTGCTGTGGTCCTCAAAGGCCCATTAGATGCTAGTGTAATACCCTGTTAAAACATGTATTTAGAACTATGGTTTAAACAATAATAACATGTAGATTCATTAGGTTCTAATTTTTCAGAGTAAATAATTCAAGGTCACTAGAGAAGCTTAGCCAAGTTTAATTAATCCCTAATGGGTTCTTACAGCTGTAATTCAGAAAAAGACATGTTCCCATCATCACAAGTATAAATACTTCACTTTAGACACTCCTTCTTACATTTTATGGTTTGACAGGAAGAGGGTTATAGGATAATAAACCCTTGGAAATTACTTATAAATAGACAAACAATGTCAATATAACATGACTTTAAAAAAAACGAACAAATGATTATAAATGAACAAACAATGATAACAAACTTTCACCGTGGGTGTACCAAATCAGAATCTTATGGCCTCTGTTCTATGATCACACCATACACAATAGAATTTCCATCTCTCATCACATAACAAAATGACATTCCAACTGAATCTGCTGTCTTTTTCCATGTCAGCTAGAGCGGCCTTATGTTTCTCCACCACTTTCTCTTTCTGGTTCCTAGAGAGTAATAGCACAAGACTTGGAAAGCAACAAAAATACATTAAACATAACAGCATTAATATCATGTGAAGATATGCACATTTATATATGCATGGCAACCCAAAGTTTGAAAACATGACCATTAGCCTGACTATGTCTTCAGGATACTTTTCTGCTGAGGTTGGCAAAAATGAAAGTTCTAAAAAAGCTTCCTCATGCTTTTGCCCAGTCTTCCCCGTCAGACTACATGATCCAAGAGTTGTTTCCAAGCCATGTCATTCTCACTCCCCATCATCTTCCTCCATAGCCACCCGATATGTATGTGCGCTAGCCTTAATCAATTTTACCTCGTCTTGAGGAATCTGTGTAGTCATTTTAACATCAATGCCCTCAGCACATGATATCCCAACAATATTACCAAAGTAATCCCTGCTATTACTAACACTGCTCCTGACGCATGTCTCACAATACTATGGAACGCCATTTGGGTCTTTGCGTGTCAAAAAGATACGTGTCAAATAACACTAGTTGACGTGTCAAATAAGCTTCTTGACCAATCAAGACCTGAATATGACTTCACGTCACATAATAATTTAACACGTTCATACATTTTTTTACGTAGTTATTACACATTGATTGCACTCTCACTCGTATGTCATATGTCACAACGATTCACCGATAAGTATGCTATGAGTCATAGATTTTGTCACTGATGATCCATATTTGCATAAAGGTCGTTATTGACTGCTACTCAAGGACAGAAGAGATGGACTTCAACCATCAATAGCTAGATAACGTTAACTTAATGTTAGCTAGCTAGTTAACGTAGGTGTTGAGAGTTAGTTGTGTAACAGCTGAAAAAAAAGTAGCTACATAATATAACGCTAGTGTTACCTAACTATCAACATCATTAGCTAGCTAATGTTAGATCTGCCTGCCATTGATAATTAACTGAACTCAAGATAGCTAGCTAACATTAATTGCTCATAACCTAACATTAATTATGGAATCTATAAAACGTTAACTCATTTCTGCTGTACAGTAATGTTAGCTAGCTAGCGATGTCTGTATGAATATTTTTTTTTAATCTAGTTTGTAGCTAACGTCAATGCACGGTTGTCTTCATAGGCCGGATGCTCAGAGTTGGCACATTTTAGACAAGAGAACAAATTAGGGGTTGTTAACTACATACAAATTAAATGCCACTCGACCAATCAGGTCTGCGGTCTATTTTACAGGCTAGAGACCATGTTGCGGAGCCTTTGGTGGGCGAGCGGTCATTTGATTGATGAAGAGATGGCCAGCAATCTAATTGCTGTTGCAGAGGAGTTCCTACAAGAGGCAAATGACATCCAACAACGGGAACCTTATGGGAACCTTATGAAGATGCTACATTGTATAATTGTTTTGTACGGCATGCGTGGCAAAGGCTGAGGTTGTATCATTTTACTTGTCCTGTGTTAAGTCTCCTGTGTCAAGTCTGGGATTTTGTGGACACCTCTATCTAGCGAAGTCAATCAATGAAAAAAAATACATTTAGTTGGCCTATAATGCTGTTCCTAAATTCTATATGATGCTCTTATAGGCTTTTAACCTACAGTTTTTAGGAGTGTATTCTGTAATTAATTATCTATTGCATTTCTTATTTCAGTAGCCTATCAAGCGCCTTTGAAGGGAAGGCGGTATCACATCACCAAGGAGCTGCTTGAGCTCCTCATAGATTGTCGTATGACCATCTGTAACAGCTTTCTTCTATCTCTTCCTCGGACGAGGAGGTGTAGCAAGGATCGGACCAAAATGCAGCGTGTAGATTTCGATCCATGTTTAATAACACAACGTAAACACGAATCAATACAAAAACTACAAAACAATAAACGTAACGAAAACCGAAACAGCCTAATTCTCGTGCTCAAAAACACGGAACACGGACACTAAGGACAATTACCCACAAAACACCCAAAGAATATGGCTGCCTAAATATGGTTCCCAATCAGAGACAACGATAAACACCTGCCTCTGATTGAGAACCACTTCAGACAGCCATAGACTTAACTAGATAACCCTACTAAGCCACAAACCCAATACCTAACAAAACCCCAGGACAAAACACACCACATACAAAAACCCATGCCACACCCTGGCCTGACCAAATAAATGAAGATAAACACAAAATACCTCGACCAGGGCGTGACACCATCAGACAAATGGCAGATGTTCTCAATGTGTCGAGCTCCGTGGTCAAGCGGCGCATGAGGTAGTTATTGTAATTGAAAAAAGCAATTGTAACACGGGCGAGATCTCTAAATCCTCTCTAGATTTGATCACATTACTGATGTATCTTTTTGTGGTCTTTTTGTATTTAGTCATTTTCAGCTCTTCAGGACCTACTCACTGTTGTCAGACACTCAGCTGGATGAGAGGATAAAAGAGCTGATAGGGCAGAATTTAGAACTTGGTGCAAAGTCTGTGAGGGGACGCTTAACGTCTTGGTGACAGAGGGCAGTATTTTCACATCCGGATGAAATGCATGCCCAAATTCAACTGCCTGCTACTCATCCCCAGAAGATAATATATGCATATTATTAGTAGAGTTGGATATAAAACACTCTGACGTTTCTACAACTGTTTGAATTATGTCTGTGAGTATAACAGAACTTATTTAGCAGGCGAAACCCCGAGGACAAACCATTCAGATTTGTTTTTTTGAGGTCACTCTCTTTTCAATGAGGTTTCATGCTTCATTGGGAATCCAGATTTCTAAGGGACCTTCTTGCATTTCCTATCACTTCCACTGGATGTCAACAGTCTTTAGAAATTGGTTGAGGTTATTCCTTTGTGCAATGAAGAAGTATGGCCATCTTGAACGAGGGTCACTTGAAGTGTACTCTTAGATAGAGGCGCGTGACCAGAAAGCATGCTTCAGTTTGTTTTCTTCCTGTATTGAACAAAGATCATCCCGTCTTCAATTTCATTGATTATTTACATTAAAAAATACCTAAAGTTGTATTACAAAAGTAGTTTGAAATGTTTTGGCAAAGTTTACAGGTAACTTTTGAGGTATTTTGTAGTTACGTTGAGCAAGTTGGAACCGGTGTTTTTCTGGATCAAACGCGCCAAATAAATTTACATTTTGGATATATATCGACATAATTAATTGAGCAAAAGGACTATTTGTGATGTTTATGGGACATATTGGAGTGCCAACAAAAGAAGCCTGTCAAAGGTAAGGCAGGAAATATCTTTTTATTTCTGCGTTTTGTGTCGCGCCTGCAGGGTTGAAATATGCTTTCTCTCTTTGTTGACTATGGTGCTATCCTCAGATAATAGCATCGTTTGCTTTCGCCGAAAAGCCTTTTTGAAATCTTACATATTGGCTGGATTCACAACAAGTGTAGCTTTAATTTGCTGTCTTGCATGTGTGATTTAATGAAAGTTAGATTTTATAGTAATTTATTTGAATTTGGCGCTCTGCATTTTCTCTGGCTTTTGGACAGGTGGGACGTCAGAAACATTACAGAAACCTTTGTTTGTCATTACAGAGATCATACGTTTCCTGTATTTCTTGACCAGGTTTGCACACACTGCAGCAGGGATTTTGGACCACTCCTCCATACAGACCTTCTCCAGATCCTTCAGGTTTCGTGGCTGTCGCTGGGCAATAGAGACTTTCAGATCCCTCCAAACATGTTCTATTGGGTGCAGGTCTGGAAACTGACTAGGCCACTCCAGGACTTTGAGATGCTTCTTACGGAGCATAGTTAGTTGCCCTGGCTGTGTGTTTCGGGTCGTTGTTATGCGTGCGCTGCAGGATTTTAATCCATGACGGCGTAGTGTGTTACTAATGGTTTTCTTTGAGACTGTGGTCCCAGCCCTCTTCAGGTCATTGACCAGGTGCTGCCGTGTAGTTCTGGGCTGATCCCTCACCTTCCTCATGATCATTGATGCCCCACGATGCCCCATGAACTTCTTCCATTTTCTAATAATTGCGCCAACAGTTGTTGCCTTCTCACCAAGCTCATTGTCATGCTGGAAGATCCAGCCATGACCCATCTTCAATGCTCATACTGAGGGAAGGAGGTTCTTGGCCAAGATCTCGCGATACATGGCCCCATCCATCCTCCCCTCAATACGGTGCAGTCGTCCTGTCCCATTTGCAGAAAAGCATCCCAAAGAATGATGTTTCCACCTCCATACTTCACGTTCGGGATGGTGTTCTTGGGGTTGTACTCATCCTTCTTCTTCCTCCAAACATGGCGAGTGGAGTTTAGACCCAAAAGCTCTATTTTTGTCTCATCAGACCACATGACCTTCTCCCATTCCTCCTCTGGATCATCCAGATGGTCATTGGCAAACTTCAGACTGGCCTGGACATGCGCTGGCTTGAGCAGGGGGACCTTGCGTGCGCTGCAGGATTTTAAATCCATGACGGCGTAGTGTGTTACTAATGGTTTTCTTTCAGACTGTGGTCCCAGCCCTCTTCAGGTCATTGACCAGGTCCTGCCGTGTAGTTCTGGGCTGATCCCTCACCTTCCTCATGATCATTGATGCCCCACGATGCCCCATGAACGTCTTCCATTTTCGAATAATTGCGCCAACAGTTGTTGCCTTCTCACCAAGCTGCTTGCCTATTGTCCTGTAGCCCATCCCAGCCTTGTGCAGGTCTACAATTTTAACCCTGATGTCCTTACACAGCTCTCTGGTCTTGGCCATTGTGGAGAGGTTGGAGTCTGTTTGATTGAGTGCGTGGACAGGTGTCTTTTATACAGATAACGAGTTCAAACAGAACAGAACAGGAGGGCTTCTTAAAGAAAAACTAACAGGTCTGTGAGAGCCGGAATTCTTACTGGTTGGTAGGTGATCAAATACTTATGTCATGCAATAAAATGCTAATTAATAACTTTTTTTTAAATGACTTAAAATGACTTAGATTCCATCTCTCACAGTTGAAGTGTACCTATGATAAAAAATGACAGACCTCTACATGATTTGTAAGTAGGACAACCTGCAAAATTGGCAGTGTATCAAATACTTGTTCTCCCCACTGTATGTAACAAATGCCCAACATGAACAATTGTAATTCAGCCTGAAATTTACATTTATAGTACTGAGTTTATCAAGAAGTAAATTAACAACTTTCCTGAATGTATTCAGAAACTCTTAATCCACTCAGTCCCATCCAGGTATTTGATCTTAAAGGGCACTCCATCAGGCTGCTCTGGATGAGAGACCACCCTCTGTCTTCTCTCATCAATTTTTTTTTACCTTCAATTGACTAGGCAAGTCAGTTTAGAACAAATTCTTATTTTCAATGACAGCAGGTTAACTGCCTTGTTCAGGGGCAGAACAACAGATTTTTACCTAGTCAGCTCGGGGATTCGATCTCGCAACCTTTCAGTTACTAGTCCAATGCTCTAACCACTAGGCTACCTGCCACCCCATTGACTACAATCTGCATTACTTTTAGTGTTAAGTTCTAAATATTTTATACCACAGCATTGTTGAATTCTAGAATGGGCATTGAAACCAGTTCAGAAAGACTGCTCACTGCCCAGGCAAAGTGTCAATATAAAATAGCCTACAGGCAGTGAGTGCGATAAGCCATACAAATGCCCCTGGCAGAAACACATAACCTAACAGGTGGAGGCTGAGGTGGTGGTGGTGGGAGTAAGAAGCCAGTGCATAGCAGCAGTAGCAGCAAGCAGCAGCAGGATTTCTGCCAATAAATGTGTGCTTTAGTATTATTTTCTTTGGTAACTGTAGTATAAGCAGGGTAAATGCCCCCTTTCTGCCCCCTTTCTGTACATTACCATTACCAAAGGGACTCGGCTCCACCTTGACCCTCTGTGTCGTCCATTATTTCCAAGGTAATGTAAAGAACATCTGCATTTATCCCTTACAAATGATATCAACTTGGTGAAATCCCTTACCTTCCTCCGCCTGCTCTCCCACTCGACAAAACAACAACGTTTCATCTCCTGTGGCAAAAATGAGTATTGAATTAATCGGTTTTGTGAATGAAAATTTAAGTGTTTCCTATTGGAATGCCATTGACGTGTGATCTGAACAGATTTACTAAGCTATATCGTATACATACTTTCTCCATAACTAATATTATATTTTATAATTTGATTCTAAAATGGAAAAGGTAATTTAATGTCACTGAAGCTTGTGGTGAGGCAGAAGGGAGGCCTATCTCCATAGGCGGAGTCTCTGTCTCCGAGGTTCTGTCCTCCCTTACAGTTTCCATTCACATAAAAATACAAGAAATCACTAGTTGCTCAACTACTTTATATACAGAGGGAAATCCAGTTTGTTTTCAAATTAATTCATTACCTCTGGCATTTATCACGTGACATAATAAATCTCAGTCTACCTCCCCATTCCTAACACATAAGCTATCAAATACCTTCAATCTTAAGTACAGGGCAAACCTCCCTAGCCCAGCTGATTTGATTGCAGCTGGAAACATGCTGTCCAGCTGTAGGGAACAAGCCTCCTCCTGTTTGTCTTAAAGGCCTCTATATTTGGATTCATCTGGGGGAATGTTTCCCCCAAAACCTTCAAGAAGCTGCTCTCCTCCTGACCATAGGGCACTTTGATCTGCCTGACAGGATACTCTAAAGAAACTGGGATATGGAAACATGATTTAAATCTAATAAAAAGTATCCTAATATAAAACAGGGAAACAGTCCATGATCTTTAAATCAGTAAAATAACCTTCAATAAGTCTATGTTTAATCACAAGATAGATTCACACCTAGGTTACTTACAAAGCAAGCACTGTGCAAAGCAAGCACTGTGCACTGTGTCCTCATGTACTTTTTATTTTTTATTTTTTATCCATTATTTTACCAGGTAGGTTGACTGAGAACACATTCTCATTTACAGCAACGACCTGGGGACTAGTTACAGGGGAGAGAAGGGGGATGAATGAGCCAATTGAAACCTGGGGATTATTAGGTGACCGTGATGGTTTGAGGGCCGGATTGGGAATTTAGCCAGGACACCGGGGTTAACACCCCTACTCTTACGATAAGTGCCATGGGATCTTTAATGAACTCAGGGAGTCAGGACACCCGTTTAACGTCCCATCTGAAAGACGGCACCCTACACAGGGCAGTGTCCCCAATCACTGCCCTGGGGCATTGGGATAGTTTTTAGACCAGAGGAAAGAGTGCCTCCTACTGGCCCTCCAACACCACTTCCAGCAGCATCTGGTCTCCCATCCAGGACTGACCAGGACCAACCCTGATTAGCTTCAGAAGCAAGCTACATGGCTATAGGGAAAATGTACCTATCCTGTTCAGCTGCCGGATGGTAGGGTCAGCGATCAGTCAAACCCTCATAGTTATCAGCCTGCTTCTCCCGGTTTGCCGCCTTTGGACTCCAGCATTATTCCGTCTCCAGAACGATTGAAATCTGATATGTGCAAATGTTATAAAAGTTACAATAATGACACTAGGCATAATCGACGCCGCCCATACTCGCACACCCCACGGTAGCTGCTGCAATCGTTTGCTAGCTAACGTTACTAGGTAGTTGTGCCGGTTAATGTTGATTTTTGCCAGGTATTACCTAACCTACCAGAATGAATCCTACCTTTGAACGACCCTATCCTCTTGGAGAGGTTGTAAAGGTGATTGCGCTTTGCTGGCAAAACTCAAAAAGCGGTCTCATGTTTTCAAGGTTCGACATGACTTAGTCGTTTGTTGGTGATGATGAATCAGAAGTTTTTCATATAGTGATTGGCCAACATTTGCATATAGTTTACATATTGTTATTTTAAGCTTCAAATAGTGTTATTTGCAGCGTATCTTTTTGACACCCAAAGACCCAAATGGCATTTGGGTACAATACCCCTCATTTGCACTGTAGTCCAGTTCCATGCTGTCAATATAGCATCCTGCGCTACTAGTACTGCTCCTTCTGTTACTGTTCCTACAGCGACTGCCGTGAGAATAGCTATTACTCGGAATCCGTCTCCTGATCTCTAATTATTTTTGTGGTTTACTGATAGGTCTAGGACTGAACTGTTCAGATACTCCATACCTGTTTCCCAGTTCATACCCTGGTCCTTAGCCACCAACATCTCCAATGACCTCCTGTGTTCTGCTACAGTTGGTACTTGTGGATAATACTTTCCTGTGCTCAAGTTAGGTACACATCTCTCATCCCAAGGCCGATCTACCCCACCCGTTTGTGAACACCCTTGTTACAGTATAAACTTTGGGCCCCAACGATTGATAAGCAGCCACCTTGTGACACATACTGTTTACCGTCACTCGGTCCCAATCTACAGGGAGATATATGTCAAGTGTTTACTAGCTGTCAGATATTGGGGAGAGATTAGTGGCGTTGGAAGAGTATCCAACCATACAAAACTCTTAGTCACATGTTTCTTAATCACACTCTGTAGGAGATGTGATGCTATTATCACAGCAAACTTTCCTTCTGGTGATGTGTCCTCCTGTATACAGGGATCGGTTGCTATTCTTTCAAGTGTTATGCCTTCTGTGACAAACTCATTACTGAAAGTTGACAACAGTGTCTGAAATGACAATACTATCTCTGCTACTTTCACCATGATCTGGGTATGTGTAACGTTCAATTAATCTTCGTAATAGTCCCTAAATTGTAACACAACTAGATGTCCTCCCATTCCTACGAGCTATTTCCTGTAACAATATACATAGAGGAGTGGTATCGTTCCCCAGAGACTCTAGTACCCACTTCCTTAATTTACTAGACACACAAACGTCCGCCACAGTCATATTAAATTCTACTCTTCCAATTCCCTGTAATGTTAATGCCTTGGTTTTTGGGACTCCATAGAATGCACTGATATCGGTCCTTCCAGAATTGAAACTAACACTGACCCTTGACCCCTCCATCATACCCTCTACATTGATGGATGTCTGTCTCTGTCACTAGTTCAGCCCCTAAATGATTCTGTAAGTATGCTTTCATCTGCTCATATGCTTCTTCTTCCCCCTGTCGCTTGACAGTAAAAACTGTCAATCTATCGTCTTTACATGGTTCATTAACCGTCAAAGTAACCAACACTAAAACTGTGGCTGTTAAAATAGCTCCCAGACTCAACCCAACAGCTTGCCTTCTGTGAACTCTACTCTTCCTTTCTCTCTTGAGGTCCGCTTCAACTCTTACGGCGACTTCTAGCTCACACATTTTGCGGCGGGATCTCACTTCACGTGTGAACCCTCTAGTGTCCTACCTGGCAAAGAAAAATAAGAACGTGCTACTTCTGAGCACGCTGCACACACAGGCCCAAGTCAGCGATCACCACAACAGGAAACTGACCATCATCCTAGACTACAACTGCAACAAGGGCGGCGTGGACAACCTAGACAAGGTGGTTTGCACGAACAGCTGCAGACGGATGACTGCCCACTGGCCCCTGGTCATCTTCCACAAAATCCTTGACGTGTCTTCCTACAACGCCTTTGTCATATGGCGAGAGATCAAGCCTGACTGGATGCCTCGCAAGCGGAAAAAGAGGAGGGTGTTCCTGGAGCAGCTGGGAAAGGCACTTGTGAAGCCGCTGATCCAAAGAAGGCAGCATCTTCCCCGCACCGAAGTGGCGTCAGCACTTGTCAAAAACCTACCGAGTGCTACTGCGGCTCGTCAACCGCATGATGAGCCCAGCGTTTCCCTGCACGCTGCCCCGCGTGCTGCCCCGGCCACCGGGAAAAGTAAGAGGAAGAGGTGTCAGCTCTGCCCACCGAAGAAGGACTCCAAGACACACACGGTGTGCTGCAGGTGTAAGAAATACATCTGCAAAGGATGTTCACACGCATACTGTCACACTTGCGCCCATTGGGGCTTTAGCTAAGACGGGACAGGGTGACCCGAAGGACTCGGTGTCTAGACACAATACGAGGATGACGGGAGGGTTAAACCTAGACTTGGTTTCCTCTAATCGCTCCTCTTTCACCCCAGCTGCCAAATGTCTCCTGATTCAGATGACCATCCTACCCATGCTAGATTACAGAGACATCATTTATAGATCAGCAGTTAAGGGTGCTCTCGAGCAGCTAGATGTTCTTTACCATTCGGCCATCAGATTTGTAAACTGGTCATCTCTGTATACCTGTCGCAAGACCCACTGGTCGATGCTTATTTATAGAAGCCTCTTATGCCTCACTCCCCCTATCTGAGATATCTACTGCATCCCTCATCCTCCACATTCAACACACGTTCTTCCAGTCACGTCCTGTTAAAGGTTCCCAAAGCAGACACGTCGCTGGTTCGGTCTTCTTTTCCTTTCGCTGCAGCTAACACCTGGATCGAGCTGCAACAAACACTAAAACTGGACAATTTTATCTCAATCTCTTCATTCAAAGACTCAATCATGGACACTTAATGACCGTTGTGGCTGCTTTGCGTGATGTATTGTTGTCTCTACCTTCTTGCCCTTTGTGCTGTTGTCTGTGCCCAATAATGTTTGTACCATTTTTTGTGCTGCTGCCATGTTGTGTTGCTACCATGCTGTGTTGTCATGTGTCATGTGAACCTAAGGCATCTGGCATAGAAAAATACTGAATGAAGCTGCTACGCCAAAGAAGTTGATTTCCATGTTAAATAAAGTGTTGATTGAAACTCTACCTGGTGTTTCAGAACCCATTATGAAAAAATGGGAAAGCTCTAACGGAAGAAATTGAGGAGAATCATTGGTCACAGATATGTGAAAATGCTCATACCTGTTCCTACAACCTAAGGTGCTATTTTAATTTAAGATAATTCATTGGACTTACTACACTCTTGCCAAAATGCATGTAATGCACCCAGAAATGTCACATCTCTGTTGGAGATGCAAAAAGCACAAAGGAACCCTATTTCATATGCTGTGGTCCTGCAACAAACTGACAAACTGGAGGAGATAACTATCTAGATACATCTCTTTAGATATGGTATTTTATGAAGTTAAACAATAAATGTAGATATTTGACAGAATTTGGAGGACATATGTTAATAACCTTGGAGAATGTGTTGTATAGTGAGCGTATTGTTGTGTATTTTGTTTTGTGTTGTTTGTGAAGTAGAAAGAATAAAAAAAATGGTCAAACAGAAATGTAAAAAGGGCTGACCAAGAAAGACTTCAAAAAATACTAAATTGAGGCAGAAAGGAGTTGAAGCGACCAACAAAAAAGGCAGATTTTAATGTAATTTTAACTCACTTTAATCCATTGTTCAGGATGTGTATACAGGTGACTGACATTTCGATATCAAGCTGATGCTTCCTCAGAGTGCCGTTACCATTGCACTGAAAAAGAAGAAGAAGATAAAGAGGGTGTCTCGTTGGTCAATAGATCAAGTTTAAAAAAAGTATATACTGTACATACGTGATATTTGAGTGTCTGTGTTCTTGGGTGGTACATTTTTTTTGTATTGGTCGTGTTGTAGCAATGTACACAGTGACCACGTTTGAACATGTCATTGAGCTGGCCTGAGAGCTAAGTGTTGCGCTTCTTAGGTAGCTGCATCCCACTGGGCACACAGTGGTTGAATCAACTTTGTTTCCACGTAATTTCAATTAAATGCAAAATATCCCCACAGCATGATGCTGCCAGTGCCAAGCTTCACCGTAGGTATGGTGCATGGTTTCCTCCAGACAAAAGAGAACAATCTTGGTTTCATCAGACCAGAAAAAATCTTGTTATTCATGGTCAGAGAGTATTTTGGGGCCTTTTGGCAAACTCCAAGCGGACTGTCATGTGCCTTTTACTGAGGAGTGGCTTCCGTCTGGCCACTCTAATGTAAAGGCCTGATTGGTGGAGAGCTGCAGAGATGGTTGTCCTTCTGAAAGGTTCTCCCATCTCCACAGACGAACTCTAGAGCTCTGTCATAGTGACCATTGGGTTCTTGGTCACCTCCCTTACCAATATCCTTCTCCCCTGATTGCTCAATTTGGCCGGGTGGTCAGCTCTATGAAGAATGATGGAGGACACTGTGTTCTTGGGGACCTTCAATGCTGCAGAAATGTTTTGGTACCCTTCCCCAGATCTGTTCCTCGACACAATCCTCTATCGGAGCTCTATGGACAATTCCTTCGATCTCTGACATTCACTGTCAACTGTGGGACCTTATATAGACAGGGGTTTGCCTTTCCAAATCATGTCCAATCAATTGAATTCCCACAGGTGGACAAACAACTATTTAATCAATTTTAGATTAAGGCATTAACGTAACAAAATGTGGAAAAAGTCAAGGGGTCTGAAAACTTTCCGAATGCACTGTAAATGCTTCTGTTTACATACAAAGTATCAATTCACAACAAAATCATAAACAATAGAGCCATTGTTGTGCTATTGTTGTGTTTAGCATTTTTGTGCTAAGATGATGTTGTATTTCAGCCGTACTAAGCTCATAAAGGCATTAATAAGTCAAAGGAAATTGCCATAGTAAAAAGGGGACATTTATTTAATTTTTTAATTTTTATTTCACCTTTATTTAACCAGGTAGGCTAGTTGAGAACAAGTTCTCATTTGCAACCGCGACCAGACAACAACACAGAGTTACACATGGAGTAAACAATAAACAATAAACAAGTCAATAACATAGTAGAAAAAAAAGAATCTATACACATTGTGTGCAAAAGGCATGAGGAGGAAGGCAATAAATAGGCCATAGGAGTGAATAATTACAATTTAGCAGATTAACACTGGAGTGATAAATGATCAGATGAACATGTGCAGGTAGAGATACTGGTGTGCAAAATAGCAGAAAAGTACATCAAATAAAAACAGTATGGGGATGAGGTAGGTAAATTGGGTGGGCTATATACCGATGGATTATGTACAGCTGAAGCGATCGGTTAGCTGCTCAGATAGCAGATGTTTAAAGTTGGTGAGGGAGATAAAAGTCTCCAGCTTCAGAGATTTTTGCAATTCGTTCCAGTCCAGGCAGCATAGAACTGGAAGGAAAGGCGGCCAAATGAGGTTTTGGCTTTAGGGATGATCAGTGAGATACACAAGCTGGAGCGCGTGCTACGGGTGGGTGTTGCCATCGTGACCAGTGAACTGAGATAAGGCGGAGCTTTACCTAGCATAGACTTGTAAATTACCTGGAGCCAGTGGGTCTGGCGACGAACATGTAGCAAGTGCCAGCCGACTAGAGCATACAGGTCGCAGTGGTGGGTGGTATAAGGTGCTTTAGTAACAAAACGGATGGCACTGTGATAAACTGCATCTAGTTTGCTGAGTAGAGTATTGGAAGCTATTTTGTAGATGACATCGCCGAAGTCGAGGATCGGTAGGATAGTCAGTTTTAAGGCTAGGGTAAGTTTTGCGGCGTGAGTGAAGGAGGCTTTGTTGCGAAATAGAAAGCCGACTCTAGATTTGATTTTGGATTGGAGATGTTTGATATGAGTCTGGAAGGAGAGTTTGCAGTCTAGCCAGACACCTAGGTGCTTATAGATGTTCACATATTCTAGGTCGGAACCATCCAAGGTGGTGATGCTAGTCGGGCGTGCGGGTGCAGGCAGCGAACGGTTGAAACGCATGCATTTGGTTTTACTAGCGTTTAAGAGCAGTTGGAGGCCACGGAAGGAGTGTTGTATGGCATTGAAGCTCGTTTGGAGGTTAGATAGCACAGTGTCCAAGGAAGGGTCAGAAGTATACAGAATGGTGTCGTCTGTGTAGAGGTGGATCAGGGAATCGCCCGCAGCAAGAGCAACATCATTGATATATACAGAGAAAAGAGTCGGCCCGAGAATTGAACCCTGTGGTACCCCCATAGAGACTGCCAGAGGACCGGACAACATGCCCTCCGATTTGACACACTGAACTCTGTCTGCTAAGTAGTTGGTGAATCAGGCAAGGCAGTCATTAGAAAAACCGAGGCTACTGAGTCTGCCGATAAGAATATGGTAATTGACAGTGTCGAAAGCCTTGGCCAGGTCGATGAAGACGGCTGCACAGTACTGTCTTTTATCGATGGCGGTTATGATATCGTTTAGTACCTTGAGCGTGGATGAGGTGCACCCATGACCAGCTCTGAAACCAGATTGCATAGCAGAGAAGGTATATTGGGATTCGAAATGGTCGGTAATCTGTTTGTTGACGTGGCTTTCGAAGAACTTAGATAGGCAGGGCAGGATGGATATAGGTCTGTAACAGTTTGGGTCCAGGGTGTCTCCCCTTTTGTAGAGGGGGATGACCGCGGCAGCTTTCCAATACTTGGGGATCTCAGATGATACGAAGGAGAGGTTGAACAGGCTGGTAATAGGGGTTGCAACAATGGCGGCAGACAGTTTCAGAAATAGAAGGTCCAGAATGTCAAGCCCAGCTGATTTGTATGGGTCCAGGTTTTGCAGCTCTTTCAGGACATTTGCTATCTGGATTTGGGTAAAGGAGAAGCTGGAGAGGCGTGGGCGAGTAGCTGCCAAGGTTGGAGTAGCCAGGAGGAAGGCATGGCCAGCCATTGAAAAATGCTTGTTGAAGTTTTCGATTATCACGGATTTATCGGTGGTGACCGTGTTACCTAGCCTCAGTGCAGTGGGCAGCTGGGAGGAAATTACCTGAAAATATTATGCATAGCACCTTTCATGTGATTGAGAGACTGCTTATTACGATGACCAGAAACATGACCGAATACAAACAGTGAAGCTATTCCCTCCGCAAGGCAATCAAACAAGTTGGTTTTGGCAAGTCAGTTAGTTTTGGCAAGTCAGTTAGGATATCTACTTTGTGCATGACAAAGTAATTTTTCCAACAATTGTTTACAGATAGATTATTTCACTTATTATTCACTGAATCACAATTCCAGTTGGTCAGAAGTTTACATACGCTAAGTTGACTGTGCCTTTTAACAGCTTGGAAAAATCCAGAAAATTGTGTCATGGCTTTAGAAGCTTCTGATAGGCTAATTGACATAATTTGAGTCAATTGCAGGTGTACCTGTGGATGTATTTCAAGGCCTACCTTCAAACTCAGTGCCTCTTTGCTTGACATCATGAGAAAATGAAAGGAAATCAGCCAAGACCTCAGAAAATAAATTGTAGACCTCCACAAGTCTGGTTCATCCATGGGAGCAATTTCCAAACGCCTGAAGGTACCACGTTCATCTGTACAAACAACAGTACGCAAGTATAAACACCATGGGAGCACACGCTCAAGAAGGAGACGCGTTCTGTCTCCTAGAGATGAACATACTTAGGTGCGAAAAGTGCAAATCAATCCCAGAACAACAGCAAAGGACCTTGTGAAGATGCTGGAGGAAACAAGTACAAAAGTATCTATATCCACAGTAAAATGTGTCCTATATCGACATAACCTGAAAGGCCGCTCAGCAGGGAAGATGCCAATGCTCCAAAACCGCCATAAAAAAGCCAGACTACGCTTTGCAACTGCACATGGGGACAAATATCTACTTTTTGGAGAATTGATGAAACAAAAATAGAACTGTTTTGCCATTATGACCATCGTTATGTTTGGAGGAAAAAGAACGGGCATTTAACTGAAAAAGTTATACATAGCAACTTTCATGTCACTGAGAGACTGCTTATCAACACGGCGATCCCGTGCTCTCTCTATTGTCAGTGTAACATCATAATGATCAGTGTTGCGAATGTGTATTTCCTCAATTACTTTTGCAGAAGTTATACTTTTTCAAAGGAAACGGGAGCTTGTTCAGGAAATCTCAGGATCCCGGTTTCTGGGATGAATCCCTAGTGTGTATAGAGTTCTGTATGCTGCCATGTTGCCTCCTAATTCAACAGGATGCCACTGAGTAAATAGTCCTTGGAATTATTGTAAATTGCCTTGGAAAATAATTATGTTTAACTTGCTGAAATACGGTAGATGCAGGATCTGATGTACGATGCAAATTCAATACCTGGCCTAGAGCGTGTTCTGGCCCGGACTACCTGGTGTAACTGCATGTTCTGTTCCAAGATACACAGATATTATTCATTAGTTCCCAGTAAACCAAAAACCTGTTAAGTTAAAGAAAATGGTAAATAAATAAAGGAATTAACTTCACCACTGTCTTTATTTACCATGTTCCAAGTATATAATGGGCTTTTGAAGAACACAACACTCTATGACCACAACCTCACATCAAAGAATACAAGACTATAAGGTCTTTCAGATAAGACTGTTATGATCAAGATGGATTCTATCCACTTCAACATGCATAACAAAATGTCTAAATGTTGTGCTCCAGGCTAGGCGTCAGTTTAATTTCAGGCCTACCAGTTTGGCTTACTAGGAACTCATAATATTGGCTTATGTTGGCAGAGAACATGCTCTAGGCCAGGAATATAAGTTTTTCAAGGTTGTCCAACAGCCGTAAGAGTGGTGAGTTGTGTCTCATTAGCACCTGTGCCTCTCGTTCCACATATGCTTTCAACAGGTTGATGATCGCCATCGTCCTGGCTGAGGTTGAACAGGCTAGTAATAGGGGTTGCAACAATTGCGGTGGATAATTATAGAAACAGAGGGTACAGATTGTCTAGCCCAGCTGATTTGTAGGGGTCCAGATTTTGCAGTTTTTTCAGAACATTAGCTATCTGGATTTGGGTGAAGGAGAAATGGGGAGGCTTCGGCAACAGTGAGAGACTTGTTTCTGGAAAGTTGGATTTTTAAAAGTAGAAGCTCAAAATGTTTGGGCACAGACCTGGATAGTATGACAGAACTCTGCAGGCTATCTCTGCAGTAGATTGCAACTCCGCCCCCTTTGGCAGTTCTATGTTGTCGGAAAAGTTTATAGTTAGGGATGGACATTTCTAGATTTTTGGTGGCCTTCCTAAGCCAGGATTCAGACACGGTTAGGACATCTGGGTTGGTCGAGTGTGCTAAAGCAGTGAATTAAACAAATTTAGGGAGGAGGCTTCTGATGTTAACATGCATGAAACGAAGGCTTTTATGGTTACAGAAGTCAACAAATGAGAGTGTCTGGGGAATGGAAGTGGAGCTCAGCGCTGCAGGGCCTGGATTAACCTCTACATCACCAGAGGAACAGAAGAAGAGTAGGATAATGGTACGGCTAAAGGCTATAAGAACTGGTCGTCTAGTGTGTTCGGACAGAGAGTAAAAGGAGCAGGTTTCTGGGCACGGAAGAATAGATTCAAGGCATAATGTACAGATGGTAGGATGTGAAAACGTTGGAGATTAACCTAGGCACTGAGTGACGATGAGAGAGGTTTTGTCTCCAGAGACACCATTTTAACCAGGTGAGGTCACCGCATGTGTAGGAGGTAGAACAAAAGGGCTAGGCATATTGAGCAGAGCTGGAGGCCCTACAGTGAAATAAGACAATAATTACTAACCAAAACAGCAATGGACAAGGCATATTGAAATTAGGGAGAGGCATGCATAGCCGAGTGATCATAGGGTCCAGTGAGTAGCTCGGCGAGCTGGAGAAATGCAGATTCAGACAGCTAGCAGGCCAGGGCTAGCAGGCGTCGCAATGTAAGAGTCAGTGTAGCCCCCTCAGACGGTTATGTCCACAGACAAGTCATGAATGATCAGCAGGGCTCCGTGTAGGCAGTAAAAGGGTCCAGGCCAATTGGCAAGCTAGGTATTGTAGCCCAAGAAATTGGCTGATGGACCTCTTCAGCTAGCCGGAAGGTGGGCCTAGCTCTGGGCTATCTCCAGGCTAACTGGTGCTTGCTTCAGGACAGGGATGTTAGCCAGGAGTAGCCATTCGGATAGCAGCTAGCGAGCTGCAATGATCCGGTAGCGGGTCGCAGCTAGCAGGCTAGCAGACCGGCCTTCAGAGGACGTAATGATGGAGGAGCCTGTTGAAACCTCCTCGGGTGGATTACGTCGGTAGACCAGTCGTGATGGATCGGCGGGGCTCCGTGTTGGCAGTTAAAGTGGTCCAGGCCAAATGGCAAAAATTTATTGTAGCCCAAGGAGTGGCTGATGGATCTCTTCAGCTTGCCGGGAGATGGGCCTAACACAAGGCTAACTCCAGGCTAACTACTGCTTGCTTCGGGACAGAGACGTTAGCCAGGAGTAGCCACTCGGATAGCAGCTAGCTAGCTGCGATGATCCAGGTGAAAAGGTTCAGAGCTTGAGGTAGGAATCCGGAGATGTGGTAGAGAGGAAGCAGTCCGATATGCTCTGGGTTGAATAGCGCTGTGCACACTGGCAGGAGTTATCCGGGCTGAGGTTAGCTGATGACCACTAGCAGTGGCTAACCGACTAGTAGCTAGTAGCTGGTTAGCTTCTGTTGGGGGATAAGGTTCTAAAGTATAGAAAATAGCAGATTAATACCACATTGGGTGAGGTGGGTTGCAGGAGAGTATGTAGAAATTGAGGTTAAAAATATTAAAAAAATATATACTAAATATATACAGAGAAGAAAAGATATATACACAGGACACGACAAGACAAAGACAAAGACGTCTGACTGATACACCATCTTGGGAAAAAATATAACCAGGAATAATGTGACAAATAATCAACAGTAGCAGCAACATATGTAATGAGTGTAAAAGGTTCAATGCAGATAGTCCAGTTAGCTATTTGGTTAACTTTTTAACTAGCTATTTTGTAGTCTTATGCCTTGGGGGTAGAAGCTGTTCAGGGTCCTGTTGGTTCAAGACTTGGTGCATTGTCACTGCTTGTCTTGTGGTAGCAGAGACAACAGTCTGTAGAAATGTAACCACTCTCAAAATCATAGACAGTGCTATGTTATGCGAGGACTGACCATACATTAAATTAAAATTATAGTTGTAACAATATTTTGAGGCTATATAGTTGTTTGTTAACATGTACTTCTTTTCCAAACATTGGATTAAATCAAGCTTGTATTTTGGGTTCTTATGGGTTACAACAGTGGCAAGAGGCAAGAATCAATGTGTACATATCATTCATTAATGAGTCAAAAATGCATATAGCAACTGCTGATTGTCCCTTTAACCAATTTCCACCCAGGAAATAGTGTCTGTGTAACGCCCGGGGTGTAGTGGAGGAAGAAGTCAGGCGCAGGAAGCAGAGAGTTCAGGGTAGCGCTACTTTTAATTGCACCACAACGGTGAATTGACGCTAACCTAAACTTTAATATTCACAGAAAAAGTCCACAGACCCACTCCAAAAGGCTTTCGGAGCCATCATCGACTCAGTGGGTTTTGTCCAACATGTCTCTGGACCTACTCACTGTCACAGTCATACTCTGGACCTAGTTTGGTCCCATGGAATAAATGTTGTGGATCTTAATCGGACCACCATTTTATTACGTTTGCAATTGCAACAAATAATCTGCTCAGGCCCCAACCAAGGAACATCAAAAGTCATGCTATAAATTCACAGATAACACAAAGATTCCTTGATGTCCTTCCAGACTCCCTCTGTCTACCCAAGGACTCCAGAGGACAAAAATCAGTTAACCACCTAACTGAGGAACTCAATTTAACCTTGCGCAATACCTTAGATGCAGTTGCACCCCTAAAAAATAAAAACATTTCTCATAAGGAACTAGCTCCCTGGTATACATAAAATACCCAAGCTCTGAATAAGCTTCTAGAAAATTGGAACGGAAATGGCGCCACATCAAGCTGGAAGTCTTCCGACTAACTTGGAAAGACAGTACCGTGCAGTATCGAAGAGCCCTTACTGCTGCTCGATCATCCTATTTTTCCAACTTAATTGATGAAAATAAGAACAATCCGAAATTTGTGAAGGTGGTAAATAACCTTTCAATGGCATCAGACCGAGGCTCTGCATCTGTCCTCGTGCTCCTAGACCTTAGTGCTGCTTTTGATACCATCGATCACCACATTATTTTGGAGAGATTGGAAACCCAAATTGGTCTGCACGGACAAGTTCTGGCCTGGTTTAGATCTTATCTGTCGGAAAGATATCAGTTTGTCTCTGTGAAATGGTTTGTCTTCTGACGAATCAACGGTCATTTTCAGTGTTCCTCAAGGTTCCGTTTTAGGACCACTATTGTTTTCACTATATATTTTACCTCTTGGGGATGTCATTCGAAAACATAATGTTAACTGTTACTGCTATGCGGATGACCACAGCTGTACATTTCAATGAAACATGGTGAAGCCCGAAAATTGCCCTCGCTAGAAGCATGTGTTTCAGACATAAGGAAGTGGATGGCTGCAAACTTTCTACTTTTAAACTCGGAGAAAACAGAGATGCTTGTTCTAGGTCCCAAGAAACAAAGAGATCTTCTGTTGAATCTGACAATTAATCTTTAATGGTTGTACAGTCGTCTCAAATAAAACTGTGAAGGACCTCAGCGTTACTCTGGACCCTGATCTCTCTTTTGAAGAACATATCAAGACTGTTTCAAGGACAGCTTTTTTCCATCTACGTAACATTGCAAAAATCAGAAACTTTCTGTCCAAAAATGATGCAGAAAAATTAATCCATGCTTTTGTCACTTCTATGTTAGACTACTGCAATGCTCTACTTTCCGGCTACCCAGATAAAGCACTGAATAAACTTCAGTTAGTGCTAAATACGACTGCTAGAATCCTGACAGGGCTTTCTCCTATAGAGCTCCATTTTGGGTAGGCAGACCATGCAATGGTCTGCCTACCCATGTTAGAGACGCAAACTCGGTCTCAACCTTTATTAAGTCTTTACTGAAGACTCATCTCTTCAGTGGGTCATATGATTGAGTGTAGTCTGGCCCAGGAGTGTGAAGGTGAACGGAAAGGCTCTGGAGCAACGAACCGCCCTTGCTGTCTCTGCCTGGCCGGTTCCCCTCTTTCCACTGGGATTCTCTGCCTCTAACCCTATTACAGGGGCTGAGTCACTGGCTTACTAGGGCTCTTTCATTCCGTCCCTAGGAGGGGTACGTCACTTGAGTAGGTTGAGTCACTGATGTGATCTTCCTGTCTGGGTTGGCGCACCCCCTTGGGTTGTGCCGTGGCGGAGATCTTTGTGTGCTATACTCGGCCTTGTCCCAGGATGGTAAGTTGGTGGTTGAAGTTATCCCTCTAGTGGTGTGGGGGCTGTGCTTTGGCAAAGTGGTTGGGGTTATATCCTTCCAGTTTTGCCCTGTCCGGGGGTGTCATCGGATGGGGCCACAGTGTCTCCTGACCCCTCCTGTCTCAGCCTCCAGTATTTATGCTGCAGTAGTTTATGTGTCGGGGGGCTAGGGTCAGTTTGTTATATCTGGAGTACTTCTCCTGTCCTATCCGGTGTCCTGTGCGAATTTAAGTATGCTCTCTCTAATTCTCTCTTTCTCGCTTTCTTTCTCTCTCTCGGAGGACCTGAGCCCTAGGACCATGCCTCAGGACTACCTGGCATGATGACTCCTTGCTGTCCCCAGTCCACCTGGCCGTGCTGCTGCTCCAGTTTCAACTGTTCTGCCTGTGATTATTATTATTTGACCATGCTGGTCATTTATGAACATTTGAACATCTTGGCCATGTTCTGTTATAATCTCCACCCGGCACAGCCAGAAGAGGACTGGCCACCCCACATAGCCTAGTTCTTCTCTAGGTTTCTTCGTAGGTTTTGGCCTTTTTTAGGGAGTTTTTCCTAGGCACCATGCTTCTAAACCTGCATTGCTTGCTGTTTGGGGTTTTAGGCTGGGTTTCTGTACAGCACTTTGAGATATCAGCTGATGTACGAAGGGCTACATCAATACATTTGATTTGATTTGATTTTAAATGCCCCAGACACGGGGAACTTAAACAGTCCAGCAAAAACAAAACACACGGACAACCATGACCTACAGCCGTGTACACACGTACACTGAAAATAATCCCGCACAAATAAAGCCCAACCAATTATCCTAAACTAAACACAGGTGCAACCAATAAACAGAAAAGGTGGAAAAGAGATCAGTGGCAGCTAGGCCGGTGACGACGACCGCCGAGCGCCACCCGAACAGGAAGGGGAGCCACCTTCAGCAGGAGTCGTGACAGTCTGTAGGTGCTGTCACAAAGTCCAAATTCAACACAGTTGTCATTGACTTATTGGATATTGATTTCCCACTGAGCAAACTTTTCCTGTACTTACAGCATTCTAATAAATTATTTTCTATCAGGTTTTTGTTTGGTAGACCTCATTGTGTTATTGAAAATGTTGTCTGATTTTTGATTTGGGAAAACCTCAACAAACAAACAAGGAGAGAAGCAGAAAAGTCCAAAAACCATCCCAAAATAAAAGTTAATGGGATTCTAACTCAAGACTTTAATTTTATATCCACCACTATTAAAAATGTCCTTGTAGACTCTGTCAGGGAACTGTCTCAAGGATTTTCAAACAAGAACACAACTCTCACTCCTATGGAAAATAGCAAATCAATATTCAGAATATCCAAAGTTTCAGCATCAGCAGTGGACAGTATTATCGGCTGCTTCATGAAATCTACAACAAAATATTTACAGTGCCTTCAGAAATTATTCACACCCCTCAAATTTTTCCAAATGTTATTGTGTTACAGCCTGAAATTAAAATGGATTAAATTGAGATTAGTCACTGGCCTACACACAATTCCCCATAATGTCCAATTGGAAATATGTTTATTTTTTTACTTCACAAATTAATAAAAAATGAACAACTGAAATGTCTTGAGTCAGTAAGTATTCAACCCCTTTGTTATGACAAGCCTAAATCAGTTCAGGAGTGGAAATGTCCTTATTAAGTCACATAATAAGTTGCATGGACTCACTCTGTGTGTAATAATAGATTCTTACATGACTACCTCATCTCTGTACCCCGCACATACAATTATCTGTAAGGTCCCTCAGTCGAGCAGTGAATTTCAAACAACAGAGACCAGGGAGGTTTTCCAATGCCTCGCAAAGAAGGGCACCTATTGGTACATGGATAGAAAAAAAGCATGGGGAAGTTATTAATTAACTAAATAGCGTCATACACCAGGCCAAATCTACACTGGAGTTGCTTACCAAGAAGACAGTGAATATTCCTGAGTGGCCGAGATACAGTTTTCCCTTAAATCTGCTTGAAAATCTATAGCGAGACTTGAAAATGGTTGTCTATCAATTGATCAACAACACATTTGACAGAGCTTGAAGAATCCAGAAAATAATATAATGGGCAAATATTGTACAATCCAGGTGTGCAAGTTCTTAGAGACCTATCCAGAAAGACTCTGTAATCACTGCCAAATGTGATTCCAACATTTGTTGTGAATACTTATGTAAATTAGATATTTCTCTATTTCATTTTCAATAAATTAGCAAAAATACCTATAAACATGTTTTCACCTTTTCATTATGGGGGTAATGTGTCTACCAATAGATAAGTGACAAATGTTTTTTTTCCAATTTTGAATTAAGGATGTGGCTTATTAGAAGATCCAGGATATCTTACTGCTGTTCACTCTATTGGGAGTGTTGTTATCAAGCTCACTCAATGAAGCTAGCTCAAGATGGTACGTCTAGTGTGTGTGTGTGGACATGTGTACTACTATTACTGCTCAGTGTAATCTGATGTAATTTGCTCTGCATGCACTGCATCTGTATTATGGTCAAGTTCACATTGTTCACACTGAATAGAAACACAAAATAAAACAATATTATGAAACATGTATGATGTAATTGAAACACTGCTAAACATGTAAGATTAATAAAAAACGACTAAACATGTCTTATGCTTGATAGTTTATTGGAGAATCACAATATGACAGGTCAACCATACAACCATTCAATTATTTTATCCACTAACTTGACCAACCAACTATCCTGTGTCAGGACATAAAGTACATGTTCATGGATAAAACATATATTCTTCAGAATGTTGAAGAGTTCTTCTCAGTACCAAAGTACCAATTAACTGTATTACTGTTGTTGTTTTTTGACAATCATTGATTGATGGTTGTTGGAATGATTCACTGAGGTAATGTTAGTGATGACTTCAGAGGTGATAGCTGATTTCATATTGAGACTGAAAAGGATCCTTGGCATCCCCATGCTGGTCGCTTCTCACCCAACAAGGTCCTTGGCTACGTTCCAAAGCTCGCCCCAAACTGTTGAATAGAGTTTTAAATCATCTTTATGGAAAATACCTTTTTTAAAAGCTAAACATTTGAAAGATTTCAACATAAGTGACTACCTCTTGAAACTACTGTTGTAAGACCCGTATTTGACTACCATTTAAAAAATATTTTCCCTCTACGAAACATGATGCTAATTAACTGTAGAGATGGAGTTAGCCATGTTACTCCCTCCGCATTTCCTACCACCCTCTGCTAACCTCCCGTTGATAATTTACTGTTGCTCAGAAAGACAGGCAGATAGATAGATAGATAGATAGATAGATAGATAGATAGATAGATATTTTATTTCACCTTTATTTAACCAGGTAGGCTAGTTGAGAACAAGTTCTCATTTACAACTGCGACCTGGCCAAGATAAAGCATAGCAGTGTGAACAGACAACAACACATAGTTACAGTGCCTTGCGAAAGTATTCGGCCCCCTTGAACTTTGCGACCTTTTGCCACATTTCAGGCTTCAAACATAAAGATATAAAACTGTATTTTTTTGTGAAGAATCAACAACAAGTGGGACACAATCATGAAGTGGAACGACATTTATTGGATATTTCAAACTTTTTTAACAAATCAAAAACTGACAAATTGGGCGTGCAAAATTATTCAGCCCCCTTAAGTTAATACTTTGTAGCGCCACCTTTTGCTGTGATTACAGCTGTAAGTCGCTTGGGGTATGTCTCTATCAGTTTTGCACATTGAGACCGAATTTTTTTCCCATTCCTCCTTGCAAAACAGCTCGAGCTCAGTGAGGTTGGATGGAGAGCATTTGTGAACAGCAGTTTTCAGTTCTTTCCACAGATTCTCGATTGGATTCAGGTCTGGACTTTGACTTGGCCATTCTAACACCTGGATATGTTTATTTTTGAACCATTCCATTGTAGATTTTGCTTTATGTTTTGGATCATTGTCTTGTTGGAAGACAAATCTCCGTCCCAGTCTCAGGTCTTTTGCAGACTCCATCAGGTTTTCTTCCAGAATGGTCCTGTATTTGGCTCCATCCATCTTCCCATCAATTTTAACCATCTTCCCTGTCCCTGCTGAAGAAAAGCAGGCCCAAACCATGATGCTGCCACCACCATGTTTGACAGTGTGTTCAGGGTGATGAGCTGTGTTGCTTTTACACATAACATTTTGCATTGTTGCCAAAAAGTTCAATTTTGGTTTCATCTGACCAGAGCACCTTCTTCCACATGTTTGGTGTGTCTCCCAGGTGGCTTGTGACAAACTTTAAACAACACTTTTTATGGATATCTTTAAGAAATGGCTTTCTTCTTGCCACTCTTCCATAAAGGCCAGATTTGTGCAATATACGACTGATTGTTGTCCTATGGACAGAGTCTCCCACCTCAGCTGTAGATCTCTGCAGTTCATCCAGAGTGACCATGGGCCTCTTGGCTGCATCTCTGATCAGTCTTCTCCTTGTATGAGCTGAAAGTTTAGAGGGACGGCCAGGTCTTGGTAGATTTGCAGTGGTCTGATACTCCTTCCATTTCAATATTATCGCTTGCACAGTGCTCCTTGGGATGTTTAAAGCTTGGGAAATCTTTTTGTATCCAAATCCGGCTTTAAACTTCTTCACAACAGTATCTCGGACCTGCCTGGTGTGTTCCTTGTTCTTCATGATGCTCTCTGCGCTTTTAACGGACCTCTGAGACTATCACAGTGCAGGTGCATTTATACAGAGACTTGATTACACACAGGTGGATTGTATTTATCATCATTTGTCATTTAGGTCAACATTGGATCATTCAGAGATCCTCACTGAACTTCTGGAGAGAGTTTGCTGCACTGAAAGTAAAGGGGCTGAATAATTTTGCACGCCCAATTTTTCAGTTTTTGATTTGTTAAAAAAGTTTGAAATATCCAATAAATGTCGTTCCACTTCATGATTGTGTCCCACTTGTTGTTGATTCTTCACAAAAAAATACAGTTTTATATCTTTATGTTTGAAGCCTGAAATGTGGCAAAAGGTCGCAAAGTTCAAGGGGGCCGAATACTTTCGCAAGGCACTGTACATATGGAGTAAACAAAAAACAAGTCAATAACACAGTAGAAAAAAAGAAAAAAAGTGTCTATATGCATTGTGTGCAAAAGGCATGAAGAGGTAGGCGAATATTCACAATTTAACAGATTAACACTGGAGTGATAAATGATCAGATGAACATGTGCAGGTAGAGATACTGGTGTGCAAACAAGCAGAAAAGTACATAAAATAAAAAGAGTATGGGGATGAGGTAGGTAAATTGGGTGGGCTATATAACGATGGACTATGTACAGCTGCAGTGATCGGTTAGCTGCTCAGATAGCAGATATTTAAAGTTGGTGAGGGAGATAAAAGTCTCCAACCACAGCAATTTTTGAAATTCGTTCCTTTCACAGGCAGCAGAGAACTCGAATGATCAGTGAGATACACCTGCTGGAGCGTGTGCTACGGGTGGGTGTTGCCATCGTGACCAGTGAACTGAGATAAGGCGGAGCTTTACCTAGCATGGACTTGTAGATGACCTGGAGCCAGTGGGTCTGGCGACGAATATGTAGCGAGGGCCAGCCGACTAGAGCATACAGGTCGCAGTGGTGGGTGGTATAAGGTGCTTTAGTAACAAAACGGATGGCACTGTGATAAACTGCATCCAGTTTGCTGGGTAGAGCATTGGAAGCTATTTTGTAGATGACATCGCTGAAGTCGAGGATCGGTAGGAGAGTCAGTTTTACTAGGGTAAGTTTGGCGGAGTGAGTGAAGGAGGCTTCGTTGCGGAATAGAAAGCTGACTCTGGATTTGATTTTAGATTGGAGATGTTTGATATGAGTCTGGAAGGAGAGTTTACAGTCTAGCCAGACACCTATGTACTTATAGATGTCCACGTATTCTACGTCGGAATCATCCAGGGTGGTGATGCTAATCGGGCATGCGGGTGCAGGGAGCGAACGGTTGAAAAGCATGCATTTGGTTTTTCTAGCGTTTAAGAGCAGTTGGAGGCCATGGAAGGAGTGTTGTATGGCATTGATGCTCGTTTGGAGGTTAGATAGCACATTGTACAAGGAAGGGCCAGAAGTATACAGAATGGTGTCGTCTGCGTAAAGGTGGATCAGGGAATCGCCCGCAGCAAGAGCAACATCGTTGATATATACAGAGAAAAGAGTCGGCCCGAGAATTGAACCCTGTGGCTCCCCCATAGAGACTGCCAGAGGACCGGACAACATGCCCTCCGATTTGACACACTGAACTCTGTCTGCAAAGTAGTTGGTGAACCAGTCTGCCGATAAGAATATGCCGAGATAGATAGATAGATAGATAGATAGATAGATAGATAGATAGATAGATAGATAGATAGATATAGATATAGATAGATAGATAGATAGATAGATAGATAGATAGATAGATAGATAGATAGATAGCTTACATGGTGCTTCATCTTCTGAGGCGCTGGTCTTCAGAGCAGCCAACTTTGCCAAAAAGGCAGCCTTTCCACCTTTTACATCATCCTCCTGCAGGAGAGCTGACGAAGAATGATTTTTAATTTTACTAAATTATATCAGATTAAACCCGGGCAGTAAAGTAGTACACATTCACAAACAAGACATACCTTCCTCAGAGTTATCTTCAGTGAGGGAGCTTGCTAACAGGACACCCACTAGAGCGAACAGCAGTAACATACTCTGGATCTTCATCCTTTGCTAAAACACATAGAGCACATCTTGTTAACACACACACACACACACACACACACACACACACACACACACACACACACACACACACACACACACACACACACACACACACACACACACACACACGTCCACCTACACCTCTCCATCCATTCCTACCTGCCCACTCTTGCCACAACTGCTATACACCTTTGCAAAGAAGATTCTCAGTGAAAACAAACATACCTCTTACAGTTGGACGATGCTGTCTGATTGATGGCTGTTTATCTGGAAGATGTCTTCTGGTCTTCAGTAGTAGTGTGGTGTCTCTCTGCCCTCTGCAGCCCTGTTTTATACTCTTTCTGCAGCTACTGTACCTGCCCCACCCATCCACACCTCTCACAGCCGATTAACAAGCAAAATGACATAACTCCCATGGCGATAACCGCAATCATGCACAGCCTGAAGTTTATGACCTCCCTCCAGGCAAAACTTCTGTCAATAATATGGTTTCCTAGTTATTTCAACTGAATTTCTGACCTGGAGCTTGGATAGACTTGAATTTATAAATGGTGGTAGCAATTTATTTTAAGGTTGTATCCATAATCCATTCATAACACATTTATGAAACCAATCATTAAACCTTTTTATTCATTTTATTATAACTTTATTTAACCAGGTTAGTCTCGTTGAAATAAAAATATCATATTCAAGAGAGACCCGGAACAAGACAGCAACTTCAAATCATATTGTTTTTGTTACATAGGCCGAAAACAACAGGTGTAGGTAGACCTTACAGTGAAATGCTTACTTACGAGCCCTTAACCAACAATGTCGTTTTAAGAAAAATAAGTGTTAAGAAAGTATTTACAAAAAATAAATGGATTTTAAAAAATTAAGATGAAAAATAGATAACTAACAAATAATAAAGGAGCAACAATAAAAAAAACTTTTAGGGTGGCTGGAATCTTTGGAAATCTTTAGAGCGTTCCTCTGACACCGCCTGGTATAGATGTCTTGGATGGCAGGAAGCTTGGCCCCAGTGTACGCACTACCCCCTGTAGCAACTTGTGGTCGTAGGCCGAGCAGTTGCCATACCAGGCAGTGATGCAACCAATCGCAGTTGCCATACCAGGCGGTGCTGCAACCAATCAGGATGTTCTCGATGGTGCAGCTGTAGAACATTTTGAGGATTTGAGGACCCCTGCCAAATCTTTTCATTCTCCTGAAGGGGAATAGGCATTGTTGTGCCCTCTTCACAACTGTCTTGTTGTGTTTGGACCATAGTTTGTTGGTGATGTGGACACCAAGGAACTTGAAGCTCTCAACCTGCTCCACTACAGCCCTGACGATGAGAATGTGGGCGTGCTCGGCCCTCCTTTTCCTGAAGTCCACAATCATCTCCTTTGTCTTGATCACGTTGAGGTATATGTTGTTATCCTGGCACCACACTGCCAGGTCTATGACCTCCTCCCTATAGGCTGTCTCATCGTTGTCGATGATCAGGCCTACCGCTGTTGTGTCATCGGCAAATTTAATAATAGTGTTGGAGTCGTGCTTGGACATGCAATCATGTGTGAACAGGGGGTACAGGAGAGAACATAGCACTCAGGATCAACGTGGCAGATGTGTTGTTACCCTTACCACCTGGGGTCGGCCCATCAGGAAGTCCATGATCCAGTTTCATAGGGAGGTGTTTAGTCCCAGGGACGTTAGTTTAGGGATGAGCTTTGAGGGCACTATGGTGTTGAACGCTGAACTGTAGTCAATGAATAGCATTCTCACGTAGGTGTTCCTTTTGTCCAGATGGGAAAGGGCAGTGTGGAGTGCAATAGAGATTGCATCATCTGTGGATCTGTTGAGGCAGTATGCAAATTGGTGTGGGTCTAGCGTCTCTGGGATAATGGTGTTGATGTGAGCCATGACCAGCCTTTCAAAGCACTTCATGGCTACAGATGTGAGTGCTACGGGTTGGTAGTCATTTTGTCAGGTTACCTTGGTGTTCTTGGGCACAGTTATGGCTGTCTGCTTGAAACATGTTGGTATTACAGACTCGGTCATGGACAGGTTGAAAATGTCAGGGAGGACACTTGCCAGCTGGTCAGCACACGCTCGGAGTACACGTCCTGGTAATCCACCTGTTTCAAGGTCTTACTCACATCGGCTACGGAGAGCGTAATCACAGTCGTCCGGAACATGCTCTCATGCATGCTTCAGTGTTGCTTGCCTCGAAGCGAGCATAGAAGTAATTTAGCTCGTCTGGTAGGCTCAACCCATCAGTTTCAGACAAACAGCCACATGACATGAACCAGACGAAGATATATCAATATAAAAAGCTGCACGTCAGTAATGTACATGTACACAACACAGGTCAGAAAAAAACTGAATGCAAAATGTCAAAAGACAGGCTCACTATGGTATCAAAATGCTTCAGGTAAAACAACATCCTTACATCAATAAGGCAACGCCGACTAGTGACATCGATAACAACTAGAAACAACTAAATGTCTCAACAACTTGTTCATCTATTTGTGCTTTGAACTTCTCTAGGGACACCAGACCCTGGAGTTTTAGGTTGGCTTGGAGGGAATTCCAATACAAGGGGACTGATTAGTGAAAATACTTTGTTCCAAGCTCTGTACATTTGTTCAGGACTGTTAGCTTAAAACAAGATTGGTATCTGAGCTTGTAAGTGTTTTCATTTCGGGCTAATAGAGAGCAGATAAAATGACAGTTTTTCTAAAATGGCTTTCTATATTAGAATGTACCAGTGTTATAGCCTGTGTGTTGCTAGCTATGTCCACCCGACAGCAATGTAGACATCACATGATACAGTCAAGAGCCTTCAGTGTATTTATTGAGGCTTGACCTTAAATATTATTACTATAGTCCAACACAGATGGAAAAGTACAATGAATCATCTATTTTAGGAAAACGAAATTGTGCCCGTAGTAAAGCCCAATACGCAGCTTGCTTTTACCAACAAGGTGCTCTACATGGGGTGTGAAGCTCAACTTCTCATCCACCTGATCTCCTAAATAATTTAATGTTATTACTTGTTCCATGGAATGTCCTTCCAAGGTAGTAATGACATGGTTTCAGAGTGTTTAGCTTTGAAAAATACTAGGCATTTGTTTTAGAGGAATTATGAACAAGTGTTGAATGATGTGTTGAATGATGTTAAAAGTTGTGAGCTTTTTCAAAAGCCAAACTGCTGCTACTCGAGTAGAGAATAGTGTAATCCACATAAAAATGTACATTAGCCTTCTCCATATGTCTTCCAATGCTGTTGATATATTTAGTGTATGCATAAGCTGGAAGTATAAGTATTAAGTGTTGTCGTCCATTAGTTCACTCCAATTCAGGGAGGGGTGGTAGGGTAGGAAAAAAATAAAGGAACATATATTAAAAAACAATATATATATATATATTTATTTATTTAAAAAATCTATGGGGGATTTGAAATGATGCAGACAATTACATTGATAGAATCCACAATCTATATGCAATACTGAAGCTGATCCACCCCTTAAAAAAAGAAAGGAAAACAGCATGATCACTTTAATCGTTGTATTCCTTCTTGCAACTATCTATGCGTTCACCTTTTGCCCTTCGTTTGTGGACTTCAGTGCAGAACATATCAGCTGTCTGTGAACAAGCAAAAATAACTTTCATAGCCAACATAGATACTAGAAATAAGGCGATAGTGAACACGTTGCAATCATGTAGTACAATGTACAGTCAGAAAGAAGTGTAGCAGTTAAACCAGCAGGCCCCGGGAGCAATACATTCATAAAACCAAAAGCTTGACTTGGAAGAGTTCCAGTGTTGGATTGCCACAGCCAGCTTGCTAACATAGCATCCCTCTCTTTTTGAGCCGGGAGTTTGAGTAGGCTCAACTACCTAGCTGCATTCTCTAGATAAGTGATGATGAAAAAGTACAACTAAATATAGCTAGCTATCTCTCTCTCTCTTTCTCTAGCTTCTACTTCATTTTTAAGGAAATGAATTTGTTCAAAACTGTTCAACTACTGTGTTTCTCTCTCTTTTTTACTCAACCACTCACCACATTTTATGTACTGCAGTGCTAGCTAGCTGTAGCTTATGCTTTCAGTACTAGAATGATTCTCAGATTATTTGGTTGGGTGGACAACATGTCAGTTCATGACTGCAAGAGCTCTGATAGGTTGGAGGACGTCCCCTAGAAGTTGTTATAATTACTGTGTAAGTCTATGGAAGGGGGTGAGAACCATGAGCCTCCTAGGTTTTGTACTATCAGAAAATGTTATTCATTGGACCTTTCATATGACTGAGAGACTGCTTATCAACATGGCAATCACGTGCTCTCTCGATTGTCAGTGGAACATCTTATGGATGAATTTTGCGAATGTCTATTTCCTCAATTACATTTGCAGAAACAGTGTATCAGCCATTTTTTGGGAAAGTTCTATTTTCACAGGAAACGAGAGGGAGCTTGGTTAGGAAATCTCAGGATCCCGGTTTCTGGCATTAATCCCTAGTGTGTACAGAGTTATGTGTGCTGCCATGTTGTCTTGTAATTCAGCAGAAAATAGCAGAAAATAATTATGTTTAATTAACCTCTTAGAGCTACCCCCCTACTTTTTTCAATTTCCACCTGAAGACATAACCAAATCTAACTGCCTGTAGTTCTGGCCCAGAAGCAAGGATATACCAACATACGTTTTTTATTTGTATTGTTGTTATCATCATCTTTAAATGAACAAGATAAAACAACATTCAGATAGGATGATGGGGACAATTTCAGTGAAAAATATAAGAGGGCAACAGTACTTGTGCAAAGTTTCAGAATGATAACTTCCAAAATGAGTGTGCTACATGACATTTATCATGAAGTCACCCAGGTGTCCCACTCAAGTAGCCCAAATGTACCCAAGTGGCCAAATTGGCGAAGGTATACATTTTGAAACAAATAACTATATACAAAATGCCAAAATGGTATTCTAACACACACCCCCAAAAAATGGAGAAAAAAATATGGGGAAAAAAATATGAAGAAAAAAACACGCTTTCAATATTTGGAAGACCCTTGCCAAACCTCTACACAATATTGTGCTGCTGATGCCAGGTGCCATAGCAGTCTCTTTCTGCTGTAAAGTGTGTATCAACAGGTATAATAAACAGATATATATAGAGTACAGGGAACATAAGGTTGAATATATTATTATAGACCTGCTAGATCTACTGTCTCTTTTATATTATTACATTTCAGCTAGATCTCCTGTCTCTATTATATTATGACACACCAGCTAGATCTACTGTCTTTATTATATTACAACAGACCAGCTGTATCTACTGTCTCCATTTCACTTTGGCCATTGTTGTGGGCCTGCCCTCGCCTCAACAGCCTCAAATAGGCTATTTCATGTGGGTTGGGGTGGGGCGGCAGACACGCATCTCACATTTCATTGCATTACATTTTTATATATTGCTTCTAAAATGTAAAAAAATCATAAATAATATTTTATATTATTAATTTCAAACAAGGGCCAAAACATGTCCTCTCCATTCAAAAAATATTCCTCCACTTGGAATCGCTAAATGAATTGTCCTACAACCATCTCTGTCTCACTTTTCCGATCAATTTCTTCTAAAATTGTGTGTACACCTGTATATCTAGACTTCGATTTAGCTTTCCCTGACTTAGTCGCCATACTGATTGATATATAAACAGCTGAATCTGCGCGTTTACCAAACAATGCTGTGCATAATATGCGTAGCTCCTTCCGGTATAAAACTTCAATAGCAAATGACTCTCTTCACTTCGGAGTTTACTACATGGGTTGGTCTTCCAACACATAACCATTGCATATTGCCGTTTACCTCAGCTCATTGGCTATCTACCCAGCTAGATTTCAAGACGATCAGTGGTCATTGGGTTAAAATACAGTCAATCAACGAAACAGTGATCATATCATTGGTGCACAGTGATGTCATTACTTGTTGTCTTCAAATCGGTTTCTTTCAGTCAAAACGTCCCGCGAAATGGCCCATCAGGTTTGGTTGTGTTACAAACAAACCAGTTGCAATGAAACCAAACATGACTGGAAAAGTCACGTTTTGTGTGGGTATTTACCCTCGAATGTGTCGTCGAAAATGGAATGAGACGGAATTCACGACACAAGCTGTTCACAAAATGTTATGTGTTAGGCTATAAAAACAAATTTAATCAAACAAAAGATCATTCATTGTGTAACAATGAGCATTGGGATTGCAAACAGACGAGGATTGTCAAAGGTAAACGATTTATTTGAATGCAGTTTGTGATTTTGTTAGCCTGTGCTGGTTGAAATAGGTTTTTTTATGGGGCTCTATCCTCAGATAATTGCATCGTATTCTTTCGCAGTAAATCATTTTTTAAATCTGACAACGCATTTGGATTAGCAAGATTCTAGGCGTTCGAAACATGTGAGACACTTGTATTTTCATGAATGTTTAATATGACTATTTATGTCATGTTTACGTCACCATATGTTGTGGAATTTCAGCCCGCTACCGGGTTCCGTGCGCAGAGAGGTTAAACCATAGTTCTAAATCATGTTTTAACAGGGTATGACACTAGCATACCCTGCTTTTGAAGACCAGAACACTCTATGGCCACAGCCTCTATTAATTACATTAAAGAACACTAAACTATAAGGTCTTTCACATAAGACTGTTATGATCGAGATGGATTCTATCTACATCAATATGCAAAACTATTTTTCAAAATGTCATGCTCCAGGCTAGGCGTAATTGTCATTTCATTCATACCAGGTTGGCTTACTGGGAACTCATAATATTGCTTTATTTGGGCAGAGAACACGCTCTAGGCCAGGTATAGAAATTGCATCATATTTCAGATCCACTCCCAACTGGAAATTGACAAAATGATACATATACAGTTGGTAGTGAAACTCTACACTCATTGCATAATGTTCACATTTTGCTTCCTTAAAATGTCATCTCAAAAGGGAATAAACCAATCTACACAACCTACTCCACAATTTCAAAGTTAAAGAAAAACTATAGAAACATTTTGTAAGTCTTCACACCCCCAGAGTTAATGCTCGGTGCAATCACCCTTGGTAGCCATTACAGCTGTGAATCATTTCTAATAAAATTTTAACAACTTTGCATTTTATCCAGTGTTTTTGTCCAAATTCCTAGATCTCAATACATTTATGTGGGGGCCATTGATGGACAGCATTATTCAGGAATTAGGCTGGACCACTCAGGAACACGCAACACCTCTTGGAAAGCCATTCTGGTGTATTTGAGAAAATACATTTTTTATTATCCCGCTGAAAAAATACAACTATATCCCATCCCCCATGTTTGTTTCTGTGCATGCTGGCACTGAGGAATGAAGTAACTGTGTGTGTGAGGATAAAGCTGGGCGACGAGAAGCAAGTACAGGGAGTGAACATTTAATGAATAACGGACATGAAACAAAACACGTGGGAGCCCGACGAGCCGGTTGAGCCCCGGTTCCTTCGACAGCTGCACACGGACCTGAAGTCACCAACCTAAACAAAAAACAAAACTCCCTGATGCTTCCAAAATTGGTGTCAGCATTCTATGAGGACAGACGCTGGGAGACGGGAAGCAAGTACAGGGAATGAACATTTAATGAATAACGGACATGAAACAAAACACAAACAGCGTCTGGACAAGGGAAACATAATGAAAATAATTAAGACACTGGGATGAAACTGAGGAATAGACAGATAAAGGGGACTCAATCAAAAACGTGAAGGAGTCCAGGTGAGTCCAATGAAGCGCTGATGCTCGTAACGATGGTGACATGTGTGCGCAATGATGGGCAGCCTGGCGCCTTCGAGTGCCAGGGGGGGGGAGCAGGAGAAGGCGTGACAGTGGGAAAGTTTCTTAAGGGTTTTTCTACATACAATATCATACACAATTATTGCATTGGTGTGATTCCCTGATGTTTTCCTGAGCTTTTAAATGTATCTTAGACAGACTTAAAACAATTACAGCCAGATCATAGACATGGGTATAAGACAATGGGTGATGTTTTGTGGATGTTTTGTGGATATTACAATGCAGAGAGAAAGAAAATAAAGAAATAATAGAAGACTAAGAATGTATTAATAAAAGTAATAATACATACACAATGACTATATACACGGAATACCAGTACAGAGTTGATGTGCAGGGGTACAAGGTAATTGAGGTAGATAGTGTACGTACATGTAATGTAACTAGGAATAAAGTCAATGCATATAGCCCAGGTAGCTATTTGGTTTAATGACTTGGGGGTAGAGGCTATTCAGGGTCCAGTTGGTTCAAGACTTGGTGCATTGTTACTGCTTGTCATGCGGTAGCAGAGACAACAATCTGTAGAAATGTAATCACTCTCAAATTCATAGACAGAGCTATGGATGCAAGGGCTGACCACCCATGATAGAAAAATTAAAGTTTTAGCAATTTTTTCAGGCTCTGTAGTGTTTGTTTACATTTACTTTGCATGCAAATATTGGAGTAAAACAAGTTTATATTTTGGGCTCTGATGGCATGAGTGGCATGAGGCATATATGAGGCATATATAACTTATATTCTTCAAGTATCAAAGGGTACATATCATTAATTAATATGTCCAAACATGGATATAGGAACTGCTGATTGCACCTTTAAATTTCTGCCCAGGAAATAGTGTATTTTGGTGCTGTCACAAAGTCCAATAACAACACAGTTGTCACTGACTAGTTGGATATTCATTTCCCACTGGACAAACCTTTCCTGTACTTACAGCATTCTTATAAATTCATTTTCTATCAAGTTTTTCTTTGGCGGACCTCATTTTGTTGTTCATAATATTATTTTAGCCTTTAATGTTCCTGGACACTCCACATTCAGGAGGTGCAGGTAAAAGGAAGAGGGGTGGATTGCTTATGTACATGGAGGATAACATTAAATCCAATCTGATCGAAGGAAAACATGCCAATGACCTTGAATGTATGGGGTTGAATGTCTTCCCCTCCCTTCATATGTTTCTCACTATTATTGGCTTATATCGACCAACTAACATCTTATGCCTTGTTAATTGACCATCTAAATTACGTTGTTAAAGAATGTGATCATAAGAAGGAGATCATCCTCATGGTCGATTTCAATATAAACTGGGACAATAAAACTTGCAGGAAAAAACTCAGACCATTTCAACCTGAATCAAATCATAGAAGAACCAACCAGAGTAACACATACATCCCAGACTCGAATTTGGATGGTGTTTATTAACAGACCTGAACGAATAACTAAGTCCTTTAATTAGTAACTTGCATATCTGACCAAAATACTACATTAGTGTTTAGAAAACTCTCTAGAAAGATATGTAATAGCCATATCAATGTGCAACCGTAACATCAAATAATCCCTCAAAGTGAGTAGAGTAAATATGATGCAGCTATAAATCAAATGAACTGGTCTGATCTGTTTTGCAATGAAGACCCAGACATAACATTCCGTCAGCTTTTGACAAAGTGAATACTTATGTTACTAGGAAATTCCAACGTAAGCCAAGACGTAAAACCTCTCTACCATGGCTCAACAAGGACCTCTGGTGGCAGACTAGAGAAATGGGATCTTTCCTTGGAAAAAGCACTGAAGTCTGTTCAGAATGATGACAGATATGTATTTACAGCACTGAGAAACAAGGTGGTAAGTAGTATAAAAAAGGTAAAAGCAGAGTTCTTCCTCAGAGTGATCAATGAAGCTAAAGGAAATGGCAAAGTGATTTGGGAAAACCTCAACAAACTAAAGAGTAGAGGAGCTGAGAAATCAAAAAAGAAAACCCTGAATTACAAGTTAATGGGATTCTAACTCAAGACTGTGATTTGATATCCACCACTTTTAACAATGTCTTTGTAGACTTTGTTAGGGACCTGGCTCAAAGATTTTCAAAAAAGACCACTGCCCTCACCTCTATGGATAATAACAAACCAATATTCAGAATTCCAGAAATGTCAGCAACAGCAGTGGACAGTATTATTAGCTCCCTCTGGAACTCTAGAACAAAATATGTAAAGTGTCTTCAGAAAGTATACAAACCCCTTGACTTATTCAAAACTGTGTTATGTTGCAGCCTGGATTTAAAAAAAAAATAGATTACATTTTGTGTCAGACACAATACCCCATAATGCCAAAGTGGAATTATGTTTTCAGAATTTTTACAAATTGATAAAAAATGAAAGCTGAAATGTCTTGAGTGAATACATATCCAACCCCTTTGTTAAGGCAAGCCTAAATCAGTTCAGGAGTGAAAATGTGCTTAATAAGTCACAATAAGTTGCATGGAGTGACTGAGTTACAGTTTTGACTTAAATCGGCTTGAAAATCTATGGCAAGACTTGAAAATGGTTGTCTAGCAATGATCAGCAACCAATTTGACAGTGCTTGAAGAATTTCTTTAATAAAAATGTGCAAATATTGTACAATCCAGGTGTGGAAAGTTCTTACCCAGAAAGACACAACCGTAATGCCAAAGGAGATTGTAACATGTATTGACTCAGGGGTGTGAATAGTTATATAAATCAGATATTCCTGTATTTCATTTTCAATACATTTGCAAAAATGTCTAAAGACATGTTTTCACTTTGTAATTATGGGGTATTGTGTGTAGATGGCTGAGAAAATATATATTGAATACATTTTTAATTCAGGCTGTAACACAACAAAATGTGGAATAAGTCAATGGGTATGAATACTTCCTGGAGGCTCTGTATAAACATGTGTTACTTTTAATCCCTTCGGTCACAATAGTGAAGAAAAAAAGAATTGTACTTTACAGGCTCTAGAGAAATTAAAGTTGTGCTTATTTTTTGACAAGTCATATATTATGCATTAAGGTGTTTGTTTAGTGTGATTCTGAAAGGTTTCATAATGATTTCTCAAAATGGTCACAAGACCACGAGCATCAATCTCCAAGGAGTACTATTACAGACAAATTACGCATCAGAAGTCTCTATTCAACAGCTCAAAAAACAAATACATTGCTGGAAGAATTTTATTTGTAAATACTATAATAGTTAAAGGGTATAGTTTACATATGTGCCTTCATTTTCAATACATTGAATACTTGATGCACGTGGTATATGAACATATCTTAGTGGTCACATTTGTGACCAATGGGAAAATACAGTGGCTCAAACCTATTATATACACTGAGTGCACAAAATATTAAGAACACATGCTCTTTCCATGACATAGACTTACTAGGTGAATCCAGGTGAAGCTATGATCCCTTATTGATGTCACCTGTTAAATCCACTTCAATCAGTGAAGATGAAGGGGAGGAGACAGGTTAAATAATATTTTTTTAAGCTTTGAGACAATTGAGACATGGATTGTGTATGTGTGCCATTTAGAGGGTGAACGGGCAATACAAAATATTTAAGTGCCTTTGAACGGGGTGTGGTAGTATGTACAAGGCGCATCGGTTTGAGTGTGTCTTAAACTGCAACTTGCAGTTTTCCGTGTCTATCAGGAATGGTCCACCATCCAAAGGACATCCAGTCAAGGCCTCAGCGCAATCCACCGGGCATCCAGCGGGAGGCCCCGAACTGCCCGCGTACATTTACTCAAAGCTGGTGGCTTGTCATTGTTAATAGACAACAATCATTTTTCCCACACTCACTTTAACAAATTCAAAATGACAATGCTTGTCTTTCTTAATTTGATCAGTTATACTTGAATGTGTATTGTCAGTGTTTGTTGCTGGCATGTCATGCCTACGTTTGCTAATCCTACCAATGAAAAAAATCATTAAAGTAATTGTCAATATCAGTGGGTTTTGTGTTGAATGAGTCATCTGGTTCAAATAATTATGGTGCTGAGTTTGCATTTTAGACCCACATTTTTATTTAAGGTGCTCCAAAGCATTTTACTATCATTCTTTATATCATTTATCTTTGTTCATAGTATAGTTTGTTCTTCTTTTTATTCAGTTTAATCACATGATTTCTCAATTTGTATTACGTTTTCCATTTGGTTGTGCAGCCAGACTTATTTGCCATTCATTTTTACCTCATCCCTCTCAACCATAAAATGTTTCAAATCCACTGGGATTGAACCATTTTTACAGTTGTTTTCTTAATGAGTGTGCTTATTGGTAACAGGAATAAGCAATTTCATGGCTACTACAGTATATTGTGATCACTACATCCAATGGATTTAGATACTGCTTTAAAGCACATTCCTGCAGCATTAGTAAAGCTTTTATCAATAGATGTTGATGATTTAATTCCTGTGCTGTTTGTAACTACCCTGGGAGGTTTACTGATAGCCTGAACCAGTTTGCAAGCACTAGTTACAGTTTGAAGGTTTTTCTTGAGTGGGCAGCTTCATGAAAGCCAGTCAATATTTAAATCACCCAGAAAATATACCTCTGTTGATATAACATACATTAAGAAGCATTTCACAGATACTGACTGTTAGCACTTGGTGGTCTATAGCAGCTTCCCACAAGAATGTGCTTTAGGTGAAGCAGATGAACCTGTAGCCATATTACTTCAACAGTATTTAACATGAGATCCTCTCTAAGCTTTACAGGAATGTGATTCTGAATATAATCAGCAACACCTCCACCATTGGCATTTCTGTATTTTCTGTAAATGTTTTAACAGTGTATTGTTACCACTGTCAAATGTATTATCTAAGTGAGTTTCAGAGACAGTCAGAATATGAATGCCATCTGTTTCTAGTATGTTATTAATTTCATGAACCTTGTTTCTTAGGCTAAATATGTTAATGTTGGACGCATTGGATTCGAAATAGGTCAGCATCTCTGTGGAATTAAGGTGTTCCTAATGTTTTGTACACTCAGTGTATATTTAAACCATTTACAGAGTTAAATGGATGTGATAGGAGAACACTGAGTATGGATCAACAACATTGTAGTTACGAATAACCTATTTACAGAGTGAAAAGAGGGAAGCCTGTACAGATAAAACATATTTCAAAACATGCATCCTGTTTGCAACAAGGCACTAAAGTAATACTGCAAAAAAAGTGGCAAAGCAATTCACTTTTGGGGGAAATCCAATACAACACATAAGAGTATCACTCTCCAAATCTTCCAGTACAATGGAGTCTACAACATTTTATGGGTATGCTTGTAATAGTTATGTAATTGAGAGTTTTTGAGGATAAAAAAATAAACAAAAACCAATCATTTTTAAATAAATTTAAAAAAAGAAGTAAGCACAAACAAAATCTGAGAGGAAACCTGGTTCAGTCTGCTTTCCACCTGAAACTGGAAGATTCATTCATCTTTCAGCAGGAAAATAACATCATACACAAGGCCAAATCTACACTGGAGTTGCTTACCAAGAAGACAGTGAATATTCCTGAGTGGCCGAGTCATTAAAACTCAATTTTCAACCACTCGACACAGTTCTTGTTAACAAACTATCGTTTTGGCAAGGCAGTTAGGATATCTACTTTATGCATGACAAAGTAATTTTTCCAACAATTGTTTACAGATCGATTATTTCACTTATTATTCACTGAATCACAATTCCAGTTGGTCAGAAGTTTACATACGCTAAGTTGACTGTGCCTTTTAACAGCTTGGAAAAATCCAGAAAATTGTGTCATGGATTTAGAAGCTTCTGATAGGCTAATTGACATAATTTGAGTCAATTGCAGGTGTACCTGTGGATGTATTTCAAGGCCTACCTTCAAACGCAGTGCCTCTTTGCTTGATATCATGAGAAAATCAAAGGAAATCAGCCAACACCTCAGTAAATAAATTGTAGACCTCCACAAGTCTGGTTCATCCATGGGAGCAATTTCCAAACGCCTGAAGGTACCACGTTCATCTGTACAAACAACAGTACGCAAGTATAAACACCATGGGAGCACACGCTCAAGAAGGAGACGCGTTCTGTCTCCTAGAGATGAACATACTTAGGTGTGAAAAGTGCAAATCAATCCCAGAACAATAGCAAAGGACCTTGTTAAGATGCTAGAGGAAACAAGTACAAAAGTATCTATATCCACAGTAAAATGTGTCCTATATCGACATAACCTGAAAGGCCGCTCAGCAGGGAAGATGCCAATGCTCCAAAACCGCCATAAAAAAGCCAGACTACGCTTTGCAACTGCACATGGGGACAAATATCTACTTTTTGGAGAATTGATGAAACAAAAACAGAACTGTTTGGCCATCATGACCATCGTTATGTTTGGAGGAAAAAGGGGGATGCTTGCAAGCCGAAGAACACCATCCCAACAGTGAAGCTCGGGGGTGGTAGCATCATGTTGTGGGGGTGATTTGCTGCAGGAGGGACTGGTGCGCTTCACAAAATAGATTGCATCATGAGGTGGAAAATTATGTGGATATATTGAAGCAACATGTCAAGACATCAGTCAGGAAGTTAAAGCTTGGTCGCAAATGGGTCTTCCAAATGGGCATTGACCCCAAGCATACTTCCAAAGTTGTGGCAAATGCCTTAAGGACAACAAAGTCAATGTATTGGCTTCAATCCTATTGAAAATGTGTGGGCAGATCTGGAAAAGTGTGTGCGAGAAAGGACGCCTACAAACCTGACTCAGTTACACCAGCTCTGTCAGGAGGAATGGGCCAAAATTCCCCCAACTTATTGTGGGCAGCTTGTGGAAGGCTACCTGAAACGTTTGACCCAAGTTAATATAATATAAAGGCAATGCTACCGAATACTATTTGAGTGTTTGTATACTGCTGACCCACTGGGAATGTGATGAAAGAAATAAAAGCTGAAATACAGAATTCACTCTACTATTATTCTGACTTTTCACATTCTTAAAATAAAGTGGTGATCCTACCTGACCTAAGACAGGGAATTTTTATTTGGATTCAATGTCAGGAATTGTGAAAAACTGAGTTTAAATGTTTTTGGCTAAGGTGTATGTAAACTTCCCACTTCAACTGTATGTGTACTACAATTACTGCCCAGTGTAATCTGATGTAATTAGCTCTGCATGCACTGCATCTGTATTATGGTCAAGTTCACATTAAAAACATGGAATAAAACGTTATTATGAAACATGTATGTGGTAATTGAAACACTGCTAAAAATGTAAGATTAATTTAAAAAAACGACTAAACATGTGTAATGCTCGATAGTTTATTGGAGGATCACAATATGACACCAACCATACAACATTGCCATCAGAAATTCTGATCATCATTATTTATCCACTATCATGTATCAAGACTTAAAGGTCATGTTTTTGGATAAAACATATATTCTTCAGAATGTTGATGAGTTCTTCTCATTACCAAAGTCCCAAGAACTATATTACTGTTTCGTTTTTATGTTAGTCAATGATTGATGGATGGATGTTGGAATGATTCATTGAGTTAATGTTAGTGATGATGTCAGAGGTGATAGCTGATTTGATATGGAGACTGACATGGATCCTCGGCATCCCCATTCTGGTCGGTTCTCACCCCACAAGTTCCTTGACTTTGTTCCAAAGATCGCTCAAAACTGGAATACAGATTTAAATATGCTTTATGGAAAATACATTTTTAAAACTCTGACATGTTCAATACATATTCCAAATACAAGTGACTACCTTTTAAACCAACTGTTGTTAGGCCAGTATTTGACTACCATTTAAAAAATGATTTGACTCTATGAAACATGATGCTAATAAACAGTAGAGATGGAGTTAGCCATGTTACTCCCTCCTCTTTCCCTACCACCCTCTGATACCCTCCTGTTGTCACTTTACTGTTGCTCAGACAGACAGACAGACAGACAGACAGACAGACAGACAGACAGACAGACAGACAGACAGACAGACAGACAGACAGACAGACAGACAGACAGACAGACAGACAGACAGACTGACTGACTGACTGATGAATAGATGTATAGATGAATAGATGAATAGATGTATAGTAGATAGATAGATAGATAGATAGATAGATAGATAGATAGATAGATAGATAGATAGATAGATAGATAGATAGATAGATAGATAGATAGATCGATAGCTCACATGGTGCTTCATCTTCAGAGGCGCTGGTCTTCAGAGCAGCCAACTTTGCCAAAAAGTCAGCCTTTCCACCTTTTAGATTATCCTCCTGCAGGAGAGCTGAGGAGGAAAGATTTTTAATTTTACTAAATTATATCAGACTAAACCCGGGCAGTAAAGTAGTACACATTCACAAACAAGACATACCTTCATCAGAGTTATCTTCATTGAGGGAGCTTGCCAACAGGACTCCCACTAGAGCGAACAGCAGTAACATGCTCTGGATCTTCATCGTTTACTAAAACACATAGAGTGCAATGCGTTAACGTACACACACACACAAACACACACTGGGTCCTCTTACTCTACCAAATTAAAGAACAGCAAGTAATATGGATCCCAGGTCTGCCGTGTTATATTATACACATGTCCACCTACACTTCTCCATCCATTCCTACCTGTCCATATGTATACACCTGCCCCCTCTTGCCACACCTGCCATACACCTTTGCAAAGAAGATTCTCAGTGAAAACAAACATACCTCTTACAGTTGGACGATGCTGTCTGATTGATGGCTGTTTATCTGGAAGATGTCTTCTGGTCTTCAGTAGTAGTGTGATGTCTCTATGCCCTCTTCAGCTCTGTTTTATACTCTTTCTGCAGCTACTGTACCTGCCCCACCCATCCACACCTCTCACAGCCGATTAACAAACAAGATGACATTTCAGCCATGACGATAACGGCAGTCATGCACAGCCTGAAGTGTATGACTGCCCTCCAGGCACGTTTTTGGTCAATATTATGGTTTCCTAGTCATTTCAACTGAATTTGTGAATTGGAGCTTGGATAGCAAGTCCAGAGTGGAGTATATATACTTGTGATGATGAGAATATGTTTTTGTCTGAATTACAGCTGGAACCACCCTTTGGGAAGAATTAAACTTGGTTAACACAGCAAAATGTGGAAAAAGTCAAGGGGTCGAATACTTTCCGAATGCACTGTAAATGCTTTTGTTTACATACAGAGTATCAAATCACAACAAATCCATAGACAATAGAGCCATAGGTCCTTCGTTTTTGTGTTAATATGATGTTTTAGTTCACCCGTACTATGCTCATAAAGGCATTAATAAGTTTTAGTAAAAATGGGCATTTAACTGAAAAAGTTATACATAGCAACTTTCATGTCACTGAGAGACTGCTTATCAACACGGCAATCCCGTGCTCTCTCTATTGTCAGTGTAACATCATAATGATCAGTGTTGCGAATGTGTATTTCCTCAATTACTTTTGCAGAAATGGTGTATCATCTATTTTGTTGGAAATGACTATTTTTCAAAGGAAATCTTAGGATCCCGGATTCTGGGATGAATCCCTAGCGCGTATAGAGTTATGTATGCTGTCATGTTGCCTTGTAATTCAACAGGATGCCACTGAGTAAACAGTCCTTGGAATTATTGAAAATCGCCTTAGAAAGTATTTATGTTTAACTTGCAGTAGCGGTATTATCTGATGTATGATGCAAATTCAATACCTGGCCTAGAGCGTGTTCTGGCCCCAACAACCTGGTGTAACTGTAATGTAAGGCAACAGCGTGTTCTGTGCCAAAATATACATATATCTTTCATTAGTTCCCAGTAAACCAAAAACCTGTTAAGTTAAAATTAATTAATTAATTAACTTCACCACTGTCTTTATTTACCATGTTCCTAGCAGATAATGGGCCTTTGAAGACCACAACACTCCATGACCACAGCCTCTGTTATCACATTAAAGAACACAAGACTATAAGGTCTTTCACATGAGAATGTTATGATCGAGATGGATTCTGTCCACATCAACATGAATAAAACAATGTCTAAATGTTGTGCTCCAAGCTAGGCGTAACTTTAATTTCAGGCTAACCAGGTTGGCTTACTGGGAACTTATAATATTGGTTTATCTTGGCTGAGAACACGCTCTAGGCCAGGTATAGAAGATTTTCAAGGTTGTAAGAATGGTGACAAAAGGCACCTTTTCTGGTGGGCGTTCCTCTTCATCTGCCTCATTAGCACCTGTGCCTCTCGTTCCAAATATGCGTTCAACAGGCTAATGTGGTATATCTGCTGAGGGCGCTGTCGTCCTGGCTGACTAGTTGACCGGGGAGACTTGCTCTGTTGCCACACATGGGCCCTGCCACTGAGCCCGGGTCCTGTGTTCCAGAGTGGGGATGAGGTGGAGTACCTTATCACCTGGGCGGAACTGTCATGGCTGGGCCCTTCTATTGTACGACCAGGCTTGAGTTTCCCTCACCACCGGCCATATCGCTGCCATTCAGTCCTTCATGAATGTGACGTGTTCAATGAAGGAACGGTACAGGCAGGGTTGCTTCTCCCAGGCCTCCTTGGTCAAGTCAAGGATGCCGCGACAGAGCCACATATAGAGCAACTCGAAAGGCAAGAAGCCAGTGGACGCCTAGGGGACATCCCGGAGCGCGAACATGAGGTGGGGCAACAACATATCCCAATTCGTCCCATCCCAGTCCTCCACCCTGCGTAGGATGCTATGGATGGTTTTATTCAGGCATTCACACAACCCATCCGTTTGGAGGTGGTACACACTGGTCCTTATTTGTTTGACCCGGTATAACTGACACAGGTCCTTCAACAGTCTGGACATGAATGGTGTGCCCTGGTTGGTCATGGATTGTGGCCAGGAGTCCCACTCGGGATGACATGAGATACAGCTCTTTCGCAATGGCTTTCGTTGCCATCAACCTCAGGGGAATAGACTCTGGGAACTTTGTTGCAAAGTCCACCACCACCAAGATTAACTCATGTCCATGCCATCAGGTCCATGACTATGCGTTCAAACGGGGTCTCTATAATTGGGAAAGGGATAAGAGGGTTATGGTATGTTCACTTAGGAGCAGTGGGTTGACAGGTGTCACAAGATCTGCAATACTTTGTGACAGATTGAGTGATCCTCAGCCAATAGAAATGCCCTCGCATCCATTCGGTGGTCTTCTCCCTGGCGAGGTGACCCCCTCTATGTTTGGCCACCTTCCGAGCCGATACTCCTCCCATCTATCCTCTTCACCCCCCGCATAGCCTACCTAAGGTCGGGGTCCCAGTGTTGGGCAGTTCCGAATTGGCCCAGCACTTTCGACAGGGTAAAGTTGTCGGTCTTGGAGCGAGTGAGGGTGCGCTCCTGGTCGGGGTCTGATTACTCCGTGCCAAACACCCTCCTGATTACTCCGTGCCAAACACATGACTCCTGAAAAACCTGGCGTAACTGCTCCATCTGGAGCTCGTCGACTTGACTCAGGACGGGGGTCTGGTTAGATCCGGCTCACTCCGGATCGCTCTTCAACCCCCTACAGGTGTCCTCCTCCATGGTTTCCTGGAACAAGTGCCTCAGTCGGTCATCAGGGGAGTCTTCTTTTCCCCGCCTTGTCCCGATTGCCTTGCCACACCTTCTTAGCTTCATCCTGTCCCTTCCCATGCGGTGTGCACCTCTGGGTGGGCTCTGAGTGCGCCAGCGCTTGTTGGCGATTAGGGTTGTTTGGTCTCGGTTCTCTATTGGGGCCACTCCCTCACCGTGCCTTCTTCAACAGAAACTTGAACAGGGGGCAGTCCCTCCCAAGTAGCACCGGTACCTTCATTTGGGGAACAACCTCCAGAATCAGGATGGTCTTCCCGGCAGGGGTATGGAAGCTGACTCGGGCTGTGGGGTAAGCATTTGGTAAATCCTTACCCGACGGATATGTTGGTAGAGCTGGCCCCTCAGTGACTGAAACTTTTGGTCTCCTGGGTTCAGCTGATAGCGGGACTGAATCTCTGCCTTCAAACATGCGTAATCCACGGCAGCCCCTTCCTCAATGTCGTAGTACGCCGCCTGTGCTTTGCCTGTGAGCTGGGGAGCCAGGAATCCCTCCTAGTCATCCTGAGGCCATCTCTGTCCCTGTGGTGATTGTTCCAAGGTCAGAAGAAAGGCCTCCACATCGTCATCCTCCGACAGACTTGGAATCCGAGCGCTAACGTTGGGCATCCTACGATCTCTGAATGCTAGTTCGGACCTTCCGGCTCTGACGGAGATGGCCGCCTCGCTTCGCGTTACGAGGAAACTATGCAGTATTTTGTTTTTTTACATGTAAGTTCTTACATTGGTACCCCAGGTAATCTTAGGTTTTATTACATACAGTCGGGAGGAACTACTGGATATAAGAGCAACGTCAACTCACCATCATTACGACCAGGAATAAGACTTTCCCGAAGCGGATCCTGTGTTTTGCCCACCACCCAGGACAATGGATCGGATCCCAGCCGGCGAACCAAAACAATGTCGCCGTAAAAGGGGCAGACGAAGCGGTCTTCTGGTCAGGCTCCGGAGACGGGCACATCGCACACCGCTCCCGAGCATACTACTCACCAATGTCCAGTCTCTTGACAACAAGGTTGATGAAATCCGAGCAAGGGTAGCATTCCAGAGAGACATAAGAGACTGTAACGTTCTTTGCTTCACGGAAACATGGCTCACTCGAGACACGTTATCGGAGTCGGTACAGCCAGCTGGTTTCTTCACGCATCGCGCCAACAGAAACAAGCATCTTTCTGGTAAGAAGAGGGGCGGGGGGGTATGCCTTATGATTAATGAGACGTGGTGTGATCATAACATACACTTAGGTTGCAGTCATTAAAACTCATTTTTCAACCACTCCACAAATTTCTTGTTAACAAACTGTAGATTTGGCTATAGATTTCGCTTAGAACATCTACTTTGTGAATGACAAGTAATTCTTCCAACAATTGTTTACAGATTATTTCACTTATAATTCACTGTATCATAATTCCAGTTGGTCAGAAGTTACAGTACACTGGGTTGACTGTCCCTTTAAACAGCTTGAAAAATTCCAGAAAAGTATGTCATGGCTTTAGAAGCTTCTGATAGGCTAATTGACATCATTTGAGTCAATTGGAGGTGTACCTGTGGATGTATTTCAAGGACTACTTTCAAACTCAGTGCCTCTTTGCTTGACATCATGGGAAAATCAAAAGAAATCAGCCAATTGTAGAGCACCACAAGTCTGGTTCATCCTTGGGAGCAATTTCCAAACGCCTGAAGGTACCACATTCATCTGTACAAACAATAGTACGCAAGTATAAACACCATGGGACCACGCAACCGTCATACAGCTCAGGAACGAGACGTGTTCTGTCTCCTAGAAATGAACTTACTTTGGTGCGAAAAGTGAAACTCAATCCCGGGTCAAAGCCAAATCTCCATTGGTCGCCTTTCCTTCCAGTTCTCTGCTGCCAATGACTGCAACGAAAGAGACTGTTGGGGAATAATCAGAATTGGTTGGTAACATAGGTAAGATGTTTTATATTCATCATATGTACTTCTCATCAGAATGTTATTTTTGTATAATACTGTGGCAGGGTTTGCAGTATCTGTTCTATGTCAAGACTAAGTTGTTTGGGCTGGAGAGAGGGGAGAGGTCAAGCGTGTATCTCTTGGCTCCACAATGTCTGTGTGCCAGTCAGTGTGTCTCTGTGATCTTGTCAAGATGGGATGGATTTGATATATGCCTGTTGATATGGAGGATTGGTTTATGGTTCTGGGTTTGAGTAAGGAGACAAAGCTGAACGATTTATTTTGTCTATGCTGTCTGACTATGTGTGTTTTTTGCTATTAAAGGATCTCAGTTGCAATGTAGAAGGGGCTCTCAGAGAATTCATTGATAGACACTGAATTGATCTGAGAGTCACAGGGTTGTGATAGAGCTCATATAATTAAAGATGGACTTTGATAGCTAAATCTGACTTGTGTTGTGGTTTGCTCTCATGATTTGGTAAATAGAGGAAATTTCCACGACAAGACTCATATTTCCCTCACTAACTTTAAGCATCAGCTGTCAGAGCAGCTCATAGATCATTGCACCTGTACATAACACATCTGTAAATAGCCCATCCAACTACCTCATCCACAAATTGTTTTTTTTTTTGCTCCTTTGCACAGTATCTCTACTTGCACATTCATCTTCTGCACATCTATCACTCCAGTGTTTAATTGCTAAATTGTAATTACTTCGCCAGTACGGCCTATTTATTGCCTTACCTCATTTGCACACTCAGTATATAGATTTTTATTTTGTGTTATTGACTGTATATTTGTTTATTCCATGTGTAACTCTGTGTTGTTGTTTGTGTTGCACTGCTTTGCTTTATCTTGGCCAGGTCACAGTTGTAAATGAGAACTTGTTCTCAACTGGCCTACCTGGTTAAATTAAAAATAAATAAATGTAAAACAGTTTAATAAATTCAGTCAGTCTCTTTGTCAACATGAATATTAAAATCGCCAAACACAATGATTTTATCATAGTTCTCACGGTCAATAGTGTCATGACGTTGCCCTCTTTGGGTACAGCGAACACCATCCCCCGCTCTCTGATTCTACAACCAGACTGATGTGGTCATTGAGAGGTTGTACATTCCTGAGGAGAAGACCCTGCCTCATGGTCACACAGTATAAGAGACAGAGTGAATTTTCATAGAGAACAAAGGAATTTCTTCCACCTCAAAGAACTTGAGAAGGTAATAAAGATCGGTGAAGAATCCAGCTACAAACTGGTCCGTTTGTTACAACTTGAGGAAGCTCATGGGAGATGGTGTGGCCACATTACCATAAAGCTGTTTATATAATAGCCTCAGATATGAGGTTTACATCTAAATGTTGTATAAGATGAATGAGTGAGTATGATACTATTTGTAAAATTGTGTAATGTGATTTTGGACTGTTTAATGAAGGAAACTCCAATTCCCTTTTGAGTTGAACTAAGTCAGAGGACCGCCCATGAGCCCAGTTAGGGTCAGGCATCCTGGTACAGTCCCTTTTCTGCAATTCCGAATAAAACCCAACTTTGAGAAATTCTCAGTAGACCATGTTTTTCTCTATTACGAGTGGACGAAGGTTGCAGACCATTGCTGAATCTTTTAACCATACCACGTGGTTAAACTCTTAGACTATCGATACCGACAGAACAAGTCTTTATTAATTACTAATCTGCAGCTAGTAATTCAGTATCATTGAACGCGAAGAACGACAACTGACGAAATATCCATTCTACAACAACATGAATGAATGTCGCACTGAACCACGATAGACAGAAAGAGAGAGAGAGAGAGAGACGGACAATTCTACAAAAGAAACAACTTTTCAACGAAGATCAAGACGACACACTGAGCGTAAATATATATATTTATATATTTATATATATATAATTGCAATTGTTCCCGAATGTGTAAAGGAGTAGCATTTCAATTGTTATAATTATTAACTCTGTAGTGACTTCTTAGTCGACCCCCACTTCCCTTTTGTCTAACAAGACGCTATGCCAGTTTAGCCCACTAGGGCACATTTCCCTATCATTTCTTGTAACCATATTTACTGTGTTTGTTTATGCATTTCTGTGAATTACTTAGTTAGTAATAAATAAATGATTTAAGACAATTGATGTATGGATGTCTCATAGTGAAGACTGGGTTCGTGCCGATAACCAACAATTTACGACGTTTGGAATGAGACTAACGTGAGGTAAAGTAAATAATTCATTAATCAGAAGACTATGCATCAGATATGTAAATATCTGAAAGATTATATTGGGAAATTATAACTTTGTAATCTGAATATTTTCCTTGGTGCCCCGACTTCCTAGTTAATTACAGTTACATGAGTAATCAGATTGATCTCGTAATACTAATTACAGAGAATCTTTGATAAAAACTAAGTCTTCAATTTAATGACAGTAAAGACAAGACAATAGTTCAGAGAAATCAGCAACAAAAGTGGGTGGCTGATATTTAAACAGTATAGCATGCTGCTCAAAAGACCGAAGTCGCCAAATGAAATGTCCTTACAGCTGGGAGCATTAGTAAATATAGAGGCTCGCTCTCCACCCTTTTCCTCTTTTCCTATAGAGTATGGAAAGCTGTAGTCCATGGGCAAGGCTTCAATAATTGTGGCACTACAGTCTGCAGACAGCCATGTTTCAGTGAGAAACATGTAATCAACTTTGTACTCAGTAATGAGGTCATTCACAAGAAAGGTTTTACTAGTGATTGTTCTAACATTTAAAACCGCCATATTCAATGAGATTCGGCCACTCTGCCCGGGGGTATCTGCCTCAAGGAAAACAATAAAATAACAACCAAATTATTAATGTTGCAACCTTGTTTTCTGACAGTCTCCAATCTATAAGAATGGTAGGATAGAACAGTTTGTATAAACTCAGTAGAAGGCAGAGTTAGAGGAACATAAATCAGGTTACTCACAATAACCATAGTGCCATTTCTACGGGAGTTGATATGCTTTCCAAGTCCTCTGTTGCTTATTCTGCCAGGGAAGACTGGAGCGCTACCAGACCATGCCCGTCAGTCTCTAAAACAGTTTGCTATGTTGCTGGAAATAATCCTTGAAACTGTTGTGGTTAGAGGGAATCCCGTCTCTTTTAAAAAGTGCTGATTGCTCCCACAACAAATCAAAGTTGTCACAAAAGGAGATATTCCTGTCTTTGAAAAGTTTCTTCAGATACTCATTTAGGGTATCGAGTCGGCAGAAACATTCCGAAACCCCTTCGATATCAAGAGAGGGGACAGATATAATTATTCTCTTCCTTATGCTAGCGAGGTTGTTAAAGAAAATGTGTTGTCCTCCCTCAGATCACCTAATGCGAAAGTCATTCAAATCTACAGTATGTCAGTGACAATGGTGTCAATATTGTAATAGTTGGACAGAACCGTGGGCAGAAGGAAGTTGATGTCATGGACACAGGCTCCTGGGTGACAATGGACCTTGGTTGTTCCACAGACTGTAGGCAGAACAAAATCTCTCACCATCGAGCTGCCCAAATGATGGTGGTGTTGATGGAATCTGATGGGGAAAGAAGAGGGGGAGCGGGTGGGACTGCCTTGGGCACGGGGCTGGAGGCTTCTAGCCAGGCTAGCCTGACTCTTTGCAACAGTGGATGGTGCTGGAAATCCCAGGAAGGTGGAAGATGGTCCGAGACCCTTGAGTCAGGAACCTGCTGAACTGTGATGGTCGTGGGGGAGGGTTCCACTGGGCGGCTGGTGGTCTACTCAGAGGATCTGTGCTGACACCCTCCCCCACGGGGAAAAGTTGTTTGATAGCTGGATTGGATCTTTCGGATCAATGAGGGGTGTTCAAACAGACTCCCCAATTTCCTACTCCTTGCCAGTGTTCAGTCTCCCATGCACCGCAGAGTTGAGCTTAACATCTAATTGGGACAGATCAACACCACCGACTCATTGACAGCTTTGCTATAGGAAGCATTTATAACCGAGATTCGGTTTGCCTAGGCTACAGCAAGGGCGGTTATCCTTTTCACACAGCCGAGTGAACAGCCAGAGGATCTCTTCCCTAAGCTGCTTGATGGTGGTGCATTTAGGGCAGACAAATCCCTGTCCATTTTTCAGTTCCACCTTATCCTCATTTTGTGATTGTGTGGAAATCATCTCGCACATAACACATTTGTGCCTAGCTGTGGATAAAAAAAGTAACCTTGTTGCAGATAAATTTACACGGTTATCAAAACGTCACACCATGGTAAGCCTACACGAAACACAGCCATTATTTAAAGTGTTTCTAAAATGCCTTTTGGGAAAAATGAATGATGCAAAATGATTGGAATAATTTCCCTGTTTGACCGCTAGATATCATGGGTATTATGACACCTCCACTGTGGGGCTCTATGCTTAAACAGTTTTTTCAAAGAGACAGAAATGTGACATGCTGGGAGAATGACTGTTTGGTTTCCTCCAAATCATTGATAATTTAGTAACAGAGTCTCTTTCACTCATTGAGGGTTGATATGCTGATTAACTTGCATTACAGATGATTGGGGATTTTTTTTATTTTACCTTTATTTAACTAGGCAAGTCAGTTAAGAACAAATTCTTATTTTTAATGACAGCCTAGGAACAGTGGGTTAACTGCCTTGTTCAGGGTCAGAGCAACAGTTTTTTACCTTGTCAGCTCGGGGATTCGATAGTTCAGTTACAAGGCCAACGCTCTAACCATTAGGCTACCTACCTGCTGATGCATGAATTTTGGGCAACCAATTGCAGCACTCCAATGGATAGTCAAGTCTGACAACTCAGACAAGCTCATGTGTTAAATCACATGAAAGCCAGTGAGGGCTATGGCAAAAACAGAATTTTCTTCCAAAAATACAATCTTTAAATGGCTAACTATACTGAACAAAAATATAAATGTAAGGTGTTGGTCCCATGTTTCACGAGGTGAAATAAAAGATCCCAGAAATGTTCCATATGGACAAAAAGCTTATTTTTTCCCAAATGTTGTGCATCCCTGTTAGTGAGCATTTCTCATTTGCCAAGATAATCCATCCACCTGGCAGGTGTGGCACTTCAAGAAGCTGATTAAACAGCATAATTATTACATAGGTGCACTCTTAAAATGTGCGGTTTTGTCACAGAACACAATGCCACAAGTTTTGAGGGAGCTTGCAATTGGCATGCTGACTGCAGGAATGTCCACCAGAACTGTTGCCAGATAATAAAATGTTCATTTCTCTACCATAAGCTGCCTCCAACATTGTTTTAGAGAATTTGGCAGTATGTCCAACTGGCCTCACAATTTCAGACCATGTGTAATCACGCCAGCCCAGGACCTCCACATCTGGCTTCTTCACATGCAGGATCGTCTGAGACCAGCCACCCAGACAGCTGATGAAACAAAGAAGTGTTTCTGTCTGTAATAAAGCCCTGCATTAAATATCAATCCAGATTGGATGTGACAGCAGAGATGAGGTGCACACTGTCGACCACGCCCCCCCCTCTTATTAGTGGCGGTGAGTAAAGACACATTATGTCAGACTAATTTGCAATTGACTGTCATAACCCCACATTACGCAGATGTGATTGTGAGTTGAGAAGACAATCAGAAATACTGTTAAATGTTTTTCAATTGATTGCCATAGCCCCAAAAATAAAAGTAAACATTGGTTGTTAGTTACATAATTTTGTTCACATGGTTGGACTCAAAATGGAGTCGTGGGTCAAAAGTTTGGGAACCCTGCCCGAGACACTATCATGTGTGAAAAACCCAGGAAAGCATCCGCTTTTGAGATACTGTATTTGTATTTATTATGGATCCCTATTAGCTGCTGCCAAACCTGCAGCTACACTTCCTGGGGTCCAGCAATATTAAAGCAGTTCATACAATTTTAAAAACATTACACTGCTTTCACAGATTGTATTGTAGTGGTGGAGAAGTTGCCCCTACTCCTCCACTCCCACATACAGTGCCTTGCGAAAGTATTCGGCCCCCTTGAACTTTGCGACCTTTTGCCACATTTCAGGCTTCAAACATAAAGATATAAAACTGTATTTTTTTTGTGAAGAATCAACAACAAGTGGGACACAATCATGAAGTGGAACGACATTTATTGGATATTTCAAACTTTTTTAACAAATCAAAAACTGAAAAATTGGGCGTGCAAAATTATTCAGCCCCCTTAAGTTAATACTTTGTAGCGCCACCTTTTGCTGTGATTACAGCTGTAAGTCGCTTGGGGTATGTCTCTATCAGTTTTGCACATCGAGAGACTGACATTTTTTTCCCATTCCTCCTTGCAAAACAGCTCGAGCTCAGTGAGGTTGGATGGAGAGCATTTGTGAACAGCAGTTTTCAGTTCTTTCCACAGATTCTCGATTGGATTCAGGTCTGGACTTTGACTTGGCCATTCTAACACCTGAATATGTTTATTTTTGAACCATTCCATTGTAGATTTTGCTTTATGTTTTGGATCATTGTCTTGTTGGAAGACAAATCTCCGTCCCAGTCTCAGGTCTTTTGCAGACTACATCAGGTTTTCTTCCAGAATGGTCTTGTATTTGGCTCCATCCATCTTCCCATCAATTTTAACCATCTTCCCTGTCCCTGCTGAAGAAAAGCAGGCCCAAACCATGATGCTGCCACCACCATGTTTGACAGTGGGGATGGTGTGTTCAGCTGTGTTGCTTTTACGCCAAACATAACGTTTTGCATTGTTGCCAAAAAGTTCAATTTTGGTTTCATCTGACCAGAGCACCTTCTTCCACATGTTTGGTGTGTCTCCCAGGTGGCTTGTGGCAAACTTTAAACAACACTTTTTATGGATATCTTTAAGAAATGTCTTTCTTCTTGCCACTCTTCCATAAAGGCCAGATTTGTGCAATACACGACTGATTGTTGTCCTATGGACAGAGTCTCCCACCTCAGCTGTAGATCTCTGCAGTTCATCCAGAGTGATCATGGGCCTCTTGGCTGCATCTCTGATCAGTCTTCTCCTTGTATGAGCTGAAAGTTTAGAGGGACGGCCAGGTCTTGGTAGATTTGCAGTGGTCTGATACTCCTTCCATTTCAATATTATCGCTTGCACAGTGCTCCTTGGGATGTTTAAAGCTTGGGAAATCTTTTTGTATCCAAATCCGGCTTTAAACTTCTTAACAACAGTATCTCGGACCTGCCTGGTGTGTTCCTTGTTCTTCATGATGCTCTCTGCGCTTTTAACGGACCTCTGAGACTATCACAGTGCAGGTGCATTTATACGGAGACTTGATTACACACAGGTGGATTGTATTTATCATCATTAGTCATTTAGGTCAACATTGGATCATTCAGATATCCTCACTGAACTTCTGGAGAGAGTTTGCTGCACTGAAAGTAAAGGGGCTGAATAATTTTGCACGCCCAATTTTTCAGTTTTTGATTTGTTAAAAAAGTTTGAAATATCCAATAAATGTCGTTCCACTTCATGATTGTGTCCCACTTGTTGTTGATTCTTCACAAAAAAATACAGTTTTATATCTTTATGTTTGAAGCCTGAAATGTGGCAAAAGGTCGCAAAGTTCAAGGGGGCCGAATACTTTCGCAAGGCACTGTATAAGAGACTGGCCCTAGCCCCCCAACACAAACTATTGTAGCGTAAATACTGGAAGCTGAGACATGAGGGGTCAGGAGACACTGAGACCCTGTCCGACAATAACCCCGGACAGGACCAAACAGGCAGGATATAACCCCACCCAGTTTGCAAAAGAACAGCCCCCACACCACTATAGAGGGATCTCTTCATCCAAGGGCCAGTCGTGCTGCCCTGTTCTGAGCCAGTTGCAATTTTCCTAAGTCCTTTTTTGTGGCACCTGACAAGACAACTGAACAGTAGTCAAGGTGCGACAAAACTTGGGCCTGTAGGACTTGTCTTGTTGATAGTGTTGTTAAGGCAGAGCATCTCTTTATTTTGCTGGATAAGCGCAGACAAAGGAATGTTCTAAGATTCTTCACAATGTGTTATCCAATCTCAAAACATTTTAGAAAAAGGCTCAGTTGTATTATTGAAAACAGGGGTCCAATAAGTATTACTTGTAAAACAAAATCTCTCAGCAATTGAATTACTATAAAATATGTATACAGTACCAGTCAAATTTGGACACACCTACTCAAAGATTTTTCTTTATTTTTTGCTATTTTCTACATTGTAAAATAATAGTGAAGGCATCAAAACTATGAAATCACACATTCATTTTACCTTTAACTAAGCAAGTCAGTTAAGAACAAATTCTTATTTACAATGACGGCCTACACTGGCCAAACCCGGACAATCCTGGGCCAATTGTGCGCCGCCCTGTGGGACTCCTAATCACAGCTTCGTTTTGATACGGCCTGGAATCGAACCAGGGTGTCTGTAGTGACGCCTCTAGCACTGAGATGCAGTGCCGTAGACCGCAGCTCCACTCGGGTGGGAACCACACATGCGGAGAACATCCGTTCACCTACTCTGCGTCTCACAATGATACGGAGGATGGAACCAAAACTCTCAAATTTGGACTCATCTGACCAAAGGACAGATTTCCACTGGTCTAATGTCAGTTGCTCGTATTTCCTGGCCCAAGCAAGTCTCTTCTTCTTATTGGTGTCCTTTAGTAGTGTTTTCTTTTGCAGCATTTTGACCATGAAGCCCTGATTCACATATTATTCTCTGAACAGTTGATGTTGAGATGTGTCTGTTACTTGAACTCTGAAGCATTTATTTGGGCTGCAATTTCTGAGGCTGGTAACGCTAATGAACTTATCCTCTGCAGTAGAGGTAACTCTGGGTCTGTCTTTCCTCTGGTGACGACTGCACTTGCAGAAACGTTCAATGTTCTTGACATTTTCCACATTGACTGACCAGAAATTCCACAAATTAACTTTTAACAAGGCATACATGTTAATTGAAATGCATTCCTCATGAAGCTGGTTGAGAGAAAGCCAAGAGTGTGCAAAGCTGTCAAAGGCAAAAGGTGGCTTAGAAGATTCACAAATTTTAAATATATCTTGATTTGTTTAACACTTTGGTTACTACATGGTTACATATGTAATGGGACGGCTGGTAGCCTACTGGTTAGAGTGTTGGACTAGTAACCGATAGGTTGCACAATCGAATCCTTGAGCTGACAAGGTAAAAATATGTCGTTCTTCCCCTGAACGAGGCAGTTAACCCACTGTTCCTAGGCCGTTATTGAAAGTAAGATTGTTCTTAACTTACTTGCCTAGTTAAATAAATAAAAAATACACAAATGTAAAGTATGGAGGAGGAGGTGTGATGGTGCTTTGCTGGTGACACTGACAGTGATTTATTTAGAATTCAAGGCACACTTAACCAGCATGGCTACCACAGCAGTCTGCAGCGGTACGCCATCCCATCTGGTTTGCGCTTAGTGGGACTGTCATTTGTTTTTGAACAGGACAATGACCCAACACAGCTCCAGGCTGGTTAAGGGCTATTTGACCAGGGAGAGTGATGGAGTGCTGCATCAGAGAACCTGGCCTCCATAATCACCCGACCTCGACCCAAATTGTATGGTCATGTTAACATTGTAACACTGAATGAAAAACACTGCTAGACATGTATGTGTGAAAGGCCTATTTTATTGGAGGATCACAATGCAACATTGCCATCATGAATGGATGAATGTGGGGCTTTGTAGAGTAATGTTAGTTATGTTGATTCCATATGGAGACCAGGAAAGAATCATCCGTGACCCCATTCTGGTACCTCATCCATGATGATGATGATGATGATGACTGAACCATGATGCTAATCAACAGGAGACATGGAATTAGCCTTCACCCTTTTTATAAACCTCTAGTAACTTCTCTTTGGCATGCATGTAGATAACTATATGTACATACGTTGTGCTTCATCTTCTGCAATGGCATTCACAAGTCCATTCTCCACCTTCTCCATGGCACTATCCTCTTGGGGAAGATTTGTCATCATATCAAATTATTTCAGATTAAAACTAGGAGTAATAGTACACACACACACACACACACACAATAGACGTACCTTCCTTAGCGTTATCTTCATTGAGGGAGCTTGCTAACAGGACACCCACTAGAGCGAACAGCAGCAACATACTCTGGATCTTCATCCTTTACTGAACCACATAGAGCATGGCATTTTAAAACACACACTGATCATCATCCTCTAGAAAATGAGATAAACCGTGTTGTTAGCATGTCACATTATACAGTTGTCCACCAATCTACTCTTGTATGCAACAACCAGTCCAGCCATACACACCTGTCCACACCTATATACATCTGAGAATGTGCTCAGCGAACTTACCTCTGATAGTTGGAATATGCTGACTGATTGATACCTGGTTGTCTTGATGTCTTCTGGACCTCAGTAGAAGACGAGTGTCTCTCTGCCCCTTGCAGTCCTGTCTTATACTCTTTCTGCCCCACCTCTCACAGTTGAATAACAAACAGACACTACACCCGTGACAATAACCACAGTTACACACCCTGGAGTGTATTCCCTCCCTCCAGGCAAAAATAGGCTGAATCAACATTAGGGTTTCCTTGTAACTTAACTGACTTATTCAATGTAATCATGTTGCATCAAAATGGCTAGTTGAATAGATTTGCAAAAAGTGAGTTCTCTTATTTTTTTATTTTACCCCTGTAACGGTTTTCTTGCGGTGAAGGAGTGTCGGACCAAAATGCAGCGTGGTTGTTATTCATGTTTTTTTAATGAAGGAAAAACTATACATGAATAAACTACAAAATAATGAAATGTGAAAACCTAAACAGTCCTATCTGGTGCAAACACAGAGACAGGAACAATCACCCACAAAACCCAACACCAAACAGGCTACCTAAATATGGTTCCCAATCAGAGACAATGACTAACACCTGCCTCTGATTGAGAACCATATCAGGCCAAACATAGAAATAGACAAACCAGACACACAACATAGAATGCCCACCCAGCTCACGTCCTGACCAACACTAAAACAAGGAAAACACACACGAACGATGGTCAGAACGTGACAACCCCCTTGTCTCATCGCTGCAATGCAACACTCCAATGGGCCCGGGAGGCGAAGGTAGAGTCATGCATCCTACGAAACAAGACCCACCAAACCGTGCTTCTTAACACCCACCCGCTTAATCCAGAAACCAGCCGGCACCAATGTGTCAGAGTAAACACTGTTCACCTGCAGGCGCCTGGCCCGCCACAAAGAGTCGCTAGAGTGCGATGAGTCAAGTAAAGCCCCCCTGGCCAAACCCTTCTTTAGCCCAGACGACACTGGGCCAATTGTTCGCCGCCCTATGGGACACCCGATCACGGCCGGTTGTCAAACTCAGGTCTGTAGTGACACCTCTAGTACTGCAATGCAGTGCCTTAGACCGCTGAGCCACTCGGGAGGCTAAGTTGTCTCATGTTTACCAAGCGTTTGAGCCAAATCAACAACACGATTTAACCTAAGAAAGAAGTAGCTTGCAAGTTTACTAGATAGCTGCAGTAGTTAGCGTGCTAACCAAACAAGACTTGCTAGTTTAGCTAATCAAACCAATCACTCCTAGCTTGCTATTATGAAAATCGAACTCAACAATACCAATACTGTTTTCAATTCAACTTTCTTTCAAAAGCAGCTCAAACAAAACATGTAAAAATTAACTAGAGCCATTGAATTCTACCGTGCAAATATTCATGGGTTTCATGTTTCCTCCCAATATTGTTTTGAACGTTTTGAACTGATGCCCAACTGACCATTCTACTCAATGCATCGTCAAGGAACGCTGATGAATATTTCATCAGTGCATTACAGTGGCTTAGAAATGCAATGACATTCAAAAGGATTCAAATAATCAGCAGGAAAACCCTTGTCATCATTTTGATGTCACCAGATTGACTTTAGAGTATAATGTTAGCTAGCTATCTAAGATTGAGGGGAGGCCACCAGATTTTAGCTAGCTAACCTTAACATTGCTAGCTATTTTTGTAGTATCAGAACTCAGGATAAGACCCTGATACTGTTTATTGACTAAACAGGAGGCAGGCAAAATACAGGTCGAGGGCAGGCAGAGGTCCGTAATCCAGGGCAGAATCACTAACGTACAGAACGGCAGGCAGGCTTGCTTGCTTGCGGTCAGGGCGCGCAGAATGGTCAAAACCAGGGGAAACTAGGAAACAGAAACTTAGGAAGATGGGAAAGCACACTGGTAAGACCTGACAAGATGAACTGGCAACAGACAAACATAGAACACAGATATAAATGCACAGGGTATAATGGGGAAGATGGGCAACACCTGGAGGGGGGTGGAGACAAGCACAAAGACAGGTGAAACCGATTAGGGTGTGACAGCTAGCTAATAACAACATTGCCCTCAGTTTAACGTAATCTGACAACATGATAATGCAGGCAAAGTTGTTTCATACTTAATATTTAACTACTTTGACAACAACATCCCTGGGTCGCTCGTCTTTTCAGTTCGCTGCAGCTAGCGACTAACGAGCTGCAACAAACACTCAAACTGGACAGTTTTATCTCAATCAGGTAGCCTAGTAACTGAAAGGTTGCAAGATCAAATCCCTGAGCTGAAAAGGTACAAATCTGTTGTTCTGCCCCTGAACAAGGCAGTTATCCCACTGTTCCTAGGCCATCATTGAAAATAAGAATTTGTTCTTAACTGATTTGCCTAGTTAAATAAAGGTTTAAAAAAATGCTAAGACTCAATCATGGACACTTAATGACCGTTGTGGCTGCTTTGCATGATGTATTGTTGTCTCTACCTTCTTGCCCTTTGTGCTGTTTTCTGTGCCCAATAATGTTTGTACCATGTTTTGTGTTGTCATGTGTTGCTTCCTTACTATGTTGATGTCTTAGGTCTCTATTTATGTAGTGTTGTCTCTATAGTTGTGATGTGTGTTTTGTCCTATATATATATATATATATATATATATAAATATATAATTTTTTTCATCCCAGCCTCCGTCCTCACAGGAGGCCTTTTGCCTTTTTGGTAGACCGTCATTATAAGTAAGAATTTGTTCTTAACGAACTTGCCTAATTTAAAAAAAAATTAAAAAATCCAGGCACTATAGTGTAATTTCAACTAAACAGTAGTTAACCTCCGTCTAGTGTGTCTACACGATCAACAGTCGACTCTGTGATGCTGAGCGGCCATGTGACGGTTGTTAGGTTCTAAATAAATAGTAAGAAATTGACGGACACTATAAAAGCTCCAAGTTTTGAACAGACAAAGAAATTTTTCCACTAGTGGTAGATCTACAAACGATATACCGCTGTCGATCTACTAACGATATACCGCTGCCAGGCCGACGTCGGCGAGATGTATGTGTCACAAACGTGTGTATAAGTGGCAGGGAAGTCAGGCGCAGGAGAATAAACTTGGTAAATGAAGTAAAACAAAACATAACTCCAAAACCATAAAATATAAACTAAACAAATTGGGTACGAGGAACCGTCACGCACCAAATACAAACGACACGAAACTGAAACAAGAAACAATCTCTGACAAAGACATGATGGGAAACAGAGGGTTAAATACACAACAGGTAATGAATGTGATTGAAACCAGGTGTGTAGGAAGACAAGACAAAACCAACGGAAAATGAAAAATGGATCAATGATGACTAGAAGACCGGTGACGTCGACCGCCGAGTACCACCCGAACAAGGAGAGGTATCGACTTCGGCAGAAGTCGTGACAGTATGTGTGCTGTTGGGACGCGGTCGAGTGACGGAGGTGCAACCTATGAATACAGAGCATTATAGGGAAATAATTCACGCTCTAGAATGCCCTCCAAGCAAATAAAAAAGTATTCAATGGTATAAGTACATATCTTCAAATTTTTATTAGGTCCACACAAATTGTGGTTGTATTGTGAATCAAAGAGCAGGCAACACATTTTTTTTATTTAACCTTTATTTATCTAGGCAAGTCAGTTAAGAACAAATTCTTATTGACAATGACGGCCTACCCCGGCCTAACCCGGATGACGCTGGGCCAAATGTGCGCCACCCTATGGGACTCCCAATCACAGCCGGATGTGATACAGCCTGGAATCAAACCAAGGACTATAGTGACGCCTCTTGCACTGAGATGCAATACCTTAGAATGCTGCGCCACTCGGAAGCGGTAAATGAATAATATGAAACAAGCATCTTGGAGTCCCTCAGACCAAAATACAGGCTATAAGACAGGCCTAATACAGAAAGATTTGTCACTACAATGAATATAGGTGAAATTACATAGATGTGTACATTTGATTGTACAAGGTTTTATAAGCATTTTGATAAATCGGCTACTCTGTGAAATTTGTGCTATTTCACTTGAGGACAAGCAGTTGAGGGTTTTCTCCTTAAAATTAATCTTGCCCTGAATGTGTTTCAAACTCACAGCCACCATATGCCGATAGTAGTGGAAAAATGTCTTTGTCTGTTCAAAACTTGGAGCTTTTATAGTGTCCGTCAATTTCTTACTATTTATTTAGAACCTAACAACCGTCACATGGCCGCTCAGCATCACAGAGTCGACTGTTGATCGTGTAGACACACTGGACGGAGGCTAACTACTGTTTAGTCGGAGTAGGTCACTTTAAATACTCTTGAGTGTAGGTGGCAGTATTTTGATGTTTGGACGAAAAACGTACCCATATTAAACTGCCTATTTCTCAGGCCCAGAATCTAGAATATGCATATAATTGTCCGATTGGGATAGAAAACACTCTAAAGTTTCCAAAACTGTCAAAATATTGTCTGTGAATATAATAGAACTGATATTGCAGGCAAAAACCTGAGGAAAATCAAACCAGGAAGTGGCCTCTATTTTGAAAGCTCCATGTTCCATAGCCTGCCAACGCTCCATTCAAAGGGATATAAACCAGACTCATTTTCCTATGGCTTCCCCATGGTGTGAACAGTCTTTAAACATAGTTTCAGGCTTTTATTTTGAAAAATGAGCGAGAGATCACATCGCGTCTCTGTATGGCTGGGTGCCAGCAGCGTTTTGTATGCGCAACAGCTTGGTGCAGCCATTTTGTCTCTCTCTACCTGTTGAAGAAGCTACATTCCCAGTTGATATACTATCGATTATATATTGTAAAAACAACTTGAGGATTGATTATAAAAAATGTTTGAAATGTTTCTACGAATACTATTTGGAATTTTCTTCTGCAATTTCGTGACCGCTCGAGCCTGTGGATTTCTGAACATAACGCGCCAACCAAATGGAGGTATTTTGGATATAAAAATAATCTTTATGGAACAAAAGGAACATTTATTGTGTAACTGGGAGTCTCGTGAGTGCAAACATCCAAAGATCATCAAAGGTAAGCAATTTAATTTATTGCTTTTCTGACTTTTGTGACCAATCTACTTCGCTGCTAGCTGTTTGTAATATTTTATCTACTGAGAGAGATGTGCTTACATAAACGCTTGGTATGCATTCGCAGAAAAGCTTTATTGAAATCTGACATGCCAGGTGTATTAACAACAAGCTAAGCTGTGTGTTGCTATATTGCACTTGTGATTTCATGAAAATGTATTATTTTTAGTAATTTAATTTGAATTTGGCGCTCTGCAATTCAGCGGTGGTTGACGAAAATGATCCCGCTAACGCGATGGGTGCATCAAGAAGTCACACCACATATCCAAGATAGTGTCATATATACATATATTCATACACATAGCTCATATATTATACAGCGCCAAACTTATCCGCTTGACTCAAGTCATTGCACGCACCCCTGTTCGAACAGGAAGCACCCTACCCCCAGCCATAAACTGCCAGTTTCAGTTCCTCTTATCTCACGACCCCAGGACACACAGACATTCCATTGCATAAACACACACACTTCATCCCCCCTCTACTGGTCGGGTGCCCAGAGCAGAAGGCTCTGCTGTGCACCATTGGGGCTCCTGCGCTGGCTAGAGTAGGTCCGCTTCCAACTCTTCGGGACCAGTCAGAAGACCACCACGACAAGACTCCACCTACATTATTCTATGTATAAAAACTGTTGTAACCTTTGTCCAAGCCCCTTTTTTAGCTAACTCCATTTTGAGTTATATGAATCAGGTCCGTGCACGTTAAAACTGTAGGACAAGATATCTTTTGACTCAATAAACTGCCTTTTTGTTACAACTGAAATCCACTCTGTCCAGCGTCCATGATTTGGTCTCACTCTCCTGTAAGTAAATCATCAACAATAGCAATAGTGGGTTAATTACTGATATTTGACAACACCACGAGTCTTCGCCTTTGACTTATATTATGTTTGAATACAAAGTTACATGTTATATAATCCTCCTACTTTTATTAGTGAAAGTACATAAGTGAATGACATCAGTGGCCTAGTAAAGGAAGCATCATACTCAAATATACTGGCATACTCCACTTAGACCATGGGGAACAAATTAAACCAAACTGTTGGATGGTTTAACATTATGCCTCTGGTTGTCAAATTGACCTGTTGAACCTGTACAATTGGATTGTGGCTCTACCGTTTAAAGTCTCTGATAGGTTGATTTGTTATTTTGTTACCTATCATATTACTTATCTGCTCAGCAGGCCATCCTCAGCATCGTGGCTAAATTGGCCAGGTTGGCTTATGAGAAAAGCTAGCGGCTAGCCATTTTAAACCAATGGTTTAAACCATGCCATTAGAGGCATCACTACAGACATGGGTTTGATCCCAGGCTGTGTCATGACTGGGAGACACTTGAGGCGGCGCAACAATTGACCCAATGTCGTCCTGGTTACGGGAGGGTTTGGCTGTATGGGATGTCCTTGTGCCGTTGCGCTCTAGCAATTCCTTGTGGCGGGCCAGGCACATGCACGCTGAATTTGCTCAACAACTATACAGTGTTTTCTCCAACACATTGGTACAGCTGGTTAAGCGAGCAGTGTGGCTTGGCAGGGTCGTGTTTCGGAGGCGCTCGGCTCTTGACCTTTGCCTCTCCCGATTGCGGGAGACAAGACAAGACCAATTGGATATCATGAAATTGGGGATAAAAAAGGGTTAAGTACAAAAAAATGTAAAGTTAGTTTTTGTATAATTCATACCATCTTAAAGTAAAAATCACGTTTTCATAATTTGGCTGCTTGGCTCAGGGTCATTTTAAAACTGCGTTACAATTTCCCCAAACCCTAGCAGCCATGACAAAACCTCATGTGCCTAACGAGAGACAATAATCGTGATATGTCAATCATGCCAATGTTTAGCCAAAATATAGTGATAAAAATTATGCAAGTTTGAACTCTTGGACGTTAATGCTGAGGACAGTGTAATACATATACAGCTGGTGGAAAAACTACTTTCACCCTTAATAAAAAACATTTGTCCATTAAACAAGCAAATAGTGAGATATTTGAAAACTTTTTGAAACCTTTCAAGCAGGGAGAGAACCTAATTAGCCATGTACTGAGTGAGATTTATCACTTTTGAAGCTTCTGTTTGGAGAAATTAAGTGTTACAATTAGCCCTGGTCACCCCTACTAAACTCAGAAAGGCATTAATACTGTAAATCAGATTAAAACGTTCAGGGGAAATTTCTTAAATGTTACACATTGCACCTTTCACTTGACTTAGAGACCACTTACAGTGCCTTGCGAAAGTATTCGGCCCCCTTGAACTTTGCGACCTTTTGCCACATTTCAGCCTTCAAACATAAAGATATAAAACTGTATTTTTTTGTGAAGAATCAACAACAAGTGGGACACAATCATGAAGTGGAACGACATTTATTGGATATTTCAAACTTTTTTAACAAATCAAAAACTGAAAAATTGGGCATGCAAAATTATTCAGCCCCCTTAAGTTAATACTTTGTAGCGCCACCTTTTGCTGCGATTACAGCTGTAAGTCGCTTGGGGTATGTCTCTATCAGTTTTTCACATCGAGAGACTGAAATTTTTTCCCATTCCTCCTTGCAAAACAGCTCGAGCTCAGTGAGGTTGGATGGAGAGCATTTGTGAACAGCAGTTTTCAGTTCTTTCCACAGATTCTCGATTGGATTCAGGTCTGGACTTTGACTTGGCCATTCTAACACCTGGATATGTTTATTTTTGAACCATTCCATTGTAGATTTTGCTTTATGTTTTGGATCATTGTCTTGTTGGAAGACAAATCTCCGTCCCAGTCTCAGGTCTTTTGCAGACTCCATCAGGTTTTCTTCCAGAATGGTCCTGTATTTGGCTCCATCCATCTTCCCATCAATTTTAACCATCTTTCCTGTCCCTGCTGAAGAAAAGCAGGCCCAAACCATGATGCTGCCACCACCATGTTTGACAGTGGGGATGGTGTGTTCAGCTGTGTTGCAAAACATAACGTTTTGCATTGTTGCCAAAAAGTTCAATTTTGGTTTCATCTGACCAGAGCACCTTCTTTCACATGTTTGGTGTGTCTCCCAGGTGGCTTGTGGCAAACTTTAAACAACACTTTTTATGGATATCTTTAAGAAATGGCTTTCTTCTTGCCACTCTTCCATAAAGGCCAGATTTGTGCAATATACGACTGATTGTTGTCCTATGGACAGAGTCTCCCACCTCAGCTGTAGATCTCTGCAGTTCATCCAGAGTGATCATGGGCCTCTTGGCTGCATCTCTGATCAGTCTTCTCCTTGTATGAGCTGAAAGTTTAGAGGGACGGCCAGGTCTTGGTAGATTTGCAGTGGTCTGATACTCCTTCCATTTCAATATTATCGCTTGCACAGTGCTCCTTGGGATGTTGAAAGCTTGGGAAATATTTTTGTATCCAAATCCGGCTTTAAACTTCTTCACAACAGTATCTCGGACCTGCCTGGTGTGTTCCTTGTTCTTCATGATGCTCTCTGCGCTTTTAACGGACCTCTGAGACTATCACAGTGCAGGTGCATTTATACGGAGACTTGACTACACACAGGTGGATTGTATTTATCATCATTAGTCATTTAGGTCAACATTGGATCATTCAGAGATCCTCACTGAACTTCTGGAGAGAGTTTACTGCACTGAAAGTAAAGGGGCTGAATAATTTTGCACGCCCAATTTTTCAGTTTTTGATTTGTTAAAAAAGTTTGAAATATCCAATAAATGTCGTTCCACTTCATGATTGTGTCCCACTTGTTGTTGATTCTTCACAAAAAAATACAGTTTTATATCTTTATGTTTGAAGCCTGAAATGTGGCAAAAGGTCGCAAAGTTCAAGGGGGCCGAATACTTTCGCAAGGCACTGTATAAAAATGGTAAGCCCTTGATCTTGCTTTTCGTGAAAATCTATTTCCTCAATTAGCCATTTTGTAGAAATTATTTTTCACGAGGGAGGTTGGTCAGGAAATCTCAGGATCACAGTTTCTGGTATTAATCCTTAGTGTGTATAGAGTAATTCATCTTGTAATTCAGAAGGATGCCACTGAGTAAATAGTCCTTATTATATTTAATTAGCCAATACCCGGAGGAAGGGGGATCTGAAGTATGATGCAAATGCAATACCTGGCCTAGAGCGTGTTCTGGCCCGGACAACCTGGTGTAACTAATGTTAGGCCTGCAGTGAGTTCTCTAACAAAGTAAGCCAATATCATTCATTACTTCCCAGTAAACCAAAAGATAAAGAAAGTGGTAAATATATAAATGAAATAACTTCACCACTGTTTTAATTTTACCATGTTCCCAATGGGCCTTTGAAGTCCACAACCGTCTAACCACAACCTCTGTAATCACAAAGACCACAACACTGTAAGGGCTTTCACTCAAGACTGTTATGATCCAGATGGATTGCAAAACAACATTTTAAAAACGATATGTTATGGCCTGGAGCGCCAGTTCAGGTGTAACTGTCATTTCAGGATTAGAAGGTCCGCTTAATGGGAACTCATAATATTGGTTTATCTTGGCAGAGAAAACACTCCAGGCCAGGTATCTGCCTCCCACCGAACATCGAAAAAAATGCAGTTATATATATATATATATATATATATATATATATATATATATATATATATATATATAAACAGTTGAAGTCGGAAGTTTGCATACACCTCAGCCAAATACACTTAAACTCAGTTTTCACAAATCCTGACATTGAATCCCAGTAAATAGTCCCTGTTTTAGGTCAGTTAGGATCACCACTTTATTTTAAGAATGTGAAATGTCAGAATAATAGTAGAGAGAATTATTTATTTCAGCTTTTATTTCTTCCATCACATTCCCAGTGTGGCAGAAGTTTACATACACTCAATTAGTATTTGGTAGCATTGCCTTTAAATTGATTAACTCGGGGTCAAACGTTTCGGGTAGCCTTCAACAAGCTTCTCACAATAAGTTGGGTGAATTTTGGCCCATTCCTCCTGACAGAGCTGGTATAACTGAGTCAGGTTTGTAGGATCCTTGCTCGCACACGCTTTTTCAGTTCTGCCCACACATTTTCTATAGGATTGAGGTCAGGGTTTTGTGATGGCTACTCCAATACCTTAACTTTGTTGTCCTTAAGCCATTTTGCCACAACTTTGGAAATATGCTTGGGGTTATTGTCCATTTGGAAGACCCATTTGCGACCAAGCTTTAACTTCCTGACTAACCAAACTAGCATTACTAATGGCAATACAATAATATTGCTAGCTCCCTTCTCGTCTAGTTTAACCTGGGTAGTTGCTAGCTAGTTTACGCATTACTATGCTCACCCTAGCTAGCATAAAGTGGCTAGCTCATGGGAAAGCAAGCTAACCACACTTGCATTTCTACCTGCACATATGGTTGCATTAGTATGGCTAGATAACTCGGGAATGAGTTCCCTACCTGCCCAGACTGTAGTATTGCTAGCTCTCTCATTCTCTCGTTTAGTAAAACCTACTTTCACTCATTTGTGATGACTAGACTGAACGGTTTAGCCTCACGGCATTACCATCATGGAAAATGTTGAACAATGCACCAATGCTGTTCCATTCAGCTAGCACCTTGCTAGCTATAACTTACCCTTAGCCTCACGAGGTGGTAGCTAGCTGGCTAGCTTCACGGCTATGGCGTTCATACACAGTGCTCACTTCAGTTAGCCATTAGCTAACAAGCATTTCGCTACACTCGCATTAACATCTGCTAACCATGTGTATGTGACAAATAAAATTTGATTTGATTTGATTTGAGCTGCAAGGCATCTAATGAGCTAGCTCACGCCTGTCGAGGCTAATTCACAGCAATGCTGAAAAGCCAGCTACTACTGACCAGACAGCTTCTCTTGTTTTCGTTGGCTAAACTGACCAGCTACACCTCACGGTGTTATGGTCAAAAGAGACTCAAGACCAAAGACACAATACTATTCACATAGTTGTCTTCGGCTAATGTGCTACTAGCTAGCTAGGCTATTAGCCAGCTGGGTGAACATTAGCTAGCTAACACCAAAAGCCTCATGGCCAAGTATCAGCTCGCACACGCTTAATCCGTTTAAGCAATGCTTTCCCCTGATTTATTATGGCATGCTAGGGGCCATACTATCATGCTCATTGCAGCTCTCTAACAAGTTCTGCGAGTGTTTTAGGTTTTTTACAGAGTACCAGTCTGCGTTAAGATTAGGCCTCGCTACTAGTCCTCATGGCTAACACCAGCTAGTTAACCAGTCTGGCTTTTGCTAGCGTAGCTCTAGTGGGGGTCAGTGCTGTTTAAGATGAGGACATTTTTTTCCATGGCCTTATTTCTATTACAGCATATTGGATGACTCTCATTCATATTCCATTCACCCAGTTCAATGTAACAACAATAGGTTTAGGTTACTACATGATACTCAAATTTTCCCTATACCCATCATGAGGTTGCTACAACCTAGCCTATGCATGACAGTTTACAAAGTAGATGAACAGAGGCCGAGAGACACATTTGAGGTGACAGACAGTACTGCTTTGCACACTCTTGCCTGCATCTAGCTGATATAGGGTGTAATCATTAGTCCAACAGTTGCAAACGAGAGTTTCAATTCAAATTCAGGTGTGTTTATCCCAATTTTGTTCTGTTTGCCTCCATTTAAGAAGCGTTTGCATCAAAATCGGGGGAATGAATACACCTCATCTCATGCGTAGACACAGTTCACTTTCATAGCAGCATGTTGTAGTCCTCCTCGCATCTATGCGTTCTCCTCCTCTCACCTCTTCTTTTTGCTTGTGGACTTCAGTGCACAACACATCAGCTGTATGTGACCAGGCGAAAAAAAACTTTCCAAGCCAAACCAGTACACACAGCCTACATTGTTGTCACCATATTAGCTAAAGTAAAGGGGCAACAAGCTGGCTTTGGGGGACCAAGGTCCCTGGCGACACAGCAGTCTTCAAAAACTAAGGCTAGGCCCCTGAACCAGGACAAACCTGTAAGGAAGCAGTCTCACGCTGCAGCAGCAGCAAGGATCTGCCCCTCTAACCCTCCTAAGTTGGGTTGGCCAACCTAGGGCGGTGTGCATGGCTCTCTGCCCTACCCTCTCTCTTCGGTTTTAATGGTTGCTACTCCTTGGCCTCTCAGAGTTTCGCAGCGGTGGGAAGGAAGGGTTGCCTTAAGAGAGAACCCTATTCTCTGTGCAGTACCTCACTTTTGTGGCTGTGCTCACATGAGAAAACGGAGAAGACGCACATTTTGTTCCACCAGAGTCCCACCCTTCCTGAGGCTATCACAGTCAAGCATTTTCTGAAATGCGCTGCTCCGGTTTCCCCGCTAGAGGGCACTGCTACTCTGTACGAAAAGGCAGGGCAACCCTAACCACTGCTTCCCTTTTCTACAGGAGGACAGGTTTCCATGGCTCACTGGTGTGTTTTTCCTCTATATGGCAAAGACGACTTGGCTCTGTTATGGAGAACACTCTCCATTTAGCTAAAGATCAGTCAGTATAGTAATTCTGGATCTTAGGGAAAAGGGGAGAGGCCTTTTTTCTTCTCGTAAGATGACTTAAGAGCAGAATCTGAATAACCGAAAAGAGCAGTTTTAGGTCAGATTCAATGGCCCTCACATATAAGCTGTGCTGCAGTACGCCACAACTTTTAAAGGAAGAACCACTGTAGGTGGGTTTTGGAGTAGTGACTTTATTGTATCAATTGATACCTGGTTAGAGGTTCACCTAAGGGTTATGATTGGGGCTGTACCAAATGTTTTATGTATTAGAAAAATTCATTATGTTTATGTTGTAATAATAGAAGGGGAGGGGTTAAGACAAAGCGCTCTGCTTTGGTGAAAAACATGGCTGGAAGGAGAGGTATTTGTTGAGGTCCTGAATTCTATATTTAGCCACAGGGGGGTGTCAGTGTCTAACACATCAGGGATGCTCAAATGCCAGTAGGTTAACTCCATGGTGTTTGCAGCCCGGTAATAATGTACAAAGATGGATAGGCCTAGGACTGAACTTTCCTTGCATAGACTTTTGCATATGAGCTTTACAAATACGATGGGCTTTGTAACTCTATATGGCATGATTGAAGAGTCCAGTGCTTTAAAAAATGAATTGGTATGAAAGATTAGGAGAATCTGGCAAAGATACGTTTTTTTATGGCATTAACCTTTTCATGTGAAAGTTCCAAATATCTTTAACGTTCCCCCCAGTGTGAGTTTTATTATGCGCGTGATGCCCAAACCGCTCACTCTTAGGGTTAACAGGACAGTGCTGCCCTCAAACCAAAGCATGCTGCCTGTTTAATTATGTAAATGCTATGTTTCAACTTGTCAATTTCAAATAAATTTTTTAAACAACTTTTATTTTCAAACAAATGTTTTATTTTCAAACAACAGTTTGAAATTAGGTGCATTCCACCTTAATTTACATAGAAGTAGCCCATTTCACTGTGGCAGACAACTTACGTTTTAGGCATGATATGCTAGTGTAAGTTGAGGATTAGCTAGATGAGCCAGACAAACTTCTCTCTACGATGAGAGCCCAAGCGCTCCACCAGTGTTTCCCCCAGGTCAATTATGCAGACATTTGCGCATCTACAGTCAGAACAGAACCTGCCCGAGTCAGTAATGCCCAGAGCACTCAGGACCCCCTACCGGCAAAGGATGAACTGAAAAGAGTCACGATTAAACAAGCCTCTCATTCACATCTCGTTACCATCGGGGGCAGTTGTAACCCACCAAGGAGCACTGCTGGGGCGGCAGCAAGAACAACTCTTCCAGATATCAGATCCCCTCCGGGCGCTTACCGACTCCCTCCAACCAAGGTCCAACCCCAACCCAGGAGGAGCCAATGCCCAAGTTTCATCACCCAGTGCTTAAGGCGTCGTTGTAGTTCCACCAGGGAACCTGCACTGGGAACCCAAGATCCCAGCCCTTGAGTGGTATGACATGCCCAGAGCTGACGGGAAACGAAAGGGCTCGCCAGGACAAGGGGAGACCCTGACGAGCTGTGCAGTCACCCCCGGCTACCCAGTCACCATCTCACTACCTGCAACCCTCCACTGGGACAACCGTCAGCACCAGATTCAAGCCTTCGTGGACTCCGGATAATTTAATTGATCAATACTTCACCGGAGAATTACAAATCCCATGTGTGAAATGTCCCATCCCTCTGCAGATTCAAGCCCTCAATGGATGCACCATAAGGATCCGTCCAGGAATAACAGACCAAGCCTCCGGGAGGCCTTCAGTAAGAGGCAAGCCACCACCCTCCCTCCTCATCATCCATACGACTGCGCCATAGAACTCCTCAGGATCTCATTACGGTATCTCTGAGCAGTCAAATTGCCATTGATAAATTGCAATTAGGTTTGTTGTCTGTAGCTTATGCAGGCCCATACCATAACCCCACAGCCACCATGGACACTGTTTCAATGTTGACATCAGCAAATCACTCACCCACACAGCGCCATACAAGTGATCTGCAGTTGTGAGGCTGGTTGAAAATACTGACAAATTCTCTAAAATGGCTTACGGTAGAGAAAGTAACATGAAATTATCTGGCAACAGGTCTGGTGGGAATGTGGCATTGTGTTGATAAAAATGTACTTTTCAGAATGGGTTTTTATTGTCCCCAGCACAAGGTGCACCTGTGTAAGGATCATGCTTTATAATCAGCTTCTTGATATGCCACATCTGTCAGGTGGATGGATTATCTTGGCAAAGGAGAAATGCTCACTAACAGGGATGTGCACAAATTTGTTTACAACATCCACATTTGAGCGGAATAAGCTTTTTCTGCATATGAAACATTTCTGGGATCTTTAACAGTGGCAAGAAAAAGTATGTGAACCCTTAGGAATTACCTGGATTTCTGCATAAATTGTAAATAAAATTTGATCTGATCTTCATCTGAGTCACAACAATAGAAAAACAAAGTGTGCTTAAACTAATAGCACACAAATTACTGTATTTTTCTTATCTATATTGAATACATACATAATTTAAACATTCAGTGTAGGTTGGAAAAAGTATGTGAACACGTAGCCTAATCACTTCTCCAAAAACTAATTGGAGTCAGGAGTCAGCTAACCTGGAGTCCAATCAATGAGACGAGATTGGAGATGTTGTTGAGAGCTGCATTGCCCTATAAAAAACACTCACAAAATTTGAGTTTGCTATTCACAAGAAGCATTGCCTGATGTGAACCATGCCTCGGAAAAAAAAAGAGATCTCAGAATATCTCAGATTAAGAATTGCTCACTTGCATGAAGCTGGAAAGGGTTACTAAAGTATCTCTAAAAGTCTTGATGTTCATCAGCCCACGGTAAGACAAATTGTCTACCAAAAAGCACTGTTGCTACTCTCCTTAGGAGTGGCCGTCCTGCAAAGATGACTGCAAGAGCACAGTGCAGAATGCTCAATGAGGTTAAGAAGAATCCTAGAGTGTAAGCTAAGGACTTACAGAAATCTCTGGAACATGCTAACATCTCTGTTGACGAGTCTACGATATGTAAAACACTAAACAAGAATTGTGTTCATGGGAGGACACCACGGAAGAAGCCACTGCTGTCCAAAAAAAAACATTGCTACACACCTGAAGTTCACAAAAGAGCACCTGGATGTTCCACAGTGCTTCTGCCAAAATATTTTGTGGACAGATTAAACTAAGAGTTGTTTGGAAGGAACACACAACATTATGTGTGGAGAAAAAAAGGCACAGCACACCAACATCAAAACCTCATATCAACTGTAAAGTATTTTGGAGGGAGCATCATGGTTTGGGGCTGCCTCAGCGCCTGGACAGCTTGCTATCGTTGACGGAAAAATGAATTCCCAAGTTTATTAAGACATTTTGCAGGAGGTGTAAGGCTATCTGTCTGCCAATTGAAGCTCAGCAGAAGTTGGGTGATGCAACAGGACAACGACCCAAAACACTGAAGTAAATCAACAACAGAATGGCTTCAACAGAAGAAAATAGTCCTTCTGGCCTTAACCCGATTGAGATGCTGTGGCATGACCTCAAGAGAGCAGTTCATACCAGACATCCCAAGAATATTGCTGAACTGAAACAGTTTTGTAAAGAGGAATGGCTCAAAATTCCTCCTGATCGGTGTGCAGGTCTGAACCTCAACTACAGAAAACATTTGGTTGAGTTTATTGCTGCCAAAGGAGGGTCAACCAGTTATTAAATCCAAGGGTTCACATACTTTTTCCACCCTGCACTGTGAATGTTTACACAGTGTGTTCAATAAAGACAAACGTATTGTTGTTTGTGTGTTATTAGTTTAAGCAAATTGTGTTTGTCCATTGTTGTGACCTAGATGAAGATCACATCAAATTTGATGACCAATTTATGCAGAAATCCAGAAATTTTCCAAAAGGTTCACCTACTTTTTCTTGCCACTGTATTTCAGCTCATGAAACATGGGCCCAACACATTACATGTTGTTTGTTCAGTGTAGGTTGTAATGTAATTGATCAATGTCTCAACCAAATATTGCCAAGTGTTTCACATTGGAATAATTTGGTGTGTCCAGCTGGTAGACTATTCAACTCAATCTGGGTATGAGTATAAGAAAACTCTGTGGTCTAAGGCACACATACACCCATTTATAGAAGAGGTGACCCTGCTAAGGGGTCTATTCATTTCAATGGGAATTTGGGCAGTAGTCAGTGAAACCTTAAGTGCATCAAAATACCCTTTTATAGTATACTTTAAATACATATGGTACATTTAAAAAATACAATAATTCAATGCCTAATGTTTTTGGGGAAAATAAACAGTTTTGGGACTTTTTTGCTTTGTTAGTATTTGATACCTTAATAGTATGTAGTTGGAGTAGTTTATTATTATTATTATTATTATTATTATTATTATTACATGTACAGATGTAGGATCTTAATTTGTCAATTTTCTCACAGCAGGAAAATAATCCTGCAGTGACAGAAAATGTGGATTATAATTTCTGAACATTTTTGTAGGGGTTGATACATTTTTAGTTAGGGCAAATCAAGCCTGAAATTTTTAAGTGGTCATTACAAACTTTAGAAACCTTTTAAAACCTTGAATATCTGTGATAGGCTGTACTTGGCAGCTAAAAGCTAGAAGCTGAACAGCACATACAAGTAAACAAAAAAAAATATTAAAAAATATTAAATACTAGAAAATGACATTTCCTAAAGAAAATATGTGTGCTTGCTAGTTTTGAAGTATTTATGGTTGTGAAATAGTAGTGTTAGTGACTGCAGTAGTAATGATAGGAATAGGGTTGTCATAGGCTACGGGTTAGTTAAAGTGAAATATTTGGGGGTGGTTTGTAGGTGTGGAGTTATTATAGTTGTTTAATCTGGGCTAGTACAGTAGGCAGGAGTGAGTACTATAGCATCATAATGGGTATCTTCAACCTAGCATAAGCCATAAAATGTGTTTTTATATCTCAACATAATTTTGTTTAGACTGTTGAAACCTGCATTCCTCCATTGAAATTAATGGGGATAAAACAAGCTTTCTATCCAGGGTGTCAGGTAGCCTAGCAGTTTGAAAGGGCAAGCAAGCAACCAGAGAGTTGCCAGTTCAAATCCTGGGTCTGATGGGAAAAATCTGTAAGTGAGCCTGCTGTTGTGCCCTTGAACAAGGCACTTAACCCCCACAACAATTGTTCCACGGACACCCAGTGTAGCAGCCCCCTGCTCCAACCTCTCCTTGTCTGTCTCTGTCTGAACTTCAGTAGAGTGAAAGGGGGAGTTTAGTTGAGGGTGATGGCAGAGGTTGTAACATGGCAAACTCCATCTCTCCTGTTGATTAGCATTATGGTTCAGACTTGGACCAGAATTATTTAGATTCATTTATTCCTAATTGAGGTAGTCAAATACTGTTCTTACAACAATAGGTTTTTATAAGGTAGTCACTTATAATTGAGATCTTTATTGAAAAGGTTTTTTACAAATATATTTTCCATAAAGCATTTCTAAAACTAACTTTAATCCACATATTTTTGGGTGAGGAGTAGACCAGAATGGAGATGCACGGATCTTCATAAGGAATCAGCTATCCCCTCTGATGTAATTGCTAACATTACTTCAATCATGTAATGCTCAATGAGTGAATCGGTGTGGAGTCAGGCGCAGAGAGCAAAGGATGCGGGAAAAACACGCTTTAATGTCCAGAATAAATCACAGGAACAAAAATAGTATATCAAACCAGGTAATACTACAGAACAAAAGTAACCTATCGTGAAAAATAAAAGGACAACGAGAAACCCAAATGAAAACACTAACCACTCTAACACATAACGCACAAACAGAAGCGGGCTGAACGAACTTAAATAACCCCACCCTAACAACCAAACAAGAAACAGGTGAAACCAATTAGACAAAACCAAACGAACACAGAACAAAGGATCGGTGGCAGCTAGTAGACCGGCGACGACGACCGCCGAGCGCCACCCGAACAAGAAGGGGAGTCACCTTCGGTAATATTCGTGACAAATCAATCCATCATCCACCTATCAATGATTGACACTGGTACTGAGAAGAACTCATCCACATTCTGAAGAATATATGGTTTATTCATAAATATATACAGTACTTTGTCCTGATATTTTAAGTCCTGATACAGGATAAATTATTGGTCAAGTTAGTGGATAAATAATGATGATAATAATGAGCGAACGGCTCTGGAATATGAATAATAACATCATACACGTAATGTTAGCTAGGGAGCCAGCCGGCTAAAGCTAGCTAGCTAACAGTACACTTTAGCTTAACCTCTTATGGCTGCATCCCTTGTTCTCAATTTCCGCCTGAAGACATACCCCAATCTAACTGCCTGTAGCTCAGCCCCAGAGGCAAGGATATGCATATTCTTGGTATCATTTGAATGGAAACATTCTGAAGTTTGTGGAAATGTTAATTGAATGTAGGAGAATATAACACAGTAGATCTGGTGTAAGAAAAGAGAAAGAAAAGAGAAAGAAAGAGCATACGTTTTCTGTTTTTTATTGTTGTAGCATCATCTTTCACATGTACTAGAATAGCCACACAGTCAGATAGGATGCTGGAGATAATTTTGAGGGATAACACAAGGGGGCATCTGTAGGTGTGCAAAGTTTCAGACTGATAACTTCAGGAATGGTTGAGCTACATGAGTCACCCAGGTGTCCCACACAAGTTGCCCAAATGTACCCAAGTGGCCGAATTGGTGAAATTACCTATAACTATATACAACAGTGCAAATAACTATATACAACATATCAAAAAGCAATTCTAACACACACAAAAAAAATATAAAAATGTTACAAATATTAGAACATTTTTTTTTTTAAATATATTAAAAAAAACACTAGACCCTTAGGAAGTCCTCTACACAATATTTTGCTGCCTGTGAAATGTACCATAGCAGTCTCTTTCTGATGTAAAGCAGAGGCAAACTGAACAAGTGGTGCAGGTCATGCGACACAGAACACAACGATGCCTCCATGCTGTGCCCTTTTGGCCCTGAGGGACAGTCATGTCTGCAGTAATGAACTGTGGCACATGAACACCACTGGAGGCAGGAGGGGGCAGAGGTAGAGCGGGCAGCTTGGCACCGGGGGCTCCCAGTCGGAGTTGCTATCACTGTGGAAGAAAACATTTAAAAACATATATTTGTATCGTATGAGCCTTTTATCATCACATAAAATAAACAGATATGTATTGTATAGAGCAGAGGGAACAGTCACTAAGGTGAAGTGCTGTTCCATTCAACTCCGGCCATTGTTGTGAGCCTGCCCTCCCCGGAACAGCACCCAATGGTTATTTCATATGGAAATGAAGAGGAGTAGCAGGCGTAGTGGCCATGTGTGTGTTTGCTGTTCTACTCCATTCCATTTGAATAAAAAAATGGAAAATATATGTCACGCCCTGGTCTTAGTATTTTGTGTTTTCTTTATTAATTTGGTCAGGCCAGGGTGTGACATGGGTTTTGTGTGTGTGGTGTGTTTTGTCTTGGGTTTTTTGTTAGGTATTGGGTTTGTATTATAGTAGGGGTTTCTAGCATAGTCTATGGCTGTCTGGAGTGGTTCTCAATCAGAGGCAGGTGTTTATCGTTGTCTCTGATTGGGAACCATATTTAGGCAGCCATATTCTTTGAGTGTTTCGTGGGTGATTGTTCCTGTCTCTGTGTTTGCACCAGATAGGGCTGTTTAGGTTTTCACTTTTCTTGTTTTGTTTATTCATGTATAGTTTTTCTTCATTAAAAAACCATGAATAACAACCACGCTGCATTTTGGTCCGACTCTACTTCACCTAAAGAAATCCGTTACAATATATATATATATATATCTGACATGGAATATGTCAGATATATATATTTTAAATTTTTTCCAAAATATATATATCTGACATGTGTATAAATATATATATATCTATTCCATGTCAGATATATATATTTTCCATTTTTGTATTCAAATTGCAAAAAACATTTGCAAAAAAAAAAATATATATATATATATATTATTTTTTTTTGCAAAAATATATATACGTATTTATATTTCATAAAACGGCATTACCACTTACCCGTCCAGAAGTACGTCCTGTCCTTGCAGAAACAGATCCTCAGCTCCTGTTTGAATCATAACACTCAAAGATTCCTCAAACAAAAAATCTCTCTCACTTTCCCGGTCAATCTCTTCTATAATCTGGTGCAAATCTGTATACTTAGACTTGGACTTTACTTTTCCTGATTTATTCGCCATGATGTCTTCGATGAAATCGTTGAAAAAACACTTAAATACTACTTTCCAAAATACTGCTGTGCGTAACAAGCGTCACTGCAACTACTCTGATGGTCAAGGCGAGAATGGAGTTCGTTACGCGTGCGTTTACAAACAAGGAATGGTGGTCCAACCCATAACCATCACATACTGGTGTTTACATCTGCTCATTGGCTATTTACCCAGCTAGATTTCAAGAAGATCAGTGGTCATTGGCAGAAATACAGTCAATCAACGAAGCTTCGCTAAAATTATTGGTGCACAATGAAGTCATTGCTCGTTGTCTTCAAATCAGTTCACTTCGGTCAATACTCCCCGCAAAAAAAACAATAATGTTTGGCTGTGTTGCAATCCAGAGGTTTGCACTGAAACCAACCATGACTAGATAAACGATTGTTTACTGTGTGTTCCGTAAAAAGTTGATAAGAGATGGAATTCACGGCACAAACGGTTTACAAAATGTTTCGATTTAGGCTATAAAAATGGATTTTATCAAAGAAAACGGCACTTCATTTGATCACTGGGACCCTCAGGAAGAGAAATAAGAGCAAGACATCAGAATGTAAGTCATAATTTTACCTTCAGATGTGAATATGTAAAAACTGTCACGGCGGAACATTTTTTTTTGCTCTTCTCAAACTAAAGCATGGTATTTGTTCTCTGTAATAGCTATTTTAAATCGGAAAACGTAGTTTGATTACCAAGATTCTAATCTTTTGAAGGATGTAAGACACTTGCATTTTCAAGAATGTTTAATGTTACGACGTTGTATTTTTAGTTTTCACTTTGAAATTTCACCTGATGTTGATCCCTGTACGGGGATCGCAGCCATATTAAGACATGTAGTTAGCTAGCTAGATAAACAATGAACCTAGCTAGGTAAACAATGTATAAGATCATACACATCACATCATAGTGATGAATCATGCTTCACCATCTGGCAGTCCGACGGACGAATCTGGGTTTGGCATTTGCCAGGAGAACATTACCTGCCCCAATGCAACTGTAAAGTTTAATGGTCTGGGTCTGTTTTTCATGGTTCGGCCTAGGCCAGTGAATGGAAATCTTAAAGCTAAAGCATACAATGACATTCTAGACGATTCTGTGCTTCCAACTTCGTGGCAACAGTTTGGGAAGGCCCTGTTTCAGCATGACAATGCCCCCGTGCACAAAGTGAAATCCATAGAGAAATGGTTTGTTGAGATTGAACAGAGCCCTGACCTCATCCCCATTGAACACCTTTGGGATGAATTGGATTGTAAACCCAGGCCTAATTGCCCAACATCAGGACCCGACCTCACTAATGCTCTTGTGGCGAAATGGAAGCAAGTCCTCGCAGCAATGTTCCAACCTTTAGGGGAAAGCCTTCCCAGAGGAGTGTAGGATGTTATAAAGGAGGGACCAACTCCATTTTAATATCCATGATTTTGGAATGAGATTTTTTACATACTCGTGTAGTGTAAGTAATATGCCAAACCTCAAGTTGAAACGGTCTAATTGCTTACTGTAGATCTTTACAAATTTATTTACAAATGTATTTTTACTTCAAATTTACTTACAAAGTTGTAGTTTTTGCTAGTGTTGAATACTAAATTAATGAAATTATACATTTGCTATCATAGTACAAGCCAAGAACAACCTGCAGTTTATTCAGCAGTCCATCCTATACCAAAGGTAACGGCAGAATGGAATGATATTAGTGCCAACAGAAAATTATTCTTAATTTAAAATTATACAAAATTCAAAACAAAATGGCAATTTTCCAGTCTGGTGACGCAACTTAGGAAATGGCTGCCCAGGTTTTCATACTGCACATTGGTTGGGTATTTCCCTGCCCTAAATTCAAGTATTTACTCTGAGCATTATAATAACTTACGCAAAATGGAAAAGGGGAAAATAGGACGGAGCTACAACAACAGACCGTAACAAGACAGCAGAAGATATAATCGTCGATCAACCTGAGATGGCTAATGCTAGCGAAAATAAGATAGCAGCAGCAAAAGAACCCTCATTTCGTGAGGTGATGAAGGAGGAATTGCGCGAGGCGCTCACAGGCGAGAGGAACTTTACGAGAGGAACTTCAAGAAGTTGTAAGAAAATAACTAAATGAGTTCAAGAAGGACAATAACCAGAAACTTGAAGAAAACAAATTAGAACTTCACAGTATATCTACAAGAAAGGTGGGACGCAGAACAGCACATTGGGCACACAGACACATGGAGCTTCGCAGTCAAGGAAACACTTGAACAGTCACTGAAAAGCCAACACACACTACAGGCAAAAGAACAGTCACTGAAAAACTTAATTCATTAAGATAAGAATAATAAGTTACCAAAACCGTTCACAGGAATGGATAACACTAGAGATCCCTTCAGTCTCCACAGAAAAATCTTTGTTTAGTTTCTTTGCCCCTAATTTGTGGAACAATATGCAGAGTTCACTGCAGCTAGATGTACTGGCGGCACTCAGGTAGTTTAAATTATTGATTGAGGACCTCTATGTAGTTGAATGTGATTGCTTTTATTAAATGTTTATTTTTGTTAATTGTGTGCTGAATTCTATTGTTTTATACACGTGCATGTTTTAATATTCTGTTTTTATTGTAATGTGGACAGGGCTCTCTTGTAAAATAGATTTTTAATCTCAATGTGACTCCCTGTTTAAATAAAGGTTAAATAAATAAAAAAATGTAAAGTGCGTGGACGGTTGGATACACAACAGATGAGAGACAACTGCAACAGATCGACGACAAGGTGAGTAAATGTTAGCTATTCGCTAGCTAAGATAATAATTCATCAAACTACTATAAAAAATATATATAAAAATACATAATGTAATGTACCGTAAAACTTCAATTAAATCACTGAACACCACAGGCGCTTACTAGAGACAGGCTTCTATTTGAGCCTGGCGTCTATTTGCTCATTTGCATAGTTCACTGTTTAATTCCAGCATTCACTTCCAGAATTTTTATAAATGTCTTAATTTACTGCACTTATGTGTTGTCATTTACACATTGTGTCATGTTTCTTCTGTCTTAGTATACCTCTATAAAAAAAACGTCTTCTTGACAGAATAAATATTCTCCTCTTTGATTGTGCATTTTCGTCAGTTCTTACTATCGCAATCGTACGATTTCTAAGGGTCTGTACTCCCAAAGTTGTTGACTGCTTTTGTTCTCGCCAGTTAGCTAGCAGTTGTCAGCTGTTAGCAGCAAATGGCTAGCAGTTTCTTACTGAAGATAAAAATGGATGATTGCCATAATTGTTTTTGTTGTCATTACTGAATTATTTAATGTAACAAATCAAACATTAAACCTCATAACCAATTCATGGTAATTCATGGTAACCTCAAAAATAATTAATTTAGACCAGGTGATTATTTTAAACCAGCGTTTATTTGCTGAAATATGTGCCAATGTCCGGCTAATAAAAGGGACAGGCGGCTTTTTGAGACATTAAAAGGTTTCCATCAGCTAGCCAAGCTACATAGCCTGTAATGTTAACTGGTAATTGTTGTATAATTGTTGGTACGTTTTACCTAACATTAGCTAACTAGCTAGCTAGTTAAAGTTTCTTTAACGTTAGCTAACTTTTGTTATTGAGAAATGTCCTCATTTAAACCCGTGATACACTCTCTCACTATCTCTTTCCATCCTCCTTCAGTCCCTTTCTTATTCTGCCCCTGTCCAGTTAAATTGTAGAGTTTGGGTGCTGTGAGAAACTCAGCCTGTCACGCCTGCTCCCGCTCTCCCTTTCTGGAGCTCGAGGGCGCCAGGCAGCCTTTCATTACGCACATATGTCACCATCATTACGCGCATCAGGGCTCATTGGACTCACCTGAACTCCTTCACGTTTTGATTGCCTTCCCTATATCTGTCTGTTTCATCCGTGTGTCAACATGATTGTCGTTTCCGTTTCCCCTGTCCAGACACGTATTCTGTTCCTGTCCATGGTTATTAAAAGTTCACTCCCTGTACCTGCTTCTCGGCTCCAGCGTCGATCTTTACAGAATGCTGACACCACTATACGAAAGATCAGGGAGGTTTTTGTTTTTTGTTTTGTTGGTGATGTCGGGTCCGGGTGCTGCAACCGATGGAACTGGGGGTGCCTCAGCTGGCTCGTCGGGCTTCCATGCTTTAGCTGGCTCGAGAGGTTTCCTTGCCCCGGTTGGGTTGGCAGGCTCCCATCCCACATCATGTCTCAGTCGTCTCGCCTGGCTCCTAAGCCTCAGCCGGCTCATCGGGCTCCAATCCCACGTCATGCCTCAGCCGGCCCATTAGGCTCCCACGCCTGAGCAGGCTCGTCGGGCTCCAATCCCACGTCATGCCTCAGCCGGCCCATCAGGCTCCAACACCTCAGCAGGCTCGTCGGGCTCCCACGCCCATGCCTCGGCCGGCCCATCAGGCTCCCACGCCCATGCCTCGGTCGGCCCGTTATTCATGTTCACTCCCTGTACCTGCTTCTCGTCTACAGCATTGATCTTTACACAGCCTCCACAAACAGGTGAGAGAGAGAGAGAGAGAGAGAGAGAGAGATAGAGAGAGAGAGAGACGCTAACTAATATTGCTCATGTTTGTGTGTCTAATGTATGTCTTTCACGCTGGTGTATTGGGACTGTCCTCTGTATTTCGGATTAAAGCAAGACAATGTGAAAAATAGCTCACTATGGATCTACAAATAGTTTAGCCTCTATGAAGAATTTGGATGTATTTGCAGTGTGATTGTTGTGTCTTCTTTGTTATTTATCTTTTCACTTGTAACTGAATGGTGAATGAATGTATTTACAGTGTGATTATTGTGTGTCCGCCATACTCACCCTCTCTATATTTTCATAGTCACTGCAGCTAATAGCATAGCAAATACTACACTTTTACTTGATGATAATCAACACCAACAATCAATGTCATTTGAATTGTTAGTCTAAATGTAATCTTGTATGTTTCTCTTATGCTTAAGGTACTCCACTACCCGGCAATACGTGGATGTGTGCACAGCGCTCATTCAAAAGTACCCCTCGTTGAGACCAGACAGGGTGGGCATCATTGTGCCTACCCAGACCATAATGGTGCTGGCTGGTATATGTTTTTCTCACATTGTTATTCCATCACACTTCCAGCAGTATAACAAGACCGTCTCTAATTATGCAACTGACTAGGTCTGCTCCCTTGACCTCGGTCCCAATGATCCATCATGACAATCCTTATGTACCCTTTACAGTATGCAGCCGTTCTCATTGTATTTATTCTAATCTAGCTTCTTTATTACACCCCCTCCATTTTAAGGTCTCAATGTCACTGCGGCCATTTTGATCCTTCCCTACCTCCTCAAAGAAGATCCAAGTTGGCTTACAGTGTGTTAAGTTCCCATGAACTACCGCACCAATAGAGGGGAATCCCTCTAAGCCACATCCAACTCTTCCTGGACAGAGAGGAGCTACTCACTGAAGAGCAGGAGGACATCTCCATGGGATTGGGAGTGGCAATAGGGGTCCATTTCCTTTTTAACATTGAGTATGCAGTATCAGTGAGAAGCACCCTGCGGTGCATTCAGAAATGTGTTGTGGCAATTGATGAGAGAGTTAAATTACAAACAAACGTTGAATGGCAAACGTTTTGCTGTAGAGGAGACCAGAGCACAAAGTAACACGAGGTCAGTTGTATCAGCCAAATTACTAAAATTAGAAACCACTTATAAAGGTGTTATTTTATGTGCTAGTGCTTTGTTAGTTTCTCTACATGATTGACCTGTGAAATATTCTCTACTGTACCTAAACATATCATTTGTATCAGTAAGATGTGGTCTTTTGTTGGTATAGTTGATGACAATAATTACTATAGTATTTTTAGTATAGGCTCCTATCTTGTTGTCGATACACATCAAATATGAGCGTCCGTCAACGGTTGACATTGTACTTTATTTATTGATTGCATGTTTGGTTTTCTGTGACTTTCAAAGTCAATAAAATGTATGTGTGACTTTACAAGTGTGCTAATCAATGTTATTTTGTTATTATTATTGTTAATAGTATGATTTTTATTGTTGTTATCATTACTAATATTCAGAATATAATAAATGGGACATGGAATATTCGAGTGTGGCACGCTGTGCTGTGATGTAACGTGTGCAAAAAAAAATACTGCATCTGTATTTGTGCATATATAAAATACGTGTGTGAGTATGGGTCAGAATTTGACCCATCGGAGGACCTTAAGACCACTGCACTCTATATTAACTGCAGTCCACAATTAAGTTGTATTAATGGTTGATGTGCTTTCAATGAATTCCATTTCACTTACCCATTCCTTATAGACAACCTGAGCAACAGACACCTCCTAAAACATGAATACCTGCCCAGCGGCAGTGTACATTGTGTCCTTGATCATATTTAAATGAAGTTTATTGTATTTTATTATTTTCCCTTAGGGTCCAAAAAGTGAGGAATAAATTGTGAGGTGGAATATTTCGTTTGAACATTGCCTGCATACTGTAGTACTTACTCTATAAATAATGTGCTTTTAAGGGTTCAAAGCCTAACCGTAAATGAAGAGTGCTGATGTAAAGGCATTGTAAAACAATATCAGAGAACAATACAGAAGGAAATATAATGATCTAGCTAGCGACAGTTAAATAATCGTTAACTAATCTTCCTCGTACTGCAGATATCACAGTCATCATAAGATATTTGGTAGCCATGGATACCACACCAATTATGCAGCATGGTGTTTCTGAGAAAACTGTCAACAGAATTGTGATATTGTGTATTAGTTGCATTTCTCAAGCATAGAGCTCATACTGTGAGTCGGAATATATTCTCTAGCAACACTGAATGCAGAGGCGTCATGCCCTTATCTTTTGAGGGAGCACTGATTGCCAAATTCAATGTCTTTGGGTTAATTATGCACTTGAAATAGTTTTCCATATGTATACTGAAATTGTACTTTTGAAAAAGGTCAACGCATCTTCCGAGGGTGACTGGAGGAAGTGAAGAGAACAGCCATGCCTCAATTATTTTTTTTAAATATGTAGTTTTCACAGGACAGAAGTTGTCTTGTGATTTCTCTGTCTAAACACGAATGTGTGTAGAATATCTCTCTTTCATTAAAGCGTCTTCTTTCAAAACAAATACCTGTCTTTGCAATAATACACGTACAGCTTCCACGCACAGCTTCAAAAGCGCATGTCAGAACAAGTCAGCAGACGTCTCTCCTTTTCATATTCAGTACATATTTGATAAAGGCCTATTTTCAGAGACACATATTCCAGTCGCATGAAAGTATTTCCTTCAATCTTATTTTGTTGACCACAGTGAACAGTAAGAAATCGTCTAAGAAAAAAGACAACTTTTCTTCGCAAAATTATTGGAAAATAAATGCTTTAAATGCTCTTTTTTTCTTTTAAAGCTCTTCAGTGTCACGCATATCACTTAATCGAATGCAAAATACATAACAACCACAACCTGAACTCTTTCGATACAGGGCTCATTTATCAAAGACAAGTCATTCAATACAAATGGTTGACATTGACGCTCAAACAGCACTAGAACGAAAACAGTTTGGAAAGGAGGACCGGTCAGAGTGAAGGTACTCTACTGTTCATTGAACTGCCTCTTCACAATACTAAAATAAACAATAAACACAGAAATGATCAGTAAAGTGTGCGGAATATCTTTCATTTACTGTATCCAGCACCTCACATTAATATTTGTAGGTAGTTTTACAGGTGCACAAAGAGACAAAAAATCATCCCCAAATTAAAAGGTACATCATACTTTGTTCTGCACAATATCTTATACAAGTATAAGTCTCCCTTTAATCTTTCATTTTAGTTTTTTGTTCTTCATTAGATCATCCTTATTGGGAGGGGCACATTCGCTTCTTCCTAAAGTAATTTCCTCCCTGGTCCAAGGAAATGGTTGTGACCCTACTTGTCGTGACCCTACGCTGCTTCCTTGTGCCAACTGTTCTGGTGACACTTTACTAAAACCCCGCAGGCATCATGCTTAATAACTTGTTATACGCATGAATGTGTATTTTATATTGTCCTATAATAAAGCTCATAATGTGTTAGGTATCTTTATTATTTTCTCACCCAGACCTGTGTCACGTTTGCTCAACCTCTGTGTCACTCACACACACCATCTCTTCGGGAAACGTTGTGAAGTCTTGAATCACTACTTGGGGTGGCATGGGCATCGGCATCGGCACAGGCATAGTCACTTTTGGGCCGTGGACAATGCAATTCTTCTGCATCTCTACCCCAAGGGCGGGCGACGGGACCTCGCCGAGATGCCTCCGATACTGGACAAAACTGCAAGTCTTGAGAACAATGGCGATCACATTTTTACCCATCAGTATCCCAGACACCCTGGAGTCCCTATAGAAGATCATGTTCCCACCTCGAATGAAGAGAGTGATAATGTTAATAGTCACCAGGCTGAGAATCGGATAGAGCATCATCTTATGGGGCACGATGTTCACCCCTTGCATGCTGATCTCGCTCAGCGACACGCACGGGAGCACCAGCAGCAGGATGTAGCAGTAGAAGAACATGAGTCCCTCCACCCATAGGGGGAGCCCTCTCCTCTGAGGCTCCCATAGGTTGGCCTGCACGTCCAGGACATCGAGCAAGTCCACCACCACCCAGAAGAGTCGACACCGGATCTCCTCCTTCTTCTTCTGCGGCCGCACGTACTCCATGTGGTCGATGGCCACCAACGTGATGTAGACCACGGGCACGCAAATGGACAGAAGCAATGTCAGCGCTTTCCGTGCCACCCCGTCCGCGCCGCCGCTGCCAGTCCAACCGTCCAAACTTCTCCCCTTTCCGTCCTCGGCCTTGTAGTTCTGGTAGACGAAGTAGACCTTGATCTCCAGGACAAAGACGTAGAAGAACCATAGGATCATGGCGTAGCCACGCTTGGAGGTCCGCACCTCAGAACCCACCCACACAGCCACGTAGCGTAGGACGATGAGGAAGCAGATGTCCCCCACGAGGACCATGATGCACACACCGATCTTCCTGGGCCCCTGGTTCTGCTCCACCAAGTAGGCGTCCATCAGTGCCATGCTGCCCATGATCAAGACGGCCGACAAGCACACATGAAGCTTGTTGGCGGGTGGTGGCGGCACCATACTGGCCAGGTGGTGAACGTCCAGGAAAAAAGGGAAACCAAGATCCAAGACAAAAGACGAAACAAAGGTCAAACAAAAATGAAGTTCCAAGAAAAAGATATAGGTCCAAGAAAAAAAGAGTTAAGAAATAAATCAAATAAAAAATAAATGAAAGTTGTGGGTCAAAGCAAAAACCTGGGTTCAAAGAAGGTTAGGTATTATAATACATTTGTGGTAACTGTCTCTGTTCATCAGCTCATTTTAGTCCTGTTGGTTGAATCAGGTATATACCACCATTTGGTTCAGATAGTTGAAGTCCCATCAGATGACTGTTTGTACAAAGTCAGGTTCACTTGCATGACCTGCCATCAGTTCCCCCAAAATACCCTCATAAATATGAATAGTTATCCTTCAACCTCTATTCAGTACTCAGCAAGCAGGGAAACAGTCAAGCAGAGTACATTTGAAACTGCATTGCTGCCTAGGGATCCTAATAAAAATCAAAATATAATATTTTTTAGCCCTAACTGTATAACTCTACACTCTAAACACAATGCCTCCACGTCATCGATTTGTCGTCCTTTAGTGTCTGCAGTAACTGGGAATGTCTCTTTTATTACTTTAATGTTCTTGTAATTCTGTCAGTGGTTGATATCATGTTAGATGTTGGACATTGTAGATAAGTTGCCGCATAAAAAATTCTCCCGGAGCTCTTCCGAGCAGTAACAAAAAGCGCAATGGATTCAGCAATGCACTTACACTTACGTCTCCAGTCATAATCAATCATAATGATTCGCAGCGTTACATTTCCGGTTTGATGCCAATGTGGAATTGCCAACCCCAGCACTAATTCCATGCCGTGGCATGGAGTGAAAAAACATGATGGATAGGGTTCATTATGTGAGTATTGGTTATCCACTGCAACAAATTATAGGTTTCGTCTCCATTGTAATCCTCACACGTTCCCAACACTGTGATATTCCCAATATATTGTGTTGACAAAAGGAAACAAACAACTGCAATTCCAACGTTCTCTTTCTGTTGACCCACAAAATCATCCCCCGTACACCCCTTTTGAGACATAGAAGGGAACAGGGACCTGTGTGTGCAACCTCAAAAGGAAAGGAGCTAGAAAAGTTTATCTTTGAAGTTGAATCCCTGGAAAACAAGAAGCCTCTCGTCCTTTTCAATAACAAGTGCTCTCACTTCAAAGATGCTCTCTCCTTGACGACCGAAAGCTCCTAATGCGGAGATTCAGGTGGAACAATAAAAATAATGTGTCCCTTTGATCGACGATCCGTTCTAGGTGAGTGTCCTAGAATTTCCACCAGAGTGTGGTCAACCATCGAATGCCGGACGTGCCCCACTGCCCATTAAGACACACAGCCATCAACGAAAAGCCCTTTTCACTCCTTTCTCATCTTCTTTCCCCCTCCGAAAAGGACATGCGAATGGCCATCACATTGTCACAGCATTGTCAACTCTCGCAGTTTCAAATGTCCTTTAATGTGAAAATCTCTAAATATTTGCCCTCCTTGCTCCTACTTGAGGTGCTGTTTGTCTGTGCCTTCCCAAACTAGGTCTGCTGGAATCTCTTTTCGTCCCTCTCTTGCTTCTCTTCCTTCCCCCACTCGTGTGTGCTCAGCCGTTGGATGTCGAAGAGGCATGCTCAGAAAGCCACAGCTGCAGGAGGAGAGAGAGAGCGAGGGAAGGAGAGACAAGGATGTAAGGGAGCGATGGTGATGGTCATGTGTGAGCTGCCTCCTGCCATCAAGTTCTCTTCTCTTTTTTCATCCCTTCTTTTCCACTCCTGGCCCATGCACTTTAAATCCCTCCGTCCCTCTTCTTCAGAGTGACTGATCCCTGCTGTGAAGTCCACCCAACCCCTCAGATGTTGAGATCCTCCTTTTATCAGGGGAGGGCAAAGACGCTCGAGGGGGGGATTCAATGACATACAAATCACATACACACTCCACTGAGACGAGTAACACACACCCCCACACACACGCCAGTGTAATGAGTGATCCACACGTCCCCAGCGGCTCCCTCCCTGTGTGTGTGTGTGTGTGTGTGTGTGTGTGTGTGTGTGCGTGTGTGTGAGTGTGTGTGTGTGTGTGTGTGTGTGTGTGTGTGTGTGTGTGTGTGTGTGTGTGTGTGTGTGTGTGTGTGTGTGTGTGTGTGTGTGTGTGTGTGTGTGTGTGTGTGTGTGTGTGTGTGTGTGTGTGTGTGTGTGCATGCGTATGTGTGTGAGAGGCGAAGGGGAAGGCTAAGCCTTGGCTGCTCTTTCAGAACCTTTGCACTGATTTCTTTAAGGGAACACTGAATCACAGTGGTGAGAGACGAGATACTCAGATCACTTAATATACCACCATCCCTACAAAATGTGGGTGCAATTATACACAATTTACAACAATAGCGATAGGGGAGCATAGAAATAGAGTCATCAATAACTTAGAAATAGAATCATGGAACATTAACATGACCATTTACTTAATTGAGGATACCTGTTCCAGCAATCCTATTTCTATGGCTGATAATTCATGCCGACTCATTACAAGCCTTTGCCTGAACCTCAACATCACAATCTCTCCTTTTGGACAGACAGGCTATTTCATAATTGATGAAAGACTCCTCTTTTCCAGAATTAACAGAGGGATCATCAAGCGTAAATAATAAATGGGCAAGAGGGAGGGCTAGCAGTGTGTGAAGGTGCTAGCTGCCTAGCTCCAGTGCTTCGCTAGGATAATTAAGCATGTAATAATAAATGGGCAAGAGGGAGGGCTAGCAATGGGTGAAGGAGCTAGCTGCCTAGCCCCAGTGCTTCACTAGACTAATTAAGCATGTAGTAATAAATGGGGAAGGAGAGAGGGAGGGCTAGCACCACACTAGGACTTTGAGCCAGTGTGGGGGAGCCTTAGTCCCAGCGCTAGGCTACGCTAGGCTAATAAGGCATGTTTGATCGCTTGGCATAAATCCTAACATCAGACTGTTAAGACACCCCACAGGGGACAGGTTATGTGATGCATTACTCCCAAATATGAGCGCACAGGCTGGGGGCTTGAGCGTGGTTGGAGGGGGGTGTCAGTAAAGCCACCGCCACCGGCCATCAGTTTATTGGATTGCGTGTCATTGGCTCCAACCACTTTCCCTGTCGTGAATGCTTATATTACACTATCTAACCACCAGTGAAGCAGAGACAGCCTATCGTCCTTACCCACTATAGTGATGCACTATCTGTATCCGAGCAGAAATGGAAAGTGTTTTCCACCATGTAGATACATGTGTTAATTGTGCTTTGTAGCGTCTCTCTCTCTCTCTCTGCAGGGAAATCATTTAGTCTCTTTCTGCCTTAACTGTAGTTTCCTTTTTCTAAGAAATACTCCCTGAAACCAGGATTGGTGTTTCACTGAGGTGACCACTTATTTTTCATTAGTATACTCTTAATTGTATCTCTTAAATGTTTTAATGGGTTGTTTAATCTGTCAATTTGAATGTGCCATAACAATGAAATCATTTAAATGACTGATAAAAATAACACTTTGGTTCTATTACATGTTTTGTTATGACTTGTTTGGATATTATTATGTTTTTTCTCACTAGCAACATTATCACAGCCGAAACCACTTCAAAGTACACAATTATGTGTGATCAATGACTCTGTGAAAGCTTTCAGCAAAAGCTAAAGTGCTTTCTGACTTACAAATGTAATTATATTTTAACAGGGAAAGTGGGACTAGGGATATTAGGACATATCAAAAGGAATAACAGCTTGTTTGTATTTCATTTCCAAGTGATTATAACGCCAATGTCGTATGCCGTTGGTTATTGCTATGGAAACTCCAAGGAGTGGCGTCTCAATTCCAATTGTGTCTCACTTCCTTTAATTGCAACTGGCACCAGACCCTTCCTTCTATTCAATGCTCAAATTGCACAAAGTAGAGCTAACTCCATTACTGTAATGAAACAGGAGACGCAAATGCAAATTGTGAGGTTCTCAAATCATATTATCTCAGAGAGGCAATAAACTATGAGGGCGATATAACAGTTCCACAGCAGCCAACAACATGCATTACACATATGACTTCACCCTCCAATAAATTGAGAAAAAATACTTGGGATGATTTTGGATTATTTTGGAGTCTTCATGACTGTTTGATACAAGGGTGGAATTTCTGTTGCTCGCATAATTATATCAACAGAATTGAAGGTGTCGATTTGGGCAACAGTGCACTCAACACCATCCAAACACAACCTAATCTGATACCTGGTACAGCTCAAATGGCACATCATAAGTCTATGAATCATATCTTCCCAGTGACACCTTTTGTGAGTAGGGGTAGAATTGGAATGTGTCCAACACGTACCGTGTATGGAAATCATTTTGACATGCACAAATGTTTGTTTTTTTGTGACAATTACAGTACTCAAGGTGACTTTTCCCAATTCCACCTGTTTGTGAGCATTAGGTTGTCTTATTGGCTGGGCAAACACTGGAAACTCACAACAGAGTAGTCACCTGTACCTTGTGGAGAGAAAGTACCTAAGAGTCCTAAAATGTCCACTGGGGCCAGCGATATTCTTAGCAACAGCTCAGCTACTGCTTGGCGCTGACCTATTTCTTCCTTTACCGTGAAAAATTGGTCCTGCCAGCTGGAGAGCTGTTACTGGTGCCTCATTGCCCCTCCATGTGGCTTACTTTTAAAGGCCCTGCCTGCCTCCAACCAAAAGCCCATTTTCCAGCTGGTGCGAGCCCGGGTCCCGTGCCACCAAGAGTAATGGCCATGGTCACGGTCGATCAGAAAAGCGTACCGTATCCATCTGCCGTGCTGTGGTCGTGGATGCTGACATAGCATCTAACATCTAGAAAATTGTGCTACGTGTTTTCTGTGATAAATATTTGTGTCTGCATGTGTTTGTATACATAAGAAGGATATGTGTCCTGTCAAATGTGTATGGGTGGTATAATCCACACGCTATTAGGCACCACGTGCCTAATTTGTTTATCTGGACTCGCATGAGCCACTCGGGGCACAGAAGGCAGTCAGGAGCACAGAAGTAGAGAGCTGCAGCGGATACCCAGGCTGTGTCCCAAATGAAACCCTATTCCCTATGTAGGGCAGTACTTCTCATTGGGCCCGAAGGGAAAAGGGTGCTATTTGAGACGCAACCCCAGTGAACCCCATTGAGAGAGGCCGTCCATTACTGCCGATGGCCATTTATGTTTAAGGGCACTTCAAGTCCCATCGTAAATTTCTTCCCTTTGAAGAAGGGGGGGGGGGGGGGGGGGGGTTCTTGGGAACATTGGTGGTTATTTATAACATGTAACCACTATCGTTCATGTCACCTTTTTCTTCACAGAAAAATTATGTTTAATGTAGCCTGCTGTACTACAGTTAATTACCATATTGGATAGTGAGTCACATTTGTTTGACTATAGGAAATGTACCCTTTACATTTTATTTAAAAAATCCCTTTACATGTATGTTTTTGAACCGAAGAAAGAGGCCTACCAGCACAATTTCTGAGGCACATGGAAGAGAAATTATCATAGCTTTTTTGTGTGCAAAGAACAGCATGACCAAGCTTTGCAAGCCCATTTTGGTAAACACTGACTTACCAGCAGGCAGGGTTTTTCGAAGGCTTTGTTTTTCTTAATTGACAGATTGGCTTGACTCACAAATGTGCATGCATTACTTTGGGTCCATTGTTGGAACATACACATGTGAACAAGTCCATCTGTTGATGAGCATCAAACACAATCGGTGATACACAGCCACATCCTGTACCTGTGTATTACCAAGCATTGTTTGTGTTGGCTGGTGCCAACAAGCCAATATTGCGATCCCATTATTATTTTGTTGTGATTAAGTGTAAAGTATTCATATGGATTAAAGGTGTTCATTCAAACATTCAAAGTTACTACGCTACAGAAATCAACATGCTCATTCGTAAATTGTACACTGAGTATATAAAACATTAAGAACACCTGCTCTTTGCAGAGACATAGACTGTCCGGGTGAAAGTTATGATCCCTTATTGATGTCACTTGTTGAATCCACTTCAATCAGTGTAGATGAAGGGGAGGAGCCAGGTTAAAAAGGATTGACAATTGAGCCGTTAATTTTGTATGTGGCTTTGAACGGGGTATGCTAGTAGGTGCCAGGCGCACTGGTTTGTGTCAAGAACTGCAAAACTTTCACGCTCAACAGTTTCCCCTGTGTATCAAGAATGGACATCCAGCCAACTTGGCACAACTGTGACACAATTAGTCATCAGAATCTTCATTTTTCATTTTAAAGACCACGTGAGTCAGTAATCAGACAAAGATTCCCAGACACCAGAAGTCTTTCAAATGTATCATCTGACCCACAAATTTGTTATTTTTAGACGTTTTAGATGGGATGGAAACATTAAAAAGTCATGAAAAAATGCTCTGGAAATGCAAACGGATGAATCAAATTAGCCCAATTTACTCCGCTATAGATATCCTCAGAAGCACACCCAAAGTCTAGGTCCAAATATTCTTATAGCGTAGTTCTTTCCCTATTTCCCTTTCCAACTTGGCCCAATGGGTCTGGACTAAATAGGTGCCAGCAGTGACGTGGAAACCTGCGGTGCATCTAAAAACTGGCCTCCTCTCCTTTTTCTGTACTCACCTCAAAACACAGGATAGGTCAGAGCAATGTTGTGGTTGCCACCAGGAATGTGCTTTTGTCCTTCAAGTTATTTCACGTCAGTGCAGATGGAGGAAAGGAGATGAGGAGAGGAAGCCACTTTAGACTATTGAGATGTACTCCTATATACAATCCTTTCCTCTCACCTATCAGAGGTCACAAGGCGACTTAAAAAAAAAACATATGTCATGTTTTCAAGGGTTATACTGTTGTAACAGGATTTAGATTAGGAGTGTTTGTAATGTGGTTCAGACATTTGATTGTGCTGTTTGATGTCATTCATGTAGGGGAAATCACATGTTTTTCAAGCCTGGCATTGCATCTATTTTGCAAAAACATAACTGAAACTGTATTGGTGCTTCTTATTTCTTACGCTGTTTATGAATGTGTTATATGGTCTATATTCACAGTAGGGTGCCTAAAGCGTTACCTACGTATATGTTTCTCTCAGCATGGCTTCCTTTACTTTGAATGTCCACTCTTATATCTTCAGCTTATGTTTCATAGTGTGTGGGTGTTTCTTTTGCAAAGAGGTAATGTAGATGCACACAGACACACATACACATACTCACACACACATCCAAAATCCTCAGTATTCCACTCATGAGTGTAAAATTGCATCTGGCACCCAAAGGCATTTACACTGCGGAAACACAGCTTCCCTCAGTTCTTTGCATTTCACGCTGTCACATGATGTAAACTTGTGCACATTTTTCTGGCATTTTCTCTCCTTGTGTACTTGGCATGAGATGCTTACTCTTTCTCTACTGAAGGAGCTATCTATTTTCTTAAACTCCAAATCAAATAAGACTATAAGACTATAATCCTGGAGATAAACTTCACATCAGTTAATTAAAATGGAATTAAACGTACTACACAACTCCCCAAACAATTCTCAAAGCCTTGTGGGACAACAAACAAGTCTTATTAAGTTTTAAATTATCATCCGTTTAGGTTAAAAAAAACGTACTTAATGGGAAATGTACCTAATTTAAGCAACATATAACAATTATTCATTGATTGGCTTCATGAATTAAATATAAGGGGCCTATTTATATTGTTAACTGAGTGTATATGTGAATTACTGATGATATAAATCTGTCTCATTAGGACTCGAGGGACAGTGCCTGCATCAGCCCCCAGGCACATGCTTCCTGATGCTAACTAGTCCAAACTCTCAGCCATCCACTTGCTCTAGCTTACTTCAAAGCAGCGGGAGAGGAAAGAGGCCCACATTAGCATATATTTACATACCTGCAGATGCACCCTAATTTGTGGCAGCTGTTGGATTAAATACTTCTCATTGGGAGAGATGTATGGGCGTAATTTCCACTAGGGACTAGAGTCAGCCTGGAGTGTTAGATGGGTGGGGTTTGCAGCTTTGTGACTATTCTATTGGTCCATTAAGCCAGACAAGCTCAGTCATGCACATATAAAGTGTCACACCATGAACTGTTTCACCTGTCTTGTGCTTGTCTACACCCCCCACCAGGTGTCTCCCATTTCCCTCATTATCCCCTGTGTATTTATTCGTTTGTTTTCTGTTTCTGTTGCCAGTGCGACTTGTTTTGTCAGGTCTTACCAGCATGTTTCCCATTTCGCTTGTTCTCAAGTTTTTGTTTTCTAGTCTACCCGGTTCTGACCATTCTGGCAACCCTGAACCTGCCTGCCGTCCTGTACCTGCCTGACTCTGACCTGGTTTACGAACCTCGGCCTGCCCTCAACCTGCCTTTTGCCTGCCCCTTTGTGATAATAAATATTCTGAGAATTGAACTATCCGCCTCCTGTGTCTGCATCTGATTCATATCCTGAGACAAGTATCTGAAATGACTTCAAATATTATTTAAATCCAGTCCCTGCAAGGGACTAGGTACGCGCACACATACATTTCAATGTTAAATGTTTCTCCCCAACACTTTTGTCTAGTGATGTCATAATGTATTGCCCAATTGGATTGTGTAGAAATGTATGAAATGGCAATTTGGCAAAAGAGTTTTGAGTAGCAACGGGGGAGGTCCCCCAGAACCCTTGTCTGATGTTGCTCCCCCACATTTTATATACACGTTTTGTAGGAATGTTAATTGAAGGGCCTTTTAGATCACAATGAAAAAGGTTACATGGGCATGGAAGTCCTAGATTAGCCCTTCAAGCTGAACAGAGTAAAACAGAATGGGGCTTTTTGTCTTTTCATTCTAAAACACATGTAAGATTAACGTTATGTTTCAATTCCCTCTCTAACCCCCATCTGCTGAAAGCACTGCAGAAGTCAAAGAGCTAATAGAACTCATTATAAACCCATGAATGTTCCAGTAACTCACACATTGTCTTTGCCCAAAAGGCGCTACCCCCTCTATTATTTCCGTCTTTGAGCTCGTAAGTCAGCAATAAACCGAAAGAAGTGTGTAAAACCTGACATTTTTTCACACAAAACAAATCGGTTACTTTCATTGTCTCGTCCCTTGCATCCAGGCTAAGAAATCAATTTCAATCTCCATAAAATGCGGGTGTCTTTAGCGGTAAACCGATTAATGTTTGAGGTTAGAGTATCTACAGTGCCTTGCGAAAGTATTCGGCCCCCTTGAACTTTGCGACCTTTTGCCACATTTCAGGCTTCAAACATAAAGATATAAAACTGTATTTTTTTGTGAAGAATCAACAACAAGTGGGACACAATCATGAAGTGGAATGACATTTATTGGATATTTCAAACTTTTTTAACAAATCAAAAACTGAAAAATTGGGCGTGCAAAATTATTCAGCCCCTTTACTTTCAGTGCAGCAAACTCTCTCCAGAAGTTCAGTGAGGATCTCTGAATGATCCAATTTTGACCTAAATGACTAATGATGATAAATACAATCCACCTGTGTGTAATCAAGTCTCCGTATAAATGCACCTGCACTGTGATAGTCTCAGAGGTCCGTTAAAAGCGCAGAGAGCATCATGAAGAACAAGGAACACACCAGGCAGGTCCGAGATACTGTTGTGAAGAAGTTTAAAGCCGGATTTGGATACAAAAAGATTTCCCAAGCTTTAAACATCCCAAGGAGCACTGTGCAAGCGATAATATTGAAATGGAAGAAGTATCAGACCACTGCAAATCTACCAAGACCTGGCCGTCCCTCTAAACTTTCAGCTTATACAAGGAGAAGACTGATCAGAGATGCAGCCAAGAGGCCCATGATCACTCTGGATGAACTGCAGAGATCTACAGCTGAGGTGGGAGACTCTGTCCATAGGACAACAATCAGTCGTATATTGCACAAATCTGGCCTTTATGGAATAGTGGCAAGAAGAAAGCCATTTCTTAAAGATATCCATAAAAAGTTTGCCACAAGCCACCTGGGAGACACACCAAACATGTGGAAGAAGGTGCTCTGGTCAGATGAAACCAAAATTGAACTTTTTGGCAACAATGCAAAACGTTATGTTTGGCGTAAAAGCAACACAGCTCATCACCCTGAACACACCATCTCCACTGTCAAACATGGTGGTGGCAGCATCATGGTTTGGGCCTGCTTTTCTTCAGCAGGGACAGGGAAGATGGTTAAAATTGATGGGAAGATGGATGGAGCCAAATACAGGACCATTCTGAAAGAAAACCTGATGGAGTCTGCAAAAGACCTGAGACTGGGACGGAGATTTGTCTTCCAACAAGACAATGATCCAAAACATAAAGCAAATTCTACAATGGAATGGTTCAAAAATAAACATATCCAGGTGTTAGAATAGCCAAGTCAAAGTCCAGACCTGAATCCAATCGAGAATCTGTGGAAAGAACTGAAAACTGCTGTTCACAAATGCTCTCCATCCAACCTCACTGAGCTCGAGCTGTTTTGCAAGGAGGAATGGGAAAAATGTCAGTCTCTCGATGTGCAAAACTGATAGAGACATACCCCAAGCGACTTACAGCTGTAATCGCAGCAAAAGGTGGCACTACAAAGTATTAACTTAAGGGGACTGAATAATTTTGCACGCCCAATTTTTCAGTTTTTGATTTGTTAAAAAAGTTGGAAATATCCAATAAATGTCGTTCCACTTCATGATTGTGTCCCACTTGTTGTTGATTCTTCACAAAAAAATACAGTTTTATATCTTTATGTTTGAAGAATGAAATGTGGCAAAATGTCGCAAAGTTCAAGGGGGCCGAATACTTTCGCAAGGCACTGTATACTTTGACCAATGTACATCCCCTCTAGATTTTTGTAAAATGTGTGTGTGTGTGTGTGTGTGTGTGTGTGTGTGTGTGTGTGTGTGTAATGCTACAAGCACAGTGAGGATACAGTCTTTGGGGATTTGCTAACTCGTGTGTTCCAGTTCATTGTGTTACTGACACTATTTAAAGTCATTGTAGGCCATAAACAGGTTTACGTTACACATTTTTCACAGATCTCAAATTATTTTGACAAGGAGTCAATAATTAAAAATAAAAATTACGGTCGCTTTACCATTCAAAAGACTATCTACTCCCATAAGACACAATAGTTGTCAGAATAAATCAAATCAAGGTACAAGGATTTCAAATACAGTATAATCGTTTTGACGGGCATTTCTGGAACACATATCCAGGGACAATGAAATATCAAACAATTTACACAAATGTCGGAAGACTGTAGACACAACACTCAATTACACTAAGTATGACATTGCCCTGGACAATCAGCTTTGATAACTTTAACAAGTCTGTTTATCTTTTATCTCATCCAAAATGGCCACCTCCATCAACTCCTTGGCCTTCCGGTTGTCAAAAAGCTTTATGTATGTACCAGGTCTTCCCCTTAGGAAGTGCTTTGGACTCTCATCTGAAAAAGTGTGTGTATATACAGTATGAGACTGAGCACACAACCAGATCAGAAGGACTGCTCCGGTGTTCTGGAGCCAGGCAGGTAATTGCCTCTCGACTCCAAAAGATGACATCCTTCTTCTTCACGCTTCAGTGAGTTTTGCCTGCCTTCGCTTTTCCCGGTCATCTGAAAACCCTCGCAAGGTGCATGGGACCCTTCGTTTCCGTCCGTTTCCTCAGTCTGCACAGGTTACTTTAATGTACGTGGTTTTAATTGTGTTTGGATTGGCTTCGTGTTTAGACTGTGAAGATGAGAGGTGAGAGAGCCTCATTCTACTAAGATCCATCTGCTGTTGTGGGAAAGCATTACCTGAACCTTCTTGGTGAGACGGGGGTAACGCAGTCATAAGCATGTCATAACAGAGTTATAAGCCGTTATACACTCTTACAAAAAAGGGTTCTAAAAGGGTTCTTCGGCTGTTTTACATAGGAGAACCCTTTATGGTTTCAGGCAGGACCCTTTGTGGTAAGGGTTCTACATGGAACCCAAAAGGGTTATACCTGCACCAAAAGGGTTCTACCTGGAACCAAAAAGGGTTCTTCAAAGGGTTCTGCTATGGGGACATCCGAAGAACCCTTTTAGGTTCTAGATAGCACCTTTTTTCTAAGAATATAGCTAAGAGTGTACATGCCCTTCAGTTTCAGCCTTGACTTACTTCTGCCAGGGAAGGGTGCATCGGGGTAGTAGCCTAACTACTGGGGCTCCAGGTAGAAGTTCCCTTTTGGCACAGATCTAGAGTCGGCCTACCCTCCCCAAATCCTAACCTTAACCATTGTCAAGAAATAAGCTAAACTGACCTTAGATCAGCTTCCAGGGGCAACTTTAACTTACTCCCCACTGGGTCAGACAAAAAGGACGAAAGCATGTCAGGGCAAGAACACAAATGTTAGAGAGGTTAGAGTTAGAGTTTTTAGAAAATCCTGATAAAAAAGATAACACAACTATCTAAAAGCCTTAATAATTTAAAGTTTCACTATTTGGATTTGCAACATGAATCAGTCATTTTGTTACAATACATGGTTAAAGATAGTTGGGCTCCTTTTAATGTTATTAATTTGTAAAAAATGAGCAATTTAATTTGGTCTATCAAGTTCTGATGTCTTAAAATGTATCAAATATTCTGAGCTTGAATAAAATAAATGCACTTCAAGGATTGGCCCGGACGCATGAAACTAAACGGCTGCCAATTCTGTCACCAAGGTCCAGAGCATTATCCGGTACCTTCCCCTCACCCCTACCTTCCTCCCAGACTCTCTCCTAATCCACAAAATTATTTTCTCAGCTCACCCTTCCTAACCCAGCATGTAATAATTACTCATTTCTACCCACCCCTCTTATGCAATGCATATTGAATAAAAGCCCATCTTCAAACCTCTCCCTCCCACTCCCTCAACCCTAAAGACCATCATTTAGGAGCCTGCTGAGTCATTGATTGGATTGTGAAGGGGTCACAGAGACTATACCAACCCGCCACAGTGACAAAATGGCCAACCATGTGACAGGACATGCTCTCAGCCAATCTCCATTGGAGCGTGGCTAATGGGATGTGTGCATTGATTTTGTTCTGTCGTGGCCGTTGCCTCAATACTTTACAGTGATGATCGTATCAGCACTGATCAAACATTAATCTAGAATATTTAGGATATTATGGCAATCACCACCATTTCAGAAGCCAATAGCGCCCATTTGACCTGGAAGGATGGAGAACTTTGGATGGGTGTTTGTTTTAGCCATGCACGTTATTGTCAATAGGGGCAGAGTAATAGTAGGTTTAGTCAGATGGATGACATCAATACTAACATCAATACTTTTTAAAGAGATACTTGCTGTCAAGGAATTGAACACACGCTATAATACACCATAAAAAGGAATTCCATTCCAAATCAAGAGCATGTTGACCTTGACCCCTTTTGATTTGTAAAAAAAAGTATGTTTGTATTTTGCCCATGGTATAAAACGACTATTCCCAGACCAAAAAAGGATTAACTATGAACTAGTACAGTGTCAATATTAGGAGTCATTCATATGCAACTCCTGCTGAGAATGAAAGAATTTAGGCTGAGACTGAGATGTTCCTAATATGGAGACTGTAGTGGAGGATTCTCATACATTGTCTTGCTAACAGTCAGCTAGGCCCTACAGGACGTTAAGCCATTTGGGCCAGCTGGCAAACTCACTCAGCTCACCAGCCCTCTAGCACTAATGGACCTCCAGGGAAGCTCAATGTCAGCCTGAGGTCGCAGGCCATTATCAATCATTGTTCAATACTGCTGTATATAAAGTAGTATTTCCTTCGACATGTTGTGCCACATTTCTGCCGACTACACCATTAACTGGTTCCAGGAACCAGCAGTATCTTTCAATATCTGAAAATTATGCTATGCAGAGTAGCCCATTGTGTGTAACTACAGATCTTGGAGATTAGATTATCCCACCCATGATCTAACCATTAGAAGATTGAGAAAATATCTGATCATATGTCAGTTGTGGGGGGGTAACCTCTCTACCTACTCCACAACACTGTTTTCCTCGTAAGTGTCAATTGTTGCACAACAGAACCTGATAACTTGTGCAGGAAAATATACCTCTGCATGTTTCTCTCCCCTAAGCATGTTACAATTTCCATTCCTTATTAAAACTAAGCAAATTATTACCATAGAGTTGATTTTGTAAATTGCAAGGTGGTGGACCGCCTCAAAACACACACACACACACACACACACACACACACACACACACACACACACACACACACACACACACACACACACACACACACACACACACACACACACACACACACACACAAGCGCTGACTCCTTGGGAGACCCCCTCTGATGATTTTTAGGAATGTCTCCATCCTCCCAGCATGCAACATTGCCTGGAGCAAGAGCTTCAAAGGCTCGGCAACGTGTGAAACAATATATCTCATATCTCACACGTCCTCCTGTGTCATTCTTCTCTTGTGTTTGTGTGTGTGTGCATTCAAACTCCTGTTTCATCGCTTGTTGGATCGCTTGTGTGTTTCGACACAGCGATCTGTCAGTCACGTTGGCAACTGTACACTGCCTATCGTGGGTGGGAACAATCATACTGTTAGAATTCTGCACACGTCTCCCGTATTAAGAACCAAAGTGATTTTGATGGCACCAGTTTTGACAGACATGCTGAGTAAATACAGCTTCAGCTCGGTTATCTCCCAGGAGTACCGATTACAAACTGTAGAGTAGGACAAGGTTGCATTCCAAATAGGTTTAGACCCCGTATGGGCCCTAGTCGACAGTAGTGTACTAAAATGGGAATAGGTGGCATTTGGGACACAACCCAAGGGCTCCACTTTACACATAGTCTTCATAAAACATTTACAGCACTTCCATATGGAAACCCCTAAAGGAGTACAACAAATGTATAACAAGTTGCATGTGTAACAGGGTGGGTTATGTTTCCACTTGCCTCTAAAGAAATGTGTATTTAATGTTCAAGCATTCTTATTGGTTGGGTCAATTCCGATGACAATAAGGTGTGTTGTTATTGGCCCCGCTTACAGATCGGTAGAGATCACGAATGTCAAGTCTCCCCCATATGAAAATGTGACGCATTAGGTAGGTCACGTTCTTTTAACAATGTGTACAAGTTTGCTGTACGTTGCGTTCGAGCCTGTTTCACCTAGTCCTAGGATTGGGGATGTGTCTATGGATTTGCTGGCGGGCATTGTTAAACAGATAGGTCACTCCATGGGTGAAAATATTGCCTCTTGTATGGAATCGAAGGCTATGGGAAATGGGATGGGATTTGTTTTGATTATGTTGGTGGTACCAAGGTTGGGGCCAGCTCTCTTCTGAATGTCGTGGTGACAAGTGATGTCAGGGAACCAGTGTGTTTCAGGGGGGATGGTTCAGAGAAATGCACAGTACATGAGTGGGAGGAGATAATGTTAGTGTACATGCAGAAGAAGGGCTATGGTGGGCAGGAGAGGTCAGATTAAGTTTTGGACAAGCTGATGTGGTGGGCGCGGGATGTGGTAAGAGTAAGCCTACGCAGTAACCCAGTTGACTTAAGCCAGGGCCTTAGACCAGTTTTTGACATTGTGAAGCATCACTTTAGTGACACAATAAACTCTGACATGCCCCTAGCTGATGTTTATTCTATGTTGCCATTGGAAGGGGAGACTCCATTTGACTACTGGATTAGACTGAACAGGGCCATAGAGGTGGCAGAGGACAGTTTGAAGAGCCAGAACAAGGAGCTAGACAATCCATCACGTGTTCTGACTGTCATGTTCATCAAGCACTGTCCAAACCCAGAGCTGTCATTGATATTCATATGCAAACCATTGCATGAGTGGATGGCTGCGGAGGTACATGGCAGACTAGAGATGTACCAGAGGAAGTGCAATGCTCCACGTCCCTTGCGACTGCCCCCACTGGTCACCACACTGACGCAGGAAGTAAGTAGGCCAGTGTCGGCTGTTGCAAAATGCCCGGACCCCTTGCCGCAGCCCACGAGGCATTGGATCGTGTAATTGCCATGCTTGAACGGGTCTTGGAGCAGAGGCAACAGCAACCTGTAGGCGGCTATGATAACCGTTTCCAGAGGAGGCCCAGGAGAAGGGAGAACCCATCTTTGAAATGCAAGTGTGTGGGGATGCAAATCACAGCACAATAGATTATTGTTATTCACACCACCTCTGCTTCCTCTGTTATGGAGCTGGGCACACACATCAAGAATGTCCTTGTGCTTCATCGGTAACACCCATCGCTCCATCAAACAGCTCCATCAAACAGCAACACGCTCAGCGGCAGGAAAACTAGCTGGCCCGCACGGTGTGGGGTGAGGGGGGAGTACTGGGCCTTGTGAGGTGCCCTAATCAGATACTGATGTAGATTTAGAGTCAATATATTAAAGTGTTTGAGATGAAATTAAGCCAATTTAAAAAGTAATTATTCAAAATACACAGTGCTCCACAACGATAAACTTTTCTATACTAGTGTGTTACTGGGGGATGTTGCAGAGGTGAGCGCTATAATTGACAGTCGTTCTCTGGCATGCACATTGAGCTCAACGATGGTGCCACGCCTTGAGAAATTAGGTGTGCTCAAGGGTGGCTCTCTCAGTCCAACCGAAGTGGTGTTGGTTGGCTGCATGGGGTTGAAGACCAACCCAGTAGGTGTGTGCAAATTGAATCTGTCTCTGTATGGCAGCAGCGTCTCTGTACCTGTTCTAATAGTGGATGGCCAACGTGATGAGCTCATCCTAGGCAACAACATGATAAAACACCTCATCAGGGAGCTGAAGACAACCGGTGACTTCTGGGAGAAGATATCATCGTCTGAACACAATGGAGATGACAAACTGTTCTGTCTGCTGGGTAATGTAGAGATATGGAAAGGAACTAAAGTGCCAGAAAGAGTGGGCACGGTAAGGCTGAAGCGGGGCGGTCACATTGGAGCCTATGCAGGAGCATTTAGTCTGGGGCCGGCTGTGTACGCCTCAAAATGTATCCGCGGGCAGTGCTGTCATTATTGAGCCTACGAGGGCACGCTCAAGACCGAAAAACATTCTAGTGAGGAGAACAGTAGTGACATTGGGTCCCTGTCAAAGTTACCAATCCCTCACCTAAGCCAGTAACAGTGAGACGCAATGCCAAGATAGTGGACGTTTTTCCTTGCATGGCATTAGAGGACTTTGACACGGACTATATAGACGGGCCCACTGTCCCACCAGTCCCTCTGGTGCAGCAGATACACAAAATAGCTGACAATCCAGACTTCGACAATGGTAGTACAGATAGCTTGACAGTGACGTCAAACCACACATAGTGACAAGTGAGGTGTTGCACGAGTTAGGGCTAGGTGACATTGACATTGAGTCCACTCAGTTGTCACAACAGTGTAAGGCCAAGCTAGTTCAGCTTATAGCCCACTATGAGTCTATCTTCTCCCGGCACAAACTAGATTGCGGGAAGACTACTGGTTATGTCCATCGCATCAGACTCAGTAACATTTTTAGGCTACCTTACCGTAGGCTCTGGCGATTTGAGACTGTGTACAGACGTCCAATGGCTCAATGTTCACACCGTAAAGGATGAACACCCTCTACCTCACCAAGCTGATGCTCTGGCGGCCCTGGGTGGCAATGCCTTCTTCTCAACGATGGATTTGACCTCAGGCTACTACAATGTGGAGGTGTCCGAAAAGTTGAGGAATTTATTCTGCAAATGATCATGGAAATATATATCTATTTCAAATTATTTTAGAATGGTTGCATTTTGTTATTATATTTAACTTGGCTTACCTGTTATTTTGTTTTGAATAAGTGTTCCCCACTTGTACTACTAGGCTACTTTTGCCTTCTTGCAATGCAAGCTTTCAACCACTAGAAACTGTGAGCGCACATGGTCTAAAGTTTGCAGGAGGATAAGCACATTCTCACATCAAGTTCAGTCTTTATAAATGCAAACTTTTGCGTGAAAACTGGTGCACGCATGTTTTGGGGTATATTTTGTGTGTACCCAAACGTTTATCAATTAGGCCCCTGGTGTGCTAGGGCATAGTCATTTCCATTGAAATGTAACGAAATTGTTGGACTTTGTCGGGACTTAGTGTTCGCGCCTCATGAAGATGGATTACTGGGCTGAACGCGTTAACAACAAGGAGGAATTTGGACATAAATGATGGACATTATCTGACAAAACAAACACTGGCTGTTGACCGGTGAGACGCTACCGTCCCACGTACCCTAGAGGGGTTAAACTCAGTTTTTCACAATTCCTGACATTTAATCCTAGTAAAAAATCCCTGTCTTAGGTCAGTTAGGATCACCACTTTATTTTAATAATGTGAAATGTCACAATAATGGTAGAAAGAATGATTTATTTAAGCTTTTATTTCTTCCATCACATTCCCAGTGGGTCAGAAGTTTACATACACTCAATTAGTATTTGGTAGCATTGCCTTTAAATTGTTTAACTTGGGTCAAAATGTTTGGGTAGCCTTCCACAAGCTTCCCACAATAAGTTGGGTGAATTTTGGCCCATTCCTCCTGACAGATCTGGTGTAACTGAGTCAAGTTTGAAGGCTTCCTTGCTCGAACATGCTGGCTTTTTTATGGCGGTTTTGGAGCATTGGCTTCTTCCTTGCTGAGCGGCCTTTCAGGTTATGTCGATATAGGACTTGTTTTACTGTGGATATAGTTACTTTTGTACCTGTTTCCTCCAGCATCTTCACAAGGTCCTTTGCTGTTGTTCTGGGATTGATTTGCACTTTTCGCACCAAAGTACGTTCATGTCTAGGAGACAGAACGCATCTCCTTCCTGAGCGGTATGATGGCTGCGTGGTCCCATGGGGTTTATACTTGCGTACTATTGTTTGTACAGATGACCGTGATACATGCAGGCGTTTGGAAATTGCTCCCAAGGATGAACCAGACTTGTGGAGGTCTACAATTTGTTTTCTGAGGTCTTGGCTGATTTCTTTTGATTTTCCCATTATGTCAAGCAAAGAGGCACTGTTTGAAGGTAGAAATACATCCACAGGCTCACCTCCAATTGACTCAAATGATGTCAATTAGCCTATCTGAAGCTTCTAAAACCATGAGATCATTTTCTGGAATTTTCCAAGCTGTTTAAAGGCACAGTCAACTTAGTGTATGTAAACTTCTGACCCACTGGAATTGTGATACAGTGAATTATAAGTGAAATAATCTGTCCGTAAACAATTGTTGGAAAAATGTATTGTGTCATGCACAAAGTAGATGCCCTAACCGACTTGCCAAAACTATAGTTTGTTAAGAAGTTTGTGGAGTGTTTGAAAAATTAGTTTCAATAAACTTCCGACTTCAGCTGTACCTTAAACGCTGAGTGATGGGCCTGGAGAAATGTAACCATCAAATTCATAGACATCGCTATAGATGCAAGGACTGACCAACAATGACATCAACATTATAGTTTTAACCATGTTTTGAGGCTATACGGTGTTTGTTACACTTTCATTGTTTATAAACATTGGAGTAAAAAATATATATTTTGGGTTCTGATGGGGTACGACATGAGGCATTTATCAGTTATATTATTCAAGAATCAATGGTTATATATCATTAATTTATACATCCACAAATGGATATTGCAACTAAGGATTTTACAACACAATTTATGGTACCCTGGCTGTGAATTAATTTTATTATGAATGTGCTCTTAATCAAACTAAAAGCTTTGAGTCTTCTTGGGTATGACGCTACAAGCTTGGTACACCTGTATTTGGTTTCCCCCATTCTTCTCTGCAGATCCTCTCAAGCTCTGTCATGTTGGATCAGGAGCGTCGCTGCACAGCTATTTTCAGGCCTCTCCAGAGATGTTCAAGTCCGGGCTCTGGTTGGGCCACACAAGGACATTCAGAGACTTGTTTCGAAGCCACTCCTGCGTTGTCTTGGATGTGTGCTTAGCGTTGTTGACCTGTTGGAAGGTAAACATTTGCAAACGTCTTCCATTTAAGAATGATGGGTGTTCTTGGTGACCTTCAAAGCTACAGAAATGTTGATACCCTTCCCCAGATCTGTGCCTCAATAAAATCCTGTCTCAGAGCTCTACGGACAATTCCTTCAACCTCATGGCTTGGTTTTTGCTCTGACATGCACTGTCAACTGTGGGATCTTAGACAGGTATGTGCCTGTCCAATCAATTGAATTGACCACAGGTGGACTCCAATCCAGGTGTAGAAACATCTCACGAATGATTAATGGAAACAGGATGCACCTGAGATCATTTTTGAGTCTTATAGAAAAGGGTCTGAATACTTCTGTTTTTTATTGATAATACATTGTCAAACCTGTTTACACTTTGTAATTTCCGGGTATTGTGTGTAGATTGGTGAGAACACAAAAATGTAATACATTTTAGAATAAGTCTGTAACGTAACAAAACGTTGAAAAAGTCAAGGGGTCTTAATTTTTTCTGAATGCACTGTATCTCTAGCTAGGATTCCAAGTGTGTCAACATGCACAAATCACATAATAGGGTAGACTGGGCGTCTGGCAATACCACACTGGTTGTATCCTCTGGCCATGAGAATGTACCCGTCTCTTCCCCAACCAGTACCCCAGCTGCAAAACCAATGGAGAAATTAAAGAATACTTAGTACCGAGAGTGTGTGTACGTTTACATTAGATATGTACATGACGTGTGAATAGAACTAAAATCCATTACAACCTGGTAGTATGATTGAATTTGGAACTTTTCTTCAAAAAATAAAAAATATAATAGGATTATTTGCCTGGATGAGTAATGCGTAAACGGTGGCCTTTTTACAACAAAAATTGTTGAAGTGTCAAATTAAAAACACACTGGCAGATTATGATGAGTTCGACTGAATTTTCTGCATTAAAAATGTTGCCTTATGTCATTAACATTGAGTTGTTGGATGGCTTTTTACTTTGAAAGTAAACACTGACCTGTTTTTCACAATCCAGTAGTCCAGGTAAGAACTACCATACCCGACAGCCAGTACAGCATGGTTTGTTCTTGTTGAACAGTCTGGCTCGTAGAGGACTCCTAAAGAAGAAACACTACAAGAGTTAATGTGCAATTCATATGTATTCATTTAGGTAATGGTAATGGTAACACTTTACTTAAAGCATCCAGGTATAATGCATTATGCAGGTATAATGCATTGCGAAATGTCATGATGATGATGACCCCTTTACATTATAATAATTTCATAGTGATACAGGCTAAATAACCAGTTCAAAATGTACATATATAAAATATAATGATATAATAGAAATATATTATATGTTAATATAATATAAATGTTATAAAGACTCATACATGGTTATAACAAGTTATGCCTGGATTCTTCAAGTAAAGTTTTTCCAAACTCATTTTTGAATGTGTCTCTATGTGTAAAGTATTAGTTCTGTCACTATGACCATTCACTGGTATTGATAAGACTGGGGCTATTTTCTCTTCTTACCTATTTGTTGCTTAATGGTTCCCACCTAAAATTGTCGTAATACGTTTGCTGAAGAGTCCACGCAGTGAAGTCGAACTACTACAATCTCAGAAGAGATAATCTATTACCTCTTCTTGGAGAGCGTACTCTTGACATGGATGTACACGTATACTTGTTCACATCTAGTCATAGGTGTGACACCGAGCTCACCATCTTTGTAGAACTTGAAGGAGGGATGTGTGGCGTTCACAGACACAGCGATAGGGCCAACCTCATACAAAGTGTCTCGAAACACTTTTTCATCCAGAGAAGGAACTCTGTTGAAGCCCTTGCACCAGGCTTCCTTTGTTGCATTCTGGTATTCACAAGGGCCCACCTGAAAACAGTTTATTATGACAATCTCAAGCTTTACAGTGAGCTTTTCACTCATCTATTCTATGTTCTTTACAAAATTCCCACTTTTTACAGAAATATCAGTTGGAGGATTCCTGGTTTTATGGTTATTCCTGAACAGTGAACAGAACTAAACAAAACAAACGTGACGCTATATAACAAGAGTGCTGAAACAGGCAACTACACATAGACAATAACCCACCAAATACCCAATGAATATGGCTACCTAAACATGGTCCCCAATCAGAGACAATGATAAACAGCTGCCTCTGATTTTGAGCCAATCCAGGCAACCATAGACATATAAACACCTAGACTAGGCAACCCATAAACATACAAAAAACCCTAGACAATACAAAAACTACACAAACCACCCTTGTCACACCCTGACCTAACCAAATAATAAAGAAAACTAAGATAACTAAGGTCAGGGCATGACACCCTCCTGATTCCAAGAACCTTCCAACTGGGATTTCTGGAAAACCTCAGAATTTTGGGGAAAGTTACCAGAATTTTGCAACCCTAATGGTAACATATTGTATTGTACCTCTGCAGTGTAAGGATATTTCCTCTCCGACATAATCCCATGATCTGAGACGTAACTAAAACACCTCATGGCCAAGCCACCGTCACAGCCATTATTGTGATAGTCTCCACTGCAGTCTACCAGGTTCTGCTCACTCAGAGGCAACAGTGTGCCTGTCTGCTTGAACAACTGGCCCTCCAGGGCTCCGACTGCAGCAAATGCATAGCAAGATCCACAAGACCCCTAGATCAAATAAAATAGTTGTCATATCAACTGTTTTGCTTTGAAGTTATTGCCTAGACGTAAATGCGTAGCAAGTTCCACAATGCCGCTAGATAAAATACCCATTTTATTTCCCCTATTGTGCTTTGAACTTATCCCCTAGAGGTATGGCAGCATGTTTTTCCTGGTAAAGTGCTCAGGAAAAAACCCTGTCGCTTCTCATCATATCAGGCGACTACCTCAACATTATCTAAGAAACATAGGTGCAATTTAGTCACTTTTCTAAATGCAGAGAAAGTGACTTTTCATGTCATGTCTAATAAGTGGCACCTAGACTACCCACTCCTTTAATCCTTTCTATATCAGTGTCAATCTGTACAATACCAGAAAAATGAAGGGGAGAATTCTAACTTCCAGTTAAGCCAAATGTTTACTTAGTCATGCATGATGTCAGTGGGAGACTAAAGGAAATTTAGACTTAAGTGGAAGTTAGGATTCGCCCCAAAAGTGAGAGAGAACAAATGAAAGAGGCTGCTCTTCAACCTGGTTCTTTACTGGAGTCACATATCCATATTGACGCCAGTCCCATGTCTCAGGAGCTGCTGAGAGACTGCAGTTCCACTTAGACAGGGGGATCCCATCCAGGCTTTTCACCTCTTCAGCATCATTAGCAGTCAACAAAGCGTTGTACTCTTTATTCGTCTGGAACACAGAATTAACACTAGAATGGATCACCATCTTAGTCAAGAAAACAATAATTCTAGAAACTGATTAAATATTGTAAAAAACAATGAATGTGTAGATACGTCTGCATTGCACGTTATCTCTGTGGTCTGGACAAATGGGGGCAGGGTTTAAAAAAAAATATTTTACCTCATTAATCTACACACAATAGCCCACAATGACGATTTTTTAGACATTTTTGCAAAAGCATTAAACATAAAAAAAATGTAACCATTTTTTTTACATCAGTATTCAGACCCTTTACTCAGTACTTTCTTGAAGCACCTTGTCACACCCTGACCTTAGTGTTCTTTATTTTCCTTGTTATTTTGGTTAGGTCATGGTGTGACATGGGTGATGTATGTGTTTTTCCTTGTCTAGGGGTTTTGTATGTTTATGGGGCTGTTTCCTTTCTAGGTAGTTTGTATGTCTATGGTTGCCTAGATTGGTTCTCAATTAGAGGCAGCTGTCTATCACTGTCTCTGATTGGGAACCATATTTAGGCAGCCATATTCTGTGGGAACTTTGTGGGTGGTTGTCTTCTGTCTTTGTGTCTATGCACCAGATAGGACTGTTTCGGTTTTGCACATTTGTTGTGTTGGTATTTTGTAGTGTTCACGGTTATGGTCTTTATTAAAAATGTTGAACTCTAACCACGCTGCGCTTTGGTCCGATCCTTCGTCCACAGAAGAAAGCCGTTACACACCTTTGGCAGCGATTACAGCCTTGAGTCTTCTTGGGTACGACGCTAAAAGCTTGGCACACCTGTATGGGAGTTTCTCCCATTCTTCTCTGCATATTCTCTCAAGCTCTGTCAGATGGATGCGGAGCGTTGCTGCACAGCTATTTTCAGGTCTCTCCAGATGTGCTATATCGGGATCAAGTATGGGCTCTGGCTGGGCCTCTCAAGGACATTCAGAGACTTGTTCCGAAGCCACTCCTGTGTTGTCATGGCTGTGTGCATAGGGTCGTTGTCCTGTTGGAAGGGGAACCTTTGCCCCAGTCTGAGGTTCTGAGCGCTCTGGAGCAGGTTTTCATCAAGGATATCTCTGTACTTTGCTCCCTTCATCTTTCCCTCGATCCTGACTAGTTTCCCAGTCCCTGCGGCTGAAAAACATCCCCACAGCATGATGCTGCCACTGCCATGCTTCACTGTAGCGAGAGGCCCAGCCAGAGCCCGGATATGAACCCAACCTCTCTGGAGAGACCTGAAAATAGCTGTCCAGCATCGTTACCCATCCAACCTGACAGAGCTTGAGATTATCTGCAGAGAATAATGGGAGAAACTCCCCAAAAACAGTTGCGCCAAGCTTGTACCGTCGTACCTAAGAATGCAATTTTAAGAAAATGCCACCAAAAAAGTAAGAGATAAGAACAACAAATAAATAAAGAGCAGCAGTAAATAACAATAGCGGGGCTATATACAGGGGGTAATGGTACAGAGTCAATGTGTCAATGTGCAAGGGCACCGCTGTTGAGGTAGTTTAAGTAATTATGTACATGTAGGTAGAGCTATTAAAGTGGCTATGCATAGATAATAACAGAGAGTAGCAGCAGCCATTTAGCTATTCGGGAGTCTTATGGCTTGGGGGTAGTAGCTATTTAGATGCCTCTTGGATCTAGACTTGGTGCTCTGGTCTCGCTTGCTGTGCGGTAGCAGAGAGAACAGTCTATGGGCCACCAGGGTGGCTGGAGTCTTTGACAATTTTTAGGGCCTTCCTCTGACACCACCGGTATAGAGGTCCTGGATGGGAGGAAGCTTGGCCCCGGTGATGTACTGGGCCGTTTGCACTACGCTCTTGCGGTTGGAGGCCGAGTAGTTGGCATACCAGGAAGTGATGCAACCCTTCAGGACGCTCTTGATTGTGCAGCTGTAAAACTTTTTGAAGATGTGAGGAACCATGCCAAATCTTTTCAATCCACTAAAGGGGAATAGGTTTTGTCGTGCCCTCCTCACGACTGTCTTGGTGTGCTTGGACCATGTTTGTTGGTGATGTGGACACCAAGGAACTTGAAGCTCGCAACCTGCTCCACTAAAGCCCCATCGATGGGAATGGGGGCGTACTCGTTTCTCGTTTTCCTGTAGTCCACAATCATCTCCTTTGTCTTGATCACGTTGATGGAGAGGTTGTTATTCTTGCACCACACAGTCAGTTCTCTGACCTCCCTATAGACTGTCTCGTCATTGCCGGTGATCAGGCCTACCACTATTGTGTCATCAGCAAACTTAATGATGGTTTTGAAGTTGTGCCTAGCCGTGCAATCATGAGTGAACAGGATGGGACTGAGTACGCACCCCTGAGGAGCCCCCGTGTTGAGGATCAGCGTTGCGGATGTGTTGTTACCTACCCTTACCACCTGGGGGCGGCCCGTCAGGAAGTCCAGGATCCAGTTGCAGAGGGAGGTGTTTAGTCCCAGAGATTTAGCTTAGTGATGAGCTTCAAGGGCACTATGGTGTTGAACGCTGAGCTGTAGTCAATGAATAGCATTCTCACATCAGTGTTCCTTTTGTCCAGGTGGGAAACGGCAGTGTGGAGTGCAATAGAGATTGCATCATCTGTGGATCTGTTGGTGCGGTATGCAAATTGGAGTGGGTCAAGGGTTTCTGGGATAATGTTGTTGATATGAGCCATGACCAGCCTTTCAAAGCATTTCATGGCTACAGACATGAGCGCTACGGGTAGTCATTTAGGCAGGTTACCTTAGTGTTCTTCTGCACAGGGTCTTCTGTGGTCTGCTTGAAACATGTTGGTATTACAGACTCGGAGAGGAAGAGGTTGAAAATGTCTGTGAAGACACTTGCCAGTTGGTTAGCGCATGCTCGGAGTACACGTCCTGGTAATCCGTCTGGCCCAGCGGCCTTGTGAATAATGACCTGTTTAACGGTCTTACTCACATCGGCTGTGGAGAGTGTGATCACACAGTCATCCGGAACAGCTGATGCTCTCATGCATGTTTCAGTGTTACTTGCCTCGAAGCGAGCAAAGAAGTTATTAGCTCATCTGGTAGGCTCATGTCACTAGGCAGCTCTCGGCTGTGCTTCCTTTTGTAGTCTGTAATAGTTTGCAAGCCCTGCTACATCCGACGAGCACCAGAGCCGGTGTAGTATGATTCGATCTCAGTTCTGTATTGATGCTTTGCCTGTTTGATGGTTCGTTGGAGGGCATAGCAGGATTTCTTCCGGGTTAGAGCCAGTTTGCGCTGTTCTGTGAAGGGAGTAGTACACATCGTTGTACGGGATCTTCAGTTTCTTTCTCACATGGAATAGCCTTCATTGCTCAGAACACGAATAGACTGATGAGTTTCAGAAGAAAGATATGTGTTTCTGGACATTTTTAGCCTGTAATCAAACCCACAAATGCTGATACTCAACTGGTCTAAAGAAGGCCAGTTGTATTGCTTCAGCTACAATAGTCATTTACAACAATAACAATGTCTACACTGTATTTCTGATCAATTTGATGTTATTTTAATGGAGATGGCCTCAAACTTTTGAACGGTAGTGTACATGCTTTCAGTCCCATTTATTTTCCAGCGATTGAACGTTAGCTAGCAGAACGGAAGGCAAGGGCAGATTAGCCACTCGTCGCCTGATCCTCACACGGCATCCTGGCATCCTCTTTCCTCGAAACCTACGTTTCCTTTTCCACCGAATCACGGGGATCTGGACCTGGTCGGGTGTCTGTAGTATATCCCTCACCTCCGACTCATTGAAGAAGAACTTATCCAATTTGAGGTGAGTAATCCCAGTTCAGGTGTCCAGAAGCTCTTTTCAGTCATAAGAAAGGGTAGCAGCAACATTATGTACAAAACAAGTTACAAACAATGCGGAAAAACTAACGAAATAGCATGGTTGGTTAAGAGCCGATAAGACGGCAGCCCTCCCCTCTGGCGCCATCTTGCTACTTGAGGCTGTAATCGCTGCCAAAGGTGCTTCTACAAAGTACTAAGTAAAGGGTCTGAATACTTAGGCAAATTAAATATTTTATTTTTTAATTTTTAATAAATTAGAAAACATTTCTGAAAAACAGTTTTTGCTTTGGAATTATAGGGTATTGTGGGCAGATTGATGAAGGGAAAAAATGATGTAATCAGTTTTAGAACAAGGCTGTAACGTAACAAAATGTGGAAAAATACTTTTCTGGTGAATGCACTGGATATATATTATTATTTATTAATTTTTCTGCCTGTTTTGCATGTTATTGCAAACAATGAAAAAAAGACATATATTACTGAGGTAATAAAGATGGCCTCTTTTATGCTTTCTATAGTAAGGCAGCTCCTAGCTCTGGTCTTTCTGTGGAGGTGGGGCAGGCTGCGAAAATTACGAGCATAGGGGTTGGTAATGTTCTCTAGTTGCGCCGTGATTTGCTCAGTGTTCTGTCACTCATGGGGACACTGCGTCACTGCAAAATCTACAGGGAGAGCTCAAAAATTCAAGCCTCTTGGGTGCATCCTCAGGGCCTGTTTGGCCCTGTCCGGGTGTATCGTTGGACGGGGCCACAGTGTCTCCCGACCCCTCCTGTCTCAGCCTCCAGTAGTTATGTTGCAGTAGTTTATGTGTCGGGGGCTAGGGTCAAACTGTTATATCTGGAGAATTTCTCCTGTCTTATCCAGTGTCCTGTGTGAATTTAAGTATGCTCTCTCTAATTCTTTCTTTCTCTCTCTCGGAGAACCTGAGCCCTAGGACCATGCCTCGGGACTACCTGACCTCATGACTCCTTGCTGTCCCCAGTCCACCTGATTATTATTATTTGACCTTGCTGGTCCTCTATGAACATTTGAACATCTTGGCCATGTTCTGTTGTAATCTCCACCCGGCACAGCCAGAAGAGGACTGGCCACCCCTCATAGCCTGGTTCCTCTCTAGGTTTCTTCCTAGTTTCTGGCCTTTCTAGGGAGTTTTTCCTAGCCACTGTGCTTCTGCATTGCTTGCATTTTGGGATTTTAGGCTGGATTTTTGTACAGCACATTGAGATATCAGCTGATGTAAGAAGGGCTTTAGAAATAAATTTGATTTGATCAGTAGTAAGGTGGGACACCTTTATGTAGGCCCTAACCATTTGCCACCATTATAGTCCAATTAATGTATTGATGAGTGTTGTGCAGTGGCTTTGCTGGCATGCATAAAACAATTGGGGGCGAGTTTGCACCACCAAGATTACATTCTAAAATCTCCACTGTCTACAATACAGCATACAGTATTTCCCACAACATTACCTAGCCTTGCTGGAGCAAACTCACATCTAATGTCTTCAATGGGAGAAACAGGTAGGCCTACTATTTACCTCTGAAGTGATAACATTTCAAGTTAAGTTAAATCTCACACAACTCAGTTTTGGAAAATTCTGACTTTATGGCAAAAATAATCCTACTTAAACATTTTAATCAATTTTGGCACTAGATTTTTTGTTTATAAGTACTATCTATGCCACATAGGCCTTTTTCAAGCAGATAAGTCGTTTTGGGGGTTCAGTTCCTCTTCAATATTAAGTTGTAAAATACTGAACTTTCCCTTTATCTGGGACGTAAAACAATCTGTAAAAGCTGCTCTCTTTCCTATTTATATTTCTTATATTTCTTAAATGCATGTTTCATGCTCATCCAATTGCTGATCCAATTACAATTGTCAGTTGTCTTACCATGTCTCCAAACTGGTTAATTCCCAGGGTGAAGGTGTGCTTTCCTATTTCTGCCTCCAGGTTGTGTTGACGGATGAGGCGTTGGTTTGTCTCCCAGATCATCCTTCGCAAGCCCTCATCCACCTGAGAAAGACAAGCCAAAGGCCCCACAAGCTATTGACATCATGATTAATCTCTATGGGGCAAATCATAGCACAAGGGTGATATGCACATGCTAGACTTCCACTTAAGTGATATTTTCACCCAGCGAGCACACTTGGTTCCTTGGAAGTTGTGGGAATGTACATTTTTGGTTTCCCATTGGTTCTGGGAATGAAGGCATGCATTTCCTGACTGGTAAAACTGAATGTTTTTTTAAGATTTTGAGAACAGAAGTGAACATTAGATAAAAGATAGCATTGTTTTGTTTGAAAAATCTATTTTTATATTCAAATGTTGGAACTGGGTTCTACAGTTTGAACCCCTGCTGTCTCTGCTTCAGGTCCTAAGCTACAGACAGTTATATTTGGGTGTCATTTTAGGCGGGGGGGTATGATCCTTGAGAGCTTATAGGAAATTTTCTGTTAAAGTAAGGAAATATCAAGACAATTATTGTCAATTATATGCATATTCTAGCATCTTGTCCTGACAAAATAGCCCGTTTACTTTGGGTATGTTATTTTTCCAAAAATGAAAATAGTGCCCCCTAGATTCAACAGGTTAAATGTGCTGAGAATGTTTCAAAGCCAAGGAAATATCCTGCTCCATTCCCAGAACGTTGTGGGAAGGTTTTATGCAAAATAACCATAGACATCCATGCTCTCACCAAGCTCTAAGAAACATATGGTTCTCAGAACATTATGTGCTAGATGGGCACAAAATTTGACTTAAAGCTGCAATATGAAACGTTTTGGGTGATCCAACCAAATTCACATGGAGTTATAGATCTGTTATTCTCATTGAAAGTCTAAGAAGCTGTAGATCTGTTCTATGTGTGCTATTTCTATGCTTCACTATCTTAAATATAATTTTTGCATATTTTACTTTTGGTTTTGTACACCAGCTTCAAACAGCTGAAAATACAATATTTTTGGTTATATTTCACGGAGGTTAAGATGGTACAATGATCATCTACACTATACTTGCTTGTTTTGTCACACAAACTACCTGCCCTCCAGGACACGTACAGCACCCGATGTAACAGGAAGGCCAAAAGATCATCAAGGACAACAACCACCCGAGCCAATGCCTGTGCACCCTGCTACCATCCAGAAGGCGATGTCAGTACAGGTGCATCAAAGCTGGGTCCGAGAGACTGAAAAACAGCTTCTATCTCAAGGTCATCAGACTGTTAAACAGCCATCACTAACACAGAGAGGTTGCTGCCTACATACAGGCTCGGAATTATTGGCCACTTTAATAAATGGATCCTCAGTCACTTTAAATAATGTTTACATATCTTACATTACTCATCTCATATGTATATACTGTATTTTATACCATCTATTGCATCTTGCCTATGCCTCTCGGTCATAATTCATCAATATATTTATATGTACATAATCTTATTCCATCCGTTTAGATGTGTGTATTAGGTAGTTGTTGTGGAATTGTTAGATTACTTGTTAAATATTACTGCACTGTCAGAACTAGAAGCACAAGCATTTCGCTACACTTGCATTAACATCTGGTTACCATGTGTATGTGACCAATACAATTTGATTTGATTTGTTTGGATTTTAAAACAGAATTTAGGCAAACTATTACAATTTTAGCAACCAGGAAATTGCAGCGCAATCTCTGCGTAATGCATATTTAAGTGAAAGTTAGGATTAAGTCATACTGTATGACTGGCGTACTGTGTTTAACATAGGAACTAAGTAACCTTTGAATACTGTTTGCCATGTTGGGTTTTCCACTCCTCCCAGATAGCATCCAGCTCAGTGCTCAGTGGTTGTTTGAAAGAGGACACCACTGCACACAGTGCCATTAGTAGGAGTTTCATCTGCATCCTGCACACACAAACACACACACAAACACAGTTAGCATTTACACTTACAGTGCCTTGCGAAAGTATTCGGCCCCCTTGAACTTTGCGACCATTTTGCCACATTTCAGGCTTCAAACATAAAGATATAAAACTGTATTTTTTTGTGAAGAATCAACAACAAGTGGGACACAATCATGAAGTGGAACGACATTTATTGGATATTTCAAACTTTTTTAACAAATCAAAAACTGAAAAATTGGGCGTGCAAAATTATTCAGCCCCCTTAAGTTAATACTTTGTAGCGCCACCTTTTGCTGCGATTACAGCTGTAAGTCGCTTGGGGTATGTCTCTATCAGTTTTGCACATCGAGAGACTGACATTTTTTCCCATTCCTCCTTGCAAAACAGCTCGAGCTCAGTGAGGTTGGATGGAGAGCATTTGTGAACAGCAGTTTTCAGTTCTTTCCACAGATTCTCAATTGGATTCAGGTCTGGACTTTGACTTGGCCATTCTAACACCTGGATATGTTTATTTTTGAACCATTTCATTGTAGATTTTGCTTTATGTTTTGGATCATTGTCTTGTTGGAAGACAAATCTCCGTCCCAGTCTCAGGTCTTTTGCAGACTCCATCAGGTTTTCTTCCAGAATGGTCCTGTATTTGGCTCCATCCATCTTCCCATCAATTTTAACCATCTTCCCTGTCCCTGCTGAAGGAAAGCAGGCCCAAACCATGATGCTGCCACCACCATGTTTGACAGTGGGGATGGTGTGTTCAGCTGTGTTGCTTTTACGCCAAACATAACGTTTTGCATTGTTGCCAAAAAGTTCAATTTTGGTTTCATCTGACCAGAGCACCTTCTTCCACATGTTTGGTGTGTCTCCCAGGTGGCTTGTGGCAAACTTTAAACAACACTTTTTATGGATATCTTTAAGAAATGGCTTTCTTCTTGCCACTCTTCCATAAAGGCCAGATTTGTGCAATATACGACTGATTGTTGTCCTATGGACAGAGTCTCCCACCTCAGCTGTAGATCTCTGCAGTTCATCCAGAGTGATCATGGGCCTCTTGGCTGCATCTCTGATCAGTCTTCTCCTTGTATGAGCTGAAAGTTTAGAGGGACGGCCAGGTCTTGGTAGATTTGCAGTGGTCTGATACTCCTTCCATTTCAATATTATCGCTTGCACAGTGCTCCTTGGGATGTTTAAAGCTTGGGAAATCTTTTTGTATCCAAATCCTGCTTTAAACTTCTTCACAACAGTATCTCGGACCTGCCTGGTGTGTTCCTTGTTCTTCATGATGCTCTCTGCGCTTTTAACGGACCTCTGAGACTATCACAGTGCAGGTGCATTTATACGGAGACTTGATTACACACAGGTGGATTGTATTTATCATCATTAGTCATTTAGGTCAACATTGGATCATTCAGAGATCCTCACTGAACTTCTGGAGAGAGTTTGCTGCACTGAAAGTAAAGGGGCACTGTACATTTCTCTATCATTTGTAAACGTGAATAGTTTTTTAAGTAAGTAAAAAAACAATGGGGAATATGAAAGCAATGTAGCGGAATTTCATGATCACTAATTCTCATGAAATATGCATACAGTACATTTGCACAAATCACAAAGCCATTTTGTTCATGAACATATTGATTTTATTTTGAAAAGTCATTCAAAAGGTACTTTTTCTACAGAGCAGATTTGGCATACAATTTTAAAGAAAATGTTACCTTGGGAGGTAGGTATATTATATATTATACAAAAATCTATAATAGGCAAAGGAATACATTTAAGAATCATCACACCAAAAGTGGTGAATATCTCTGCCTACATGTACATATTACCTCAATTACCTCGACTAACCGGCACATTGACTCTGTACCGGTACCCCCTCTATATAGCCCCGCTATTGTTATTTACTGCTGCTCTTTAATTATTTGTTATTCAATCTCTACTTTTTTTGTTGTATTTTCTTAAAACTGCGTTGTTGGTTAAGGGCTTGTAAGTAAGCATTTCACTGTAAGGTCTACACCTGTTGTTTTCAGCGAATGTGACAAATCAAATTTGATTTGAATCCACTTCTGAATTTGAGATGTTTGACTTGGAGTAGCCTGTACTCAATTTAGGGAACCAAGCCTGAATTTAGTTTAAATCATCATCTCTATAAAGGTTTCTTGGTCTAGCTCGTAATGTGTTATATTGATATAGGCATGTGCTTTAATTAGGCACCAAATTATTGACACCCTTGATAAAGATGAGAAAATATGAGCTATATTGTTTGCTATTTGCCTGAGTAAAAAAAAAATACCTCTAATAAGTACCTTGTGAAGATAGCAGAGTAATCTAGAGCTGAAAAACGACAAAGTCATTACCTGGGTTTGACTGCTCCTGCCTCGATGTGAGGGGGAAATGAAAGCAATCTAACGGTTTATAGTTTTTAAGCGTCCTCTTTTCTCTAATAAGCCTACTGATATTGCTGTTGTAGGCGGGCGTTACATACGGGTCATAGTTAACCAAGTTCCTGTATTTAAACATCTGTTATGAAAGAACAAGTTCCTCTTCATGAGAGTTTCATGATCACTAATTCTTAAGAAATATGCACACAGTACATTTGTGTACAGTACAAGTTTTTGTTTTCTAGTCTACCCGGTTCTGACCGTTCTGCCTGTCCTGACCCTGAACCTGCCTGCCGTCCTGTACCTGCCTGACTCTGACCTGGTTTACGAACCTCTGCCTGCCCTCAACCTGCCTTTTGCCTGCCCCTTTGTGATAATAAATATTCTGAGAATCGAACTATCCTCCTGTGTCTGCATGTGATTCTTATCCTGAGTCGTGATGATAAAGTATAGAAATTGACTTCAAATATTAGTTAAATCTAGGTCTGCAAGGGACTAGGGATGCACACACATGCATTTCAATGTTACATTTTTCTCCCCAACACTTTTGTCTAGTGATATCATAATGTATTGCCCAATTAGATACTGTAGAAATGTATGAAATGAGCTTTGAATTGCAATTTCGCAAAATAGTTTTGAATAGCAATGGGGGATGTCCCCTAGAACCCTTGTCTGATGTTGCTCCCCCACATTTTAAATACAAGTTTTGTAGGAATGCTAATTTAAGGACCTTTTAAATCACAATGAAAAAGGTTACATGGGCATGGAAGTCCTAGATCAGACCTTCAAGCTGAACAGAGTAAAACAGAATGGGGCTTTCTGTCTTTTCATTCTAAAGTTATCACATTTTAGGAAAGACCCAGATGCAGACAATGTCGAAGTAACAAAAGTTTATTACTAGAACAGGGGGCAGGCAAAACGACAGGTCAAGGGCAGGCATAGGTCAGTAATCCAGATCAGAGTCCAAAAGGTACAGAACAGCAGGCAGTCTCAGGGTCAGGGCAGGCAGAGGTTAATAATCCAGTGTGGTGGGACAAGGTACAGGACGGCAGGCAGGCTCAGGGTCAGCACAGGCAGAATGGTCAAAACCGGGAAAACTAGAAAACAGGAACTTTAGAAAAGACAGGATCAAGTGGAAAAACACTGGTAGGGTTGACGAACAAAACTAACTGGCGACAAAAAAAACAGAGAACACAGGTATAAATACACAGGAGATAATGAGGGGAGATGGGAGACACCTGGTGGGGGGTGGAGACAAGCACAAAGACAGGTGAAACAGATCATGGTGTGACAAAGGTACATGAACGTTATGTTTCAATTCCCTCTCTAATCCCCCACCTGCTGAAAGCACTGCAGAAGTCAAAGCACTAATAGAACTCATTATAAACCCATGAATGCTCCAGTAACTCACACATTGTCTTTGCCCAAAAGACGCTACCCCCTATATTATTTCCGTCTTTGAGCTCGTAAGTCAACAACAAACCGAAAGAAGTGTGTAAAACCTGACATTTTTTCACACAAAACAATTCGGTTACTTTCATTGTCTCGTCCCTTGCATCCAGGCTAAGAAATCAATTTCAATCTCCATAAAATGTGGGTATGTTTAGCGGTAAACCGATTTGTGTTTGATGTTATAGTTTCTATCTTTAGACCAATATACATCCCCTCTAGATTTTTGTAAAATGTGTGTGCGTGTGAATGTGTGTTTGTGCGTGTGCGTCAGTGTGCGCGTGTGTGTGTGAGTAATGCTACAAGCACAGTGCGGATACAGTCTTTGGAGATTCGCTAACTCATGTGTTCCAGTTTATTATGTTACTGACACTATTTAAAGTCATTGTAGGCCATAAACAGGTTTAAGTTACACATTTTTCACAGATCCCAAATTATTTTGACAAGGAGTCTTCAATGTGTCAACACTACATGATTTTTCAAAAAATGTTACGGTCGCTTTACCTATCAAAAGAACAGCCTACTCCCATAAGACACAATAGTTGTCAGAATAAATAAAGTCAAGATACAAGGATTTCACATACAGTATAAACATTTGTCTGGCATTTCTGGAACACGTATCAGGGACAATGAAATATCAAAAAATGTATACAAATGTTGGAAGACTGTCGACACAACACTCAATTACACTAAGTATGACATTGCCCTGGACAATCAGCTTTGATAACTTTAACAAGTCTGTTAATCTTTTATCTCATCCAAAATGGCCACCTCCATCAACTCCTTGGCCTTCCGGTTGTCAAAAAGCTTTATGTATGTACCAGGTCTTCCCCTTAGGAAGTGCTTTGGACTCTTATCTGAAAAAGTGTGTGTATATACAGTATGAGACTCTGAGCACACAACCAGGTCAGAAGGACTGTTCTGGTGTTCTGGAACCAGGCGGGTAATTGCCTCTCGGCTCCAAAAGATGACATCCTTCTTCTTCACGCTTCAGTGAGTTTTGCCTGCCTTCGCTTTTCCCGGTCATCTGAAAACCCTCGCACGGTGCATGGGACCCTTCGTTTCCGTCCGTTTCCTCAGTCTGCACAGGTTACTTTAATGTATGTGGTTTTAATTGTGTTTGGATTGGCTTCGTGTTTAGACTGTGAAGATGAGAGGTGAGAGAGCCTCATTCTACTAAGATCCATCTGCTGTTGTGGGAAAGCATTACCTGAACCTTCTTGGTGAGACGGGGGTAACGCAGTCATAAGCATGTCATAACAGAGTTATAAGCAGTTATACACTTTACAAAAAAAGGTTCTAAAAGGGTTCTTCGGCTGTCCCCATAGGAGAAGGCAGGATCCTTTCTGGTTCCAGGTATAACCCTTTTGGGTTGCATGTAGAACCCTCTGTGGAAAGGGTTCTGCAAGGGCATGGGGCATTGAGGTAGTATCCTAACCTCTGGGGCTCCAGTTAGAAGTTGCCATTTGTGACTGACCACCTGGATTCGGTCTTATTTAGCAAAATGTGAAATGGTGTTTTTTACATTGGATAAAAGTAGAGACTCAGAGCTACAAAATAGTATATCATACACTGTATTTAAGGAACAATGGGCAATTTTGAGAAAATCACCTTTGAATGTTTTGGTGAAGAGCTCTTCTTTGTCTACACCCATTCAACATCGTTCACATCCTCTTAAGCTTTAGCCCCACCTATCTTGTTTCACTCTCGGAGCACACACTTGACGCTCTGGCCGATGATTTGTTTACCTCTGGATAACATGAAAACAGCCTAACCATCTCTGCTGGCAACAATTTCATTACACGTTTTTGCAGACATTTACTGACACCGGCCATATTCAACAGGTGTTGTACACACGTCACGTAATGTTAGCCAGCCAGCTAATGTTAGCTAGTTGAACAAGAATTAACAAAGTGCCAACACTGCCTAACATTAGGCTCTAACTAAGAAAAGCAAACAGCTCTGGGAAATGAATAATAACGTCTGGTAGGGAGCCAACCAGCTAACGTTAGCTAGCTAGCTAACAGTACACCTTAGCTTGAAACCACTTTCTGTCAAAATTAGAAATGTGTAATATCTGAGAATGTAGCTAGCTAACGCTAGACTATCTTACCTGTATACATCAACATGCGTCATGGATGTGTTTCCCTGTCAGGAATGTCATACCACGGTTGCCCTTAGTTTTGAAGATGTAATCTGGAAACAAGTGGTTTCTTCATCTCTTTAGCTATCATACTCTAATTCCACTGATTTCAAAACTTGATCCTCCAGAAAATGGAGAGCAACACTTATGCAGCTCAACTTCACAATACATTTTTTTTAAAGCCGTGTTCTACAGTATTACCAACACAGACTGACGAGCTCAAATAGACAGACGCCTTCAATATGGCAGACCAATCCGAACTCCTCTCTCGGCATGTCCAGCCCACTCATTATCTCAGCCAATCATGGCTAGTGGGAAGATGGTAACTTTTTCTGTGGCTTAACCAACAAGGCTCGTAATTTAACAATTGTATTCGTATTTACAGATGGCATACAAGTTTGTTATTAGGGCACATGAAAGTTCACATGTTCGAGAAGGCATTTCTGCCAAAAAACGCATTTTGATACAAAACTATATATTTTACATTCAAACGGCTCTCCTGTGAAGTTGTGACTTGTGACATACGCCTAGTTTCCTGAATCGGGTCACTTTTGACACAGATCTAGAATCGGCTAACCCTCCCCAAATCCTAACCTTAACAATCTTCGGGAAATAAGCTAAACTGACCTTAGATCAGCTTCCAGGTCTAACAGCAAAGGACGAAAGCATGTCAGGGCAAGAACACTACACTTCAAAGTACCAGGGAACACATACGTTAGAGAGGGGTAGAGTTTTTAGAAAGTCTTGATAAAAAATAACACAACCATCTATTTGAATTTGCAACATGAATCAGTCATTTTGTTACAATACAGGGTAAAAGATAGTGGGGCTCCTTTTAATGTTATTCATTTGTAGCAAATGAGCGATTTAATTTGGTCAATCAAGTTCTGATGTCTTAAAATGTATCAAATATTCTGAGCTTGAATAAAAATAAATGCACTTGAAGGATTGGCCCGGAAGCAATGAAAACATTTTTGAGGGGGTCAATAGAACCATAAATAAGTTATTTTGAGATTACAGTCGCTGTTAAAGGAGACATCATGTATGCCCAGTCATTGCATAGTACTGTAATTATACAGTTGATCACACTGCTGTAAAAATAGCTGGGGACTGCGTCCAAGATGCCCGACCGTTGTTTTCAACATAATCTACTAACGTTCACATACACCGATTCATGAACCATCTATATCCGGGTTGCATCTGGTTTACACGGCCCAAATTCACATTTGCACTTGCACTCAGTGCACACAGGCAGCAGCGCAAGCAGCGATGACGTCATCAAGACATCCAAAAACATGGCAGACATTAGATGAATGTAAAATTGAAATACCTTCAGCCGTGAGTGATGAAAAAGAAATCGGCCTCAGCACCAATTCTTCCAATGATTCAATGGATGTTTTATGTTCAAAGGTGATGAGTAAAGTGTCTTATTAAGAATTTTCAAATATGATTTCTCTATGTGGCCGTCTATGGAAATTGTATTTCTGGGACGGGCTTCAGTTAAACTCCAGTACCGAAGCAAGGCAATAGGAGCAGTTGAAACCGTGCTTCTAGACCGCTTTCTGGCCCCCTGGCTGATCGAGATGAATCATGATATATCTGAGAACTGTAATAGCGAATATTATAATAACGTTTTTTATAAATGTTTGTTTCACCAATGGGTTTTGAGGGTTTATGAATTATTGATAGCTTCCTTGTGAATTCAATGCTTTATGGTACAAATTATAGTGCCTTTTTGACATGACACCACGTTTTTATGATGTCATAGGCTATAGTCGAAGTGTTAATGTCTTACAAAATGTACATAGAAGTATAAATACATATGACTTGGCAAGAGAGGAATAACTACATTTCATTCTTAATGCTTAAACTTTTACTGTGTTCTCCCTCATAAGGTAATATTTTACCCCTGAATACTCAGTCCTAAATGGCCACCAATTCTGTCACCAAGGTCCAGAGCATTATCCAGCACCTTCCCTCACCCCTACCTCCCTCCCAGATTCTCTCCTAATCCACTAAATTCTTTCCACAGCTCACCTCTCCTAACCCAGCATGTAATAATTACTCATTTCTACCCACCCCTCTTATGCAATGCATATTGAATTAAAGCCCATCTTCAAACCTCTCCCTCCCACTCCCTCAACCCTAAATACCATAATTTAGGAGCCCGCTGAGTCATTGATTGGATTGTGTAGGGGTCTCAGAGCAAATTAGACTTTACCAACCCGCCACAGTTATAAAATGGCCAACCGCGTGACAGGACATCCTCTCATTGATTTTGCTGTGTCGTGGTCATTGCCTCAATACTTTAAAGTAATGATCTTTTCAGCACAGATCAAACATTAAATCTAGAATATTTAAGAAATTATGGCAATCACCACCATTTCAGAAGCCAATAGCGCCCATTTGACCAGGAAGGATAGAGAACTTTGGATGGGTGTTTGTTTTAGTCATGCACGTTATCGTCTCCCGAGTGGCACAGCAGTCTAAGGCACTGTATCTCAGTGCGAGAGGTGGCACTGCAGTCCCAAGTTTTAATCCAAGCAGCATCACATCCGGCCGTGATTGGGAGTCCCATAGGGCGGCCAACAATTGGCCCAGCTTCGTCCTGGTTTGCCTGGGGTAGGCCGTCATTGTAAATAAGAATTTATTCTTAACTGACTAGCCTAGTTAAGTAAATAAATAAACTAGGGCAGAGTAATGGAAGGTTTAGTCAGATGGATGACATCAATACTTTTTAAAGAGATACTTGTTGTCAAGGAATTGAACAAACTATAATACACCATAAATAGGAATTGATGGTCATTCCATTTTTTTTATGTGTTATTTCTTACATTGGTACCTCAGGTCATCTTAGGTTTCATTGCATACAGTCGGGAAGAACTACTGAATATAAGAGCAACGTCAACTCACCATCAGTACGACCAGGAATATGACTTTCCCGAAGCAGATCCTGTGTTCTGCCTTTCACCCAGGACAACGGAATGGATCCCAGCCTGCGACCTAAAACAAAGACGGCGTAAAAGAGGGAAACGAATCGGTCTTCTGGTCAGGCTCCGGAGACGGGCACATCGCACACCACTCCCTAGCATACTTCTCGCCAATGTCCAGTCTCTTGACAACAAGGTTGATGAAATCCGAGCAAGGGTAGCATTCCAGAGGGACATCAGAGACTGTAACATTCTTTGCTTCACGGAAACATGGCTCACTCGAGAGACGCTAACGGAATCGGTGCAGCCAGCTGGTTTCTCCACGCATCGCGCCGACAGAAACAAACATCTTTCTGGTAAAAAGGGTCCGGGGGCGTATGCCTTATGGTTAACGAGACGTGGTGTGGTCACAACAACATACAGGAACTCAAGTCCTTCTGTTCACCTGATTTAGAATTCCTCACAATCAAATGTCGACCGCTTTATCTACCAAGGGAATTCTCTTCGATTATAATCACAGCTGTATATATTCCCCCCCAAGCAGACACATCGATGGCTCTGAACAAACTTTATTTGACTCTTTGCAAACTGGAAACCACATATCCTGAGGCTGCATTCATTGTAGCTGGGGATTTTAACAAGGCTAATCTGAAAACAAGACTCCCTAAATTGTATCAGCATATCGATTGCGCAACCAGGGCTGGTAAAACCTTGGATCATTGCTATTCTAACTTCCGCAACACATATAAGGCCCTCCCCCGCCCTCCTTTCGGAAAAGCTGACCAAGACTCCATTTTGTTGCTCCCTGCCTACAGACAGAAGCTAAAACAAGAAGCTCCCACGCTGAGGTCTGTTCAACGCTGGTCCGACCAATCTGATTCCACGCTCCAAGACTGCTTCCATCACGTGGACTAGGATATGTTCCGCATTGCGGCGAACAACAACATTGACGAATACACTGATTCGGTGTGCGAGTTCATTAGAACGTGCATTGAAGATGTCGTTCCCATAGCAACGATTAAAACATTCCCAAACCAGAAACCGTGGATTAATGGCAGCATTCGCGTGAAACTGAAAGCACGAACCACTGCTTTTAATCAGGGCAAGGTGACCGGAAACATGACCGAATACAAACAGTGTAACTATTCCCTCCGCAAGGCAATCAAACAAGCTAAGCGTCAGTATAGAGACAAAGTAGATTCGCAATTCAACAGCTCAGAAACAAGAGGTATGTGGCAGGGTCTACAGGCAATCACGGATTACAAAAAGAAAACCAGCCCCGTCACGGACCAGGATGTCTTGCTCCCAGGCAGACTAAATTACTTTTTAGCCCGCTTTGAAGACAATACAGTGCCACTGACACAGCCCGCAACCAAAACATGCGGACTCTCCTTCACTGCAGCCGACGTGACTAAAACATTTAAACGTGTTAACCCTCACAAGGCTACAGGCCCAGACGGCATCCCCAACCGCGCCCTCAGAGCATGCGCAGACCAGCTGGCTGGTGTGTTTACAGACATATTCAATCAATCCTTATCCCAGTCTGCTGTTCCCACATGCTTCAAGAGGGCCACCATTGTTCCTGTTCCCAAGAAAGCTAAGGTAACTGAGCTAAACGACTACCGCCCCGTAGCACTCACTTCCGTCATCATGAAGTGCTTTGAGAGACTAGTCAAGGACCATATCACCTCCACCCTACCTGACACCCTAAACCCACTCCAATTTGCTTACCGCCCAAATAGGTCCACAGACGATGCAATCTCAACCACACTGCACACTGCCCTAACCCATCTGGACAAGAGGAATACCTATGTGAGAATGCTGTTCATCGACTACAGCTCAGCATTTAACACCATAGTACCCTCCAAACTCGTCATCAAGCTCGAGACCCTGGGTCTCGACCCCGACCTGTGCAACTGGGTACTGGACTTCCTGACGGGCCGCCCCCAGGTGGTGAGGGTAGGTAACAACATCTCCACCCCGCTGATCCTCAACACTGGGGCCCCACAAGGGTGCGTTCTGAGCCCTCTCCTATCCACATCGATGGGATAGTAGTGGAGAGGGTAGTAAGTTTGAAGTTCCTTGGTGTACACATCACAGACAAACTGAATTGGTCCACCCACACAGACAGCATCGTGAAGAAGGCGCAGCAGCGCCTCTTCAACCTCAGGAGGCTGAAGAAATTGGCTTGGTTTTTGTCACCAAAAACTCTCACACAAACTTCTACAGATGCACAATCGAGAGCATGCTGCCGGGCTGTATCACCGCCTGGTACGACAACTGCTCCGCCCACAACCGTAAGGCTCTCCAGAGGGTAGTAAGGTCTGCACAACGCATCACCGGGGGCAAACTACCTGCCCTCCAGGACACCTACACCACCCGATGTCACATAAAGATCATCAAGGACAACAACCACCCGAGCCACTGCCTGTTCACCCCGCTATCATCCAGAAGGCGAGGTCAGTACAGGTGCATCAAAGCTGGGACCGAGAGACTGAAAAACAGCTTCTATCTCAAGGCCATCAGACTGTTAAACAGCCACCACTAACATTGAGTGGCTGCTGCCAACACTCTAACTCAACTCCAGCCACTTTAACAATGGGAATTTATGGAAATTGATGTAAAATATATCACTAGCCACTTTAAACAATGCTACTTAATATAATGTTTACATATTTACATACCCTACATTATTCATCTCATACGCTTGTGTTTCGACAGCGGTATATGTGTATACTGTACTCTGTCATCTACTGCATCTTTATGTAATACATGTATCACTAGCCACTTTAAACTATGCCACTTTGTTTACATACCCTACATTACTCATCTCATATGTATATACTGTACTCGATACCATCTACTGCATCTTGCCTATGCCGTTCTGTACCATCACTCATTCATATATCTTTATGTACATATTCTTTATCCCGTTACACTTGTGTGTATAAGGTAGTAGTTTTGGAATTGTTAGGTTAGATTACTTGTTGGTTATTACTGCATTGACGGAACACAAGCATTTCGCTACACTCGCATTAACATCTGCTAACCATGTGTATGTGACAAATAAATTTGATTTGATTTGAACTAGACATAATCAAACTACTGTAGGTATGAACTATTCCTATTATATTCCTATTATTATTCCTACTATTCCTATTCCCCTTATGTAAAGACCATCTCAGATTGTTAAGGATATTGTGGAGTACGGTGTCTATATTAGGAGGCATATCAGAGGCAACTCCTGCTGAGAATGAGCCGTTCCTAATATGGAGACAGTAGTGGAGGATTCTCACACATTGTCTTGCTGACAGTCAGCTTTGCCCTACAGGAAGTTAAGCCCTTTGGGCCAGCTGGCAAACTCACTCAGCTCACCAGCCCTCTAGCACTAATGGACCTCCAGGGAAGCTCAATGTCAGCCGGAGGTCGCAGGTCATTATCAATCATTGTTCAATACTGGTGTATATAAAGTAGTATTTCTTTCCACATTTTGTGCCAAATTTCTGCAGACTCCATCATTAATTGGCAAATGCTTACCATAGAGTTGGTTTTGTAAATTGCAAGGTGGTAGACCGCCTCAAAACACACACACACACAAAGTCATACACACCAACCAACCAAGCGCTGACTCCCTGGGAGACCCCCTCTGATGTTTTTTAGGAATGTCTCCATCCTCCAAGCATGCAACAGTGTCCAGAGCAATAGTTTCAAATGCTCGACAACGTGTAAAACAATACATCTCATATCTCACACGTCTTCCCGTGCCATTCTTCTCCTGTGTGTGTGTGTGTGTGTGTGTGTGTGTGTGTGTGTGTGTGTGTGTGTGTGTGTGTGTGTGTGTGTGTGTGTGTGTGTGTGTGTGTGTGTGTGTGTGTGTGTGTGTGTGTGTGTGTGTGTGTGTGTGTGTGCATTCAAACTCCTGTGTCATCGCTTGTGTTTCGACAGCGATCTGTCAGTCACATTGGCAACAGCACACTGCCTATCGTGGGTGGGAGCAATCATACTGTTAAAATTCTGTACACGTCTCTTGTATTAAGAACCAAAGTGGTTTTGATGGCACCAGTTTTGACAGACATGCTGGGTAAATACAGCTTCAGCTCGGTTATCTCCCAGGAGTACCGATTACAAACTGTAGAGTAGGACAAGGTTGCATTCCAAATAGGTTTAGACCCCGTATGGGCCCTAGTCGACAGTAGTGTACTAAAATGGGAATAGGTGGCATTTGGGACACAACCCAAGGGCTCCACTTTACACATAGTCTTCATAAAACATTTACAGCACTTCCATATGGAAACAGAAAACATTTTACCTCTATCATTGCCATCAAAGGGTATATAACAACGTATTGAGATAAACTTTTGTTATTGACCAAATACTTATTTTCCACCATAATTTGCAAATTAATTAATAAAAAATCCTACATTGTGATTTTCTAGATTTTTTTTCTTCTCATTTTGTCTGTCATAGTTGAAGTGTACCTATGATGAAAATTACAGGCCTCTCATCATTTAAGTGGGAGAACTTGCACAATTGGTGGCTGACTAAATACTTTTTTGCCCCACTGTATATTTCAGGATGTTGTTTATCCCTGGAAATAATCAGTTTTGAATATATAGCTTGTCCAAAAAATGTTTTCTCTTGGCACAACATACCACTGGTATGGGGTAAGTTGCCCCAGGGGACAGGGTAAGTTAAGCCACCAAAAATGTTTGTACTGAATGAAATATTACCACAACTTTTTAAAAACCATTTCAATCCTTCTTTCCCAAAGACCATTAAACACAATCACAATTGCTTTTTTGTCTTTGAATAAATGTATGCATCTTTTAGAACAGGCTTAACCCCTTTTAAGCACTTTTAACATAGGCCAGGCCTCATATCCCAACCATAATGCTTTGTATTACGCCTGGGAAGAAAACACTTCAATTTGCTCAACTTGCCATTGGCTCAGCTACTGCCACAAGGATTCACTTTCATGCTAGTGTAACAGTATAGCTTCTGTCCCTCTCCTCGCCCCTATCTGGGCTTGAACCAGGGACCCTCTGCACACAGACAACAGCCACCCTCGAAGCATCGTTACCCATCTCTCCACAAAAGCCACGGCCCTTGCAGAGCAAGGGGAACCACTTCTTCAAGGTCTCAGAGCGAGTGACGTCACCGATTGAAACGCTATTAGCGCACACCGCCGCTAACTAGCTAGCCATTTCACATCGGTTACACTAGGTTTAGAACCTCATATTGTAGCTCATAGAGACTCCCGGGCTCCTGAGTTGAGCTGCTGTCATATCACTAGATCTCAGTGCTAGAGGTGTCACTACAGACCCTGGTTCAATTCCAGGCTGTATCACAACTGGCTGTGATTGGGAGTCCCATAGGGCGGTGCACAATTGAGTGCATGTTTCAGTGCCCAACAGGTCATAGATCAGATTTCTTCAGATGTCCAGGAGGAACAAGAGAACAATGATTTAGAAGAGAAGGAGGTATCTGAAGAAGAATATGGGGAAGAGTACAACCCAGAGCACAATGCATCATCTTCAGATGAAGAAGAAATCCCCGAAGCTGAAAGAGAAACATTTTTGCTAAAGAACAGCAAAATAACATGGTCCTTGTCACCATATGACAACCAGGGCAGGATGGCAGCACAAAATGTCATAAGGATGACCCCATGGCCCACAAGACATGCAGTTGCCCATGCCCAGGCCATCGCCTCAACGTTCTACATGTTCATCACACCAGCCATCGAAAAAAATCATCCTGGAGATGACAAATTTGGAGGGGTTCCGTAAATATGGAGACAACTGGAAAAGGATGGATGAGATTGACCTGCGAGCCTGCATAGGGCTGCTAATCTTAGCGGGTGTCTATAGGTCCCGAGGCGAAGCTACATGTAGTCTCTGGGATGCAGAGAGTGGATTTTCCGTGCCACGATGCCATTGAAAGTCTTTCACACTTTCTCAAGAATGCTACGATTTGATAACCATGAGTCAAGACCTGCAAGAAGTGTGAAAGACAAACTGGCGGCCATAAGAGAAGGCTGGGAGAAGTGGGTGGAGCGTCTGCCATACCTCTACAACCCTGGGCCTGAAGTAACAGTGAATGAGCAACTGGTTCCATTCATTTTTATTTTCATATGTGCAATGTAAGTGATTTTCACTGTTAATTTTATTATGTATTGCTGTAATATCATTGATTTATGTGATTTTTTTCTGTGACACTGATACTAATTACTGATATTAATCTCTTTTGTCAAAAGGTCGCTGTCCTTTCCGGCAGTATATGCCCAGCAAGCCAGCAAAGTATGGCATCAAGATATGGGTGGCCTGTGACGCACAATCCAGCTACGCTTGGAAGATGCAAGTCTACACAGGGAAGCTGAGCAATGGAGGCCCAGAGAAGAACCATGGGATGCGGGTTGTGCTTGATGTGACAGATGGACTGAGGGGGCATGTCACGTGTGACAATTTTTCACCTCTTATGAACTCAGCCAGCAGCTCCTGAAGAGGAAGATCACCATTGTTGGCACAGTTAGAAAGAACAAGCCTGAGCTCTCCCCTGGACTCCTTGCAACAAGAGGGAGAGAGGCCTTCTCATCAAAGTTTGCCTTCACCCCCACCACCACTCTAGTTTCTTACCTTCCAAAGAGGAACAAGAATGTGGTCCTCCTGAGCACACTGCACAAAACAGCTGAGATCAGTGATCGTGAAGACAGGAAACCAGCCATCATCCTGGACTACAAGCACAACAAAGGAGGCGTGTACAACCTGGACAAGGTGATTGGAACTTACAGCTGCAGAAGGATGACTGCCCACTGTCATCTTCCATTACATCATTGATGTGTCCTCATACAATTCATGATAAGGAACAAGGTCAACCCTACTTGGATGCCTGAGAAGCGGAACAAAAAGTGTTCCTGGGGCAGCTGGGAAAGGCACTTGTAACCCCATACATTCAAAGAAGGGAGCGCCTCCCCCACACAGCAGTCTATGCAGCGCTTGTGAAAGCTTTTCAGGGGGCTGAATCTTGTCCTGATCCACCTGAGGCTGCAGCTGGGGCAGGCAAGAGGAGGAGATGCCAATTATTCCCCCCAAAGTGCTGCACATGTGAGATATACATCTGCAAAGTCCATGCACACACACTTGCATACTGTCCTACATGTGCTAATTAGAGTTGATTGATTTATGTTCTTCATGTTTTTGTTTTGTATCTATTATCTTATTTTATTCTTATTTATTGTTGTTGTTTATACACCTTGTGGGTGGGGCAATGGTTACAAAAATGGGAGAAGACTAGTATTTTGTAGTTGAATTCCTCAATTCCTCAATATAAGAATATATCACTATGTTGCCAAAAGAGTTCAAGACTGTTATTGTTTCCCTTCAATAAAATGCATTAAAAAATACTTTCTGCACATTTCAGCTACTTTCTTAGGCTATACAAGTGCTATTTCTTGCTAAAAAAAATATGTTTACACCTATGCAGTACCTTTAGCTTTAATAATAATAAACCTCTACTTTATTCAAGAAAACAATTATGATAGGTGTGCTGTAATAAAAACGAGTGGTGTCCACTGATGAAATGCAGTCGTTTTGCATTGTGAAGAGGGAAAACCCAGATATTCACAAAGGTTGTGATGAATGACAGGTTGTTTCTTCATGCAAAATAGATTTGGGGTTTAAAATAAAATTTAGCTGCTTTGTTTTAGGGGTTTAGTGAAGGCAGGTCATTTTTGACCCTTAGAACAAGGGGAGTATACAGAATGTAAAGACTACACAAGGGTTAACTAGATAAGTCAGTCAAGAATAAATTCTTATTTACAATGAGGGCCTACCCCAGCCAAACCTTGACAACGCTGGGCCAAATCTGCGCTGCCCTGTGGGACTCCCAATCACGGCCAGATGTGATACAGCCTGGATTTGAAACAGGGACTGTAGTAACACCTCTTGCACTGCGATACAGTGCACAACTGCTGGACAAAGCACAACTGCTGGACAATTCTGCCATCTGTTGGCAGACTATGAGAGTCAAATGGCTGACTGGAATTCAATCCAAGCCGTCCTAGTAGTATTTAGGAATTGTCTTGTTTACAACTACTACAGGCATGCATGACGCAAGTCCCTAACATGCAAATGCACGCACACACACTACCTGTGAAATGAGTCTACCGGAGGATACATTTGACCTACAGTACTTTATGAAGCAAGTCCCTATTGATAATACTTGAGAGAGCGAGAGAGCGAGAGAGAGAGAGAGAGAGAGAGAGAGAATACAGCGTGATATAATACATACCTTAAAAGCTCAGTGATAGGCCTGGAGAAATGTAACAATTCTCAAATTCATAGACAGAGCAATGGATGTAAGGACTGACCAATAACAACATCAAAATTATAGTTTTTACCATGTTTAGAGGCCATACAGTGTTTGTTACACTTACAGTACATTGTTTACAAACATTGGAGTAAAACAAAAAATTGGGTTACGACAGTTGAACTAGCTCATGAGTTATATTCTTCAAGAATCAAGGGTTATGTATCATTAATTTAAATGTCCAAAAATGGACAAAGCAACTAAGGGTTTTACAACACAACTTATGATACCCTAGCTGTGAATGTATTTTATTATAAATAAATTTAATGTGCTCTTAATCAAACTAAAATTGGAATCATGCATTGAGATCAATGTATGAATTACACAAACATATGAATTACACCCCAAAATTACACACATGTATCTCTAGCCTAGGACTATTTTTTGTTGCTTAATGGTTCACACCTGAAATTGTAGTAATACGTTTTGCAGAAGAGTCCGTGCAATAACGTTAAACTACTACAATCTCAAAAGAGATAATCTATTACCTGTTTTTGGAGAGTGTACCCTTGACAGGAATGTACATGTATACTTGGGGTGGCAGGTAGCCTAGTGGTTGGAGCATTAGGCCAGTAACCGAAAGGTTGCTGGATCAAATCCCCGAGCTGACAAGGTAAAAATCTGTCATTTGGCCCCTGAACAAGGCAGTTAACTCAATGTTCCCTGCTGGCTGTCATTGTAAATAAGAATTTGTTCTTAACTGACTTGTGTCACGTTCTGACCATTGTTCTTGTGTGTTTTCCTTGTTTTAGTGTTGGTCAGGATGTGAGCTGGGTGGGCATTCTATGTTGTGTGTCTGGTTTGTCTATTTCTATGTTTGGCCTGATATGGTTCTCAATCAGAGGCAGGTGTTAGTCTTTGTCTCTGATTGGGAACCATATTTAGGTAGCCTGTTTTGTGTTGGGATTTGTGGGTGGTTGTTTCCGTGTCTGTGTTTGTTTTACCACACAGGACTGTTTCGGTTTTCACATTTATTGTTTTGTATATTTGTAGTGTTTTTCCCCGGTTTTCGTCTTGATTAAATATGTTTAACCCTAACCACGCTGCGTTTTGGTCCGATCCCTGCTTACACCTCCTCTTCAGAGGAAGAGGAAGAAGAAAACCTTTACAACTTGCCTGGTTAAATAAATGTTCAATTTAAAAGAAAATCCAATCATAGGTGACACCGAGCTCACCATCTTTGTAGAACTTGAAGGAGGGATGTGTGGCGTTCACAGACACAGCGATAGGGCCAACCTCATACAAAGTGTCTCGAAACACTTTTTCATCCAGAGAAGGAACTCTGTTGAAGCCCTTGCACCAGGCTTCCTTTGTTGCATTCTGGTATTCACAAGGGCCCACCTGAAAACAGTTTATTATGACAATCTCAAGCTTTACAGTGAGCTTTTCACTCATCTATGTTCTTTACAAAATTCCCACTTTTTACAGAAATATCAGTTGGAGGATTCCTGGTTTCATGGTTATTCCCTCTGTCACACCCTGACCTAACCAAATAATAAAGAAAACTAAGATAACTAAGGTCAGGGCATGACACCCTCCTGATTCCAAGAATCTTCCAACTGGGATTTCTGGAAAACCTGAGAATTTGGGGGAATGTTACCAAAATTTTGCAACCCTAATAGTAACATATTGTATTGTACCTCTGCAGTGTAAGGATATTTCCTCTCCGACATAATCCCATGATCTGAGATGTAACTAAAACACCTCATGGCCAAGCCACCGTCACAGCCATTATTGTGATACTGCAGTCTACCAGGTTCTGCTCACTCAGAGGCAACAGTGTGCCTGTCTGCTTGAACATCTGGCCCTCCAGGGCTCCGACTGCAGCAAATGCATAGCAAGATCCACAAGACCCATAGATCAAATAAAATAGTTGTCATAGCTACTATTTTGCTTTGAAGTTATTGCCTAGAAGTAAATGCATAGCAAAGTCCACAACGCCCCTGGATAAAATAACGTTTTATTTCCTCTATTGTGCTTTGAAGTTATCCCCTAGAAGTAAGGTGGCATGTTTTTCCTGGTAAAGTTCTCAGGAAAAACTTCTGTCCCTACACATCATATCAGGCGACTACCTCAACAGTTTTCTCACCTTTCTAAATGCAGAGAAAGTGGCTTTTCATCCATTTCTATCCATGTCTAATAAGTGGCACCTAGACTAGCCACTCCTTTAATCCTTTCTATATCAGTGTCAATCTGTACAACCAGAAAAATGAAGGGGAGAATTCTAACTTCCAGTTAAGCCAAATGTTTACTTAGTCATGCATGATGTCAATGGGAGACTAAAGGAAATTTAGACTTAAGTGGACTTAACAGTCAGCAAGGCATTGTACTCTTTATTTGTCTGGAACACAGAATTAACAAAAGAATATTAGAATTGGCCGGCAAAAAAGAAAATCTGCCTTTTTAGTCAGGACAACTTTAATTCTAGAAATATAAATATATTTCAAATAAAAAAATAAAAAATAAAAAAAAGTTTTATTTTTTTTATGTTAAAACAATGATTGTGTAGATATATCTGCATCTGTGGTCTGGACAAATGGGGGCAGGGAGTGTCATTCATTGCGTATCTACAATGCAGCATATACAGTATTTCCCACAATGTTTTGTGAAATCTTATGTCTTCAATGGGAGAAACAGGTAGGCCTACTATATACCCCTGTAGTGATAACATTTCAAGTTGCGTTAAATCTTACAAACTCAGTTTTGGAAATACTGACTTTCTGACAAAGTTATCCTACTTACACATTTTAATCAATTTTGGCACTAGAACATATGTTTCTGACTATTATTGATGCCACATAGGCCTTTTTCAACCAGAGAAGTTATTTATTTGGATCGGCTCCTCTTTAATATTAAGTTGTAAAATACTGAACTTCCCCTTTATCTGAGACATAACAACCTGTAAAAGCTGCTCTCTTTCCTATTTATATTTCTTAAATTCATGTTTCAAGCTCATGCAATTGCTGGTCCAATTACAATTGTGGGTTGTCTTACCATGTCTCCAAACTTGTTCATTCCCAGAGTGAAGGTGTGCTTGTCCATTTCTGCCTCCAGGTTGTGTTGACAGATGAGGCCTTGGTTTGTCTCCCAGATCATCCTTCTGAAGCCCTCATCCACCTGAGAAAGACAAGTCAAAGTTATTGATGTCACGATTAATCTCTATGGGGAAAATCTTAACACAAGGGTGATACACACATCCTAAACTTCCACTTGAGTCACATTTTCACCCAGATAGCACACTTGGTTCCTTGGTAGTTGTGGGAACGTACATTTATGGTTTCCCATTGGTTCTGGGAATGAAGGCATACGTTTCCTGACCGGTAAAACTGAACATTTTTTTTATATTCTGAGAACAGAAGTGAACATTTAGCCTGTTCTGGGAATGTTAATTTATTGGTTGCAGAGAGGTTCTGAGAACATTTTACAATGGTTCCCTGAAAGTTTTCCTGGGAGGTTTTATTAACTTTCTGAGAATGGAAATTCTAGGTTATTTGAAGGTAATTTAATAACATTTTGAGAACATTCTCAAAATGTTTTGAATGTTTTGAACAAAATGTAAGTTATTTAATAATTTCCTTAAAACTCTGACTGAATGTTTGAATAACACTTTTAATAACACTAGCTTTGTTTGGGTTACCTGTTTTGAACTCCAAGCCAGTGGTATAAAGTACTCAAGTAAAATACTTTAAAGTACTACTTAAGTAGTTTTTAATGGTATCTGCATTTTACTTTACTATTTTTGACAACTTTTACTTTTACTTCACTACATCCCTAAAGAAAATAATGTACTTTTTACTCATTACATTTTGAATGGCTATCAGGACAGGAACATGTTTAAATTCATGCACTTATCAAGAGAACATCACTGGTCATCCCTATTGCCTCTGGTCTGGCGGACTCACTAAACACAAATGCTTAGTTTGTAAATTATGTCTGAGTGTTGGAGTGTGCCCCTGGCTATCCTAAATAAAATAAAAAATTAAATTGTGTTCCTGGTTTGCTTATGAATTAACGTTCTTCTGTAGGAATTTCAGTACTTCAGCATAATGTTTCCTACAGGTTTCCTCATGGCTCTATTTAAAGTAATTTTCTCAAGTTGTTCCGAGAACGTTAAGAAACAACGTTCTTCTGTGGGAATTTCAGTGCTTCAGCATAACGTTTCCTACCGTTTTTCTCATGGTTCTATTAAAAGTAATGTTCTCAAATTGTTCAGAGAACGTTAAGAAAAAACTTTGTTCTGTGGGAATTTCAGTACTTCAGCAAAACATTTTCTGCAGATTTCCTCATGTTCTCAGAACATTAAGAAAATGTTCCATAAACACCACAAGACAACTGTAGTAACGTTCAAAGTTACTTTCCAAGAATGTTATTTAAAAACATATACATTCCTTTCTCAGCGTCAACAAAACTCTCTCTATCCTCTATCTTGTTAAGTGTGTTCGGTGTGTTGGCCGGGGCTACTAATTGGCCACACCTGATGTTAATGAGTGCTTGTTTCCTTTGAAATACAGTCTGTTTGAACAGACTAAAATTAACAGCTTTGTATGAACTAAAAAAACATGGCATTCTTGCTCCATCCTGGTGGCGCAGTGGACTAATTCCATGGTTAGAGACTCGAAATCATAGGTTTGAATCACACTGATGCCGAGCCTCAATAAATAATTAATGTGTTTGCACAATTAATGCCTAAGCAAATTCATGTCCATGTGTCATCTCTGTGCATGGAGCAGTGGTGGAAAAAGTATCTAAATTTCATACTTGAGTAAAAGTAAAGATACCTTAAAACTTCTTAGGGCTGCAATCTCATTAACGGGATGATGTGACAACAGCCAGTGAAAGTGCAGGGCGCCAAATTTAAAACAACAGAAATCTCATAATTAAAATTCCTCAAACATATATGTATCTTATACCTTTTAAAGGTAATCTTGTTGTTAATCCCACCACAGTGTCCGATTTCAAATAGGCTTTACAGCGAATGCACCACAAACGATTATGTTAGGTCACCACCAAGCCACAAAAAAACACAGCCATTTTTCCAGCCAAAGAGAGGAGTCACAAAAAGCACAAGTAGCACAAATAAAATTAATCACTAACATTTGATGATCTTCATCAGATGATACTAATAGGACTTCATGTTACACAATACATGTATGTTTTGTTTGATAAAGTTCATATTTATATAAAAAAAATCGGAGTTTACATTGGCGCGTTACTTTCACTAGTTCCAAAAACATCCAGTGATTTTGTATAGCCACATTGATTCAACAGAAATACTCATCATAAATGTAGATGATTATAGAAGTTATACACATGGAATTATAGATATACCTCTTCTTAATGCAACCGCTATGTCAGATTTCAAAAAAACTTTACGGAAAAAGCAAACCTTGCAATAATCTGAGACGGCGCTTAGAAAATAAATAACATTTTCCGCCATGTTGGAGTCAACAGAAACCAGAAATCACATTATAAATATTCTCTTACCTTTGATGATCTTCATCAGAATGCACTCCCAGGAATCCTAGTTCCACAATAAATAATTGATTTGTTCGATAATGTCCATTATTTATGTCCAAGTAGCTCCTTTTGCTAGGGCGTTAGGTACACATATCCAAACGCTCGTGCAGGTCCAGCATAACTTCGGACATAAACTTCAAAAAGTTATATTACAGGTCGAGGAAACCTTTCAAACTAAGTATAGAATCAATCTTTAGGGTGTTGTTATCATAAATCTTCAATTAAGTTCCAACCAGAGAATTCCTTGTCTCGAGGAAGCCATGGAGAGCAGGTCGATATCATGTGAAATACGCTTGACCAGGAAATGGTTCTCTGCCAGTAACCTGACTCATTCAGCTCTTATTCAGCCCCACAACACAGTAGAAGCCTCATCCAACTAAAGACGGTTGACATCTAGTGGAAGCCCTAGGAAGTGCAACTTCATCCATATCCCATTTTGAGTTCAATAGGGCCTGGGTTGAAAATCGACCAACCTCAGATTTTTCACTTCCTGTTTGGATTTCTTCTCAGGTGTTTGCCTGCCTTATGAGTTCTGTTATACTCACATACATCATTCAAACAGTTTTAGAAACTTCAGAGTGTTTTATATCCAATACTAATAATAATATGCATATATTAGCAACTAGGACTGAGGAGCAGGCCATTTACTCTGGGCACCTCTGGGCACCTTTCATCCAAGCTACTCAATACTGCCCCTGCAGCCATAAGACGTTAATAGAAAATGACTCAAGTGAAAGTCACCCAGTAAAATACTACTTGAGTAAAATCCTAAAAGTATTTGGTTTTAAATATACTTAAGTATCAAAAGTACAGTATAAATCATTTCAAATTGCCTATATTAACCTTCTCTAAACTATTTGAGAACTTTCCCAATGTCAAACCAGTTGGAAAACATTCCTAGCATTCAATTAAATGTAACCATGTTTGAACTTTTAGGAAACTTTCTGTCAAGGTAATGAAATTCCAAGAAAATAAAGTTCATTTGTTAGTTCTTTAAATGTGCCGTGAATGTTTCAAAGCCAAGCAACTATCCTGCACCATTCCCAGAACATTGTGGAAAGGTTGTATGTAAAATAACCATAGGACAACCACACTTTCACTAAGCTCTAAGAAACGTATGGTTCTCAGAACATTATGTGCTACCAAATTCACATAGAACTGTGTGTTATAGATCTGTAATACTCTGTCATTGGGCAAACTAATAGAATTTTAGCAACCAGGAAACCGTGGAGCGATTTATGCATATTGCCTCTTTAAGTGAAAGTTAGTATGATCATATGATTGGCATACTGTGTTTGCCGTAGGCTCTAAGTAACCTTGGAATACTGTTTGCTGTGTTGGGTTTTCCACTCCTCCCAGATGCCATCCAGCTCAGTGCTCAGTGGTTGTTTGAAAGAGGACACCACTGCACACAATGCCATTAGTATGAGTTTCACCTGCATCCTGCACACACACACACACACGCACACACAGTTAGTATTTATAGCTACATTCTCTGTCAATTTGTCACGCCCTGACCTTAGTTATCTATGTTTTCTTTATTATTTTGGTTAGGTCAGGGTGTGACGAGGGTGGTTTGTGTAGTTTTTGATTGTCTAGGGTTTTTTGTATGTCTAGGGGTTTTTCTAGTCTAGATGTTTATATGTCTATGGTTGCCTAGATTAGTTCTCAATCAGAGGCAGCTGTTTATCGTTGTCTCTGATTGGGGACCATATTTAGGTTGCCATATTCCTTGGATAGTTTGTGCGTTGTTTTTCTATTTTTAGTTGCCTGTTCTGCACTAGCCATATTTCTTCACTAGACATATTGCTTCATATTGTTCAGTGTTCGTTCTTCTTTTAAATAAGTATGTTCGCTTACCAAGCTGCGCCTTGGTCTCCTCTTTATGACGACCGTGACACAATTGTAAATGTGAAAAGTTGCCTGAGTAAAAAAAATAAACCTCTAATAAATACCTTGTGAAGATAGCAGAATAACGTAGCGCTGCAAAACGACATAAAGTCATTGCCTGGGTTTGAATGGTCCTGCCTCGATGTGAGGGGAAAATGAAAGCAATGTAATGGTTTATATTTTTTAGGCTTCCTCTTTGTTGTATCAAGCCTTCTGATAATTCTGATGTGGGTGGTGTTATATAAGGATCATAGTAAACCTAGATCCTGTTTTTAAACATCTGTTATGAAAGAATAAGTTCCTCTTCATGAGAGTTAGTTTCCATCATCTCTATAAAGGTTTTTATGGTCCAGTTTGTAATATTTTCCATAGAATATGTGTTATAATGATATAGGCATGTGCTTTAATTATGGGAATATATATTATGGCGGTACAGTGGGGCCCGAAATTATTGGCACCCTTGATAAAGACGAGCAAAAATTACTGTAGAAAATAAATAATTCCAGTACTCAGCTATATTGTATGCAACATTTTTTTTTACATATTATTTTATACTAATACAATTGCTCAGAGAAAAAGATTTTAACAATTGATATTTTTTTAAATCTAAATAAGAAAGGGGTAAACATGATTGACACCCCTGTTTTCGATACCTTTCAATACCACAACTTGCTAGGATAACTGAGCCTCTTTCCAACACACTGGGAGGGATCTTAGACCATTTCTCCATACATAATCCTTCCAGATCCTTGGTATCCTTCGTCTGTGCTGATGGACAGCTCTCTTCAATTAAAACCACAGGTTTTCAATGGGTTTCAAGTCCATAGACTTTTGTGGCTAATTAATAATTTCTTTGTGGATTTTGATGTGTGCTTGGGGTTATTGTCTTGCTGGAAGATCCACTTGCATAACATCAAAGATCCACCGCTATATTTTACAGTAGGTATGGGGTTATTATCTGCTTAGGCATTCTCATTTCAATGCCAAACCCACCACTGGAGTGAGTTTTTTTAAATTGTACCTTTATTTAACTAGGCAAGTCAGTTAAGAACAAATTCTTATTTTCAATGACGGCCTAGGAACAGTGGGTTAACTGCCTGTTCAGGGGCAGAACGACAGATTTGTACCTTGTCAGCTCGGGGGTTTGAACTTGCAACCTTCCGGTTGTAGTCAAAGAACTCTATTTTCATATCATCCAACAAATGTAAACACCTGGAGTTTCCTAAATGGCATTGGCACTTGGATTGGAACCAGTGCTTTGGACAGATGACATGAAAATGGAGCTCTCTGGCCACCCACACCAATGATGGGTTTGGCATCGAAATGAGAATGCATAAGCAGAAAATAACCCCATACCTACAGTAAAATATGTTGGTGGGTCTTTGATATTATGGGGCTATTTTGCTGCCACTGGTCCCTTACAACTCATAAAACATTTTAGAAAAAGGTTCTGTGTCGTTATACAGGTTAGGTAATGAAAGGTATTGAAAGGTGTCACGATCGTCGTATGGAGTAGACCAAAGCGCAACGTGGTTAGAATACATTCTTCTTTATTTAATGAAGAACACTTAAACAAAAACAACAAAACGAATACGATGAATGTGACCGCTATATAAACAATGTGCTAACGTGCAACATAACATAGACAATAACCCACGAAATACCCAAAGAAGATGGCTGCCTAAATATGGTTCACAATCAGAGACAACGATAAATTCCTGCCTCTAATAGAGAACCAATCTAGGCAAACATAGACCAACATTAACACCTAGATGAAAACAACCCCATAAATCTACAAAAACCCCTAGACAGTACAAACACCCTAGAATGAGACAAAAACACACATATCACCCATGTCACACCCTGACCTAACCAAAATAATAAAGAAAACAAAGAATACTAAGGTCAGGGCGTGACAGTACCTTCCCAGAAAGGTGCGGACTCCGGCCGCAAAAACCTAATCTAAAGGGGAGGGTCCGGGTGGGGCTCTTTCACGGCGGCGGATCGGGTGCTGGACGTGGACCCCACTCCACCATAGTCTTAGTCCGCTTTTGTGGCCTCCTAGGAACGGCGATTCTCGCCGCCAACCTAGGACTGGCAACCCTACTAAAGGACCCCACTGGACTGAGGGGCAGCTCCAGACTGAGGGGCAGCTCCGGACTGAGGGGCAGCTCCGGACTGAGGGGCAGCTCAGGACTGAAGGGTAGCTCAGGACTGAGAAGTAGCTCAGGACTGAGGGGCAGCTCCGGACTGAGGGGCAGCTCCGGACTGAGGGGTAGCTCAGGACTGAGAAGTAGCTCAGGACTGAGGGGCAGCTCCGCAGCTGCTGGCTGGCTGACGGCTCTGGCAGCTCCTGAAGGGCTGACGGCTCAGGCAGCTCCTGGCTAGCTGACTGCTCTGGCAGCTGCTGGCTGGCTGACGGCTCTGGCAGCTCCTGAAGGGCTGACGGCTCTGGCAGCTCCTGGCTGACTGACGGCTCTGGCAGCTCCTGGCTGACTGACGGCTCAGGACAGACTGGCAGCTCTGACGGCTCAGGACAGACGGGAGACTCTAGCGGCTCAGGACAGACGCGAGACTCTAGCGGCTCAGGACAGACGGGAGACTCTAGCGGCTCAGGACAGACGGGAGACTCTAGCGGCTCAGGACAGACGGGAGACTCTAGCGGCTCAGGACAGACGGGAGACTCTAGCGGCTCAGGACAGACGAGGCGCACTGTAGGCCTGGTGCGTGGTGCCGGCACTGGTGGTACTGGGCCGAGGACACGGACCTCAGGGCGAGTGCGGGGAGGAGGAACAGGGAGAACTGGGCTCTGGTGACGCACAGGAAGCCCGGTACTGGGGGCTGCCACCGGATGGCTGGTGCGTGGAGATGGCACCGCCGCCGTGCTGCCTCCTCATACTGACGCCTCTCTGCTTTCGCTGCCTCCAGCTCTGCTTTGGGATGGCGATATTCCCCTGGCTTTGCCCAGGGTCCTTTGCCATCCAGAATCTCCTCCCAAGTCCAGAAGTCCTTTGATTGCTGCTGCTGTCCGTTACCACGCTGCTTGGTCCATTGTTGGTGGGTTATTCTGTCACATCGTCGTATGGAGTAGACCAAAGCGCAGCGTGGTTAGAATACATTCTTCTTTATTTAATGAAGAACACGAAAAACACTTAAACAAAAACAACAAAACAAATAAGACGAATGTGACCGCTATATAAACAATGTGCTAACGTACAACATAACATAGACAATAACCCACGAAATACCCAAAGAAGATGGCTGCCTAAATATGGTTCACAATCAGAGACAACGATAAACACCTGCCTCTAATAGAGAACCAATCTAGGCAACCATAGACCAACATAAACACCTAGATGAAAACAACCCCATAAATCTACAAAAAACCCTAGACAGTACAAACACCCTAGAATGAGACAAAAACACACATATCACCCATGTCACACCCTGACCTAACCAAAATAATAAAGAAAACAAAGAATACTAAGGTCAGGGCGTGACAGTACCTTCCCACAAAGGTGCGGACTCCGGCCGCAAAAACCTAATCTAAAGGGGAGGGTCCGGGTGGGCCTCTTTCACGGCGGCGGCTCGGGTGCTGAATCTACCATGGATCCTAAACTACTGAGGGTGATTACATTTACTGAGGGTGATTACATTTTGGATTATGTTTGGATGTTAGATAATCAAATAGACAACTCAATGTTTTGAGAAACTGCTGAAGAGACAGAGCATTGCTTAGCAAGTTTGTGAAGTGTACTCACTTTTGAGGACTCAAGTACTTAGTACAAATACTATCTAACAAAAGTGGGGCAATAGGGCTTGAAATGACAAATGCTTTCGAAATATAATTACAATCAAATTATAGATGACATACTATAAGATTTTAGATTTCTTGTAATTGTAAAATATATATGATCATACTTAGTGACTGTTTACTATTGGCATTATTTTATTTAAGTGTCAACAGAGGATTTTCTCCTAAACGTCCACTGAGCAGCGCAGAGACACCATTCAAATGTGTGCACACTTGATACAACTTCAGCTTTAAACACGAAGTGATTTCATCTGTCTGTGACCAAGAGAAAGGGGTCCTCATCCAGTTCTATTAAATTCTTTCATTTATTTTCATGTTGAGAGCTCTAAATCTGGTTTAGAATATCTTACATTTGCCGTCTCCCAAGCTGAGGTGGGTTCAATTCGCTTGAATGTTTTCTACGTGGCGGAACGGTTTGTATTGAACGGCACATTTCCCTATTGAGGGTTGAGGATTTCAATAGTAGTCAACTGGATGAGGATTACTATGAGTTGGGAGCAATCATCCAATGACGAAGAAGAAAACGGAATAATTTAAAATGGGTAGTGCCTCATTGGCACTACCCATTCTGTCACAGACACTATAATGGCACAGCTACAAAGATGAGTGCTCTATCTATCTCTCTGTCCTGTTGTTCACATGCGTATCTGCCCTCACATTGGCTAGAATAGTCCCACCTAATCTCGCCTCCTCCCGCCTGCATTCCATCTTTGAGATCATGTATTTCCATTGTTAGAGCGGTCAATCGACTATCTTGTTAATAAAATAGACTATCTTTGGTACAGCACCGTTTCCATTCAATTGAACGTTCGAGAGAGTAAAAACGCAGTGAACGCAGCCCTGGGCTCACTCACTCAGAGGAAGACATAATCAATGTTTTGTCTGGATAGGCCAGAAAATGTAATGTCACCTAAAGGGTGATGGCAGTTTTGTCTCTCATTCAATTAGTGATGGAGAACGGTCTGAGCTGGTGCACCTGTCTACCCAGTATATTTGGTTTAGAAATATGATTTAATTTGAGAACTGCACTAACACTTAAAGTAAAGCCAACAGGTTTAATGCTTTATTAATTGTCAGCAAAATGTGTGAGCCCTTGTAATTGTAATGTCTTATCACAAGGCTTATAATATGTCTCTCTGTGTAGCACATGTTCAACTGACTCAATATGTCTGTTATTTTAGTCAGAATCGTTATTAGAGGATAATAAGACATTCTGAGGGGTCATATGCATGCCTATGACAGGTCTTACAGTGCATTATCACCACACTAGCATGCTTTACTGTAAATGTCAGATACGAGCAGAGGAGAAGATATGCATGTAAGTTCCTATACAAGCTATAATCAATGACGAGACAGCCTATAGGGATTAGGTCAGAGACCTGGCCGTGTGGTGCAAGGACAACAACTTCTCCCTCAACGTGATCAAGACAAAGGAGATGATTGTGGACTACGGGAAAAGGAGGACCGAGCACGCCCCCATTCTCATCAACAGGGCTGTAGTGGAGCAGGTTGAGAGTTTCAAGTCCCTTGATGTCCACATCAAGTACACCAAGACAGTCGTGAAGAGGGCACGACAAAACTTCTTGCCATCCAGGACCTCTATAACGGCGGTGTCAGAGGAAGGCCCTAAAAATTGTCAAAGACTCCAGCCACCCTAGGCATAAACTGTTCTTTCTGCTACCGCACAGCAAGCGGTACTGGAGCGCCAAGTCTAGGTCCAAGAGGCTTATAAACAGCTTCTACCCCCAAGTCATAAGACTCCTGAACAGCTAATCAAATGGTTACCCAGACCCCTCTTTTACGCTGCTGCTACTTTCTGTTTATTATCTATGCATAGTCACTTTAATAACTCTACCTACATGTACATATTATTTCAATTACCTTGACTAACCGGTGCCCCGCACATTGACTCTGTACCGGTACTCCCTGTATATAGCGTCGCCATTGTTATATTACTGCTGCTCTTTAATTATTTGTTACTTCTATTTCTTATTTTCTTAGGTATTTTTCTTAAAACTTCATTGTTGGTTAATGGCTTGTATGTAAGCATTTCACTGTTGTATTCAGCGCATGTGACAAATACAATTATATTTTATTTGAATTGATAATCACATATAAAAACATTAGTAGGAGCAGTCAATGTATCTTTGATTGCCACTGGAGGGCACTACATCACACTAAACAAGGTGTGGGTGCTCCTAATGGGTAAACTGGGACCAAGTCAAGCCCTGCTGTTCATTAGTCATCAGCACCAATACTGACATAAATTACAGTTGGGGATCAGAACTGGGTCAAATAGGCCTACATGTAAAGTAATTTAGTTTTCCCAGTACAATGGATCCAATGGAAAAGTCCCAAAAGTGCAAATACCAATCTAAATGAAGCACACACAAAATAAACTATGTAATAAACTATATAATAAACAGATTACAAGCAGAACTTCAAATGAAGTGTAACAGAAGCATATTTTTTACAACTGTTAATGGAATGTGCAAGTGACACAGCGGATTTTTTTATATCTAAAAAAAATAACATTTTTAGAGAAGTAGGATTTTATATTAAGGAATACATAATTGGTTGTTGCAGCTATTTTTATTGTGAATGAATGATTCTGACTGAGAGACTGGGACCGAGAGACTGAAAAACAGCTTCTATCTCAAGGCCATCAGACTGATAAACAGCCATCACTAGCACATCAGCGGCGGCTGCCTATAGACATAGATTAGGAATCACTGGCAACTTTTAGAAATGGATCACTAGCCACTTGAACAATCTTCCGTATCTAGCATAACTCATCTCATATGTATAAACTGCACCACACTATTCTACGGTATCTTAGTCACTTTTAAATTGTGTTTACACATTGCATCACCCATTTCATATGTATATACTGTATTGTATTCTATGCCACACCACTGACTGTTAAACAGCCATCTCCAGCACATCAGAGTCTGCTGCCGATAGACATAGATTAGGAATCACTGGCCACAAGGAAATTAAACCCTAGCCACTTTATTAATGTCTCCATATCTTGCATTACTCATCTCATATGTTTAAACTGTACTCTATACTATTCTACGGTATCAAGTGTCACTTTAATTGTATGTAAATATTGCATCACCCATCTCATATGTGTATACTGTACTTTATACTATGCCACTGTGTCTCAGTCCAATGCCGCTCTGACATACACTACTGTTCAAAAGTTTGGGGCCACTTAGAAATGTCCTTGTTTTTGAAAGTGAAGCTGCCAGTTGAGGACATGTGGCATCTGTTTCTCAAACTAGACACTCTAATGTACTTGTCCTCTTGCTCAGTTGTGGACCGGGGCCTCCCACTCCTCATTCTATTCTGGTTAGAGACAGTTTAAACTGTTCTGTGAAGGGAGTAGTACACAGCGTTGTACACAGCGTACACAGCGTTGTTTCCCAAGCTTTAAACATCCCAAGGAGCACTGTGCAAGCGATAATATTGAAATGGAAGGAGTATCAGACCACTGCAAATCTACCAAGACATGGCCGTCCCTCTAAACTTTCAGCTCATACAAGGAGAAGACTGATCAGAGATGCAGCCAAGAGGCACATGATCACTCTGGATGAACTGCAGAGATCTACAGCTGAGGTGGGAGACTCTGTCCATAGGACAACAATCAGTCGTATATTGCACAAATCTGGCCTTTATGGAAGAGTGGCAAGAAGAAAGCCATTTCTTAAAGATATCCATAAAAAGTGTTGTTTAAAGTTTGCCACAAGCCACCTGGGAGACACACCAAACATGTGGAAGAAGGTGCCCTGGTCAGATGAAACCAAAATTGAACTTTTTGGCAACAATGCAAAACGTTATGTTTGGCGTAAAAGCAACACAGCTCATCACCCTGAACACACCATCCCCACTGTCAAACATGGTGGTGGCAGCATCATGGTTTGGGCCTGCTTTTCTTCAGCAGGGACAGGGAAGATGGTTAAAATTGATGGGAAGATGGATGGAGCCAAATACAGGACCATTCTGGAAGAAAACCTGATGGAGTCTGCAAAAGACCTGAGACTGGGACGGAGATTTGTCTTCCAACAAGACAATGATCCAAAACATAAAGCAAAATCTACAATGGAATGGTTCAAAAATAAACATATCCAGGTGTTAGAATGGCCAAGTCAAAGTTCAGACCTGAATCCAATCGAGAATCTGTGGAAAGAACTGAAAACTGCTGTTCACAAATGCTCTCCATCCAACCTCACTGAGCTCGAGCTGTTTTGCAAGGAGGAATGGGAAAAAATGTCAGTCTCTCGATGTGCAAAACTGATAGAGACATACCCCAAGCGACTTACAGCTGTAATCGCAGCAAAAGGTGGCGCTACAAAGTATTAACTTAAGGGGGCTGAATAATTTTGCACGCCCAATTTTTCAGTTTTTGATTTGTTAAAAAAGTTTGAAATATCCAATAAATGTTGTTCCACTTCATGATTGTGTCCCACTTGTTGTTGATTCTTCACAAAAAAATACAGTTTTATATATTTATGTTTGAAGCCTGAAATGTGGCAAAAGGTCGCAAAGTTCAAGGGGGCCGAATACTTTCGCAAGGCACTGTATATTGCTTCTTTAATAAGCACAACAGTTTTCAGCTGTGCTAACTAACATAATTGCAAAAGGGTTTTCTAATGTTCAATTAGCCTTTTAAAATGATACACTTGGATTAGCTAATACAACGTGCCATTGGAACACAGAAGTGATGGTTGCTGATAATGGGCCTCTGTACGCCTATGTAGATATTCCATTTTTAAAAAAAATCAGTTTTCAGCTACAATAGTCATTTACAACATTAACAGTGTTTACACTGTATTTCTGATCAATTTTGTGTTACCTTAATTGACAAAAAACGTGCTTTTCTTTCAAAAACAAGGAAATTTCGAAGTGACTTCAAACTTTTGAACTGTAGTGTATATGTATATTCTTAATCACTTCCTTACTTAGATGTGTGTGTTTTTTGGGTATATGTTGTGAAACTGTTAGATATTACTTGTTAGATATTACTGCACTGTCTGGAGGTAGAAGCACAAGCATTTCGCTTCATCTGCTAAACACGTGTATGTGACCAACAACATTTGATTGGATTTGTTATATTGTATCATTAGCCTATATAATATATAACGTTTCTTACTATGGTCATAAAATGTACAATCAATAATTATGCATAGACTAATAATTGTCTACTAGCTACAATCACATTGAGGTTAATTCAATTGAAATAATATTTTGATAATCCAACAATATTCAGCTCTGATTTTTTATTTACAATCAACCAATGATCTGCGCCTTTGAAAAATCAAATGGTCTGCGGGCGCCCCTAGCGTCCAATAGTAGAACCTTGCCTCGTTTTTGTGTGTGCGTGCTGAATAACGCCCCGCCCAGATTTGTGTTCCAATGCCTCGGTTTCAGCACTCTCGATTTGCTAGCCTTGAGCTGCCTGCTACATTGACAACTTTCTGTGATATTGCGGAGAGTGGCTACGCGAGCAAGCATCACAGCCTATAGCCTGCTGCTACCCCGGGAGAGGCGATGATGGCGGCGGCCGTAGAGAGAGGAGGAGTGCGTGCCGCTTTCCTGAATCCAGGCAGCGGCGGCGGGATCGGTGGACCACCCCCGGCACCTATGGCTACTGCTCCTGGAGCCGCGGTTGGAGCAGGAGGCATGGGTTCGAATTCGGGTGGGTCAGATGGTCCCATACCCGTACCTATGAACCTTTTTGCAACGTGGGAAATAGACCGTTCTTCTCCGAGTTGTGTTCCAAGGTAGGCTAAGCTACTTACATTGCCCAGCACACATGTAATCCTTTTTCTTTGTGAGTGGGCGTCTGTAGTAGTGTTTCCAATTCGGAGTGGTTGTTACATTGTTGTTACAGGATAGCTAGGCTACATTTTTAGGACTGTTCCATGGCAACAACCTCACACATCCATAACTGAATGACATTTGGTTGAGTTTGTTGTTGGTGTAGGTCACTCGGACTAGACATTTAATTGCTCGGGATTTATCAAATCAAAGTCTGTTCTCGTAGTCTGCTTTGTTTCTTTATTTTAAGAATATACGACAACAAAGAACAACATGACGATAACGCTATTTTATTCCCACAGAAGGTTAGGCTATACGCAGACTGAACAAACGTTTTCTGGACAAAAAAATATGTAATTGCATAGTCTAAATTGCTAGCTTGTTAATAATAATAGCCTACTTTAGTCTAATAATAGCCTACTTGTATTACTGTTTTGCTCTCCATAGAAAGCGTTTTCCTTGAATAGTCCCCTCTTGACTTTCAACGGGACACTTTCCCGTTATTTGATGCAGATAACCGTTATTCGAGGCTACATGGAGTTATTTTCACGGAGTTAAACCGTTTGATATTAATTCCACCCACCCATAGCCTACATTCCAGAGCTGCATGGCAAAACAGACTTGATATGGAGCTAGAAAATCTGTTTGCCAGTCAATGAAACTGCCTCGCGAATCAACAGGGAACTGTCAAAATAAAGGAAACACTTGAGTAAGTGAGGAATACAAAGTATAGTGGAAGCATGTGCTTCCACACAGGTGTGGTCCCTGAGTTAATTAAGTAAATAACATCCCATCATGCTAAGGGTCATGTATAAAAATACCTATTGCCCATTATTATCATGGCTTGAAGAAGAGATATCAGTGACTTTGAAATAGGTGTCTCAAAGGAGCATAAGCTGTGTGTGTGTCTGTCACCATTTCTCAACCCAATTGCGAACTATGTAAAAATGGCATAATTCAGATATGACGTCATTGTTTTTGCACTATCAACTGAGTTGGTTCAATGTGCCAATAAATCAGCACACTATACTTTTTAGTTTTTTCAAATTGCCGGCATCTTGAAGCTTAAAGTGGATCATGTAGGCTGTACTTTGCTAATGACCATACCAAAAAAAGAGTGACAGAGAGCAATGTACAATATTGGGAACTTAGATAAACAAGGAATTTGTGGTAAGTGCATGGGGTACGTCATCTTTATGCACCTCCGTTATTGAACACTGCCTGAGACAGCATTTTCCTCCACCACCAACAAAACACCAAATGATGGAATTTCACGTGGAAGAATGGTGTTGCAGAATCTATGACAAGGCACATTGAACCTGTTCTGGCAGCTCATGGTGGCCCAATACCCTATTAAAGACCCAGTGCAGTCAAAAACATGATTTTTCTCTTTTTTATATATATTTCCACACTGAGGTTGGAATAATATTGTGAACATGATTATAATACCCTTTTAGTGTAAGATTTGTTTGAAAAGACTGCCTGACATTTAAGCATGGTGGGATGGAGTTTTGGCTTTCCCTGTGATGTATTCATTACACCGATTCTGTTGTAAAACGTTTCTTAAACCTAAGAAAATGGAACGAAACTGGGAAGGACCTGCCTGAATTTGGCCAATGGAAGTTCCAGTTTACTGTTTGGACTAATGATTACACCCCTGGTGACATTGCCATCCAGTAAATTAGTTAATAGGCATATTAAACAGAGAGTTCCAAATCTCTCTGCCATTAACAGCTAATTTTCAGTTTTCCCCTCTCCACTCAGACCGCTCCCAGACAGTCCTAGCAAAATTCTTGATTGAGAAATTGCTCTTTGCTAAGATGCTATCTTTGTTTCTTTTTGACATTTTGTAATTGAAAACAATCACAGTAAGGGAATTCATTGTTACCCAGAAATTATTTGATATTGAGATACAAATGATTGCATTGGACCTTTAAGACACGTTATGTTGGTGTTTCCTTTATTTTGGCAGTTACCTGTATACAGTATGTCAGCCTAATCTATTTGCTCTAATAACCCAGAAATCACAGGCTCAATGATGACAGTGGACTTGGCTAATGATTAACCCCAATGGCTCTCTTCTTGTATTTATAGGCTACTTAGCATTGTTTTTCGGCCCAACCCACTTACATTAGGTTTAGGCCTATTCACTCAACATTTGACAGCAAGTTATTTGCACTGTCACAATGGTGTCATAAACATGTCATAGCATGTTCTTATTTCACCGAATGTCAAGTAACATTGTACAGAACACACATACAGTAGGTCTAGCCACTGTCATAACTCTCTGTATGCTTCATTGCCACATTTTGTGATTGAAACTGCATTTTTTTATGCTCTGCGGGCTAATTGGAGACAATTTCAACATCTATAATCCTAACTTTTGAACAAATTGTGCCTGTGTTTTTGCTCTTAGCTAAATGTATATTGTATGAGGTAACAGGCTTGCCAGGTTTTACCTGTTGATTAATGGCACGCCCTCTGTCATTACAGCAGTGACTTTTAGAAATACTTCATGCTTCATACATAAATACATTCTCATAGATTTGATGTCCTTTTCCTCAATGTTCTTTATCATCTTTTTCAATCTATCCCCTTTAACTTGCAATCTTGAAATGTAAGCCCCAGGTAACACAAATTCTTCACGTATAATATATATATATTTTTTGAAAAATAGTTGAAAGCGATTAAAAAAATGCATATCATATTAGCTTTGTCTTGTTCTCGTACTCGCCTAACACATGTACACATACATTTTCAGTGGCTATGCCAGAAAGTGCCCCGCAGATGGTGAAAAGGAAAGGAAGTAATTGTGTTCACCGAGATGGGTTTTTTACTCTAGTGTCCTATATCCACACTGCCATTTTCTCTTTCTCAGAATTCGTTCTCAAATCAAATCAAATCAAATCAAATCAAATTTTATTTGTCACATACACATGGTTAGCAGATGTTAATGCGAGTGTAGCGAAATGCTTGTGCTTCTAGTTCCGACAATGCAGTAATAACCAACAAGTAATCTAACTAACAATTCCAAAACTACTGTCTTGTACACAGTGTGAGGGGATAAAGAATATGTACATAAGGATATATGAATGCGTGATGGTACAGAGCAGCATAGGCAGATACAGTAGATTGTATCGAGTACAGTATATACATATGAGATGAGTATGTAAACAAAGTGGCATAGTTAAAGTGGCTAGTGATACATGTATTACATAAGGATACAGTCGATGATATAGAGTACAGTATATACGTATGCCTATGAGATGAATAATGTAGGGTAAGTAACATTATATAAGGTAGCATTGTTTAAAGTGGCTAGTGATATATTTACATCATTTCCCATCAATTCCCATTATTAAAGTGGCTGGAGTTGAGTCAGTGTCAGTGTGTTGGCAGCAGCCACTCAATGTTAGTGGTGGCTGTTTAACAGTCTGATAGCCTTGAGATAGAAGCTGTTTTTCAGTCTCTCGGTCCCAGCTTTGATGCACCTGTACTGACCTCGCCTTCTGGATGATAGCGGGGTGAACAGGCAGTGGCTTGGGTGGTTGATGTCCTTGATGATCTTTATGGCCTTCCTGTGACATCGGGTGGTGTAGGTGTCCTGGAGGGCAGGTAGTTTGCCCCCGGTGATGCGTTGTGCAGACCTCACTACCCTCTGGAGGGCCTTACGGTTGAGGGCGGAGCAGTTGCCGTACCAGGCGGTGATACAGCCCGCCAGGATGCTCTCGATTGTGCATCTGTAGAAGTTTGTGAGTGCTTTTGGTGACAAGCCGAATTTCTTCAGCCTCCTGAGGTTGAAGAGGCGCTGCTGCGCCTTCTTCACAATGCTGTCTGTGTGAGTGGACCAATTCAGTTTGTCTGTGATGTGTATGCCGAGGAACTTAAAACTTGCTACCCTCTCCACTACTGTTCCATCGATGTGGATAGGGGGGTGTTCCCTCTGCTGTTTCCTGAAGTCCACAATCATCTCCTTAGTTTTGTTGACGTTGAGTGTGAGGTTATTTTCCTGACACCACACTCCGAGGGCCCTCACCTCCTCCCTGTAGGCCGTCTCGTCGTTGTTGGTAATCAAGCCTACCACTGTTGTGTCGTCCGCAAACTTGATGATTGAGTTGGAGGCGTGCGTGGCCACGCAGTCGTGGGTGAACAGGGAGTACAGGAGAGGGCTCAGAACGCACCCTTGTGGGGCCCCAGTGTTGAGGATCAGCGGGGAGGAGATGTTGTTGCCTACCCTCACCACCTGGGGGCGGCCCGTCAGGAAGTCCAGTACCCAGTTGCACAGGGCGGGGTCGAGACCCAGGGTCTCGAGCTTGATGACGAGCTTGGAGGGTACTATGGTGTTGAATGCCGAGCTGTAGTCAATGAACAGCATTCTCACATAGGTATTCCTCTTGTCCAGATGGGTTAGGGCAGTGTGCAGTGTGGTTGAGATTGCATCGTCTGTGGACCTATTTGGGCGGTAAGCAAATTGGAGTGGGTCTAGGGTGTCAGGTAGGGTGGAGGTGATATGGTCCTTGACTAGTCTCTCAAAGCACTTCATGATGACGGAAGTGAGTGCTACGGGGCGGTAGTCGTTTAGCTCAGTTACCTTAGCTTTCTTGGGAACAGGAACAATGGTGGCCCTCTTGAAGCATGTGGGAACAGCAGACTGGTATAGGGATTGATTGAATATGTCCGTAAACACACCGGCCAGCTGGTCTGCGCATGCTCTGAGGGCGCGGCTGGGGATGCCGTCTGGGCCTGCAGCCTTGCGAGGGTTAACACGTTTAAATGTCTTACTCACCTCGGCTGCAGTGAAGGAGAGACCGCAAGTTTTCGTTGCAGGCCGTGTCAGTGGCACTGTATTGTCCTCAAAGCGGGCAAAAAAGTTATTTAGTCTGCCTGGGAGCAGGACATCCTGGTCTGTGACTGGGCTGGATTTCTTCCTGTAGTCCGTGATTGACTGTAGACCCTGCCACATGCCTCTTGTGTCTGAGCCGTTGAATTGAGATTCTACTTTGTCTCTGTACTGACGCTTAGCTTGTTTGATAGCCTTGCGGAGGGAATAGCTGCACTGTTTGTATTCGGTCATGTTACCAGACACCTTGCCCTGATTAAAAGCAGTGGTTCGCGCTTTCAGTTTCACACGAATGCTGCCATCAATCCACGGTTTCTGGTTAGGGAATGTTTTAATCGTTGCTATGGGAACGACATCTTCAACGCACGTTCTAATGAACTCGCACACCGAATCAGCGTATTCGTCAATGTTGTTGTCTGACGCAATACGAAACATGTCCCAGTCCACGTGATGGAAGCAATCTTGGAGTGTGGAGTCAGCTTGGTCGGACCAGCGTTGGACAGACCTCAGCGTGGGAGCCTCTTGTTTTAGTTTCTGTCTGTAGGCAGGGATCAACAAAATGGAGTCGTGGTCAGCTTTTCCGAAAGGGGGGCGGGGCAGGGCCTTATATGCGTCGCGGAAGTTAGAGTAACAATGATCCAAGGTCTTTCCACCCCTGGTTGCGCAATCGATATGCTGATAAAATTTGGGGAGTCTTGTTTTCAGATTAGCCTTGTTAAAATCCCCAGCTACAATGAATGCAGCCTCCGGATAAATGGTTTCCAGTTTGCAAAGAGTCAAATAAAGTTCATTCAGAGCCAACGATGTGTCTGCTTGGGGGGGGATATATACGGCTGTGATTATAATCGAAGAGAATTCTCTTGGTAGATAATGCGGTCTACATTTGATTGTGAGGAATTCTAAATCAGGTGAACAGAAGGATTTGAGTTCCTGTATGTTTCTTTCATCACACCATGTCACGTTAGTCATAAGGCATACGCCCCCGCCCCTCTTTTTACCAGAAAGATGTTTTTTCCTGTCTGCGCGATGCGTGGAGAAACCTGTTGGCTGCACCGCTTCGGATTGCGTCTCTCCAGTAAGCCACGTTTCCGTGAAGCAAAGAACGTTACAGTCTCTGATGTCCCTCTGGAATGCTACCCTTGCTCGGATTTCATCAACCTTGTTGTCAAGAGACTGGACATTGGCAAGAAGAATGCTAGGGAATGGTGCACGATGTGCCCGTCTCCGGAGTCTGACCAGAAGACCGCCTCGTTTCCCTCTTTTTCGGAGTCGTTTTTTTTCGGTCGCTGCATGGGATCCACTCCGTTGTCCTGTTTGTAAGGCAGAGCACAGGATCCGCGTCGCGAAAAGCGTATTCTTGGTCGTACTGATGGTGAGTTGACGCTGATCTTATATTCAGTAGTTCTTCTCGACTGTATGTGATGAAACCTAAGATGACCTGGGGTACTAATGTAAGAAATAACACGTAAAAAAACAAAAAACTGCATAGTTTCCTAGGAACGCGAAGCGAGGCGGCCATCTCTGTCGGCGCCGGAAGTACACAGTTCTATAGCCCATTACAGGCTTGTGCGTACATTTTCCGTACAGTCGCTACCCACTCCACAGTAATACACAGTAGCCTACCCCTAAACCACGGTGCATGAAATGAAGAACATCTAGCAAAGATATTCAGCTGGAGGAAAATTACTTTATTATCTTTTTTTAAACAGAGCGCGAAAATGCATGGATTTTAATAACGCCTTTTATTGAAATTCTAATATAGGCTATTGTCCTTTAATGCATCTTTGATTGAACTTTGATTTTCCCCCTAATATGTTTTTTTAGAGATACATTTTTCAATTTACAGTTGATGTCGGAAGTTTAAATACATCTTAGCCAAATACATTTAAACTCAGTTTTTCACAATTCCCGACATTCCCTGCCTTAGGTCAGTTAGGATCACCACTTTATTTTAAGAATGTGAAATGTCAAAATAATAGTAGAGAGAATTATTTATTTCAGCTTTTATTTATTTCATCACATTCCCAGTGGGTCAGAAGTTTACATACACTCAATTAGTATTTGGTAGCATTACCTTTAAATTGTTTAACTTGGGTCAAACATTTCGGGTAGCTTTCCACAAGCTTCCCACAATAAGTTGGGTGGATTTTGGCCCATACCTTCTGACAGAGCTGGTGTAACGGAGTCAGGTTTGTAGGATCCTTGCTCACACAAGCTTGTTCAGTTCTGCCCACAAATTTTCAATCGAATTGAGGTCAGGGCTTTGTGATGGCCACTCCAAAACCTTGACTTTGTTGTCCTTAAGCCATTTTGCCACAACTTTGGAAGTATGCTTGGTGTCATTGTCCATTTGGAAGACCCATTTGTGACCAAGCTTGAACTGATGTCTTGAGATGTTGCTTCAATATATCCACATCATTTTCCTTCCTCACGATGTCATCTATTTTGTAAAGTGCACCAGTCCCTCCTACAGCAAAGCACCCCCACAACATGATGCTGCCACCACCGTACTTCACGGCTGGGATGGTGTTCTTTGGCTTGCAAGCATACCCCTTTTTCCTCCAAACATAAAGATTGTCATTATGGCCAAACAGTTCCATTTTTGTTTCATCAGACCAGAGGACATTTCTCCAAAAAGTATGATCTTTGTCCCCACGTGCAGTTGCAAACCGTAGTCTGGCTTTTTTATGGTGGTTTTGGAGCAGTGGATTCTTCTGGCCTTTCAGGTTGTGTCGATATAGAACTCATTTTACTGTGGCTATAGATAGTTGTGTACCTGTTTCCTCCAGCATCTTTACAAGGTCCTTTGCTGTTGTTCTGGGATTGATTTGCACTCTACGCACCACAGTACGGTGATCTCTAGGAGACAGAATGCGTCTCCTTTAGAGGTCGACCGATTATGATTTTTCAACGCCGATACCGATTATTGGAGGACCAAAAAAGCCGATACCGATTAATCTGCCAATTCTTTAAATTTATTTGTAATAATGACAATTACAACAATACTGAATGACCACTTATTTTAACTTAATATAATACATCAATAAAATCAATTTAGCCTCAAATAAATAATGAATCATGTTCAATTTGGTTTAAATAATGAAAAAACAAAGTGTTGGAGAAGAAAGTAAAAGTGCAATATGTGCCATGTAAGAAAGCTAACGTTTAAGTTCCTTGCTCAGAACATGAGAACATATGAAAGCTGGTGGTTCCTTTTAACATGAGTCGTCAATATTCCCAGGTAAGAAGTTTTAGGTTGTAGTTATTATAGGAATTGTGGACTGTTTCTCGCTATACCATTTGTATTTCATATACCTTTGACTATTGGATGTTCTTATAGGCACTTTAGTATTGCCAGCGTAACAGTATAGCTTCCGTTCCTCTCCTCGCCCCTACCTGGGCTCGAACCAGGAACACATCAACAACAGCCACCCTCGAAGCATCGTTACCCATCGCTCCACAAAAGCCGCGGCCCTTGCAGAGCAAGGGGAACAACTACTCCAAGTCTCAGAGCAAGTGACGTCACCGATTGAAACGCTATTAGCGCGCACCCCCGCTAACTAGCTAGCCATTTCACATCGGTAATCTCGAGAGTTGATAGGCTTGAAGTCATGAACAGCTCAATGCTTGAAGCATTGCGAAGAGCTGCTGGCAAAACACACAAAAGTGCTGTTTGAATGGATGCGTACGAGCCTGCTTGCCTACCATCGCTCAGTCAGACTGCTCTATCAAATATCAAATCATAGACTTAATTATAACATAATAACACACAGAAATACAAGCCTTTGTTCATTAATATGGTAGAATCCGGAAACTATCATTTCGAAAACAAAACCTTATTCTTTCAGTGAAATACGGAACCGTTCCGTATTTTATCTAACGGGTGGCATCCATAAGTCTAAATATTCCTGTGACATTGTCATAATTACGTAAAATTCTGGCAAATTAGTTCGCAACGAGCCAGGCGGCCCAAACTGTTGCATATACCCTGACTCTGCGTGCAATGAACGCAAGAGAAGTGACACAATTTCACCTGGTTAATATTGCCTGCTAAATATGCAGGTTTAAAAATATATACTTCTGTGTATTGATTTTAAGAAAGGCATGGATGTTTATGGTTAGGTACAGTCGTGCAACGGTTGTGTTTTTTTTCTCGCAAATGCGCTTTTGTTAAATCATCCCCCGTTTGGCGAAGTTGGCTGTCTTTGTTAGGAAGAAATGGTCTTCACACAGTTCACAACGAGCTAGGCGGCCCAAACTGCTGCATATACCATGACTCTGTTGCAAGAGAAGTGACACAATTTCCCTAGTTAAAAGAAATTCATGTTAGCAAAATGTATTAACTAAATATGCAGCAACGACAGTCCTTTTTCGCGAATGCGCACCGTATCGATAATATGCAATGCAGGACACGCTAGATAAACTAGTAATATCATCAACCATGTGCCAGAATGCTACCTCGCTGCTAGCTCACTGCCAGGTCGCCACCTTGTCCTCTTTCACTGGAAGTCTGCAAAGCCACCCTCCTTTGTGCAGTGGGTTAAGTAGGTGATGTCATCTGGAGGTGATGTCATCATGTCATGGGTCCCAACAAAAGTTTGACTTAAACTGGTCCCCATTAATACAATACGTGGAGAGCCTGTCTATTACTTAGTGTAACTTGCATAGTTTAGTAAGCAGTCTTGTCTGTTCTAGTGGTCATTTGTGCTGATAAGAATTTTTATTTCACTTTTTTTTTCATTGTTTTTGTTTCTATTACTGTTTGTTTCTGTTTTTATTTCCTATTTAACTTACTTTTATAGATGCCTTGGCGGGTGGGTGGTTAGGAGGGAGGGAGGGGATGGGATGGGAGAATGAGGGGTTGGGGTTGTACTGTTTTTGTTGTTATATCTGAAAATCTCTAAATAAAGTTTTAAAGTATATGTTGTGTACGCGCATATGTGCAAGCATTGGTGAATGTCGGCATTGTATTAGTACATAGTAATTTTTGTGTCAAGTCAAAAAAACATAATAGTTGTGTTAGTAACTGATACAGATAATAACATGAGTAGGTATATTATTACTCCATTTATATAAAGAAGTGGGCATTTGAGTTTGGACCAATACTGGAATCAATGTAGCCTTTTCTCATAATGAAACTGTTAGTTGTGATCTTCGTAGTGAAGTTTCCCATAGGGACAGATCTAGGATAAATTCAATTAAATAATTAATAAAAATAATAATATTTAAAGGATCCACTTCCCCTCCCCCCAACATTAAACATTAGTGGGAAAAATGCAAAACTATCCCAAGATCAGCATCTAGGGGCAACTTCACCCGACCTCGATTCCTCCATCTTTGGGTGGACTAGTATCTGTTCATTCATAGAAGGACATTCTAGACATTTGAAACGTCCTGTATGTTTAAAAGGAAGAGCTCGGCTTGTCTTCTGTCACATACAGTGCCTTGCGAAAGTATTCGGCCCCCTTGAACTTTGCGACCTTTTGCCACATTTCAGGCTTCAAACATAAAGATATAAAACTGTATTTTTTTTGTGAAGAATCAACAACAAGTGGGACACAATCATGAAGTGGAACGACATTTATTGGATATTTCAAACTTTTTTAACAAATCAAAAACTGAAAAATTGGGCGTGCAAAATTATTCAGCCCCCTTAAGTTAATACTTTGTAGCGCCACCTTTTGCTGCGATTACAGCTGTAAGTCGCTTGGGGTATGTCTCTATCAGTTTTGCACATCGAGAGACTGAAATTTTTTCCCATTCCTCCTTGCAAAACAGCTCGAGTTCAGTGAGGTTGGATGGAGAGCATTTGTGAACAGCAGTTTTCAGTTCTTTCCACAGATTCTCGATTGGATTCAGGTCTGAACTTTGACTTGGCCATTCTAACACCTGGATATGTTTATTTTTGAACCATTCCATTGTAGATTTTGCTTTATGTTTTGGATCATTGTCTTGTTGGAAGACAAATCTCCGTCCCAGTCTCAGGTCTTTTGCAGACTCCATCAGGTTTTCTTCCAGAATGGTCCTGTATTTGGCTCCATCCATCTTCCCATCAATTTTAGCCATCTTCCCTGTCCCTGCTGAAGAAAAGCAGGCCCAAATCATGATGCTGCCACCACCATGTTTGACAGTGGGGATGGTGTGTTCAGCTGTGTTGCTTTTACGCCAAACATAACGTTTTGCATTGTTGCCAAAAAGTTCCATTTTGGTTTCATCTGACCAGAGCACCTTCTTCCACAGTTTGGTGTATCTCCCAGGTGGCTTGTGGCAAACTTTAAACAACACTTTTTATGGATATCTTTAAGAAATGGCTTTCTTCTTGCCACTCTTCCATAAAGGCCAGATTTGTGCAATATACTACTGATTGTTGTCCTATGGACAGAGTCTCCCACCTCAGCTGTAGATCTCTGCAGTTCATCCAGAGTGATCATGGGCCTCTTGGCTGCATCTCTGATCAGTCTTCTCCTTGTATGAGCTGAAAGTTTAGAGGGACGGCCAGGTCTTGGTAGATTTGCAGTGGTCTGATACTCCTTCCATTTCAATATTATCGCTTGCACAGTGCTCCTTGGGATGTTTAAAGCTTGGGAAATCTTTTTGTATCCAAATCCGGCTTTAAACTTCTTCACAACAGTATCTCGTACCTGCCTGGTGTGTTCCTTGTTCTTCATGATGCTCTCTGCGCTTTTAACGGACCTCTGAGACTATCACAGTGCAGGTGCATTTATACGGAGACTTGATTACACACAGGTGGATTGTATTTATCATCATTAGTCATTTAGGTCAACATTGGATCATTCAGAGATCCTCACTGAACTTCTGGAGAGAGTTTGCTGCACTGAAAGTAAAGGGGCTGAATAATTTTGCACGCCCAATTTTTCAGTTTTTGATTTGTTAAAAAAGTTAGAAATATCCGATAAATGTCGTTCCACTTCATGATTGTGTCCCACTTGTTGTTGATTCTTCACAAAAAAATACAGTTTTATATCTTTATGTTTGAAGCCTGAAATGTGGCAAAAGGTCGCAAAGTTCAAGGGGGCCGAATACTTTCGCAAGGCACTGTATCTTAGTCCAATCCACCTTTTCATCTCAGGCAAAGGGAACAGAATGGGTAGCCCATTCTAGATCAGATGGGAGGTCAGGGACCTCCACGTACACGTACGTGCACATGTGCATCACACACATACACACTAAGGCTTGGAGATATGTCCTAAAAATCATATCTCGATCTTTTCAAAGTTATGGGCGATTCACGATATACTGTATTCATGAGTCACTGAGCTTTTCAGTAAGGCAATTCTACTGTCAATGTTTGTCTATGGAGATTGCATGGTCAAATCAAAGTTTATTTGTCACATGCTCCGAAAACAACAGGTGTGAACCTTACAGTGAAATGCTTACTTATAGGCTCTAACCAATAGTGTGTGTGTGTGTGTGTGTGTGTGTGTGTGAGTGTGTGTGTGTGTGTGTGTGTGTGTGTGTGGGTAAGTAGAGAAATAAAACAACAGTAAAAAGACATTTGAAAATAAGAGTAGCAAGGCTATATACAGACACGGGTTAGTCAGGCTTATTGAGGTAGTATGTACATGCAGGTATGGTTAAAGTGACTATGCATATATGATGAACAGAGAGTAGCAGTAGAGTAAAAAGAGGGGTTGGCGGGTGGTAGGACACAATGCAGATAGCCCGGTTAGCCAATGTGCGGGAGCACTGGTTTGTCGGGGCACCTGAGGTAGTAAGTACATGAATGTATAGTTAAAGTGACTATGCATATAAGATAAACAGAGAGTAGCAGCAGCGTAAAAGAGGGGTTGGGGGGGTACACAATGTAACCATTTTACGACTGTCTTGGCGTGTTTGGACCATTCTAGTTTGTTGTTGATGTGGACACCAAGGAATTTAAAGCTCTCAACCTGCTCCACTACAGCCCCGTCGATGAGAATGGGGATGTGCTCGGTGCTCCTTTTCCTGTAGTCCACAATCATCTCCTTAGTCTTGGTTACGTTGAGGGATAGGTTGTTATTCTGGCACCACCCGGCCAGGTCTCTGACCTCCTTCCTATAGGCTGTCTCGTCGTTGTCGGTGATCAGGCCTACCACTGTTGTGTCGTCTACAAACTGTGATGGTGTTGGAGTCGTGCCTGGCCATACAGTCGTGGGTGAACAGGGAGTACAGGAGGGGACTGAGCACGCACCCCTGGGGAGCTCCAGTGTTGAGGATCAGCGTGGCAGATGTGTTGCTACCAACCCTCTCCACCTGGGGGCGGCCCGTCAGGAAGTCCAGGATCCAGTTGCAGTGGGAGGTGTTTAGTCCCAGGTTTCTTAGCTTAGTGATGAGCTTTGAGGGTACTATGGTGTTGAACTCTGAGCTGTAGTCAATGAATAGCATTCTCACATAGGTTTTCCTTTTGTCCAGGTGGAAAAGGGCAGTGTGGAGTGCAATATAGATTGCATCATCTGTTTGGATGGTATGCAAATTGGAGTGGGTCTAGGATAATGATGTTGATGTGAGCCATTTACCAGCCTTTCAAACCACTTCATAGCTACGTGAGTGCTACAGGTAGTCATTTCGGCAGGTTGCCTTTGTGTTCTTGGGCACAGGGACTATGGTGGTCTGCTTGAAGCATGTTGGTATTGCAGACTCAATCAGGGACATGTTGAGAATGTCAGTGAAGACACCTGCCAGTTGGTCAGCACATGCCCGGAGCACACTTATACAGCTGACTGAGTGCGGTCTTAGTGCCAGCATCTGTCTGTGGTGGTAAATAAACTGCCACGAAAAGTATAGCCGAGGACTCTCTAGGCAAGTAGTGTGGCCTGCAATTTACGACAATATACTCTACTTCAGGTCAGCAAAATCTAGAGACTTCCTTTCGTGCACCAGCTGTTGTTTACAAATATGTTTGGAGAGTATCGTGTGAGTCCTGCTTGTTGTTGTTGTTGAATAAATCTTTGTCTAATCTGAGGTGAGTGATCGCTGTCCTGATATCCAGAAGCTCTTTTCTTCCGTAAGATACGGTTGCAGAAACATTACGTACAAAATAATTTACAACTGTCGCGAAAAAACCCCACATAATAGCACAATTGGTTAGGAGACCGTAAAACGGCGGCCATCTCCTCCAGCGCCATCTGTGCTCGATTTTATACACCTGTCAACAATGGTTGTGGCTGAAATAGCAAACGGAAAGGTGCACACGGCATAGAAGGAGCGAAGGAGACAACCCAAAAGACGGAAACCTAAAGGAAATGAAAAGTATAAAACCCTTTATTCTCGCGATACAGGCATTTGAAGCATTGCGCTAAAACATACATTTGAATGAATTGAATTAATTCAATATATCACCCAGCCCTAATACCTACACACACACACACAAACATTATAATTTTTTAAAAACAATGTCTCTGATATACCGCTCACACACACACCCCAACCCCAACCGCGGTTTCTCCTCAGAAGGGAGAGATAAATGACGGAGAACCCACCCAGGAATAGATGGACCCACAGTAATTAAATGTGTGTGCTGAAATCAGTTTAGCCAGCCACTATTATTCATGTGGTTTCATTGGTGTTTAATTGGTGCAGGACCCATTATTTCTTATGGAGTGGGCTAGCTGCGTTTAAGATGGATGGGGTTGACTTAACTGAATGTGCTGTACGATAGGGAGTGATCTATTTAATACTGGAAGTGACAAAAATACTATATAGGCTAATGTATAGTACGATAACCAGCGATTCTCAAATGCGTCCTATATGGAAAATGGAATGGGTTTCTCAACTAATACTCACAAAAAGGGGTTGAACTTTGTAGCCATCGCCCTTTAGCTTTAATCTTTTTCCCTTCAATTTTAATGCTTAAAACATCAAACTACAGAATCCACTTAGTTCAGTAATGAAGCATGGCACTTTTGTAACCAAAGAAAAATCTACTCTATTACTTGATCTGGCGCTGAGCGCAAATCCCTGATTAAAGATCCTGATTCCTTATCCCCTGTCAGTGGATTTGATGTCTTTATTCAGCTGGTGCTGATCTCTCCATCTACATTCACATTTTTGTCATTTAGCAGACGCTCCTATTCAGAGTGACTTAAAGTTAGTACATTCATCTTCAGATAGCTAGGTGGGACAACCACATATCCTAGTCATAGTAAGAACATTATTCCTCAATAATGTAGCTATCAGTAAAGTCAGTGCTAGAAGAAAAAAAAGTATTTCTCTGTCTCGCTCTGATTCCTCTTCAATATTTAAAACTACTATGGTAGGCAGACTTCGTGTGGAATTAATTGCAATTTGAAAGGGAGTGCTTACGGACCCCGACTGTGCTCGTTTTTTATACCGTGCTCTCTCCGAAGGCCAACTACTGGCTTTAAGGCAGATAACCGAACCCCACGGGTTTGAGTAAATTGTGAGTTTCTGATGTCATTGCCTCAGGCCCCTTTAATGTGTGGAATGGAACATGGTCAGAGCATTCACCCTCCTGACGCTAACCTAGTTAGCATTCGATACACATACGTTGTTGAATGCCAATGCATTTGTCATTGTGTTGTTATTTGTGGCCTGTTTTTGTGGTGAATATTTCCAAATCTGGTCCTTGGTCATCAGAAATGCCAACATATTATGCACATTATGCTTTTTTTTGTTTGTTATGCTGTCTGAGCTATAGTGGACAATCGCTTGTGTATTTTTTTCAAATCAGCTTTTGGGGCATGTGTGTACGTGCATGTGTATCCACGTGTAAGATGCCCAGCTTCATATTGTTATTGGAGGAATTAACAAAAAGGCCTCACCCCAAATCAGAAGCACATGCTCTCTTTTCCAAAAACTAGCACAGAACTTTGGCAATCACCTACATGATCTTTGTTGTGCTTCAGAGTGTGTGTGTGTGTGTGTGTGTGAGGAAAATAGTCTGGTCTAGTGGGGATAAGCTGAGGTTTACAACCCCTGCTGTAGCATGTGTTTCTTTCTGCAGCTGTTTCGACGCCAGAATGCTAGACAGCTCAGTTAACATTTGGGTGCAATGTGAAACCAGGGCGTGAGCTCCGCTCAAAGCCACTACAGCACCAGCCGTTCAACGCTATAAAGTTGGACTTACTAGTAGTAAAACTGTTGTTCCTCAGTTCACAGATATTTTGTTGGTAGTCCTACTACACCAAAAATACGGAATTGAAAAATGGCTTACCTGTGAACGGTTATGACTCAAATTCAATCAACTAGCCACGTTGACACAAGAAAATCATACATTCAAATGTTTGTTGAAATAAGAAAGGAAACTACGTTGACTCAAACAATTTCTGCCTGGGTTGAGACAGTTTGGCTGCTTTTCGCCATTAAAGGAAAACGCCACCCAAAAACGATCAATTAGTATTTGTTTCATTAGTCCATTGTTGATATAGTTCCAAAAAGTTTTCAAGATATATAACTTTTAAAAACACAGCATCATATGAGGCACTCTGCATCATATGATTCAAAATGCATCATACCAGCTGTATTTCTGTATTTGGAAATACATTACATAGCCAGAAGTATATGGACAGCTGCTTGTCATGGGCATTAATATGGAGTTGGTCCCCTCTTTGCTGCTACAACAGCCTCCACTCTTCTGGGAAGGCTTTCCACTAGATGTTAGAACATTACTGTGTGGACCTGCTTCCATTCAGCCACTAGCATTAGTGAGGTCAGGCACTGATATTGAGCAATCAGGCAGTCGGCGTTCCAATTCATCCCAAAGGTGTTTGATGGGGTTGAGGTCAGGGCTCTTGCAGGCCAGTCAAGTTCTTCCACACCGATCTTGACAAACCATTTCTGCATGGACCTCATTTTGTGCACGGGGGCATTGTCATGCTGAAACAGGAAAGGGCCTTCCCCAAACTGTTGCCACACTGTTGCCACAGATTTCCCTTAACTGGAACTAAGGGACCTAACCATAAACAACAGCCCCAGACCGTTATTCCTCCTCTTCCAAACCTTACAGATGACACTATGCATTGGGACAGGTAGCGTTCTCTTGACATCCATTGGCGGCGAGCTTTACACCACTCCAGCCGATGCTTGGTATTGTGCATGGTGATCTTAGGCTTGTGTGCAGCTGCTTGGCCATGGAACCCCATTTCATGAAGCTCTCGACAAACAGTTATTGTGCTGACATTGCATCTAGAGGCAGTTTTGAACTCGGTAGTCAGTGTTGCAACCGAGGACAGACTATTTTTACTCGCTACACGCTTCAGCACTTACCTGTCCCGTTCTGTGAGCTTACAGTGGGGCAAAAAACTATTTAGTCAGCCTGCAATTGTGCAAGTTCTCCCACTTAAAAAGATGAGAGAGGCCTGTAATTTTAATAATTAAAAATCCTACAATGTGATTTTCTGGATTTTTTTTCTCATTTTGTCTATCATAGTTGAAATGTACCTATGATGAAAATTACAGGCCTCTCTCATCTTTTTAAGTGGGAGAACTTGTACAATTGGTGGCTGACTAAATACTTTTTTGCCCCACTGTATATATATAAAGAGAAAGATACAAAGAGGGACAGGGGGAGATGTAGAGAGAGATAGGAAGAGAGACGGGGGCAGATATAGGAAGAGAGACAGGGTGGGAGAGAGGGAGAGGGAGAGGGATAGGGAGATAGATAGGAAGAGAGATACAGTATCTTAACATGTATCTGACATGAAAAACATTTTGAGACTATATCAACAATGGACTAATGAAACAAATACCAAAATATAGTTTTTGGGTGGAAGTTCTTATGGACCGGTGTCACGTCTATGGGACAGTTGTTGCTCAATATGCATATGTGACTAGAACGCCGTTGTAAACAACAACCAATTTTCCGGTACATATAAGTGTCTTATATGGGCAGAGAACTTACATTTGTGTTAATCTAACTGCATTGTCTAATTTACAGTAGCTATTACAGTGAAAAAATACCATGTTATTGTTTGAGGAGAGTGCACAACAACAAAACACTTTAATCACAGCGACAGGTTGGATACATCCACATCTGAAGATAAATGATGTACTTACGTTCTGAAATCTTGTTCTGATTTGTCATCCTAAGGGTCCCAGAGATAAAAAATTAAAGGAAAAATCCTTTTTCATATCCTAAAAATATCCATGTATTATGCACGATTTTATGCATCGATTTTGTATTTCCACTCGTTCAACTTGCAAAGAAAGAAATGGGTGAAAATCGAACGCTAAACATTGTTTCAACCAGTCAAGTTAGGTTTGTAATTATTCCGCAGACACTCTAAAAATTAACCAGCCATTGCTATATCAGAATATCCAGCCTTTGCTATATTTGCTATATCGGTATATCATATGGCAAGCCAATTTTAGCCAGGAAGACACAACATCATTGTGTGCCGATGAGACAGACGGTGTTCACTTGATTGACTGTATCTTGGTCCAATGACCACCTATCGTTTTGAAACCTAGCTAGCTAGATAGCCAATAAGCTGTGCTTTACAAGGGTATGTGATGCCCCTTTGTAGGGTGAAAAACTTTCGAGCTAACCTCGCGCGTACAGCAGTCGAGTGGCCATTGGAAATCTATGCAAGAACATGTCCCAGCGCGTTATGCATATCTGTGAGTTATGAAAACAAAGTGTTTTGATAATTTACAATATGGCTACTAATACTGGAAAAGCTAAATCAAAGTCCAGGTTAACAGATTTTTTAACGATCTTATAGCAGAAATCTACCGGGAAAGTGTCACGGACTCAGTTAGTGAATATAGTTTAGACTCAACAGCTTAAGGAGAGGACGTGACCTTAGCCTAAGTGAAATATGTTTGTTTTTTAAATGCTCATGCTAATGCAGTTGTTTGAATGGTTACTATTCATTTGAGAGATTTTTCAAAATATCTTCTTTGTTTGCTATATATATATATAATGTATATATAATATATATATAATATAATCCCTAATGAAATATGTGTATGAATAGCAAACAAAAGCCACAGCATGTCAAAGTCAATATACAATAAACACGGGGCTCGTGAGTGACACAATGTTCTAACACACTGCATCTCAGTGTAAGAGGCGTCACTGCAGTACCTGGTTCGAATCCAGGCTGTATCACATCCGGCTGTGATTGGGAGTCCCATAGGGCAGCGCACAATTGGCCCAGCATCGGCCGGGGTAGGCCGTCATTGAAAATAAGAATTTGTTCTTAACTGACTTGCCTAGTTAAATAAAGGTTACACACCACACTGACCATAACGTTATTTTGTTGCCATTTACGTATGTCCCCATCATACATGTCATGCAGTGAAGTTTCAGCTCTGTCTGTCCGTGGCCTCTCTTCCTCGGTGCACGCTGTCACTGTGTCTGTTTCTATCTTGTCCAGCTGTGTATGTAACATTTCATGTAAACCCCGTTTTTCATCTCCGTCGAAGTAGCGGTCCTTGTACCTAGCATCGAGCAGGGTGGAGACACAGTAAAGAGGCTCTGAGAGAATACCGCCGATTCGCTTATTCACAGCCTCGAGTACTTTTGTATGTTTTAGTTTTGTTGAGCAGGCGTTTCAATGCCATGACAGAGGGTATCACGTCTGCTGCAGACACAGTTGAGCTTATTTCTCGAGTCAGTTGTTTGAATGGCGCTAGGAGTGTGTTCATGTTTCCAAGTTTCAAAATGGCAGCAGCGGTATGAGAACCAGCACATTCTTGAGCATGCAATACAGCTTTCCTCAATATGAAATCCTCGTCGACCTACTGTGCTGTCAGACTCAGCACGCTCATGGGACTGACATCGCTGGTCCAAATTCAGTTGTGACGCCCATAGCAAGTAGCATAATAAATTCCATTATCTTGGCATTAATGGGTTTCGCCTTTGAGTTGTCTCGCTGAAATTTTCTTACTCTTTAAAATGACTTGTTTGGTTGTTGGAAGTGTGGGCTTTTGTTCTGTGTAGTGCTGTATTTTCCGTGGCGTCAATACGCCATCTACCTACGTTTTATATAGGTATGCACGTCAGCTTTGACATCGGTTTTGCACATAACGTTAAAATAGACATCGTGCCGATGCCGATGTTGGCCTTTTTAGCTAATTTCGGCCGATTCCAATATGCTCACCAATATATTGTGCATCCCTAGTAACCACCCTGATTAAACTAATCATTCAAAGACTTTGATTAGTTGAATCAGCTGTACAGATTGATGGGAACAAAATCCTCCTCCCACATCAGCTGTGTGGATATGAATGGCCATCCCCTTCTTCATGATGCACCTAAAACACATACAGGGAATCACTTGAGATAGGCCTATGTCCGGTTTTGAACTCCACAGAGTAATAATCCATGTACAAGCCACCCCCATCTCCATTCAGGATGAAACATCCTGTCATCCATGTTTTTATTGAATCACTGGGGAGGGCAGGGTGAGAGGTCCATCGGGGGTTGCAGGAGGGTGAGCCTGACTTATGGAATGTTCTGTCTCACTGCGCTGATGGCAGGAAGCAGGATAAGCATGGGGAAATAGTGCATTCCAGTATCCCGGGCTTACTTACTCTTGAGTTCCGACCAGCCATTAGTGGCATTAGTGACGCTGTGTTTGTGTGTGCGCATGCGTGTGTGCGTGTGTGCGTGATAAACTTCCCAACCAACACAACTACACAGATTTCCCCAGCTGTCCAAACATTGTCAGGCTAGAAGTGCTGAGTGATCAATACTATCATCTGTTAACTAGAAACTGGCCTCTGATCAGTTTTGATGCCTATATGAAGGGACAGAAACAGACAGATTGATACGAATGCTTGGCTCTGGTTTTGTCAGGGTTGTCAGACTGGGCTGTCAGACTCATGTCATTGTCATTGTGCTACCTTGTCCCGGACCTGTTGTTTTGGACTCTCTCTCTACTGCACCTGCTGTCTCTAACTCTGAATGATTGGCTATGAAAAGCCAACTTACATTTACTTCTGAGGTGCTGACCTGTTGCACCCTCGACAACCACTGTGATTTTTATTATCTGACTCTGCTGGTCATCTATGAACGTTTGAACATCTTGGCCATGTTCTGTTATAATCTCTATCCGGCACAGCCAGAAGAGGACTGGCCACCCCTCAGAGCCTGGTTCCTTTCTAGGTTTCTTCCTAGGTTCTGGCCTTTCTAGGGAGTTTTTCCTTGCCACCGTGCTTCTACATCTGCATTGCTTGCTGTTTGGGGTTTTAGGCTGGGTTTCTGTACAGCACTTTGTGAGATCAGCTGATGAAGAAGGGCTTTATAAATACATTTGATTGATTTGATTGATTCTGAAGCAGCAGTGTGGAATTGATGTGCTTAGTCTGTGGTCCGGTGGCTAAGGCCACAGATACAAACCCTCTCATTTGTTATCATTCCATCCGAGCCGTTAGAGCCAGGGCCATATTCTTTGAGGCAGAACGTTTTTTTTTTAAAAGATTTGCAACTGACAATAAAAATTTGCGCTGCTTATAGGAGTCTGGGTAGTTCCATCCTGTTTCAGTATGTTTTCTTCCCTTTGGTGCCTAATGAAAACTGCACTGTTGATTTTTTTGCTGGGTTCCCTATGTCTTCGGCTCGGAGTCCGGTCTTCATTGCATGTTTATGGAGCACAAAGGCAGGTAGGAAACCACAGACTTGGGAGTGGGAAGAGCCACCATCTATCTATCTCGCCACGAAACCAGCCATCAAGCCTGGCAGTCAGTTACTTGAAGATGTTCATTCAAGCATGTCCTGTGCTACAGCAGACTTGTAGGAATTTATATAAAACCTGAATTCAACTCCTGCTATCTTCCTCCCCCAGCCAAACACTATGCCAAACACTATAACTAATGTTATCACTGCAGATGTTGTGCTTGAAATTTGTTTTAGTCCAACCCTATTCAAATACACCAAAGACTGCTACACTAAAGTTTGACCTAGCTTGTATCACTTCCTGTTTGACTCACTTCCTGCCCTCGGGGTGGCACGGGCATAAGTTAGTAGTGAATGGGCCTGAAAGAGAGTGGCTGTGGCGTTAACTCTCTCTCAGCCACAAAACACACACACCCAGTCTGTGATGACGCCGCTCTTGTTGTTTCATTCACATTTAGCTGGACTTGTCTCAGCAGTGCAGAACACAATGTTTCACTGCCGTGAGGAATTTTTATTTTACCTTTATTTAACTAGGCAAGTCAGTTAAGAACTAATTCTTATATTCAATGACGGCCTAGAATAGTGCGTTAACTGCCGTGTTCAGGGGCAGAACGACATATTTTTACCGTGTCAGCTCGGGGATTCGATCTTGCAACCTTTCAGTTACTAGTCCAATGCTCTAACCGCTAGGCTACATGCCACCCCATTCACCTATTGTTGTCTTAGCTCTCCCGATCAACACCTGTGATTGCTTTATGCCTCTCTCTAATGTCAGTATGCCTTGTCTACTGCTGTTTCGGTTAGTTCTTATTGTTTTATTTCACTGTAGAGCCCCCAGTCCCGCTCAACATGCCTTAGATAGCTCTTTTGTCCCACTCCCCACACATGCGGAGATCTCACCTGGCTTAACTGGTGCCTCCAGAGATGCAACCTCTCTCATCGTCACTCAATGCCTAGGTTTACCTCCACTGTACTCACATCCTACCATGCCCTTGTCTGTACGTTATGCCCTGAATCTATTCTACCATGCCCAGAAATCTGCTCCTCTTATTCTCTGTTCCCAATGCACTAGACGACCAGTTCTTATAGTCGTTAGCCGTACCCTTATCCTACTCCTCCTCTGTTCCCCTAGTGATGTAGAGGTTAACCCAGGCCTTGTAGCCCCCAGTAATACACCTATTCCCCAGGCGCTCTCATTTGTTGACTTATGTAACCATAAAAGCCTTGGTTTCATGCATGTTTACATCAGAAGCCTCCTCCCTAAATTAGTTTAATTCACTGCTTTAGCACACTCCGCCAACCCTGATGTCCTAGCCGTGTCTGAATCCTGGCTTAGGAAGGCCACCAGAAATGCTGAAATTCCCATCCCCAACTACAACATTTTCCGTCAAGATAGAACTGCCAAAGGGGGCGGAGTTGCAATCTACTGCAGAGAAGGCTGCAGAGTTCTGTCATACTATCCAGCACAAAAACATCATGTGGCGTACTGCATTAGCATCGAATAGCCAGGGAAGGGAAGGGAAGTCAAGGGAAGTCAAAAACCAATATTCAAAGTCAGTTAGGAAAGCAAAGGCTAGCTTTTTCAAAAAGAAATTTGCATCCTGTAGCACTAATTCCAAAACTTTTTGGGACACTGTGAAGTCCATGGAGAATAAGAGCACATCCTCCCAGCTACCCACTGCACTCAGGCTAGGAAACATTGTCACCACCTATAAATGTACGATAATCGAGAATTGTATTAATAATTTTTCACCTGGCTACCCCTACCCCGGCAGCAACTTGCCCAATCACCCCCGCTTCTCCTTCACCCAAATGCAGATAGCTGATGTTCCGAAAGAGCTGCAAAATCTGGACCCCCTACAAATCAGCTGGGCAAGACAATCTGGAACCTCTCTTTCTAAAATTATCCGCTGCAATTGTTGCAACCCCTATTACTAGCCTGTTCAACCTCTCTTTCGTATCGTCTGAGATCCCTAAAGATTGGAAAGCTGCCGTGGTCATCCCCCTCTTCAAAGGGGGAGACACTCTAGACCCAAACTGTTACAGACCTATATCCATCCTGCCATGCCTTTCTAAAGTCTTCGAAAGCCAAGTTAACAAACAGATCACTGACCATTTCGAATCCCACCGTACCTTATACACTATGCAATCTGGTTTCCGAGCTGGTCATGGGTGCACCTCAGCCACGCTCAAGGTCCTAAACGATATTACTGCCATCGATAAAAGACAGTACTGCGCAGCCGTCTTCATCAACCTGGCCAAGGCTTTCGACTCTGTCAATCACCGCATTCTTATCGGCAGATTCAATAGCCTTGATTTCTCAAATGACTGCCTCGCCTGGTTCACCAACTACTTCTCAGATAGAGTTCAGTGTGTCAAATTGGAGGGCCTGTTGTCCAGACCTCTGCTATCCTACCGATCCTAACTTCGGCGATGTCATTTACAAAATAGCCTCCAACACTCTACTCAGCAAATTGGATGTAGTCTATCACAGTGCCATCCATTTTGTCACCAAAGCCCCATATACTACCCACCACTGTGACTTGTATGCTCTCGTTGGCTGGCCCTCGCTACATATTTGTCGCCAAACCCACTGGCTCCAGGTCATCTATAAGTCTTTGTTTTGTAAAGCCCCGCCTTATCTCAGCTCACTGGTCACCATAGCAACACTGACCCGTGCACGCGCTCTAGCAGGTATATTTCACTGGTCATCCCCAAAGTCAACTCCTACTTTGGCCGCCTTTCCTTCCAGTTCTCTGCTGCCAATGACTGGAACGAATTGCAAAAATCACTAAAGCTGGAGACTCATCTCCCTCACTAACTTTAAACATCTGCTGTCAGAGCAGCTTACCGATCACTGCACCTGTACAGAGCCGATCTGTAAATAGCTCACCCAACTACCTCATCCCCATATTGCTATTTGTTTGTTGCTCTTTTGCACCCCAATATTTCTACTTGCACATCATCATCTGCACATCTATCACTCCAGTGTTAATGCTAAATTGTAATTATTTCACCACTATGGCCTATTTATTGCCTTACCTCCCTAATCATACTACATTTGCACACTATGTATATATATTTTTCTATTGTGTTATTGACTGTGCGTTTGTTTTTCCCATGTGTAACTCTGTGTTGTTGTTTCTGTCGCACTGCTTTGCTTTATCTTGGCCAGGTCGCAGTTGTCAATGACAACTTGTTCTCAACTGGCCTACCTGGTTAAATAAAGGTGAAATAAAAAATAATAATATCCCTCCCAGCTATTGTTCTGTTTGTCTCAATAAGGAAGATAGTGCTCCCATCTTTTCTTGGCGCTCGGCGCTGTTACGATCTACTAGGTGTGGTGGGTGGAATCAGGCGCAGAGAGCAGGTTCAGTCGTTTTCCTCAGATTTATTCCCCAGCGCAACAAAAACAGTCACGCCAACACACAGGGCGTAAATACGTTGCTAGTCCAAAACAACTACAGGACTAAACAGTCCGGAGAATAAATACAATAATAAATCACACCAACAAAACACAGAGTAACAAAAACAAGCCCGCACAAATACCCAGCGGGCCTAGTGCCCTTAAATACCCTACAAACAAATCCTAATACAAAACAGGTGTACCCAATTAACCAATAACCCAAAACAAACGGAAAGGGAATCGATGGCAGCTAATAGGCCGGCGACGACGACCGTCGAGCACCGCCCGAACAGGAAGAGGCACCATCCTCGGCGAGGTTCGTGACAGTACCCCCCCCCTGACGCACGGCTCCCGCAGCGCGCCGACCCCGGCCTCGAGGACGACCCGGAGGACGAGGCGCAGGGCGATCCGGGTGGAGGCGATGGAAATCCCTCAAGAGGGAAGGATCTAAAATGTCCCTCCCCGGTACCCAGCACCTCTCCTCCGGACCGTACCCCTCCCAGTCCACGAGGTACTGCAGGCCCCTCACCCGGCGTCTCGAGTCCAGAATAGCTCGTACTGTGTACGCCGGGGACCCCTCGATGTCCAGAGGGGGTGGAGGGACCTCCGGTACCTCACCGTCTTGTAGGGGACCAGCTACCACCGGCCTGAGGAGAGACACATGAAACGAGGGGTTAATACGATAATAAGAGGGAAGTTGCAATCTATAACACACCTCGTTTATCCTCCTCAGGACTTTAAATGGCCCCACACACTGCGGCCCCAGCTTCCGGCAGGGCAGGCGGAGGGACAGGTTTCGGGTCGAGAGCCAGACCCTGTCCCCTGGTGCGAACACCGGGGCCTCACTGCGGTGGCGGTCAGCGTCTCTCTTCTGCCGTTCACTGGCCTGCCTGAGAGAATCCTGGACTGCCCGCCAGGTCTCTCTAGAGCGCTGTACCCACTCCTCCACCGCAGGAGCCTCGGTCTGACTCTGATGCCACGGAGCCAGGACCGGCTGGTAACCCAGTACACATTCGAATGGCGACATATTCGTGGACGAATGCCGAAGAGAATTCTGGGCTAACTCTGCCCATGGGACGTACCTTGCCCATTCTCCTGGCCGGTCCTGGCAATACGACCTCAGAAACCTGCCCACTTCCTGGTTTACTCTCTCCACCTGCCCATTACTTTCGGGGTGATAACCAGAGGTAAGGCTGACCGAGATCCCCAGACGCTCCATAAACGCCTTCCAAACCCGAGATGTGAACTGGGGACCCCGATCGGAGACGATATCCTCTGGGACCCCATAGTGCCGGAAGACGTGGGTAAAAAGAGCCTCTGCAGTCTGTAGGGCCGTAGGGAGACCAGGCAATGGAAGGAGACGGCAGGACTTAGAGAACCGATCCACAACGACCAGAACGGTAGTGTTCCCCTGAGAAGGGGGAAGATCAGTAAGGAAATCTACCGAGAGATGGGACCATGGCCGTTGTGGAATCGGGAGGGGCTGTAACTTCCCTCTAGGAAGGTGCCTAGGAGCCTTACTCTGGGCGCATACCGAACAGGAAGAGACATAGAGCCTCACATCCCTAGCTAAGGTGGGCCACCAGTATTTCCCTCTAAGACCCCGCACTGTCCTATCGATCCCCGGATGACCCGCAGACGGTAGTGTGTGAGCCCACCGAATCAACTTATCACGAACACCAAGCGGTACGTAACTTCTGCCAGTCGGACACTGTGCAGGCGCAGGTTCAACCCTCAACGCCCGCTCGATGTCCGCATCCACCTCCCATACCACTGGGGCCACCAGCCGAGAAGCAGGAAGGATGGGAGTGGGTTCGATAGACCGGTCCTCGGTGTCATAGAGACGGGACAGCGCGTCGGCCTTAGTGTTGAGGGAACCTGGTCTGTAAGAGATCGTAAATCTAAAACGTGTAAAGAACATGGCCCACCTAGCCTGGCGCGGATTCAGTCTCCTCGCTGCACGAATATACTCCAGATTACGGTGATCAGTCCAGATGAGAAAAGGGTGTTTAGCCCCCTCTAGCCAGTGTCTCCACACCTTCAGGGCCTTTACCATAGCTAGTAACTCCCGGTCCCCCACATCATAGTTCCGCTCTGCCGGACCCAGCTTCTTAGAAAAGAAAGCGCAGGGACGGAGCTTCGGTGGCGTACCCGAGCGCTGAGACAGCACGGCTCCAACCCCAGCCTCGGACGCATCCACCTCCACTATGAATGCTAACGAAGGGTCCGGATGCGCCAACACGGGAGCCCCAGTGAACAGTGCCTTCAACTGGTTGAAGGCTCCATCAGCCTCTGCTGACCACCGCAAACGCACCGGCCCTCCCTTCAGCAGTGAGGTAATGGGCGCCGCTACTTGGCCAAAACCCCGGATAAACCTCCGGTAGTAATTGGCAAACCCTAAAAACCGCTGCACCTCCTTTACCGTGGTCGGAGTCGGCCAATTACGCACGGCGTTAACGCGGTCACACTCCATCATCATCCCCGAGCTGGAAATGCGATAACCCAAGAAGGAAACGGCTGGTTTGGAAAACACACATTTCTCAGCCTTGACGTATAGGTCATGCTCCAGCAGTCGCCCAAGAACCTTGCGCACCAGGGAAACATGCGCGGCGCGTGTGGCAGAATAAATCAAGATGTCATCAATATAGACTACCACACCCTGCCCGTGCAAGTCCCTGAGAATCTCATCTACAAAGGATTGAAAGACGGCTGGAGCATTTTTCAACCCATACGGCATGACGAGGTACTCATAGTGGCCTGATGTGGTACTAAACGCTGTTTTCCACTCGTCTCCTCCCCGAATACGCACCAGATTATACGCGCTCCTGAGGTCCAGTTTTGTGAAGAAACGCGCTCCGTGGAATGATTCCACCGCCGTAGCGATGAGAGGTAGCGGATAACTAAAACCCACTGTGATCGAATTGAGACCTCGATAATCAATGCACGGACGCAGACCTCCCTCCTTTTTCCTCACAAAAAAGAAACTCGAGGAGACGGGTGACATGGAGGGCCGAATGTACCCCTGTCTCAGAGCTTCCGTGACATATGTTTCCATAGCCAGCGTCTCCTCCTGTGACAGTGGGTACACATGACTCCGGGGAAGTGCAGCGTTCTCCAGGAGGTTTATCACGCAATCCCACCGTCGATGGGGTGGTAATTTGGTCGCTTTCCTCTTACTAAAAGCGATAGCCAAATCGGCATATTCGGGGGGAATGCGCACGGTGGAAACCTGGTCTGGACTCTCCACCGTCGTGGCACCGATGGAAACTCCTAAACACCTCTCTGAACACTCGTCTGACCACCCCTTAAGAGCCCCCTGTTTCCAGGAAATAAGGGGATTGTGAATAGCCAGCCAGGGAACCCCCAACACCACCGGAAACCCAGGTGAATCAATAAGGTAGAAACTGATCCTCTCCCTATGATTCCCCTGCGTTACCATGTCCAGCGGAATCGTGGCCTCCCTGACCAGCCCTGACCCTAGCGGTCGGCTATCTAAGGAGTGCACGGGGACAGGTGGGTCTATCTGCACTAACGGAATACCCAATTTACGGGCGAGTCCACGATCCATAAAACTCACAGCTGCGCCTGAATCGACTAGCGCCTTATGCTGAAGAGAGGGGAAAAATGCAGGGAAAAAAACTAACAAAAACATGTGACCAACAGGGAGCTCTGGGTGAGTTTGGTGCTTACTCACCTGGGGTGGCCGAGGAGCGCTCTGCCGACCATCTCGACTCCCAGAGGGACTCCTCCAACACCGGTCCGAAGTGTGTCCTCTCCGTCCACAATAGGAGCAGGAGGAGCCCCCTCTGATCCCCCTAGAAGCAGCTCCTCCCAACTCCATCGGAGTGGGAGTGGGAGAGCTGGACGGTGGAATTAACAGGACCCCTTCTGAACGCCCGCGGGCAGCTAGCAGGTTGTCCAATCGAATAGACATGTCTATTAGTTCATCCAGGGAGAGAGTTGTGTCCCTGCAAGCCAGCTCCCGGCGGACGTCCTCCCGGAGACTACACCGGTAATGGTCCATCAGGGCCCTGTCATTCCACCCAGCACCAGCAGCTAGGGTCCTAAACTCCAACGCGAAGTCCTGCGCGCTCCTCGTCTCCTGTCTGAGGTGGAACAGTCGCTCACCCGCCGCTTTACCCTCCGGTGGATGATCGAACACTGCTCGGAAACGGCGGGTGAACTCCAGGTAGTTGTCCCGAGCTGAGTCTGGACTGTTCCATACTGCGTTAGCCCAGTCCAGGGCCCTGCCCGTTAAACAGGAGACGAGGAGGCTCACACTCTCCTCACCCGAGGGAGCCGGACGCACGGTAGCCAGGTAGAGCTCCAGCTGGAGCAAAAATCCCTGGCACCCAGCAGCCGCTCCATCGTACTCCCTCGGGGGGGAGAGACGTAGTGCGCCGGACCCAGAGGACGATGTAGGTGGAGTAGGTGGTGTCGGGAGTGGGGGAGCTGGGGTAGATGTCGGGAGACCACTCCTCTCCCATCGTTCCATCCTCTCCATCATCTGGTCCATCGCGGTACCAATCCGATGGAGGACAGCTGTATGGTGATGAACGCGCTCCTCCATAGTGGGGAGAGGAGTGGTCGCTGCTCCTGCTGACTCCATTTCAAGGGGTGCGGGCTTCTGTTACGATCTACTAGGTGTGGTGGGTGGAATCAGGCGCAGAGAGCAGGTTCAGTCGTTTTCCTCAGATTTATTCCCCAGCGCAACAAAAACAGTCACGCCAACACACAGGGCGTAAATACGTTGCTAGTCCAAAACAACTACAGGACTAAACAGTCCGGAGAATAAATACAATAATAAATCACACCAACAAAACACAGAGTAACAAAAACAAGCCCGCACAAATACCCAGCGGGCCTAGTGCCCTTAAATACCCTACAAACAAATCCTAATACAAAACAGGTGTACCCAATTAACCAATAACCCAAAACAAACGGAAAGGGAATCGATGGCAGCTAATAGGCCGGCGACGACGACCGTCGAGCACCGCCCGAACAGGAAGAGGCACCATCCTCGGCGAGGTTCGTGACAGTACCCCCCCCCTGACGCACGGCTCCCGCAGCGCGCCGACCCCGGCCTCGAGGACGACCCGGAGGACGAGGCGCAGGGCGATCCGGGTGGAGGCGATGGAAATCCCTCAAGAGGGAAGGATCTAAAATGTCCCTCCCCGGTACCCAGCACCTCTCCTCCGGACCGTACCCCTCCCAGTCCACGAGGTACTGCAGGCCCCTCACCCGGCGTCTCGAGTCCAGAATAGCTCGTACTGTGTACGCCGGGGACCCCTCGATGTCCAGAGGGGGTGGAGGGACCTCCGGTACCTCACCGTCTTGTAGGGGACCAGCTACCACCGGCCTGAGGAGAGACACATGAAACGAGGGGTTAATACGATAATAAGAGGGAAGTTGCAATCTATAACACACCTCGTTTATCCTCCTCAGGACTTTAAATGGCCCCACACACTGCGGCCCCAGCTTCCGGCAGGGCAGGCGGAGGGACAGGTTTCGGGTCGAGAGCCAGACCCTGTCCCCTGGTGCGAACACCGGGGCCTCACTGCGGTGGCGGTCAGCGTCTCTCTTCTGCCGTTCACTGGCCTGCCTGAGAGAATCCTGGACTGCCCGCCAGGTCTCTCTAGAGCGCTGTACCCACTCCTCCACCGCAGGAGCCTCGGTCTGACTCTGATGCCACGGAGCCAGGACCGGCTGGTAACCCAGTACACATTCGAATGGCGACATATTCGTGGACGAATGCCGAAGAGAATTCTGGGCTAACTCTGCCCATGGGACGTACCTTGCCCATTCTCCTGGCCGGTCCTGGCAATACGACCTCAGAAACCTGCCCACTTCCTGGTTTACTCTCTCCACCTGCCCATTACTTTCGGGGTGATAACCAGAGGTAAGGCTGACCGAGATCCCCAGACGCTCCATAAACGCCTTCCAAACCCGAGATGTGAACTGGGGACCCCGATCGGAGACGATATCCTCTGGGACCCCATAGTGCCGGAAGACGTGGGTAAAAAGAGCCTCTGCAGTCTGTAGGGCCGTAGGGAGACCAGGCAATGGAAGGAGACGGCAGGACTTAGAGAACCGATCCACAACGACCAGAACGGTAGTGTTCCCCTGAGAAGGGGGAAGATCAGTAAGGAAATCTACCGAGAGATGGGACCATGGCCGTTGTGGAATCGGGAGGGGCTGTAACTTCCCTCTAGGAAGGTGCCTAGGAGCCTTACTCTGGGCGCATACCGAACAGGAAGAGACATAGAGCCTCACATCCCTAGCTAAGGTGGGCCACCAGTATTTCCCTCTAAGACCCCGCACTGTCCTATCGATCCCCGGATGACCCGCAGACGGTAGTGTGTGAGCCCACCGAATCAACTTATCACGAACACCAAGCGGTACGTAACTTCTGCCAGTCGGACACTGTGCAGGCGCAGGTTCAACCCTCAACGCCCGCTCGATGTCCGCATCCACCTCCCATACCACTGGGGCCACCAGCCGAGAAGCAGGAAGGATGGGAGTGGGTTCGATAGACCGGTCCTCGGTGTCATAGAGACGGGACAGCGCGTCGGCCTTAGTGTTGAGGGAACCTGGTCTGTAAGAGATCGTAAATCTAAAACGTGTAAAGAACATGGCCCACCTAGCCTGGCGCGGATTCAGTCTCCTCGCTGCACGAATATACTCCAGATTACGGTGATCAGTCCAGATGAGAAAAGGGTGTTTAGCCCCCTCTAGCCAGTGTCTCCACACCTTCAGGGCCTTTACCATAGCTAGTAACTCCCGGTCCCCCACATCATAGTTCCGCTCTGCCGGACCCAGCTTCTTAGAAAAGAAAGCGCAGGGACGGAGCTTCGGTGGCGTACCCGAGCGCTGAGACAGCACGGCTCCAACCCCAGCCTCGGACGCATCCACCTCCACTATGAATGCTAACGAAGGGTCCGGATGCGCCAACACGGGAGCCCCAGTGAACAGTGCCTTCAACTGGTTGAAGGCTCCATCAGCCTCTGCTGACCACCGCAAACGCACCGGCCCTCCCTTCAGCAGTGAGGTAATGGGCGCCGCTACTTGGCCAAAACCCCGGATAAACCTCCGGTAGTAATTGGCAAACCCTAAAAACCGCTGCACCTCCTTTACCGTGGTCGGAGTCGGCCAATTACGCACGGCGTTAACGCGGTCACACTCCATCATCATCCCCGAGCTGGAAATGCGATAACCCAAGAAGGAAACGGCTGGTTTGGAAAACACACATTTCTCAGCCTTGACGTATAGGTCATGCTCCAGCAGTCGCCCAAGAACCTTGCGCACCAGGGAAACATGCGCGGCGCGTGTGGCAGAATAAATCAAGATGTCATCAATATAGACTACCACACCCTGCCCGTGCAAGTCCCTGAGAATCTCATCTACAAAGGATTGAAAGACGGCTGGAGCATTTTTCAACCCATACGGCATGACGAGGTACTCATAGTGGCCTGATGTGGTACTAAACGCTGTTTTCCACTCGTCTCCTCCCCGAATACGCACCAGATTATACGCGCTCCTGAGGTCCAGTTTTGTGAAGAAACGCGCTCCGTGGAATGATTCCACCGCCGTAGCGATGAGAGGTAGCGGATAACTAAAACCCACTGTGATCGAATTGAGACCTCGATAATCAATGCACGGACGCAGACCTCCCTCCTTTTTCCTCACAAAAAAGAAACTCGAGGAGACGGGTGACATGGAGGGCCGAATGTACCCCTGTCTCAGAGCTTCCGTGACATATGTTTCCATAGCCAGCGTCTCCTCCTGTGACAGTGGGTACACATGACTCCGGGGAAGTGCAGCGTTCTCCAGGAGGTTTATCACGCAATCCCACCGTCGATGGGGTGGTAATTTGGTCGCTTTCCTCTTACTAAAAGCGATAGCCAAATCGGCATATTCGGGGGGAATGCGCACGGTGGAAACCTGGTCTGGACTCTCCACCGTCGTGGCACCGATGGAAACTCCTAAACACCTCTCTGAACACTCGTCTGACCACCCCTTAAGAGCCCCCTGTTTCCAGGAAATAAGGGGATTGTGAATAGCCAGCCAGGGAACCCCCAACACCACCGGAAACCCAGGTGAATCAATAAGGTAGAAACTGATCCTCTCCCTATGATTCCCCTGCGTTACCATGTCCAGCGGAATCGTGGCCTCCCTGACCAGCCCTGACCCTAGCGGTCGGCTATCTAAGGAGTGCACGGGGACAGGTGGGTCTATCTGCACTAACGGAATACCCAATTTACGGGCGAGTCCACGATCCATAAAACTCACAGCTGCGCCTGAATCGACTAGCGCCTTATGCTGAAGAGAGGGGAAAAATGCAGGGAAAAAAACTAACAAAAACATGTGACCAACAGGGAGCTCTGGGTGAGTTTGGTGCTTACTCACCTGGGGTGGCCGAGGAGCGCTCTGCCGACCATCTCGACTCCCAGAGGGACTCCTCCAACACCGGTCCGAAGTGTGTCCTCTCCGTCCACAATAGGAGCAGGAGGAGCCCCCTCTGATCCCCCTAGAAGCAGCTCCTCCCAACTCCATCGGAGTGGGAGTGGGAGAGCTGGACGGTGGAATTAACAGGACCCCTTCTGAACGCCCGCGGGCAGCTAGCAGGTTGTCCAATCGAATAGACATGTCTATTAGTTCATCCAGGGAGAGAGTTGTGTCCCTGCAAGCCAGCTCCCGGCGGACGTCCTCCCGGAGACTACACCGGTAATGGTCCATCAGGGCCCTGTCATTCCACCCAGCACCAGCAGCTAGGGTCCTAAACTCCAACGCGAAGTCCTGCGCGCTCCTCGTCTCCTGTCTGAGGTGGAACAGTCGCTCACCCGCCGCTTTACCCTCCGGTGGATGATCGAACACTGCTCGGAAACGGCGGGTGAACTCCAGGTAGTTGTCCCGAGCTGAGTCTGGACTGTTCCATACTGCGTTAGCCCAGTCCAGGGCCCTGCCCGTTAAACAGGAGACGAGGAGGCTCACACTCTCCTCACCCGAGGGAGCCGGACGCACGGTAGCCAGGTAGAGCTCCAGCTGGAGCAAAAATCCCTGGCACCCAGCAGCCGCTCCATCGTACTCCCTCGGGGGGGAGAGACGTAGTGCGCCGGACCCAGAGGACGATGTAGGTGGAGTAGGTGGTGTCGGGAGTGGGGGAGCTGGGGTAGATGTCGGGAGACCACTCCTCTCCCATCGTTCCATCCTCTCCATCATCTGGTCCATCGCGGTACCAATCCGATGGAGGACAGCTGTATGGTGATGAACGCGCTCCTCCATAGTGGGGAGAGGAGTGGTCGCTGCTCCTGCTGACTCCATTTCAAGGGGTGCGGGCTTCTGTTACGATCTACTAGGTGTGGTGGGTGGAATCAGGCGCAGAGAGCAGGTTCAGTCGTTTTCCTCAGATTTATTCCCCAGCGCAACAAAAACAGTCACGCCAACACACAGGGCGTAAATACGTTGCTAGTCCAAAACAACTACAGGACTAAACAGTCCGGAGAATAAATACAATAATAAATCACACCAACAAAACACAGAGTAACAAAAACAAGCCCGCACAAATACCCAGCGGGCCTAGTGCCCTTAAATACCCTACAAACAAATCCTAATACAAAACAGGTGTACCCAATTAACCAATAACCCAAAACAAACGGAAAGGGAATCGATGGCAGCTAATAGGCCGGCGACGACGACCGTCGAGCACCGCCCGAACAGGAAGAGGCACCATCCTCGGCGAGGTTCGTGACAGGCGCAGGCATTTCCTGTTGATTGCTCGGTTCCAACATATATATAGGCAGGCTGCTCAGTCCCACACTGTTAGTCAAAGCAAGTAGCCATCCCATTCACAACAGAACTTGGCTTAGATTAACATTTGGTTAGAAACATTTGTTTGCACTTTATCTTGCAATACACTATTACATGTATTTTCAAATTATATGATAGCAATTGTTATGCAGGCAGTGATATTACCCTTTAAGTACAATTTTACCATAATATGACCTTTAAGTGCCATTTCATAGTTACAGTTACAAAGTTTATAACCGGCTTGTGTACTTGCATTTAGTGCCAGAGATGACCCATTTTTGTTGACTCATTTATAAGTAATAAGCAATTGCATCATATTACTGCAATAGTAGTGTGTAGTAAAGTGCAACCAAACCTGTCATTCAACTTAACCCAAACAATAAAGTATCATGACACTATGCAAGACCCAAGTGCAGAAACAGGAGTTTGCAATTTAAGATGTTTAATAAATCCAAAGGGAATAGGCAAGAGAATGGTCGTGGACAGATCAGAGTCCAGGAGGTACAGAGTGGCAGGCAGGCTCGGGGTTAGGGCAGGCAGAATGGTCAGGCAGGCGGCTACAGAGCCCAGAACAGGCAAGGGTCAAAGCCGGGAGGACTAGAAAAAGGAGAAAAGGCAAAGCAGGAAACCGGGAAAAAACGCTGGTAGGCATGGACATACAAGACGAACTGGCACAGAGAGACAGGAAACACAGGGATAAATACACTGGGGAAAACAAGCGACACCTTGGATGGGGTGGAGACAATAACGAGGACAGGTGAAACAGATCAGGGTGTGACATAAAGGTGATGAAGCTGCTCTTAATGTGTCCGAGCTAGCATGTTTGGACTTGCTTTGGAAGGAATTGAGTAGTACATTTGCTCGTAAAGCCTGAAGAGTCATGGCCACCCCCTGTAAATGTCACAAGCTGAGGATTGTTGATATTGTGCCATGTCTGTGGATTACACAACCCACAAGGCTGCGGGCATAATATAGGGCACAGCAGAGAGAGAGAGAGAGAAAAGTAGTTTGTAATAAAAAATGGATATGGTGCACACTCCTATTTAGTTTTTTGCTGTGTCATCGGAGGTAATCAGACTATAGCCAATAGTCTTAGACGGCTTCCAACTTTGAAATATTCAAATGTACCACATGAAATCACAGCAAGTGAGAGGGGATCGATCGTAAAGGTTTGGGAAACACTGAGGTAATTGTCACTCACGGGTGGGTTGGTTTGAATTTGATTTAATTAAATAATTTTAAAAAACACTTGTACAGCCACAACATAATATAAAGGCATGACAATAACACAACCTTTAGCCGCAGATTTCACCGACATCCAAAAGTAGAATCCGACCAATTCAACGTCCAATCCTCTTCCTGACGGGAGGCGGGGAGATTAGGAGCCATGTGTTTTTGTGTCCCTGTTTTGGTGCTGAAATGGGACAAGCTAGACCAATCATAGTTAATCTTCTTAAAGTCTTGAACAACTCGTCAGGAAGCAACCTGCTTCTCTCTCTAATGTGTCAAGGCCCTTACAGAGAGATTAGCAACTTCACAGACAATGTATTTGGTCATGATCAAAGGCAGAAAGAAATTATATAATATTTTGGGAGCTACGATGTCCTCTTGACATTTGTCCCCTATTTTTCAGTACAGTTGTGTGATGATATGTGTGCTTCATTCTGTCAAATGATTGCCTATACAAGTGTCTGTGTGTGTGTGCGTGTTTTACGTAAGCTTAATACAGTCAGTGGCAGTTAGTGTCATTTATGATGAGGGAGGACAATTTTTTTTTTCATGAGCATGGCCTTATTTCTATTATAGCATGTTGGATTACTGTCATTCATATTCCATTCACCCAGTTCAATGTAATATCGTAGTTTAGTCTACTACATGATACACACGTTTTCCCTATACCCATCATGAAGTGGCTACAACCTAGCCTGTGAATGAACGTTTACAACGTAAGTGCACACAGGTCGAGGGAAACATTTGAGACTGTGACATATTCTGTACCGCCTTGCACACTCTTGCCTGCATCTAGCTTATCTAGGATGTAATCATTCGTTTTATTGGACAAATTCAGGTATTTTTATACCAGTTTCGTTTACTAACGTTTAAGAAGATTTTTCAACGGAATCAGCGGAATTAATACACCCCTGATCATAGCAGCCATGTTGTATCCATTCTAGCTTCTATGCACCCTCCTCCTCTCACCTTTTTCCTTTGTTTATGGACTTCAATGACGTCTGTATGTGACCAGGCGAAAAAACCTTTCCAACTCACCACATTTTTAGATTTATTCTCTTATCCTTTGTTTGGGTGGACAACATGTCAGTTCAAGCTGCAAGAGCTCTGATAGGTTGGAGGATGTCCTCCGGAAGTTGTCATAATTACTGTGTAAGTCTATAGAAGGGGGTAAGAACCATGATCCTCCTAGGTGTGTATTGAAGTCAATATACCAAGAGGAGGACGGAATCTCTGGCTACACCATGGTGCTACCCTACAGTGCTGTTGAGGCTACTGTAGACCTTCATTGCAAAACAGTGTGATTTAATCAATTATCTGGTGACATAGTTTTATCCAAAAAGGATACCTTTTTCTATGTTTTACCATTTTTATTTTTATGAAATTCGCTGAGGAGAATGGTCCTCCCCTTCCTCCTCTGGGAGGAGCCTCCACTGAATATGATATATTCTAACTCTGTTTTACTTCTCCTTGAGACTCCCTTGGGGTGCAGAGAAGATTCAGCAAACACAATCCGAGCTGCTTTTTCAGCCAATCACAACCCTCCTCCCCACATCCTTCCAGTATTATCAGCCAATCAGAAACCTCCTCCCCATGTCCTTCCATTATTGTCAGCCTATCACATCCTCTCCACTGCCTTCCAGTATCATCAGCCAATCACAAACCTCCTCACGTCCTTCCATTATTTATAGCACCCCCCTCTAGTAATATGACATATGGGCACAATGTATGAATGGGCCACATAAAGACTCCCTTTGTGTGTGTGTGTGTGTGTGTGTGTGTGTGTGTGTGTGTGTGTGTGTGTGTGTGTGTGTGTGTGTGTGTGTGTGTGTGTGTGTGTGTGTGTGCGCATGCACGTGCATTTGTGTTCTATTTTATAAAGCTTGCATGAATCTGTCTGTGTGTACGTGGGTGACAGATCACTTCAATCAGCCCCTTGTGTTCTGACTGCTCTGAATGCCCTTTCTCTTTTCTATACATCTGTGCTGCGACTCGGGGGGAAATACAGTAGTGAGGAGCAATTCTGCCACTGTCCTTTCGAGAGTCATGGGGTGTTTTTCATGAATATGTGCGTAGGTGGGTGCGGGTTGGTGTGTGTGTATGCATATTGGGGCGGCAGGGTAGCCTAGTTAGAGCGTTGGACTAGTAACCGGAAGGTTGCAAGTTCAAACCCCCGAGCTGACAAGGTACAAATCTGTCGTTCTGCCCTTGAACAGGCAGTTAACCCACTGTTCCTAGGCCGTCATTGAAAATAAGAATTTGTTCTTAACTGACTTGCCTAGTTAAATAAAGGTAAAATAAATAAAATAAAAGAATATGAGTGCGTGTCTGTGTCTGTTGTGTATGTGTGGTAGTATGTGTTTGCATAAGGTCAGGGATATCACTCATTCACTGAGCCAAGTGCTGGGGGAAATACTACATTGACAAGAACTACATATAATGCATTGTAAAATTAAATACTATACTATATAGCCATACTGCACAGAGACATAAGGGCTGAATTCAAGCCTGCTGCATTTACATTATCTTTCATGAAGTTGTAATGCCATTAACATTTTCCAAATAGGAAGCCTAGATGTGTTGTTACTGTGAAGAAAAGGTGAGAGTACAATATAATAGCATAATAAAGGGTAGATAAGACTACAGTGCAGTATATTGCAGAACTAAGATGGGTCGATACAGAACCTTGCGGTACACTTCAGTCTGAAAGGGTTCAATACAGCTGCTTTTCTCAATTCATTATTTCTCTTTGTCACATATGCCACACACACACACACACACACACACACTCACACTCACACTCACACTCACACTCGCACACACACACTGTAATTAAGTACAGCTTTTAGTTTTCCCATTAACCCAAACGTTTCCCCGGGGACAGAGACACTATCAATACCCGGAATAAGCCCTTATGTCTGGCTTTCTTTCTGCCCTGAATGCCACAACTTATCCCCAGTTAACAACCTTATGCCTTTAATAACCGATCCGGGATCAGTTTGACCTACCTTAATGTCAACCATAATTAGTAGTTCTGCCAATAACAACTGATGTGGGATCACCTCTCCCTACCCTAATATTCACCTTTGTCAGTTGTTCTGACTCAAACTTCTACTACAGTGGACTAAATCAGGGTCACACAGAGTGTTTATTGGTAGTTTTAAACAAATCTACTTTGAAACAAAAGTATATACCTCACAAACGTGGTTATGGGCTTAACAAAAAGAAGACACCTGTAACATGTGAGATATAGAGTTGAAATGTATTCAGTTAAGTTTGCCTCCCAATTTTACACTTTATATACATCACAGAAGACTGAAATAAAACAAAACAGTTTGACACAGAAACACCGGATTTGTGTTGTTTATTAATTATGAAATAATGAAAAATATGAATAACATTCCACCCATGAGGCCACTAGGTCATTTGACTGCAGGAAAGGGCTACAAACTGCTGATGCGGGGTCAGAATTGGCCTCAATCTCAGTCCTCCAAGTTTATATATATTTTTTAAATACATTAAATAGAAACACACATCATGACGAGAGAGACAACACAACACTACATGAAGAGAGACCTAAGACAACAACATAGCATGGCAACAACACATGCCAACACAGCATGGTAGCAACACAACAACAACATGGTAGCACAACAACATGGCAGTAGCACAACATGGTAGCAGCACAAAACATGGTACAAACATTATTGGTGAGTCACTGTCTCTCACTGTTGTGCAAAATGCACCAGGTGATCTAGTTACAGTATAGAATTCAGAAATAAATGTTTGCCAGCTAGACATCTTAGAACTATTAAGTTAACTGTCTAAAATATACTAAATACTCTGCAGTTTTGCATTTGGTTTGCTAATTTAGTAACTAGTTGTCTAACTAAGTGGTTAGCTTCTTCCAAAATCAATCTTCGCTTTCCGGAAACAGCAGAGAATCCCCTCCTGGATCAAGAGTCTTGCTGTCTAATATAAAGTTTTGAGCATTCAGCCATCTGTGAGTAGCATTTTTTTGTTATTTGTAAAACTTTATTAGCTGGGATGTTAATCCTGAAAATTGTTTAGGTCATTGTTTAGGTCATGTAAACTGGTCATATCCGTGTACCCGTCGCAAGACCCACTGGTTGATGCTTATTTATAAAACCCTCTTAGGCCTCACTCCCCCCTATCTGAGATATCTACTGCAGCCCTCATCCTCCACATATAACACCTGTTCTGCCAGTCACATTCTGTTAAAGGTCCCGAAAGCACACACGTTCCTGGGTCGCTCGTCTTTTCAGTTTACTGCAGCTAACAACTGGATCGAGCTGCAACAAACACTAAAACTGGACAATTTTATCTCAATCTCTTCATTCAAAGACTCAATCATGGACACTTACTGACAGGTGTGGCAGCTTTGCGTGATGTATTGTTGTCTCTAGCTTCTTGCCCTTTGTGCTGTTGTCTGTGCCCAATAATGTTTGTACCATTTTTTGTGCTGCTACCATGTTGTGTTGCTACCATGTTGTTGTCCTGTTGTGTTGCTGCCTTGCTATGTTGTTGTCTTTAGGTCTCTCTTCATGTAGTGTTGTCTCTCTTGTCGGTGTGTGTTTTGTCCTAAAGTTATATTTTATTTTTAATCGCAGCCCCTGTCCCCGCAAGAGGCCTTTTGGTAGGCCGTCATTGTAAATAAGAATTTGTTCTTAACTGACTTGCCTAGTTAAATAGAGGGTTAAATAAAATACAAAATAAATAGGTCAGAGACTGTGGAAAATGTTTGCAATGCGCTCGTTAGCATTTAGTTAGCATTCTCTATGGCAGTCTCTAAACCTTCAGATTACAAATGCCTAGTGGGATTTGAAAATAGCGTCCCTTGTGTTCAGTGCTGGTATTACCAAATGTGGCACAAGGTTGGTATGAAGGTATGACAATCTGGATTACGCCCAAGCCTATTGTAGTGCTCCACCAGCTGCCATGTTAATAGTCCCAAGTGTATTAATCATTCTTATGTTCCCTGTAGCTGATTGCTTAACATTTGCGCATAATCCGTAATTTTACCTCAACACGTTTCCCCTCATCTCCAGGGAATTGGGGTTTGAGAGCACATGTTCTTCCTGTCATGCTAATGAAACACAATTCGTCGGAGGTGCAGTTTACCGTTACACTCCCCCTGTTTGTCTTTGGGTGCTGTCAAGCAGAGTGGACCTAATGGTGTTATGAGAAAATGGGTTTGGCATGAATACATTTTTTCTTTATTTTAGGGGGTAGTTCAGCTTTATTAATATGGAATACTGAAGTATAATTACACGCATTTCATAACATGCTGACCAGACCGGATGCGTCGCAAAATACATTTAGAAATCCATGTTATTCAATTATTGCACCCACACTGCTCGCGCACGCCAACGAGCGTCTGCGACGCCAAGGGCTAAAATAGAACTCATTCCTATTTCTGACGCAGATCACGCTGAAAGTCCTACCTCTCCCATCTCCTCATTGGTTTATAGAAGCAGGTACCCAGGTGCATCTCCTCATTGGTTATACCCACGTGGGGTGATTGAAAGACTAACTGTTTTGCCGGTAGTCGTGGTAATACAATGAAAGTTTAGATGGATCACCATATAAAATAAACGATGAAAAGGCCTGGAAGGAGGAGCGATGATTAGAAACGATTCGGTTGGCCATTTTATGTGTGGATTAATTGTCGGAGTAGAGGTCCTTGTGCATTTCAGGTAAAATAACAACTCAATGTTTATATCCCAGGACAAATTAGCTAGCAACAGCAAACTAGCTAAATAAGACAAATTAACGTTAGCTAGCAAGTGCAAGCTAACTAGCTAAATTGCCATACATGTTTAATGCTTTTCGACCTGTCCCCAAATTAATGTCATTGGTTCAGAGTTTGTTTTGATATTTTAACCTGCGTGTCGTGATCGCGTTTGGTGTGGGGTGGGTCCAAATCTATTTATGCACGATAGCGCACGCGCGCAGCCGGTTTGGGTTCTGTGTTAGTGTCAAAGGCTTTTATTGACAATTACATTAAGTTGATGCAAAGAGTCAATATTTGCAGTGTTGACCCTACTTTTTCAAGACCTCTGCAATCCGCCCTGTAGATTAATTTCTGGGCCATCCTGACTGATGGCAGCCCATTCTTGCATAATCAATGCTTGGAGTTTGTCCGAATTTGTGGGGTTTTGTTTGTCCACCCGCCTCTTGAGGATTGACCACAAGTTCTCAATGGGATTAAGGTCTGGGCGGTTTCCTGGCAATGGACCCAAAATATTGATATTTTGTTCCCCGAGCCACTTAGTTATCACTTTTGCCTTATGGCAAGGTGCTCCTTGCTGGAAAAGGTATTGTTCGTCACCAAACTGTCCCTGGATGGTTGGGAGAAGTTGCTTTCGGAGGATGTGTTGGTACCATTCTTTATTCATGGCTGTGTTCTCAGGCAAAATTGTGAGTTAGCCCACTCTCTTGGCTGAGAAGCAACCCCACACATGAATGGTCTCAGGATGCTTTACTGTTGGCATGAGACAGAACTGATGGTAGCACTCAAGGTGAGTGAACAATACCTTCTCCGGACAAGCTTTTTTCCAGATGCCCCAAACAATCGGAAAGGGGATTCATCAGAGAAAATGACTTTACCCCAGTCCTCAGCAGTCCAATCCCTGTACCTTTTGCAGAATATCAGTCTGTCCCTGATGTTTTTCCTGGAGAGAAGTGGCTTCTTTGCTGCCCTTCTTGAAACCAGGCCATCCTTCGAAAGTCTTTGCCTCACTGTGCATACAGATGCACTCACACCTGCCTGCTGCCATTCCTGAGCAAGCTCTGTACTGGTTGTGCCCCGATCCCGCAGCTGAATCAACTTTAGGAGACGGTCCTGGCGCTTGCTGGAATTTCTTGGGCGCCCTGAAGCCTTCTTCACAACAATTGAACCGCTCTCCTTGAAGTTCTTGATGATCCGATAAATGGTTGATTTAGGTGCAATCTTATATATCAAATCAAATGTATTTACATAGCCCTTCTTACATCAGCTGATATATCAAAGTGATGTACAGAAACCCAGCCTAAAATCCCAAACAGCAAGAAATGCAGGTGTAGAAGCACGGTGGCTAGGAAAAACTCCCTAGAAAGGCCAGAACCGAGGAAGAAACCTAGAGAGGAACCAGGCTATGAGGGGTGGCCAGTCCTCTTCTGGTTGTGCCGGGTGGAGATTACAACAGAACATGGCCAAGATGTTCAAATTTTCATAAATGACCAGCATGGTCAAATGATAATGATCACAGTAGTTGTTGAGGGTGCAACAAGTCAGCACCTCAGGAGTAAATGTCAGTTGGCAATATCCTTGCCTGTGAAGCCCTTTTTGTGCAAACAATGATGACAGCACGTGTTTCCTTGCAGGTAACCATGGTTGACAGAGGAGGAACATTGATTCCAAGCACCACCCTCATTTTTAAGCTTCCAGTCTGTTATTCGAACTCAATCAGCATGACAGAGTGATCTCCAGCCTTGTCTTCTTCAGCACTCACATCTTTGTTAACGAGAGAATCACTGACATGATGTCAGCTGGTCCTTTTGTGGCAGGGCTGAAATGCAGTGGAAATGTTTTTGGGGGATTCAGTTAAATTGCATGGTAAAGAGGGACTTTGCAATTAATTGCAATTCATCTGATCACTCTTCATAACATTATGGACTAAATGCAAATTGACATTATACTGAGGCAGCAGACTTTGTGAAAATTACTATTTGTGTCATTCTCAAAACTTTTGGCCACGACTGTGTATGGATATTAAAAAAAATAATATATATATATATATATATATATATATATATACACACAGCAAAAAAATAAACGTCCCTTTTTCAGGACCCTGTCTTTCAAAGATAATTAGTAAAAATCCAATAACTTCACAGATCTTCATTGTAAAGGGTTTTAACACTGTTTCCCATGCTTGTTCAATGAACCATAAACAATTAATTAACATGCACCTATGGAACGGTCGTTAAGAAACTAACAGCTTACAGATGGTAGACAATTAAGGTCACAGTTATGTAAACTTGGGACACAAAAGAGGCCATTCTACTGACTCTGAAAAACACCAAAAGAAAGATGCCCAGGGTCCCTGCTCATCTGCATGAATGTGCCTTAGGCATGCTGCAAGGAGGCATGAGGACTGCAGATGTGGCCAGGGCAATAAATTGCAATGTTCGTACTGTGAGACGCCTAAGACAGTGCTACAGGGAGACAGGATGGACAGCTGAACATCCTCGCAGTGGCAGACCACGTGTAACAACACCTGCACATGATCGGTACATCCAAACATTACACCTGCGGGACAGGTACAGGATGGCAACAACAACTGCCCGAGTTACACCAGGAACGCACAATCCCTCCATCAGTGCTCAGACAGTCTGCAATAGGCTGAGAGAGGCTGGACTGAGGACTTGTAGGCCTGTTGTAAGGCAGGTCCTCACCAGACATCACCGGCATCTACGTTGCCTATGGGCACAAACCCACCGTCGCTAGACCAGACAGGACTGGCAAAAAGTCCTCTTCACTGATGAGTCGCGGTTTTGTCTCACCCGTGGTGATGGTCGGATTCGCGTTTATCGTCAAAGAAATTAGCATTACACCGAGGCCTGTACTCTGGAGCGGGGTCGATTTGGAGTTGGAGGGTCCGTCATGGGTGGTGTGTCACAGCATCATCGGACTGAGCTTGTTGTCATTGCAGGCAATCTCAATGCTGTGCGTTACAGGGAAGACATCCTCCTCCCTTATGTGGTACCCTTCCTACAGGCTCATCCTGACATGACCCTCCAGTATGACAATGCCACCAGCCATACTGCTCATTCTGTGCGTGATTTCCTGCAAGACAGGAATGTCAGTGTTCTGCCACGGCTAGTGAAGAGCCCGGATCTCAATCCCATTGAGCACGTCTGGGACCTGTTGGATCGGAGGGTGAGGGCTAGGGCCCTTCCCCCGATAAATGTTTGGGAACTTGCAGGTGACTTGGTGGAAGAGTGGGGTAACATCTCACAGCACGAACTGGCAAATCTGGTGCAGTCCATGAGGAGGAGATGCACTGCAGTACTTAATGCAGATGGTAGCCACACCAGATACTGACTTTTACTTTTGATTTTGACCCCCTCCCCCCTTTGTTCAGGGACACATTATTCCATTTGTGTTAGTCACATGTCTGTGGAACTTGTTCAGTTTATCTCAGTTGTTGAATCTTTTTATGTTCATACAAATATTTACACATGTTAAGTTTGCTGAAAATAAACGCAGTTGACATTGAGGGGACGTATTTATATATAAATACAGTTGAAGTCAGAAGTTTACATACACTTAGGTTGGAGTCATTAAAACTATTTTTTTTCAACCACTCTCAAGTCAGGAAGTTAAAGCTTGGTCGCAAATGGGTCTTCCAAATGGAGAATGACCCCAAGCATACTTCCAAAGTTGTGGCAAAATGGCTTAAGGACAACAAAGTCAAGGTATTGGAGTGGCCATCACAAAGCCCTGACCTCAATCCCATAGAAAATGTGTGGGCAGAACTGAAAAAGCATGTGCGAGCAAGGAGGCCTCCGGCGATGATCTCTGGACCGGAGACGCCACCAAAGTGGGGGGAGCCTAAAGCGGGGCGGGGTCTGCGTCCCGCACCGGAGCCCCCACCGAGAGTGGATGCCCACCCGGACCCTCCCCTATGGGTTCAGGTTTGCGGCCGGAGTCCGCACCTTTGGGGGGGGGGTACTGTCACGCCCTGACCTTAGAGATCCTTATTTATTCTCTGTTTGGTTAGGTCAGGGTGTGACTCAGGTGGGAGAATCTATGTTTTCTATTTCTTTGTTGTTTTGTTGTGTGGTTCCCAATCAGAGGCAGCTGTCTATCGTTGTCTCTGATTGGGGATCGTATACTGTATAAGTTGTCATTTTCCATTTGGGTTTTGTGGAGAGTCGTTTTCCGTTTAGTATCTGTGCCTGACGGAACTGTTCACTTTCGTTTGTATTCGTTATTTTTGTTTGAGTGATTCTTGACAGTAAAGATCATGAACACTTTGCACGCTGCACTTTGGTCCACTCTTCCTTACGACGACGAGCATTACATTAAAATACTTTGCTTCTTCTTTCAAAATATCGTTTAGTGAATCATCATTGACTCCATAATTTGCAACAAGTTTTAGTAAATCATTTTTGGTAGCATTTTTATGTCGAAGATAAAAAAAATCATTTGATGCATTTATGCCCATATTCCATCAAGTTCGCTTTCTTGTATAATATATTGCACTTGATCTATCTTGAATATGTTCCTCCATTTCTTTTTTCTATGGTACTGTGATAGTTTTAGTGTACTGGCCTCTGTGTTGGAATGTCCAGACATTTCAATCTCCCTCCCCCAACCCTCTCTTTTCATCTCTGTCCATCGAGGCCCCCTCCCCCTGTCTCTCTCTCTCTCTGCCTCTGTCCTTCCGATGAATGGCCGGTACAGAATGCTTTCAATCAGGTGGTCTGGCTTTGTGCTGAGTTAGCGCAAAGTTTTCTCCATGACTGCATCCGAACATTCCAGCCCCTTTGTGTCCATGTGTGTTTGTGTGCATCTCTTTGAGTGCGTTTGTGTATTTGTGTTTGTATGGTCTGCCTGTGAGCGCGTGCATGTCTCTTGTTGTGTGTGTGTGCTGTCAGCGCTGGATGTTGGCTTGTTTGTGTTTGCCTGTCAACTACACTCCAGACGAGTCCAAATTCTCAAAGACAGAGACTGTGACCCCAACTTCCCCTCGGTTGTGTGTGTGTGTGGTGGGGGGGATAGGGGTCAGAGGATGTGTGTTTTTTGGTGTAAGTCTGTTGAAAGTGCTTGCATTTCCATTGTATTTTTTTTTGCGTGTGTATGTGTTTCTGAGTAAGTGTCTGTGTGCATGGAAAATTGGAAAGTGAATGTTTTTCTACTCTGCTGACCAAGGTTGCCACCCCGTCACAGAGAGTGTGAGAGAGAGTGAAAAGGGGAAAGAAAACACATTCATTCAACCCCAGCTCTACTTTCTCCTCCAAATGCACTAGAATGGAAGAATAGGAGCTGTCTCTAGCTTCCTGTATGACTCATACTCTGGCAATGCAGTACTTCGATAGAGTCTACATCCCAAATGGCACCTTATTCCCAATTTAGTGCACTACTTTTGCCCAGGGCCCATAGTGCACTTTAGAGAATAGGCTGCCATTTTGGGCGCACTTACAGTCTGAGGGGAAAACGAAGAGCTCAGGGCCACTGTGAGATTTTAATGAAGCTCACAGCAGCACTCCTATTCAGAGCTGAACTGACAATACAATATCCGTTTTGTTTCCTACTTGTTTGTCATGTTTTCATGTGGCTGCCTACGTACATTGGTTTCATGCTCTCCTGACGAAGACCTATTGCAGTTTTGAAATGTTGTAATAATTAAAAAGATATCTCTTCGGAGCATGCAGATGGTGTGCAGATGTTTTTTATTTTCTACCTTGTTTTCATACATTTGAGGTTCAATGGTTCACTGCCTGCCGTTTGTTTGTGTTGTGTTAATGTTGCTAGACTCACAAGCAGTGTCTTTTATATTTCCTTATGGAAATAAGCTGAACTGACAATACAATGATTATTTGATTATTTGCATCAATCCAGTAGCTTTTTAACCAATAATCAACAATCTGGCACGAGCGCCTATGTCTATTGGATAAATAAAGTTTTGCCAGTACCCACTTTTAATAAAACCTTATGAAGATTTATTAGCAATATATACATTCAAAATCCTAAGCATTATAGGCATTTTTTATCATTTGGAAATTCAAGATATGGATTCATAGCCATTTATTAATGAACAGTACTATATTGTATTAAGCCTATGTAAGCCTACGATCCAATAGCATATCTTCTCCTTGAGCTGTTAGATTAATGATAGATAACTAATTCGGTCTCTATACAGGGTTTGATACTGCAACCAAAACAGTCGCATTTGCGACCGTTTTACTTGGCATTGCTACACACATTTTTAAATGATCGCAAGGGTGCTTGAGGTGTCACTACAGGCACCTTGATTCGAATCCAGGCTGTATCACAACCGTCTGTGATTGGGAGTCCCATAGGGCGGTGCACAATTGGCCCAGCTTCGTCCGGGTTTGGCCGGTGTAGGCCGGAATTGTAAATAAGAATTTGTTCTTTACCTCTCTGGGACCGTTCGGGACGTGAGCGTCCCACCTCTCAACAGCCAGTGAAACTGCAGGGCGCCAAATTCAAAACAACAGAAATCCCATAATTAAAATTCCTCAAACATTGAAGTATTTTACACCATTTTAAAGATAAAATTCTCGTTAATCCAACCACAGTTTCCGATTTCAAAAACGCTTTTCGGCGAAAGCAGAACATATCATCATGTTAGGTCAGAGCCAAGTCACAGAAAGCATTCAGCCATTTTCCAACCAAAGAGTGGAGTCACAAAAAGCAGAAATATAGATAAAATGAATCACTAACTTTTGATGATCTTCATCAGATGACACTCATAGGACTTCATGTTACACAATACATGTATGTTTTGTTCGGTAAAATTCATATTTATATCCAAAAATCTGAGTTTACATTGGCGCGTTACGTTCAGTAGTTCCAAAACATCCAGTGATTTTTGCAGAGAGCCACATCAAGTTACAGAAATGCTCATAATAAATGTTGATGAAAATACAGGAATTATGCACGGAATTATAGATACACTTCTCCTTAACGCAACCGCTGTGTCAGATTTCAAAACAACTTTACCGAAAAAGCATAATCTGAGTACGGCGCTCAGATGACAAAATCAAGCAAAACAGATTTCCGCCATGTTAGTGTCAACAGATGTCAGAATAACATGATAAATAATCCCTTACCTTTGATGATCTTCATCAGAATGCACTCCCAGGAATCCCAGGTCCACAATAAATGCTTGTTCTGTTCGATAATGTCCGTAATTTATGTCAAATAGCTCCTTTTGTTGGCGCGTTCAGTTCATAATCTAACCTCACCAAGCGTGTTCACTAGTTTCAGACGAAAAGTCAAAAAAAGTTTAGTTACAGTCCGTAGCAAAATGTCAAACGATGTTTAAAATCAATCTTTAGGGTGTTTTTAACATACATTTTCATTAATGTTCCAACCAGACAATTCCTTTGTCTGTAGAAATGAAGTGGACCGTAAATACCTTTCACGTGAGCGTGCCAGACCGAGGCTGCGGCACTCTGCCAGACCACTCACTCAAAGAGCTCTCATGAGCCCCTCCTTTAGAGTAGAATCCTCAAAACAGTTTCTAAATACTGTTGATATCTAGTGGAAGCCTTAGGAAGTGAAACATAACTAATATCCCACTGTATCTTCAATAGGGGCTGAGTTGAAAAACTACAAATCTCAGATTTCCCACTTCCTGGTTGGATTTCTTCTCAGGTTTTTGCCATATGAGTTCTGTTATACTCACAGACATCATTTAAACAGTTTTAGAAACTTCAGAGTGTTTTCTATCCAAATCTACTAATTATATGCATATTCTAGCTTTTACGGCTGAGTAGCAGGCAGCTTAATTTAGACACGTTTTTCATCCAAAATTCCCAATACTGCCCCTACCCCAAAGAAGTTAACTGACGTGCCTAGTTCAATAAAAGTTTAATAAAAATGTAATAAAATGCTAAGCCTCCCCTAAAGTAAATTGAATTAAATTGCCAAAAAAATTTGATCATAGTTGGGAAAGCAAATGGCTATTCTGCCCTACCAAGCAAAAAGGCAGTAACTGCTCATAGCGCGGAACTGAGAAAAATGTTTTTTATTTACCTTGGTTTCACAGTAACTTTATGCAGTTGCTGCTAACATGACCTCCATTTTCTCCAAAACACAATACAATAGAGACAGGATACTTGTCCACATGATTAAGCATGTACTTAATGTTGCAAAAATGACATTAACTAATTTCCAACCAATATTGCTGTAAAGAGAAGACAATGAAAAGACTCATCTGTCGTTGAAAGTTATCAACATTCTTAACTTAAATGTTTGAACTGTATAGCCTATCTTACTGGCACCAGCGGAGAGCATTGGTGTGTGCATATTCACTCTTTATCATTGTTGTGCCAGTTTTTGGACAATAATTTCCTCCTCCAGGTTAAATGGATGTCATGTTGTAGGCATTTTTTTCTTCCCTTCTCGTAGGCCTATTATATGGATCAGACAATGTCGTTGTTATTGATATTTTTGTCAGTGTCAGCAGAGTAGGCTACACTGTAATTTTTGTCGTATTAAAAAATATTCTGCTAATGTCTCCAGTCATATAAAGTACAGTAGAATGGCTATAAATGTATTTATAAAAGGCCAAGGACCAATCTGATGTACATTTGAAGTCAGAAGTTTACGTACACTTAGGTTGGAGTCATTAAAACTCGTTTTTCAACCATTCCACAAATTTCTTGTTAACAAACTATAGTTTTGGCAAGTCGGTTAGGACATCAAGTGCAATCAATCCCAGAACAGCAGCAAAGGACCTTGTAAATATGCTGGAGGAAACAGGTCATTAAGTATCTATATCCACAGTAAAACGAGTCCTAAATCGACATAACCTGAAAGGCCGCTCAGCAAGGAAGAAGCCACTGCTCCAAAACTGCAATAAAACGACAGACTACAGTTTGCAACTGCACATGGGGACAAAGATCGTACTTTTTGGATAAATGTCCTCTCGTCTGATTAAACAAAAATAGAACTGTTTGGCAAAAATGACCATCGTTATATTTGGAGGAAAAGGGGAAATGCTTGCAAGCCAAAGAACACCATCCCAACCGTGAAGCACGGGGGTGGCAGCATCATGTTGTGGGGGTGCTTTGCTGCAGGAGGGACTGGTGCACTTCACAAAATAGATGGCATCATGAAGAAAAGTATGTGGATATATTGAAGCAACATCTCAAGACATCAGTCAGGAAGTTAAAGCTTGGCCGCAAATGGGTCTTCCAAATGGACAATGACCCCAAGCATTCTTCCAAAGTTGTGGCAAAATGGCTTAAGGACAACAAAGTCAAGTTATTGGAGTGGCCATCACAAAGCCCTGACCTCAATCCAATAGAAAATTTGTGGGCAGGACTGAGAAAGTGTGTGCAGGCAAGGAGGCCTTACAAACCTAACTCAGTTACACCCGCTCTGTCAGGAGGAATGGGACAAAATTCACCCAATTTATTGTGGGAAGCTTGTGGAAGGCTACCCGAAACGTTTGACCCAAGTTAAACAATTTAAAGGCAATGCTACCAAATACTAATTGAGTGTATGTACACTTCTGACCCACTGGGAATGTGATGAAAGAAATCAAAGCTGAAATAAATCATTCTCTCTGCTATTATTCTGACATTTCACATTCTTAAAATAAAGTGGTGATCCTAACTGACCTAGGACAGGGAAATTTTACTAGAATTAAATGTCAGGAATTGTGAAAAACTGAGTTTAAATGTATTTGGTTGATGTGTATGTAAACCTCTGACTTCAACGGTGTATGTATGTATATATATCCCTCACACACACACTATCATATCACAGTATTTTTCTCAGTATTTGACAGCATTGGATGTTTCTTAATAATAAAAGTTCAAAATATTCTTTATGGCTTGTGGATGACCCTAGGATGGCAACAAATGAATTCTAAGTGGTTTTAATGGGCTTTCTCCATTCTAATTGCTTTACTGTTCAATGGAACTTCAACCAAAAATAATAGGACAAAACTGACAGTGAAGTAGTCCTATTTGTTGCGTTGGAATTGCATAGGAATCAAAATTATTTGTTAAATTCCAGAATTCACTTCCAGCATTTTAATTAATTTCTTAATTTCATTTCCGGTACTAATTTGTTATCATTTACATACTGTGTCACATTTCTTTTGTCTTAGTATGTCTCTATTTCTTCAACTTTTATTGACAGAATAACTATTTTCCTCTGACTGTGTGTTGTCGGCTTCAATTGCAGTTCTTACTTTCTCCACTATGGGGTAGTCAGACAATTTCAGGGGGTCTCTATTTTGCAAGCTTGCCCTCTCGAAGTTGTTGACTTGTTGTGTTAGCTAGAGGTTTTCAGTTGTTTGCAGTTTCCTACTGGCGATTGACTGGTCATTACTGAATGATTTAATGTAAGAAATCAAACATTAAAATACTGTTATAGAAGGTAAAGTAAAAATCCAAACCAGTCCATGAATGATTACCGGTGTATAGTTTTTTACGGTTTACCGCCTAGCCCTAACAAACACACACACAAACACACACACACAGTGAATACAGTATGCCTAGTCTGAATAGAATTATGCCCACAGACATTATGTCTATGAAAGCGCTACTCATCTCAGGTAGTGGGCTGAGTACCTTTTTGTTCAACACTGGTGTTTTTCTATCCTTTTGAAATACATGATCCTTCCTCACGACAGCAGCTCTTCAGAGGGGATGAAGCGGTGCGTCAAGATAATGATGTGATTATCGTGAAAAATACAAACGGTTTTTGTTATGATAGGCAGTCATGACTTTATTTCATTATTACTGCCAATTTGTTTTGTGTGTGAAATAATGAAATATGTATGTATTCATCATTTCTTTGACGTCTTTCTCAATTTCCAAGTTATCATAATACAAGGGTTGTCAAATATGAATCTATACCTTTTTATATTCTCGCTCAGCTGTACATTTATTATGCATGACTTCATCTTTTTTTTCCTTCAGCTCTATTATTCTTTTTACAGTATGTGTACATGTTGCATTTGCTTTGAAAGTACTATGCGTGTTGCCATTCATACCAGTAAAGCAGACTTCCTTTGAATTGATTTGTTCAAACATCGCTATATGTTCCATTGAAGACCCTAATGGAATATGCCTACAATAGCTTTGTTTACATGCTATCAGTTCACCACTGTATCATATATGACGATGTTTGTGTATCATTGTGCATGTTTGAAATGATCTAAATTAATGAAACAAAACTAAATCCCTTCCCTGTCTCCCCTGTTGACCACAGATTGTGCAGCCTGACCCTCAAGAAACTGATTGTCCTCAAAGAACTGGACCGAGAGCTTAGCTCTGTGGTGATAGCTGTCAAAATACAGGTGAGTCCAGTTTAAGAAGATTATGACGATTTAAGTAAGGTGCTTCGGATTGTATTAGTATCAAATGGAGTGTCCATAAAAACACAGGAACTTGGACTGCTGTTGACCGTTGAAGTCTTGCGTTATGGGATGGTTTGGTAACAACTGTTTGCATCAATTGGCTGATACTTTGTTCTGAAATGAACAGAAAAATCAAAGGACTATATCAAGGTCAATACTACTCGTCAATTTACTCAAATATGGCAATAACTAACAAAAGCTAATGGCCAACAAAAGCTCATGGTCAACATTGGAAGTGTTTTTCACTCTGTGGTCCTCCTTACAAGCTATTTCTATAATCATTGCACATATTTTCTACATCCTTTATTTCATGCATCTTAGCTGCGACGTAGCGACATATTTTTCCTTTCACACCTGACAACCTTCCAGAATCTCTCCTTCCACTAAGCTCAATAGTCTCAGAGGACTGCCCAAGCGGTTACCGAGGTGACATCTTGTTCGATAGGAACAGAGAGAGAAAGGAAAAAGATTACAGTTATGTCTGACCGTTACTTGGGGCACTCTGCATTCCAAAGTTATTCGCTTTGGTCATGGTACGGCCCAGTGCTCGCGTATTGCTCAGGGTTCTATGCAGTCAGAGAGAAATAGCATTGTGTGGTTGAACTGTGTTCTTTCTGTTCTCTCTAATTGCTGGTGGTAAATTCACTGGTCATTGAGCAGTAGATTATCAGAAATCTTTGCAATAATTCTATACACTGTACATGGCGTGCTTACCTTTCAGATGCACACAGAGATATATTGACCAAAGTGACAGTCAGTATTTCCCACTGCTTCTCTCTTCTCAAGTAACTTGGTACTTCAGCATATCTCTGAGAACACCATTCAGGTCTATTCATTTCCTCGATTGGTCATTGTAATGACTCGCTAGCACCTGTCTGCCTGCTACTTGTCAGAAAAGGGACTTAAAATGGCCACATCTGATCCTCTGATGACGGCATGTTGAGCGGCAACTACAAAAGAACCGAAAGTTGCAGCGTATGCAGGAGTTAAGACAGGTCTCGACTGCTCTTTATTCCCCATTGACAGGAGGAAAAATAGTGTGAAAAATGTTTATTCTTGGTCACTTTCTGTATCTCTAGCTACAGAACTCAGAAGACTGTGGCGATTTGGTTCCGTATGTTAAAACCCGCTAATGCATACTTGTTTTTGGACTTTTCAGTATTTTTGAATGCATTCAGAAATTAGTTAATTGTATTGTCATTGAGCTAGCCAATAGCTTTGGTTGCAGACTTGTCTGAAGTCAACACCTACCTATCCACGTAGTTGTCTGTCAGGGCCCGATGGGGCTACTCTTGGAAGCCACATGTCTGTTCTTCCTGCTCTGGGATCAATTAGCATTAATGTCTTGTAGCTAGCGCCCTTTTTTAGTTTGCTGAGTCACCATGAGGAATGCAGGTCCGAATACAGATTTTTTTCCCCATGTGTTTTGTTTTCCTCACAAACCTTCCTCCTCCCTTTCATCTCTAAAGACTGAATGTTTCGTGAAGCTTCATCACTGATAACTGTCTGCTGGTCCATTTTAGTACAGCTGTGTGCGACAGCTCATTAGAAGTGTGATGCTGACTGCTGCTGGTCCCTGTTGTCTTGTTAGCGATTAGCCTGTTGCTTTTCCAGTCAGTTAATTTGGATGTGAAGCTAGCTTAGCCTCCCAAAGGAAAACAAAACAGTCAGCATGGAGAGTTAGTAAAGCGCTAACTGACCGTGATTGAAAGTAAATAAGCTTTTCCCCCTATTTTTTTCTGTATGCCACTGGCCGTGTCCGAATTCTGGCTTGACTACTACTTACTTAAACTGCATACATATTAATCATACTATTTAGCACGTATTGTTTCGTAAAAAGTATGCTGTAGTATGCTATTTAATTTTCATGAAATCACAAGTGCAATATAGCAATACCAAACAATACACACATAATCCAAAAAGTAAAAAGAAAGAAATTAAGAAATTTCAGAACGAGCAATGTCAGAGTCCGAAAATGCACATAGTATAAAACGTCATATTTTGTGTCATGCGCGAACGTGTTGTTTCCCAGCTATTCATTGATTTCAGTAGCGCATCCCCAGATCTAAGCCAAGCAGTAAAGCTTTGTATTGAATTCCCATAAAAAAACAGAAGTCTAATAGCCAAATATCTAAAGATATCCTGCAATATTAATTGATTTCGGTAGCGCATCCCCATATCTAATTGATCAGCTGTTGTCAAAACTGAAATGAGTATGACATCCAGGCATTTAAAGTGTACGTGATTTTCGAAATGCCACATACTATAAAATGTTATTTTTTTAGGACGCAAGTTTGGGTATTCAGACACGGCCACTGATACACGATGAAAGCTGGTATTGGAAGTGGGGTGAGATGATAGAGCATGCTTGGAAAGACTCAGCGAAATGACGTTGACACGAGCAGCACCAGAGATATTGAGATGAGCGAGATGCTCTCTCACAGTCGCACGCAGTATCTGTGCACGTGTTCGCATCACGCTGTTCAAAACGTGCTAGCGAGGGCACCAAAGAAGGTGAGCCTCGTGCTTCAGTGCTCTTAGTTGTTGCGGAAATTGATCCATTATGCTGTTTACTTTCTGTATCTACATCATATCGTTGAGTCTACCTTTAAATTGGCTGGATCAGTAGGTTACTGAGGTAACATGCAACTCCAAGACCCTGTCCAGAAACAACCCCTAAACTTTAGCCCCTACCTTCTAGGCATCGTTGGCAAACACTCACGTTTTAGAATTTAGTTTCTATACACGTTTCTCAGGGAAAGGAACATTGCAAAGTCAAAGTGTTACCACCAAATGTCTTTGTTTCAGTCACCATTAGATCCCTAACTCTCTCTGTACCTCTCCTTAAATCTTCCGCCACAGGGGTCCAAGCGCATCTTGAGGTCCAACGAGTATGTCCTTCCCCCAGACGGACTGATGGAGACTGACCTTGAGCTAACATTCTCACTCCAGGTATGGCCAGGTTAACATGGCTTTCAAAAGTATCAAAGGGTGATCCGTTATGTGACTGAAATATGTATTTTCATTAGCCAACGGTTGATGTACTAAATTGTACTAAATCTTGCTAAATTAATGGTAGTGCCTGTGTAAACATATCATACCCCCTTTTTTAGTTTTAGTGTATTACCTACACCTCAGGTTGGCGTTCAAAGCCCATCTGAGGTGGCGGATCTGAAGGCATCAAAGAAATGACTGACTGAAGAAAAACATTGTCATGGCTACAGACATGATGTAAGGTGTGATGTAACCTCCTGTAACACCTGTGTGTTACGCCCTTTTCTGTCCCCCCTAGTATCCCCACTTCCTCAAAAGGGACGCCAACCGATTGCAGATCATGCTGCAGAGGAGGAAGCGATATAAAAACCGTACCATCCTGGGGTATAAGACCTTAGCTGTGGGCGTCATAAATATGGCAGAGGTAAAGACAACAGCTTAATATTTGTGACCATTTTTTTTTATCACAACAGCATATGAAGTCAAACGCACATTGCTTGTCATGGGGTTATACATCCGTAACTATGTAAACGGGGCCCATGGTGCGAAATACGGGGGAGCCGGGGGGGGCTCAGCTCCCCTGAATGCAACAAAAGTCCAACTTTGGGGGTCTCTCTAAGTAATGCTAATTTAACCATTCTCCTTTTCATTTAAAATGCAGTGGTAAATATGTTTTACAGTGGTAAATATGAAAATAAAATCTTCCAATGACATGAACACCCCCACCTCTTTTTTTTCATGGTTTAAACATTATTTCTTTGTGGCAGCGCTGTCCATCCAGTAGTGCTGAATTTCGGCTTTAAATGAGCTCCTTTCCTCATAGATTTTCCTTTGTACTTCCTCATTTTTTTGCCATTTGTTTGCCATGCGTCCTTGAGAAAAATAGCCTTTATTCCAATGCATTTCAGGTGTCCCAACTTTTCAGGCTACAAAAAAGCTAAATTTGTCAGCAAGACGCATCAATTAAAGTAGGCCTAATCAATGGCAATCAATGGCAATCACAGAATATCATTAGGCACACTTTTTGGTGTTTTGTAACAGATGTCTATTTCCATTCATAAAATGGCACGAGTATGCAGTCTGGATGCTGGAATTATTTTGGAGTGGACAAACATTCCTACTTTTTAAAGAGATTTGTTTGACAATCAGATGAAAATATCATGACTGGTTGTGTTCATGTCACATTAAAAGGTAATCCATTTTTACAGTTTAAATGATGCCTTTATTATTAAGCGTGTGCACTCAAAACAGGCTTTAATTCGCACTCTGGCAGGGCCCATACCTCAACACATACCCCAGCAAACACTTATACCTCAACACATAGCCTGCCTTTACTGGTCTCAGAGCATTTCATATTATTCTGTACGTAAATTCGAAACACTCCATTCAGTATGATATGTTTTGTGTGATATGCATTACTTTGTGGATGTCCTTCATCCATTTCACATGATATGTTACGCATTACAATTTGTTTGATATGTAAGAATTGCAATTTGTATAATCTGTTCGGAATTTTCAATATGTATGATATGTTACGAATTCCAATTTGTTGTGGCTAACATTGGCTAGGTTTCTAATGCTAATGTATATCATAGCTAGGCTAGGGGTTGGAGTTAAGGTTAGGTTAGGAGGTTGGTTAAAGTATTAGAGTTAGGAGTTATGTTAAAGGGTTACAGTTAGGGGAAGGGTTAGCTAACATGTTAAGTAGCTGCATAGTAGCTAAAAAGTAGTACATATTTGCAAAGTTTCTAATTATCTAAAATGCTAAAGTTGTCCATGATGAAATTCTAACACACAACCTTTGGGTTGCTAGACGTTTGCGTTATACGCCTACGTGCTACTCATCCACCTCGACCCACCACCCTCCTTTCATTTTTGTGTTAAGTAACCTTCTGTCTTATGTAACCATACCAAATGTAACATATCATACTGATGTATATTATGTTATGTCTAGTCTATGAGATCAGGCTGCTCTACCAGTTCCAATTCAGAATCCATTTTTAGCCAGGTCTGTGCTAAATTCAAAGTTGGCAAAGCAAGAAGGAACCTATTAACCGGCCATAACAAGGAACTGTAACCGAATGCATAAAGTGAACAGAAGCGATATTCAGAAACCCACTATTTGAAATTGACTGAACACCAGCCAATGTCATTATATGCACATCCATGAACTATTCCGCACAGCCACCAGCCAACATTAAACAATGCCCCCGGATGTAGGCATGCTTCCCCATTCCCCCAATTACATTACAGGACTACCATGGCTACATTTCCTCAGGTCTCCATCCGCAATACACTCGCAATTAGTTTCAAACTCCGCCTCCGCAAACGGCTAAATAATACAGCATGCCGGAGAGAATGAGATGTAGAGATGTGACTGCATGAACAAAGTGCTATCAGGCTTTCTCTTGGGTTTGAATGACAGCAGTGATTGGAGAACATTTGGGGCTTTCATTCTCGACGCAACCTGCCCGAAGTGATTGATGGTTAATGAAACTCCAGGGCTGCCTCTCAAATGGCACCGTATGCGATTTGGTACACAGCCTAGAGCTTAGAGCGAACTGTGTCAAGGTGAGAGGCACAAATCCGATTTGGTGAGACATGAGGAAGAAAACATGGGGAGGAAAATAAAGCTGCCCCGTTTCTAACAAAAACTGTGTGCTTCAGTTGAACGTGCGTGTGTATGTGCAAATTTATGAATGTGTGTGTGCCTGCGCTTGCGAGCTTGTGTTTATGGCTGTGTGTGTGTCTGTGTGTGTCTGTTTGTGTGTCTGTGTGTGTCTGTTTGTGTGGTGTCTGTGTGTGTTTGTGTGGTGTCTGTGTGTGTGTTTGTGTGGTGTCTGTGTGTGTTTGTGTGGTGTCTGTGTGTGTGTTTGTGTGTGTCTGTGTGTGTTTGTGTGTCTGTGTGTGTTTGTGTGGTGTCTGTGTGTGTTTGTGTGGTGTCTGTGTGTGTGTTTGTGTGGTGTCTGTGTGTGTTTGTGTGTCTGTGTGTGTTTGTGTGGTGTCTGTGTGTGTTTGTGTGGTGTCTGTGTGTGTGTTTGTGTGGTGTCTGTGTGTGTTTGTGTGTCTGTGTGTGTGTGTGTGTGTGTGTGTGTGTGTGTGTCTGTGTGTGTGTTTGTGTGTCTGTGTGTGTTTGTGTGGTGTCTGTGTGTGTTTGTGTGGTGTCTGTGTGTGTGTTTGTGTGGTGTCTGTGTGTGTTTGTGTGTCTGTGTGTGTGTCTGTGTGTGTTTGTGTGTCTGTGTGTGTGTCTGTGTGTGTCTGTGTGTGTGTCTGTGTGTGTCTGTGTGCTTCTGCATTATGTATTTTACTCAGGTACTCATTGTTCTGTATGAATGAACGCAACAACACTTGTATGTCGCTCACACACTTCTCTGTCCTGACTTGTGTTTAGGTGATGCAACACCCGACAGATGGAGCCCAGATCCTGGGTCTCCATAGCAACGTGAAGGAGGTGCCGGTGCGTGCGGCCGAGCTCAGTGTGTATTCCCTGTCCAGTCAGCCCATTGACCATGAGGACGGCAGCGGGCAGACAGGGACCAAGGCCAAAGCCTTAGGTGGGGACCTGGAAATCAGTGCTTATCATCACAAGTGTTTGGCCCGCACACTAAGGAAAGCTATTCATCCTGAAAACCAATGTTTTTGGCGTTATTTAATTGCATAAAGTATCCTTATCCGAGTCAGAATGGCCCTTGGGGCAGGAGCCTATCTCTTGTTTTTGTAGCATGAGTCAGCTTGATGTACAAGTACACCCGCTGGACTGGACACTAGTCTATCTCATGGTTTTTAATTGCATAAAAAGTGCATATTTACATTGCACTTAGCCTGACGGTCATGTGAGTGAAACCATTTCCTTGGCAATTGCACATTTTAATAGACATGTGTTTCTATATTGACAGCTTGTTTTCACAAATGTTAACTTTTCTAAAGAAAATGCTTTTGAAAGAAACGTATTCTGTGTAGCCTCTCAGTGTCTCAATGTTTCACTCGTCCTTGTGTAACTCTAGAGATTTCCATACATTCACTACTTAAACGTCTATTTACTGAAGTGCAATAAGCCCACCACAGACCCACTAATCGCCCCATGGGAAGGGTCCTTCCTACATATTGCCTGTGTCCACAGACCATCATTACTAACGGTGCCTATACCCCTAACCATGACAGCTTAAGTACATTAGGACCAATGTTACTGAGGGAAAATGCAGGATATTATTTTCAGTGGTTCTTAAGGCGGTTACTGCCTGGCACATGATGCTCCCTTAGGATCCTCGTGCTCCCAGAGCCAAAATGGACGCTGAGTAAACGATACAGATGTCAGCTGCACTAATGTAAAGGGATTCACTGTGAACCTGACGGCCCGCACCCCAAAATAAAATCATCTGTCAAGGATGCAATATTAGCCAGATGGCCGGCAAGCTATATGAAATCTTTTGAAAAATGTTACTAAACTCACTCATTCATTAATTATATTTTCCCTTCCTTGAGGAAGTATGGAGTGATATTAGAGGCATTTACACTTACTTGACCTCTTCCTTTTAGCTCAGAGCCTCTGAGTGGAGCAATGGAACATAGACATTTAAAATCAATGCTAAATTCCCCACAGTTTCCCAGTGAGTGAATGGAGAATTGACATGTAAACATTTGTTCTTGTCTTTGACCCCAGATCGCTCCCCAGATATGGATAACTACTCAGAGGATGACGACGACAGCTACTCTTCGGAGCAGGAAGCTAGTGACGATGCTGTTCAACCAGTGGTGAGACACAGCAAATCTTACACTTAGCTGTTGGGGAAGATCTCCAGCTCTAATTATCTGTAATGGACACCCAAAAATACACACTGTATACTGTCGTTGTGTAAGAGGATGGAATGTAAGGGACTTTCTATGTTTGTGCTTTTCTTTTAACTAAACTTCTGTCTACTATTCATGTGCTCAGTAGCTGCAATTTAGCAGTACGCCCAGACCTTGTTTTGAGAACAAACACTTTATTGTTCTAGCCCAGCATTAACACACCTGATTCAACTAATCTTGATGAGCAGGTGTGTTAGTGCTGGGCTTGGAACAAAAAGGTACATTCCCATGGGTTGTAAAAACACTGATCTTTAAGACACAAAACTATATTTTATAGGACCTGTACGACGAGGATGATGATGGACAAAGGAAGCCAAAGAAAAACCGGAGGAAAATGATTCGAACAACATCCATGACAAGGGTAAGGATGGGGGAGCCTAACTATATCAACAACTTTACAATGGGGTTGGATAAATTCATTCAAATACACATCAAGCCTAGCTTGTAAGTTTATTTTAGTGCAGAGAGAATGAGAATAGCCCCAGCATAGAGCCCTGAGGTACAGCACCTGTTCGTGTGATGGCAGGGTCTGCAGGTACAAACTCTTAGAAGGGGATTGTTTTCAATTATGTGTTTTTCATACCATGCTTTTTCATACTATGCATGTTGACTCACTTAGAACAGCACTGTCAAATCCTTTTGAGTGCCCTTCAGAAAGTATTCGCACCCCTTGACTTTTTCCACATTTTGTTTTTACAGCCTAAAATTAAAATGTATTCAATTGAGATTTTGTGCCACTGATTTACACACAACAAGTGACATTTTGTTTTTAGAAACGTTTACAAAAATGTAAAGCTGAAATGTCTTCAGTCAGTAAGTATTCAACCCTTTTGTTATGGCAAGCCTAAATATGTTCAGGAGTAAAGATGTGCTTAACAAGTCACATAAGTTGCATGGACTCACTCTGTGTGCAATAATAGTGGTTAATATCATTTTTGAATGATTACCCCCATGTCTGAGGTGGCAGGTAGCCTAGTGGTTAGAGCGTTGGGCTTGTAACCAAAAGGTTGCTAGATTGAATCCCCGAGCTGACAAGGTAAAAATCTGTCGTTCTGCCCCTGAACAAGGCAGTTAACCCACTGTTCCTAGGCCGTCATTGTAAATAAGAATTTGTTCTTAACTGACTTGCCTAGTTAAATAAAGGTTCAATTAAAAATATATATATTTAAAATATATATGTCTGTACCCCACACAATTATCTGTAAGGTCCCTCAGTCGAGTAGTGAATTTCAAGCACAGATTCAACAACAAAGACCAGGGAGATTTTCCCGTGCCTCGCAAAGAAGGGCACCTATTGGTAGATTGATAAAAAAATATATATATATATCCCTTTGAGCATGGTAAAGTTATTAATTACGCTTTGGATGGTGTATCAATACACCCAGTCACTACAAAGATACATGCGTCCTTCCTAACTCAGTTGCCGGAGAGAAAATAAACCACTCAGGGATTTCACCATGAGGCCAATGGTGGCTTTAAAACAGTTAATGGCTATGATAGGAGAACACTGAAGATGGATGAACAACATTGTAGTTACTCTACAATACTAACCTAAATGACAGAGTGAAAAGAAGGAAGTCTGTACAGAATCAAAATATTCCAAAACATGCATCCTGTTTGCAATAAATGTGGCAAATAAATTACATTTTTGTCTTGAATACAATGCATTATGTACAATGCATTATGTTTTGGGCATATCGAACACAATATATCACTGAGTACCACTCTTATGGGTATGTTATGGGTATGCTTGTCATCAGCAAGAACTAGGGAATTATTTCGGGGGATAAAAATAAATGGATTAGAGCTAAGCACAGGCAAAATCCTAGAGGAAAACCTGGTTCAGTCTGCTTTCCAACAAACACTGGGAGATAAATTCACCTTTCAGCAGGTCAATAACTCAAGGCCAAATTTACATTGTAGTTGCTTATCAATGCGACTTTAAATGCTCCTGAGTGGCCTAGTTACAGTTTTGACTTAAATCGTCTTGAAAATCTATGGCAAGACTTGAAAATGTCTGTCAATTACTAAAAAGCATCTTGTCAGAGCTTGAAGGGTTTAAAAAAGAACAATGGGCAAATATTGTACAATCTAGGTGTGTAAAGCTCTTAGAGACTTACCCAAAAATACTCACAGCTGTAATCGCTACCAAAGGGGATTCTAATTATTTTATCAATATATATTAGTGTAATATTTTTCATTCGTCTTTAAAAAATGAATCTTTAATATTACCAAATATTTTGTGTAGATCGTCAAAAAGAAAAAAAGACCATTAAATCCATTTTAATCCCATTTTGTAACTCAACAAAATGTGGAAAAAGTCAAGGGTTGTGAATACTTTCTGAAGGCACTGTAAGTACAAACTACATTTAAATGCAATACAGTTTTTCGGTCCCAATTCAATGCCTTGCTTCTGATAACTTTATGCTCAGGTTTAGTGTGTGTTGTCTCGAAAGTTCCAAGCCAGTGCAAATGGGTGCAGTCATCAATAGTCCACTGTAATCTCTTTAAGGTGTGTCTGTGTTAGGTCTGCTACTCAGTCTTGTTCTTTTCGGGGATGGCACAGAAGATGTCTTCTGTCCCCTAAATCCTTATCTAAGCAGTAGTGACAGGAGAGTTGTCCTGGAATGAGTTCAACGTCCACTTTTAGACCAAAACGCTGTGTAGATGACGCAGACACCAACTAAGGATACAAATTAAGCAGGCACCAACACGCACAAACTGAGACCTACACATGGTAGCTGGTAACACACACAGACATACACACACAAACATAAATCACAAATAAACGCACACTTTAACAAATACTTTTCCCTAGGTCTTGGTATTTGCTTCAATCAATAATCCTTAATGTTGTTAATAATGACATGTCTGGCTCTCTCCAATGACCTGATGTGCCTTTGGTGAATCAGCGAATCATGCACACATAAGTTCACCGAGGTCGAAGCCACTAAGCCGTGTGAACATTAACCGACTTTTAATGGTGCATCCTAGTGCTCTTCAGATGCTGGCACTCTTCAGATAAGCATATTAATGGGAGTAGGGTGAAATTGCCCCTAGACATTGATTTTGGGTCAGTTTAGTTTTTTCCCAATGATTAAATATTGTTAGGATTGGACAAGGGGTAGCTTTTCCTAGATCTTTACCTATGGGAAACTTCACTCCGGAACGGTGAAGACTAGACTCAGAAGTCTATTGTGATAACTTCACTGTGATTTATTGAGCTCTCAGTATTCTAGAGCTGTCATCCCATGAGTTTGAAGACAGCTTTGTTGGTTACACTGATGTCTCTGAAAGATTAGCTTACGTCATGGAGTCAGCAAATGGGGATCACACTAAAAATGATCGTTCTGACAAGTTCTTGGTGTACTCTTGTTGACACCAAACTCTCTCTTCCTCTCCCTCCCTCTCCTCCACCCTCTCTCTCACTCTCATTGTACAGCAACCCAATTTCAAACAGAAGTTTGTGGCCCTGTTGAAGCGATTCAAAGTGACGGATGAGGTTAGTACTGCACGCTTCAACTGTTCTGTTATATATGAATAACACGCTGCAAGGGATTCATCTGCCGCTGCTTCAAAGTTTTTGTAGAATGCTACAAGGTTCATAAAGTGTTCTTCATCTGTCCCTGTAGGAGAACCCTTTCTTGTTTTCGGGGAGAAGCATTTTTGGTTCTATGTAGAATCCGTTCACCGAATGAAGAACCCTCAAATAACCATTTTGTGAAAAGGTTCTACCAACCAAAAAACTATACCATTATACCATGCAATCTGTTAATGAAGTCCCATATATATGGAGCGTATTGTCTTTGACCCTTTCTGTTTACAGATCAATCTAATTGATTTAAGCACTTTTGCTACTGTCGGCCCACTGTAGTCTCTTTAACCTAACCTCGCTCGCTGTCTACCAGTCTCGCCCTGAGAGCGCCGCTCTCCTTTATCACCTAACTCCTTAATGATATTACCTCTCCTTCAAGCAGGAAGTGACCTAAGTAGGAAAGGCAACTGTGGTATCATTTGTATGTCCCAAATGGCACCTTATTCTCTGTATAGTGTACTACTTTAGACCAGGGCCCATCTCTCACTATGTAGTGAGTAGGGTGCCATTTGGGACACAACCCATGGTTCAACGTGTACAGGCCTGGCTGGGTTCATTAACGGTTGGTTATGTGCAGGATTGGATCAACATACCTATTTTACTGACAGGACATTCTATGGAACAGTTGGTTGACCCCGGTCACAGCTTTGTCATGCATCCTGTCGTCGGAAGAAATAAATAATTGAAAACCTTTGGAAAAGTATTGTCCATTAGAGCCAGTGTTTCACTTTGTTCGTCTTCCCTAACACAAAGTTGTGCTTCAGCGCCTGCCAAAAATGTAATCATAATTACATACTTGTAAATTACTCATTGAGTGTCACTTCACTTGGAACTGATGAGAGTAGCAGGGGTGTGGGAGCCCTTGATTGGCAGCACTAGTTTATTACTGCACCAATCCAGACGTTTGGTTCGTTTGTAAAAGCCAATCACAAACTATGAGCGTCATTTGAGTCAAAATAAATTGAGATATTCAGCTAGTGAGAATATGAGGGGAAATGAATGATTCTTTCTGCAACAAATACTACATTTAAGATTTACAACAGAACGCTGATTTATTATCGCTTAGCAGTGAGTTTTTAATTGATGTTTCGATATTTTTAATTGGTCTCATCTCAGTCGGTAATGATTCATAAAAGGCACAGAGACAACCAAGTCGGTAATGTATGGCCTGTGGGAATTCATTTAAATTAATCAATTTTGTTTTGTGCTCCAAGTCATTTCAGAACTAATTGACAAATAATATAAATACTCTCCTAGTTGAAAGAACATTATCTGTGTTATATGCATACTGTCTGCATATTCCATTACAATAGCTTGTGTCAGTGTGTGCATGTACGTATCATGTGACAGTGTGTGCATGTGTATGCATGCACACGGTATTCCAAATAACTGTTATAGCTGTTAGTCAACTTCAACGGGAAATATGGAAAACTTCCAATTTCCTCCTTTGAGACCTGTCATGTTTCCAAAGAAAACAAATTGCTATTGTAGAGAAAATTAATTCATCATGTTGTTACAATAGCAGTATGGCTAAAGATATATAAACTTTATTAAGTACACCCATCTAGTACCGGGTTGAACCCCTGTTTGCCTCGAGAACATCCTGAATTCTTTGTGGCATGGATTCTACAAGGTGTAGAGTTTAAACATTGATCTGTTGGTATCAAAGGACCTAACCTACGCTAGGAAAACATTCCCCACTCCATTACACCACCGCCACCAGCCTGTACCGTTGACAGTAGGCAGGATGGGGCCATGGACCCATGCTGCTTACTCCAAATCCTGACTCTGCCATCAGCATGATGCAACAGGAACTGGGATTCATCAGACCAGGCAATGTTTTTCCACTCCTCAATTGTCTAGTGTTGGTGATCACGTGCCCACTGTAGCCACTTCTTCTTGTTTTTAACTGATAGGAATGGAACCCGGTGAGGTGGTCTGCTGCAATAGCCCATCCGTGACAAGGACCCATTAATTGTGCGTTCCAAGATGCCTTTCTGTACACCACTGTTGTACTGCGGCGTTACTTGCCTGTTTGTGGCCCGCCTCTTAGCTTGCATGATTCTTGCCATTCTCCTTCGACCTCTCTCATCAACGAGCTGTTTTCTCCCACATGACTGCCGCTAACTGGATGTTATTTGTTTGTCGCGTGATTCTCGGTAAAACCCTAGACACTTGTGCGCGAAAAACCAAGGAGGCCGGGCCGTTTCTGAGTTACTGGAACCGGCACGCCTGGCACCGAAGATCATACCACGCTCAAAGTCGCTTAGGTCACTCGTTTGCCCATTCGGACATTCAATGTAACAGTAACTGGATGCCTGTCTGCCTGATTTATATAGCAAGCCATTGTCACTGTCTGTAGGAGCGAACCATTTTTGTGAACAGGGTGGTGTATTTAATAAACTGGTGGTGTATGTATACTATTTTCTGAGTTACCAATGCTACTCTGAACTTTCAACTCCATCAGCCAAAGGAGTTATTCCTTGCCAGTGTGCTATTACTTGCTCTTTGGAAGTGATTTTATTGGTTGATGGATGGATGGATAAAAGATTGACTGATTGATTGATTGACTGATTATTTCACTGTCCATTTGTTGTTGCTAGGTTCTGGACTCGGACCCAGTGGACCAGACCCAGGAGGTGGAGGAGGATCTGGACCTGCTCTATGATAGTCTGGAGGTTTACAACCAGAGTGACAGCGGCCCTGAGATGGAGGACAACGAGAGTGTCCTTAGCACGCCCAAACCCAAACTCAAGTAAGGTTCTTCAAAATGTTATCAGTACTGTACACCTTAACTAAAGTAAGGCCCCACAGAATGTCCCAAATACAGATAAACCCAAATTCAAGTAGGGCCCCACATCATGTCGCCAGATATGGCCGCACGAAATGTTGTGAGTACAGCTAAACTCAAACAGGGCCCCATATAATGTTCACACTTTAGTCAAAGTGAAGACTCATATTTTCCACAGTGTTAAGGGCAGTTTATTTGTGCATTGTTACTGTACATCAAATCAAAAGAGAGAGAAAAGAAAGTCGCTGCAGGGGAGAAACGTGAAAGACAACTGCAGCTGAATGACTAGTATGAAAACATCACCTAAATGGGTACACAAGTTAGTGTCCCTACTACCCATCTCAGCACAGTCTCTCAAGTATGTATTTTTTCTGAAAGTTTCAAATATGTTTTTTTTTTTATGTGGTTGTCACCCAGGCCCTTCTTTGAGGGAATGTCCCATTCGAGCTCCCAGACTGAGATTGGGAGTCTGCACAGTCAGAAGAGCCAGGCCAGGGACCTGGCCTGCATCGTAAGCAAACACACACGCACACACACACACACACACTCACTCCTCTTTGTTGCAATTGGAGCATAAGTTCACAACAATCCCACGCCACACACACTGACACACACACACACACAAATGTTTTTGTTTGTTACTCTATAGGACTATCTTTTTAATAGAATTTGGATTAGCATGCTATGCTAACATGTGTCCTACCGCTCCCATTGTTTTTTTTTAATCCAACAATGCTCACATGCTCTAAAGCTATGCTAACATGGGTAGGTTGCTGACTATCCAGATCCATTGTCTATGTAGATCTCTAGGTTTATCTCTATTTAGCTATCCATAAGATGAGGAACATTTGTAGCTTGGATGAACTATCCCTTTAAATAGTAGTGATTTGTGACATCCGTATATATCCCAGGGGCATCATTTATCAACATTGCATAGAAACTATTCCTAAAAATCGAATAAAAATAGTGTTTTATCAAACAATCCTACGAGCGTCATACACACACCGGTAGGAGGTAACCGTTGGTAAATACCAAATGTTCTCAGCCTCAGTGCTTGTGCACGACCTTGGCTATTTGCGTTTCGAAGCACCCCCAATTAACCATATATGAGCAAAATCATCCCTTTAATGCCAGTAGGTAATATACAACGCCGTACCATGAAATAGCCTACAACGGCGCAACCAGAACAAGCTAAGAAAAAAAACTGCTCCTAGACTGAAATAGAGTACAACCAAAAGGTTTTATTTAGTTGTTTCAGTTGTGGTTTGACCAGTAAAAATAAAAACATAGCTACAAAAAAGAGGACAATTCAAGTTGCTTTAACAATGGCAAATATACTTCAACAGCTCCCTCCTGTAGGCGTATAGACCAACATTGCTGTTCTGCAGAATGAACGAGTCGTGGGTTCCACCCGGCCATGACATTCCGCAGCGTTTTTTTTTACATGTCACATAACCTATCACCTGCACGTTAAGAGTGGAAGCCTTTTCTGTTCACCTAGTTGTACTCATTTTGGGATGGTGCTTTTATGGTGACGTGGGTGCCGTCTATTGCTCCGTGCGTATTTTGGAACCCATTGATGGCAAAGAAACCCCTCTTGACTTCAACCTGTTGTGCGATGGAAATGGTATGTTACAGTTCGTTTTGCTGATGATTGCGTCCGAAACATTGGCTCCTCCAGGGATGTGAGATACCGATCAGCAAGCTCCCGCCGAACAGTGCCCGTTGGGATAGCACTTTAATGTGCACCAGAATGGCATGCGTTTAAATGTCTTGTACACGCAGTGTATTTTCCCAATTCTATGCTTGACACGCAGTTCCCTTTTTCTACCACTTGGCACTGTGCGTACGCATGGTCATGGCTGTGCCTAAATGTGCACGCTCTCAAGCAAATAAATCTGTGTGGAAATGATCTCACGCATAGTTTACACACAGATTTGTGGCTACACGTGATTGATAAATGAAGCTCCGTGCATTTCGAAAGGATGAACTATTCCTTTAAACAGTAATGATTTGTGGCGTCCATATATATGCCAGGCATTTTAGTTTAGGTAAATTTGTAGCTTGGGTGAATTATCCTTAAAAATATTGCATTCTTTTTGACATCCATATGCCAGGTATTTTAGATTAGGTACATTTTTAGCTGTACCCTTTAAATAGTCAATTATATGTGGCATCCATATGCCAGGCATTTTAGACGGTTATTCCTGGATATTCTCGGAATTGTATGTATGGTAGTACTGCGTACTGCACCAGACACCTTGTAACTGTGTGGGTGGTTTCTTAGTGTGAGTGTCAGACATTGAGTAAGGCCAGATCGATTCTGCGCGCACGGTGTCCTAAGCCCCGCAGAAATGATTTGTACTGAGGAGGAATTGTCGTTCATCCAAGCGGGTCAAACATTGCCAAAAAATATGGATCTATTCTAGCGAGAACATTGATTGTCTCATCAAATATGTGAGCACAAAGTATCAACAAAGGCATTTCAGAGTTTGACCCTTGCGCACGTTAAAGACGGATTCCGCAGTAGGGGTAACAGTTCCACTGTCTGACCCACCGCCATTCTTATTGTTTTTGTTTTGTTGATGAAGCGGTGAGGAGCGTCGCGGGACGTGGGCAAAACAACAACAAAAAACAGCAGTACATATTTTACTGTTGTATTGCACATGCAATGATGTCGTAGGGAAGAAAATAGTGTTCTTTGTTTGCAGTAACTTCTTTGTTGTTGTAATATCACAAAGAAATGGGACAGTTTCACCATTAAGGATTCCAGCTTTAAGTAAGCAAACTTGTGGAATGTTTCAGATAGAAATGTCATGAATACAGTGTGTTCCTGAAAGTCTGATGCAGCTTGTGTCAAGGAAAAGGAGCCAGCTAAGGGGGTAGCCAGCCACCTAAGGGTTAGTAGTCCGCTATTTCGCTGCCAGCTGGCGCATATGAAAGCTCACTGTGAATAGAGTTCATGTGATTTGTTTTTCTATATTAAAGACATGGAATTAGGATATGCTCAAGGGCGTCCCCTAGCTGGCAGTTTTGGTAACTGCATCCTGTGTTCTGCTCCTTTTTAGGGTGGAGATCTGCTGACCCCGGACAGGGCCAAAGTCCTAATAGGGACCAAGTATACAGACGACAGCGCCGGATTGGAGTCTCCTGCAGGGGTGAGTGGGAAAGCTGCCCCTAGGGACAGCTCTAATATCAGCTTCCCTTCCCCCAATTCTGACCTTAACCATAGGTGGGGTAAAACTGACCCAAGATCAGTGTCTATGGACAACTTTACTCTACAGCGGGTAATCTGGAGGATCCCTGTAGGCTTAACATATTTTGTGCTGTTCCCAAGTGCTCTTTGTCTCTTTTGCTGTTCTCTCTCTTCCTCAGTGGTTGGGCTGCTATCTCTGTCTCAGGATTTTCGAGTACTTCTCTCTTTCTTTCCACTTTGTCTCTGATTTTGCCTGTCTCTTTGCCACAACTCGCTCCTGTTCTCTCATTTAATGTCTGTCGTTCTCTCTACCTGTCTTTTTTCCCCATTCTCTCTCTTTCTGACTGACCATGTTTCCATCAAACCATTTTTATAAGTAATGTACCTGTTGGATAAAAAACTCAACACAGGCCTCATGGAAACAGCAATTGTCAGTAAACATTCCTAAAATGTAGACAGAACAAAATACGGTAGACATGGGGGGAAATAGATCTGGGGTTCTTTAAACATTTTTCTTCTCTCTCTGCACGGCTGTTTTGTCCATTATCATAAATCAGCTCCCATCTGTTTATCTTCCACTCGACCAGTTTGATGCGAACAAGAGTACATTTACACTGTTAACACAAAGACCTCCATTATTACACACAAGCATACATGCACGCGCACACACACACACAGACATTGTGTACACACACACACATACACACGAGCGCACTCATACACACACACACATACACACACAAACACACACACATGATGTATAAACACACCGACACCACTCTGAGGCCCAGGTCCAGCTGGCTGTAGAGAGGGCGTCAGCGTATGTATTGGTCCGTGAGAAGAGCAGTGTTTGTTATTCTTCATCGTTGTCTCTCGCGCTCCGTTGCCTCCTCTGCAATCGTTCACCCCGGGAACCCCGGCAACGAGGGGCACCTGACAATGCATTTCTTTAGAGAGGGAGGGAAGGAGAGATTCTGAGGAGGCTTGTGTTTGGGGCCCAAGGATGGGATTTTCAGTGGCCAAACACATGATACTTACATGCACACACATCCACACACTGACACTTGATACTTACATGCACACAATGATACTTGATACTTACATGCTCACACATCCACGCACTGACCCATGATACTTACATGCATACACATCCACACACTGACACATGATACTTACATACACACACTGACACATGATACTTACATGCACACACATCCACACATTGACACATGATACTTACATGCACACACATGCACACACTGACACATGATACTTACATGCACACACATGCACACACTGACACATGATACTTACATGCACACACATCCACACACTGACACATGATACTTACATACACACACATCCATGCACTGATGCATGATACTTACATGCATACACATCCACACACTGACACATGATACTTACATGCACACATTGACACATGATACTTACATGCAGACACTGACACATGATACTTACATGCACACACATGCACACACTGACACATGATACTTACATGCACACACTGACACATGATACTTACATGCACACACATGCACACACTGACACATGACGCTTACATGCACACACATCCACACACTGACACATGATACTTACATGCACACACATCCACACACTGACACATGATACTTACATGCACACACATCCACACACTGACACATGATACTTATATGCACACACATCCATGCACTGATGCATGATACTTACATGCATACACATCCACACACTGACACATGATACTTACATGCACACACATTCACACACGGACACATGATACTTACATGCACACACTGAGCTTCATGTGAATGTGTTCACGGACATCTGCCAGGCGTTATGTTATGTTTTCACGGTCACCATGACAACACATTGAAATGCATCGACAACGGGTACCCTGCACAGAAATAGCTTTTTTCTATGTACTATGTGCATTTAATCGTCTGTTACGTATTGGTTTTGGTTGCTACCTCTTGGGAATGATCCCATTGAGGAAACAATGATCTCAATGACTGCACCCCAAAATGGCACCATATTCCCTATGTAGTGTACTCATTTTGGGCCTGTAGGGATCCGGTCAAAAGTAGTGCACTATAAATGGAATAGGGTGCCGTATGGGATGCAGATAATTGAGTTTACCTGTAAAACAGGTGTTCTCAACTCGCACAGGGTGAACCTTCATGACTTGTGTCTCTGGTGTCAGTGAATTCCCACTGACAATACCAACTGGAAAAGGACAGTTAAGTAAAGTGTTAATTCATCTCTAGGGAGAGAAATGAACCAGCGGGAACACTGTGCAGCGGATGGAAATCCAATGAATGGGTGAAATACCCTAGTATGTACTCTACATTCCTGTATATATTTTGAACTATATTTCTCCCATTATGTCCAGGACGCGGAGGATGAGGAGACTAGGGCTGGCACAGGGCCAGGTGAGGCTAACCCCAACCCCACCCCCACCAGCTGGGACCTAAGCACGGACAAACTGCCCGGCCCAGTGGCCAAACTCTGCAAGACCGAGTCCCAGACACTCATGTCGCCCAGGTAGCTGCTCACTTGCATGTATGACATTTATGCATTCACGCATGTTTGCAGTCACGCACGCACACACACACAGTCACACACACAGTCACACACAAAGTGCTGCTTATTAACAATTACACTCTGACTAAACAAGGATGGGTGTGCACGCTTTATTCCAACCCAGCACTAATACACCTGATACCACTAACTGTGATCCAGATTGATCATGACTAGTTAATTATTTGAAACTGGTGTGTTAGTGCTGGGCTGGAACAAAGCCTGCAAACCCAGTAGCTTTCCAGGGCCTGAGTTGGATAAGACACATGCCCTAAATAAAATTGATGGGATGAGAGAGGGGGAGGAAGAGCGAGAGGGGGAGAGACGGAATGAGAAAGAGAGGGAGAGATCAGGTCTACCTCTGGTTGTTCAGCGCCATACAGTGATTTCCCCCGCTACGCCTATCTATAAACAAACTAATCAGCAGCAGGACGTCCCCTAGCACCACTTCCACCGACGCTCTACTCATCTGATGAATCAAAGTCAGATCCATTGAATAAGCAATCTGCCTAGTACAGACATTGCACATGTGTCTTTGTACATTTCTCTATTGTGCAAGGATAATTTAACTCAACCATGAATGTGTAGCTGGCTTACAGCAACCACATTGATAATGCGTGACAGACATTTTGTGCTCACAAAATGCTTCCAGAACAAAAGCTTGAAAAGCTTTTGCTGGGGAGAGTCACGGGGGATGATTAGATGGCCAGGATTGTCTGAGGAGTTCTGCTGTAGGCATATCTACTACTTAGAATTTATGGAGATTTTTTTATTTATTAAGATTTCTCAGCAGTGGCTCAACCTGGATCAGTTGTGGCTCAGTGCTTCATTGGGTCCGTGCCTGTTTGTGGTCCACAGTAAAACAGAGAACAAGCTGCAGAGGCGTCCTAGGAGCACGTCCATGAAGGACCGGCAGAACTCCAAGGCCCAGAGTGACAGGACTAGCAGCATTGACAGCGAGACATCCCCGGAATCCAGGATCGCTGTCCAGGTGTGTGTGGGTGTGTGCTCAATAGTAAAGTAAGCTAGTGTGTGCGTGTGCGCGTGTGTGTGTGTGTGTGTGTGTGTGTGTGTGTACAAGATCAACATATGTGTATACAGATAGACCATCTCTTTGACTTCTGCCTCTTCCTCCGCCAGGTCCCCAGGAAGTCAGTGTACGACCAGCTGAACCAGATCCTTATCTCTGACGAGCAGCTCCCAGAGAGCATCATCCTCATCAACACCACAGACTGGCAGGGCCAGGTAGGCTACTTCTGTGTGTGGGGGTCTGTGTGCCTAGTTATGTGGTAAAAACAAGGGTACTATCTGGGCATATAAAATAATTCAAAACAGTTGGTATCCACTTTTTTTTCAATTAATAAATTGTAAAGATACAAAATCGTAATTACAGTGTTGTATAAATACTATGTAATTACCGTCTTACCATATACATATAGTGTATTATGCTACTCATTCTATCAGTAGCATTTGCATCAGCTGTGCACTCAACAAACATACTCCTTTTAGGAACATGCGCCAGACCAGGTATTTTTAGACATTCATATCTCTAAGCCTAGCTGGAGATAGGCTTAGCAATCAGGGGGAATCCATTTCTTATGTAAACATAATGCAACTCTGGAGCATGTGCGCTCACAAACACAGACGTGCGTGGATGTACACTCACACGCACAGACCTGAGGTCTTTTGAGTCGGCTTCTGGTTGACTAGCTCAGTTAATCCCAAGCCCCATCTCACCTCTCTGTCTCTGTCTCTCTCTGTCTCTCTCTCTCTGCCCTCTGTCTCTCCCTCCCTCCCTGCAGTATCTATCTGAGATTCTCCATGAGCACAGCCAGCCTATCGTGTGCACCATCTCTGGTGCGGATGTCCATGCAGCCTTCAACACCATCGTCACCAGGATCCAGAGATTGTAAGAACTCACCTCCTTTGCAGAACATGTTCTCTTTCTAATTCAATGGTTGTAGTTCAGAGAAACAAATAGATTTCACTTTAACTTGGCTTCATTGTAAAAATGTAAATGTTTCTTGTAGACTTTTTAATGTGGATTTGAATTCAGTGGTCACCAAGGCGAGTGGATCTTATGATGGTCATGATTAGGCCCGTATAATTTTTGATATGTGAAACGTTTTGGTAGCACTTTCCATTACTGCGCAGAATAAAGGGGTAATAACATTGTTATAAAGTGGAAACAAGTTACTGTTTCTCAATGTTTTCCCCCCCACTTCTCTGACTAGCTGTAACTGCAATGCCCAGACACCCCCCACCATCAAAGTGGCGGTGGCCGGAGACCAAAGTTACCTCAGCACCATCCTCAGGTGCTTCGTGGAGCAACTGGCCAACAAGACGCCTGATTGGCTCAGCTATATCCGCTTCCTGGTCATCCCTGTCGGTAAGCAGCAATTCAGCCAATCGCCATGGAGTCCAGGTTCGGGTTAGTCGTCAATTCCATTTAAATTCAGTAGATTTAGGGGATACATTTAAACTCTCATTCATGCATTGGAAAAGTCCACAAACAATAGAAATAATGGCCTATTTACAATTCTGCACACATAACTCAAGGCTCCCATAAATCATACATTGACGTCAAACGGAAAACTGCACGCAAAACACTAGTTACAGGAACAGATCTCATATAGAACCCTGAGTATCATAGCAGGCTAACAACATACAGACTAGAAAAGTTGGACTCCGTTTTGTTTTCCTGTGGCCTTCTAATCTAGTCTGCTCCTCCCTCTGCAGGCACTCATCCTCTGGCCAAACACATGTCTTCGTTCGACAGCAAGTTCAACAACATCTTCATGGACGCCGGCTGGAGGGACTTGTTTGGCAGACTCGAGGCCCCAACATCAGGTACAGCAGAGAGCTGGAGCAGCTCACGCTTACTATGAGCCACAATGCCATGTATGATAGGGGTCTGCTCGTAAATGCTTCATAAATACAGTTATAGATGTTTAGGAACATCTATCTATAGCATTATGGTGCATTATCCGTCACATCAAATCAAATGTTATTGGTCACATACACGTGTTTAGCAGATGTTATTGCGGGTGTAGCGAAATGCTTGTGCTTCTAGTTCCGACAGTGCAGCAGTAACAATTCATATCTAACAATTTCACAACATATACCCAATACACACGAGTAAGGAATGGAATTAAGAATATATAAATATATGGATGAGCAATGTCAGAGCATACAGTAGAATAGTATAGAATGCAGTATATACACATGAGATGAGTAAGGCAAGATATGTAAACATTATTAAAAGTGACATTATTAAAGTGACTAGTGTTCCATTTATTAAAGTAACCAATGATTTCAAGTCTGTGTATTTTGGCAGCTGCCTCTCTGTGCTAGTGATGGCTATTTAACAGTCTGATGGCCTTGAGATAGAAGCTATTTTTCAGTCTCTCTGTCCCAGCTTTGATGCACCTATACTGACCTCGCCTTCTGGATGGTAGTGGGATTAACAGGCAGTGGCTCGGGTGGTTGTTGTCCTTGATTGTCTTTTTGGCATTCCTGTGACATTGGGTGCTGTAGGTGTCCTGGAGGGAAGGTAGTTTGCCCCCGGTGATGCGCTGTGCAGACCCACCACCCTCTGGAGAGTTCTGCGATTGTGGGCGGTGCAGTTGCCGTACCAGCCGGTGATACAGCCTGACAGGATGCTCTCAATTGTGCATCTGTAAAAGTTTGTGAGGGTTTTAGGTGACAAGCCACATTTCTTCAGCGTCCTGAGGTTAAAGAGACGCTGTTGCGCCTTCTTCACCACACTGTCTGTGTGGGTGGACCATTTCAGTTTGTCAGGGATGTGTACACCGAGGAACTTAAAACTTTCCACCTTTTCTACTGCTGTTCCGTCGATGTGGATGGGGGGATGCTCCCTCTGCTGTTTCCTGAAGCCCACGATCATCTCCTTTGTTTTGTTGACATTGAGTGAGAGGTTATTTTCCTGGAACCACACTCCCAGAGCCCTCACCTGTCTCATCGTTGTTGGTAATCAAGCCTACTACTGTTGTGTCGTCTGCAAACTTGATGGTTGAGTTGGAGGCGTGCTTGGCCACGCAGTCATGGGTGAACAGGGAGTACAGGAGGGGTCTGAGTACGCACTCTTGTGGGGGCCCCAGTGTTGAGGATCAGCGAAGTGGTGTTGTTTCCTACCTTCACTACCTGGGGCGGCTCTTCAGGAAGTCCAGGGCCCAATTGCACAATGCGGGGTTCAGACCCAGGGCCTCAGACCCAGGGCCTCATGCTTAATGATGAGCTTGAAGGGTACTATGGTGTTAAATGCTGAGTCAATGAACAGCATTCTTACATAGGTATTCCTCTTGTCCAGATGGGATAGGGCAGTGTGGAGTGTGATGGCGATTGCATCGTCTGTGAACATATTGGGGCGGTAAGCAAATTGTAGTGGGTCTAGGGTGACAGGTAAGATGGAGGTGATATGAACCTTACCCTGCCTCTCAAAGCACTTCATGATGACAGAAGTGAGTGCTATGGAACGATAGTCATTTAGTTCAGTTATCTTTGCATTCTTGGGTACAGGAACAATGGTGGCCATCTCAAAGCATGTGGACACAGCAGACTGGAACGGGCATAGATTGAATATTTCGGTAAACACACCCGCCAGCTGGTCTGCGCATGCTCTGAGGACGCAGCTAGGGATGCCATCTGGGCCGGAAGCCTTGCGAGGGTTAACACGTTTAAATGTCTTACTCACGTCGGCCATTGAGAAGGAGAGCCCACAGCGGACCGCGTCGGTGGCACTGGGTTACGTACCGGAAGCAAGACATCGGCGTCTGCGACGTGGCTAGTTTTCCTTTTGTAGTCTGTGATTGTCTGTAGACACTGCCACATACAGTGAGGAGAACAAGTATTTGATACACTGACGATTTTGCAGGATTTCCTACTTACAAAGCATGTAGAGGTCTGTAATTTTTTATCATGGGTACACTTCAACTGTGAGAGACGGAATCTAAAACAAAAATCCAGAATATCACATTGTATGATTTTTAAGTAATATTAATTTGCATTTTATTGCATGATATAAGTATTTGATACATCAGAAAATCAGAACTTAATATTTGGTACAGAAACCTTTGTTTGCAATTACAGAGATCATACGTTTCCTGTAGTTCTTGACCGGAAGTTGGAGTGACAGTGGTCTAGTGTTTTAGCAGCACGAGTACTACAGTCGATATGCTGATAAAATTTAGGCATCCTTTTCTTCAAATTTGCTTAAGTCTTTCTAAATGTTCTTAAAATGTAGTAGTTTGTTATAATTAGAATATTGTATTTATTTATTAAAAACATGATTACAAAATATGTAAGTTATTATTTATATACAGGGTATTCATAGCAGGAAGTTTTACCGAATACTTCTTTAAGTGTAATATGCTCACATACACACAATATTCGTATATTATGATGCTTCTACTGTTGCATTACTGTAGGTGTTGAATGATAATACAATACATTAAAAATAAAATAATACAAATAGTAATACATGGGATTTAAAAAGGGTGTAAAAACAAAAACATGACAGGTTGTGCCCTCCACTTTGGGTTTCCCAAGACAACATTGATGTGGCAGGCCGTGTTTCTCAGTACCTGGCTGGGGCCAGTGTTTCACACCAGTGTCCCATCTCTGAGGCCATGCTCACCTACAAACAGAAAAGGTAAGGTGTGTGTGTGTGTGTGTGTGTGTGTGTGTGTGTGTGTGTGTGTGTGTGTGTGTGTGTGTGTGTGTGTGTGTGTGTGTGTGTGTGTGTGTGTGTGTGTGTGTGTGTGTGTGTGTGCAAGCAAGAAATCAAATGTGTGCATGCATGTGAGTGCAGCATGAATGGGGGATATTTAAGGGTGTGTGTGTGCCAATGCACGCGTGTGCATGTGTGTGTGTTTATGAAATGTCTGGTAAAATATAGATATTATGTATGTAGATAGTTTTGCATTCTATTATGCTATTAAACTATATTTGGATTATCTATTGTATAGCAAGTGCTCCCTCTACACTTCAGATTATTAAATTTAGTGGCTACATTCTCATGAATTTATTTTTGGATAAAGCAACCAGTATTGCTAATTTCAACCACATTCAATGACATCGACAACATTCGCTTATTCAAATGAGCACCAACAGAATATCAACATGTCGACTACACTTTGACAGCACATATTTTGCGACAGTTGACTCATACAGAAGTCATGAACTCATGAAGAACAACAACGACGTGTACCATTTTACCACACTGAGTTTTTCTACCTTTTTCTTTCATTTGCATTCAAGGAAGAGAAGCTTATATTTTGATTTTTACATCAGGTACCTGGCCGCAGCCTTTCGTTTGACCCCGCCCCTCTGCTGTGTTGCATTTTGTCCACCAATATAACCTGTGACCCCTTGTTGTCTAATGCCTAACCCACCCACACATAACTCGCTGTTCGTCTTAACTTCATATCTGGTCTGCATCGACTACCCCCGTATTGATTTGAATTTTTGCATGTCTTACTGTCTTAACCACTTGTTTGTTTGTCTGGCTTGGTTGGCTTCTGGTTTGGATTTGGTTTGGATATGTGGATTTTGGATAAGATGCAGTCAGCAATATGACATCATCATACTATACACTGCAGGGTGACTTCCTGCTTACAGAAGTCAACAACAAAAGTCAAATCTGCCAAAGGCTGCCATTATTGGATCTTTCCGATGTCGGCATGCCTCAAAGGAGTGCCAAACGTACAGATTGGGAAGAGCCAATAGTGACCGTTTTAGTGGATTGAAACCCTGTTATCGTTGAAATCTGTAATCAGGAAGTCGCCCCGCTGTGTTTGATGATGTCACATTGCTGACTCTACCTTTAAGGTCTCCCACGTACTTTGGTCTTTAAAGTTGGGAGTGGTAGGGCAAACTTGACGCAATGAGATCTAAGAGAGAAAGGTTGACATTGATGTGTTCTTTCCTATTACTTCAGAGAGAGAAAGAGATGTGGAGGAGATCAGGAAAGAGGGGCTGAAACAAGATTAAAAATGAGGAGGAGGATGAGTGTAAAGAAGGAGAGATGACAGTGGAGATCTGATTAGGTGGTTTGAAGAGATGGGAGGGAGGGAGGAAGAAAGAGTGGATAGTGCGGCGGTAGAGAATATCAGCCACGTGACACTCTCTCTCACAAACACACACACACACGATACACACACCTGCGTGTTTTTATTTTTAGTGACCGTTATTTTCAAAACTCTGCTCAGATGTCACTGTTGACCCACCTCAGAAGCAATTCTGGCCTTTAAGAGTGTATTGACATACACACACACTTTATATCCACCAGCAAGGATGAGCACGTAAACATTTAAAGGTCACCTTAACAATTACTAGGCGTATAAAAGGCGCAGTGCACTGTATTATAGGCACGAAGGGTGACTTTTGATTGGCTAATCCCGGTCTCCCCTTGGTGACAGGGACAGAGTCCACTGAGCATTGTCACAACATGAAAAGAGCCGATCGAGTCCAAACTCTGCAGAGAGGAGTAAGGCTTTCATCTATCATGTGTTTTCAGATCAGTGCCATTGAAGAACAGGAGACCAGGAGAGGAAGCCGCGTTAGAATATTGAGACGCGCTTGAAGATTATTCTAGATCAGGGCTCTACAACAATGTTCCTGGACTGTTTTTGCTCCAACCCCAATTATAACTAAAGTGATTCATCAAACATCTAATTTTTAGAATCAGGTGCGCTAGCTAAGAGTTAGAGTGAAAACCTACAGGATCGTAGCTCTCCAGGAACAGGGTTGGAGAGCCCTGTCCTAGATAATATTCTGGTCAGATAGGCAGTGGAAACTACTGTGCACCACTGAGTTTGCTCAATGTGCTATGTTTGTACCTACTTGTCTTCTTTCTCTTTGAAAAGCAAGGGTGCAAAGTCTCAGATGTGTATACTCAATATTTTAGTCAATGCTTTTTCCATCTCTAAAAACTCTGGAAAACTCTCAATGCTACTCTCGAGTGTGTCTCGCCAGGGAGATGAACTTGTCATGCTCTGTTTGTCCTGCCTCTTTGCTAATCCTGTTTTTCTCACAGCTTTTTTCACCATGCTCTCCAAAAATGCACCTTCTCTGGCCTCATTTTGCAGGTTATTTTGGTTTTGCACCAGCCATATCTATCTTTTTGAGCAAATTTTGGGGGATTTGTGAGAAATAGGCAAGGATAGCTTTGGTAAAACGAAGGCAGCACTACCAACGTCACGCAGAAGTAGTTGACTGGGACCGAACATATGAAATTGCTAACAGTACTTTAACCCTCAGTCTATTAAGCAACCCTTTACAAATACAGGGGCGAATCCTAACTTCCACTTAAGTCAACTTTTAGCTTATTCTCCCATTGTCATCAATGAATGACTAAGTGAAAATGTACCTAAATGGAAGTTAGGATTTGCCCCACAATGTATAGTGGATGTGCACGGCGCTGGTCCTCGAGTGCCGTAGTTCTGTATATTTTTGTCCTTGTTAATTTTCGTCTGATTCTCAGTAACCTCAAGTATTGAGAAACCAAAACCAGCGGGATTGCAGAACTCACCCTGTATATTAGGTTCACATTCAATGTTACCAACAATTTTAGCCACCTCACTCACTCCACCCCTCCTCCACTGCTCACATCACGGCAGGTTTACAACGCACCCTGGCATTCCCATCACTGCATGACCTTCATTCCCAAAATGTTCCGGGTTTTCCAGAACCACTTGGGAGCCGCCATGTCTCATCGATTCCGATTGGACATCCCTTAGCCACACACACAAACTCATTCTTCCTTCAGACCCATCACACCACCACATCCAAAACAGGGAGTGTGTTGATCCTGGATCCAAGACTAACATTACTATTTGTTATCCATTCTCTCTCCCTCAGCCCTGACGAGGACTCCTGTCAGAAGTTTGTGCCATTTATTGGGGTAAGAATATTCACTTGAAACTAAATAACGCAAGTGTTATCTTTGAGCGCTCATCTCCAATTAGACTGACAATTATCTGTCATTTATTTGAAGCTGTCACGATAATGCACAATGAGAACAGATTTTTATTTATAGCTGCTTTATTGAGGAAAGTTTTACTTGCAATGACTGGGATATGTTTGTTTTTTACTTCCACTATAATATGCAAAAGTATGTGGACATCCCTTCAAATTAGTGGATTCGGCTATTTCAGCCACACCCGTTGCTGACAGGTGTATACAATTCAAGCACACAACCATGCAATCTCCATAGACAAACAGTGGCAGTAGAATGGCCTTACTGAAGAGCTCAGTGAATTTCAACGTGGCACCGTCATAGGATGCCACCTTTCCAACAAGTCAGTTTGTCATTTTCTGCCCTGCTAGACCTGCCCTAGTCAACTGTAAGTGCTGTTATTGGGAAGTAGAAACATCCAGGAGCAACAAAGGTTCACCCGCGAAGTGATAGGCCACACAAGCTCACAGAATGGGACTACCGAGTGCTGAAGCGAGTTGCGCGTAAAAATCGTCTGCAACGTCAGCAGAAGAACTGTTCGTCGGGAGCTTCATGAAATGGGTTTCCATGGCCGAGCAGCCGCACACAAACCTAAGATCACTATGCGCAATGCCAAGCGTCAGCTGGAGTTGTGTAACGCTCGCTGCTGTTGGACTCTGGAGCAGTGGAAATGCCTTCTCTGGAATGATGAATCACGTTTCCCTGGGGCCCGGGACACGTGGAGCGGAAATGGCCCGGTTTGCTGCAATATAGACAGCATCGCTCCCTCGGTCTCTCTCAGCCTGGGAGATGCGTCCAATCTGCATGGGTTCCGGTGGAGCCAGCGAGGATAAAGGTGGAGACTCGGAGCTGGGACCGATAGGAGCTAGGGTGAGAGGTCTACGGTTGAGTTCTCTCTCTCTCAGACCCTGGTCTATGCGCGAGGCCAACTTGTTCAGGGACTCAAGGTTGTCCGGTGGTTCCCGAGTGGCCAGTTCATCTTGGATGGTGTCGGAAAGACCCTTCAAAAAGCACACTGTGAGCGCCTCGTCGTTCCAGCCACTCGCTGCTGCCACCGTGCGGAACTGGATGGCATAGTCCGTCACGTTGCGCTGACCATGGCGGAGAGTCAGGAGCTGTTTGGCTGGGTCAGGGCCGCGGGTAGGACCTTGAAACACTCGCTTGAATTCTTCAGCAAAGGTAGAGTAGCTGGCACAGCAGGGACTTTGGGCATCCCACACAGCAGTAGCCCAGGCTAGGGCTTTTTCCGACAGCAGGGTGATGATATATGCAATCTTGGACCGGTCGGTGGGAAACGACGAGGGTTGCAGCTCGAAGAGAGAGAACATTGGGTGAAAAACCCCTTACAAGCACTCGGATCACCTGAGAACCGTTGGAGAGGCGGCAGATGAAGTTCAGCCAGGGGGTTAACTGCCACGGGCACTTGAATCTGATGTACTGGGGCAGGAGCGGTTGCCGGGGAAAGTCGATCAGATATCTGCTTTATGGAAGTCAGCTTCTCCGACAGAAGTTGAGAATGTCTAGCCATTAAGGCCTCTTGCTGAACCAGAGAAGCTTTGTGGCGTTGGACAGTCCCCTCGTGGTGGGACAGCATGGAAAAAAGGTCCTGGGTACTGGCTGCCTCTGGGTTAATTTTGTTGGCTCTGTGTTTCTGTCAGGACCCGGTTACGAACTCGGGTCCCTGGTGTGAGAAACAGTCACTTAATAAACTGAGCTACTAATAGTCGGCAGAACCCAGAAGATGAGGCAGACACAGCAGTACTAGAGACGGTGATTTAATAAAAAAAAAAAGGAAAAGATCTTCAGGCAAAAATATAAATTCACAACGTGAATCACAAAAGTAATTCCAAGAGAAAACATTTATATCCTCCAAGACACAAGGAAAATCCACAAAGTGGTAAGAACAGCAGGGAAAAAAGCAAACCTCAAAAGAATAATACAAAATAAACAAGAACAAAACCAGAGTACCTCAAGAAAATCCAACTAGAGAAACAAAAGTTCACAGCATGGCTGGGGCTTGGTGCTAACATACAAACACAGAGCAAAGAACTGAGGAACACTAAGGGTTTAAATACGTTCAAGGGAAATGAGGCACAGGTGCAACTAATAACTAGAACAAGGGAAAAACAAAAGGGTCAAAAAAGCACAATGGGGGCATCTAGTGACCAAAACCTGAACAATCCTGGCCAAATCCTGACAATAGTGCCAACTAAAGTTTGGTGGAGGAGGAATAATGGTCTGGGGCTGTTTTACCTGGTTCGGGCTAGGCCCCTTAGTTCCAGTGAAGGGAAATCATAACTGTATAGCATACAATGACATTGTAGACGATTTTGTGCTTCCAACTTTGTGGCAAGGCCCTTTCCTGTTTCAACATGACAATGCCGTCGCGCACAAAGCGAGGTCCATACAGAAGTAGTTTGTCGAAATCTGTGTGGAAGAACTTGACTGGCCTGCACAGAGCCCTGACCCCAACCCCATCGAACACCTTTAACATCTGCTAACCATGTGTATGTGACGAATAAAATTTGATTTGATTTGGATGAATTGGAACGGCGACTGCGAGCCAGGCCTAATTGCCCAACACCAGTGCCCGACCTCACTAATGCACGAATTAGATGTTCGACGAGCAGGTGTCCACACACTTTTGGTCATGTATTGTACCTTGGTTAAATGTACTGACTGTACGTCGCTCTGGATAAGAGTGTCTGTTAAATGACCAAAATGTAAATCTCAATCTGGGCTTTTGTCCCCCTCAGCTGGTGAAAGTGGGCATCGTTGAGCACAACCTCTCGACCTCAAGTAAGACATCCTATTCTTTATTTTCCTTTGACCATACGTTTGCTTTGTCTTGTTTGGTAAATCTTTGTTTCGAATGAGATGGAAGGAAGAAGGGAAGACAGATAGAAGGGGCCCAGCTGGCAAAATAGTGTATGTATGATGTCTTAATCATGTAATATCTTGCCTGTAGAGTGGTTTTCTGGTTAAAAGGCATCATATAACTAGATTACAACCACTGATACAACCAGGTAAAGCAACTCTTTCATGACGAGATCAAGACGCCATGGGACAGACGTCATATTTTGGTCGTTATCTGGTTAGATAACCCGATTTTAAACCAGATAAAGATGTATTTTTCTGGTTGCTGAAAATAATTTAACAAATCCTCCTCCCTAATCCTCAGTGGACTCTGATGATGCTGTGATGGGGAGCATCAATATGCTGGCCTCCCCTCCCACCCAGCCGGGACCAACCTACATGAAGGACATGACCTGCACCCCGCCCCCCTCCCCCTCCGTCTCAGCCACCCTCGCCGGAGCCAGGTACGTACTGTACCTTAGCTGTCTTGTTAATTAAGTTATCTTCCCTTCTCTCATAACCATTATTTGATCTGAAGGTCAACCTTATAACTATGGCTACAACCCCCACAGAGGCCCATTGGCCACAGTAGCCAATAAAACAATTTCACAAGGTACAGACCACACCTTCCACATTAATGCGTTTCTTATTATATTTTGGGTTCTGATGGGGTAGAGCAATTGAACTATGCTCATGAGGCATTTGTAAACTATATATTATTAATTTAATGAGTCATTCGTAAACAATATATTATTAATTTAAAAGGCCAAAGATGTACCAATCTGGAGCGAGTGAGAGAGGATAGCCATCCTTCACCACCCCACTTTCCCGCCACTCCGCATGCTTCCCAGATGAATGACCTTACTCCATCAAGATGTTCCTTGCAGACCAGACGTTGGGTGGGGTGAGGGGAAGGGAAATAACCACTGTTCTGTTTTTTCCGTACTGTCTTTCACTGGAGCTATACTTGTACCCTGTGTCTTCTTCCTTTTTATGACTTGACCTGTAAGTTGTACATAATAAAATAAACTGGCTACAGCCCCACACTGCCACGCACAAGTTCAGATGGTACTAAACCTCACAGTTTTGGCCTTTTTCTTCCCTTTCATGCCTGCAAAACGTTCCTGTTACGTTCCTAAAACGTTTCTCTCCCATATCCCTCCGCCGTGCAGCTCTCCGGTGACAGGCGGGGAGGTGATGGGGCTCCAGGTGGACTACTGGACATGTCACGGTGCCGACAAGAAGAAGGAGGGCGAGAAACGCGACGTGGGTATCAAGAATACCCTGAAGAGCAACTTCCGCTCGCTGCAGGTGTCCCGCATCCCCAACGGGGGCGAGCTGACACCCCCTCCCGGCATGGCCATGACCGTTGTCATGAAGGAGAAGAACAAGAAAGGTGGGTGGCGCTTTACTGAAAGCCGATGGGTTGAATGTGTTATTACCCGTTATAAGTGTTAATGCCACCTTACAACTCATAGCATGTTATGTTTTTCTATATGAAAATGTGTGCCTGATGAAGAAGACGTCTTTTTCTGGTTGTAATCTAGTTATCTGGCCAAATACAGCAACAACCAGATTTTGTGTTGATGTCGGCATGAAAAAGACGTCTTTACCTTTACATCTTTTTTAAAATTTTTATTATCTCTTTACTTCACTGATGTCCTCTCTCGCTCTTCTCTTTCTCACGCTTTGATGAGCAGTGATATTCCTGAGTAAAAAGCCCAAGGAGAAGGAGGTGGACTCCAAGAGCCAGGTGATCGAGGGCATCAGCAGGCTGATCTGCACTGCCAAACACCAGCACACCATGCTGAGAGGTACAGGCCTGACAAACACACACACACACACAGACACACACACACACACACACACACGTAAGCATAAACACATACCCACACATAGGGTTGTTGTGTTGACCGCCAGAGCTCGACTTGGGCAGGAGCTCACCAGAGCTGAGTACTGGCACATCACATTTTCTACTACTTGAGCTCCTATTCCTCTAATACAAAATGTGCTCAAAAGTATTGTGGAGCTCCTGCACCTAAATATATAAAGTACCTGCACCTAAAATGAGTACTGGCACCTACCTATTTCAGTCCAAGTCAAGTACTGGTGACCGTATTACCGTCACACCTGCAGTCATGAGTCATGACCGCAGTCAAATTCCACGTGACCGTTGAGTCACAGTAATCTCCTCTGGAGATTGTGTTAGTAGTAGTACCCAACTCGCTAACGACCATCAGGTCCTAATGACCTGGTACTCAGGGCTCTTATTGTCCCTCTAACCATTCTGACGTCAATGCAAATAAAAAACGAAAATCACATCAAACACTTATCATCATAACAGTATTGTGTTTTTAAAACTCACCTTACTGTGATTGATCAATTTAAAGAAAGAAGTTCAGCAGCAGGTTGAACCTGAGTGGAAAGCATGGTTGTTGTGGATGTTGTATCAAAGTCTAACATAACGAAATGGACAGTGCTTTCTAAGTTGATGATTCATTCAAAACACTCATACACATATTAGAGCACATGCTTGTGCCATACAATACATAGCCTACCGCAAAGGCCTATTACGCACGGCAAAAAAATATATAAAAACAACATTGATTTAAGATGTCTTTGTAATTGGTCTCGCCTATACTCCAAAATGAAACAAATTCTAGTAATCTCCTTTGAATGTGGACTTTATTATTGTGCATTATTATGCATACTGGATGGACTGGTTACCTTACCTTATGCTACGCTCCAAACTTTCTATCCATGAGTCTGGGAGAGAACGTAGGCGATGCTGTTGGTTCATTGGTTGTGCGGCACACAGAGTTAGCCTGCAATTATAGTGAATTTGAATTTGAATAGCCTAGTAATAGGAAATGTTTTATATTTTCAGAATTAATAGGCTGACACGTTACCTTTAGCTACAGAATATCTCACCACCGTGCTTTTCCATCTCCTCTCTCTCCTTTATTCCTTTCTTGAGCGTGCAGAGAGAGGGGCTGTCAACAGTTTAAATGAATTATGTTTCGTTGTGAAAACATGTTGCTATCAATGTTTCCGAACACTATATTTTATATTTGAGATTCTTCAAATTAGCCACCTGTTAGCAGTTGATGTTCCTCTTCAATTACACAAACCCAAAAGCAAATCAGGGGAGGAAAATATGTTAATTCAAAGAGAACAAATCATGCAGGGAGGTAGATGGTATATGTTCATGCTCCCCTGTCCTCAGTGATTCTCTCCTGTGATTCTCGCCACAGAACAAAGGGACAGGATGTAGTTTTATAACCCAGCCTGTGGTTGACCAATTAGAATTCCTTGCAATAAAACTGGACCAATGGCCAAATAATAAGTATCATATTTCAGGCTCAATGACGAGACAAATTCCTCCCATGTCTCTGACCCATAGATCAATAATTCTCTCTTACAGAAAAAACACTATTTCCATTGATCGTTAGTACTTTCTTGACCTGTCGTTCTCTGCATTGTGTATTTATCTTTGAAATATTCTTACACACCCTTTGCCTTGATGACAGCTTTGCACACTCTTGGTATTCTCTCAACCAGCTTCATGAGGTAGTGACCTGGCATGCATTTAAATTAACAGGTGTGCCTTGTTAAAAGTTCATTTGTGGATTTTTTTTAACTTAATGTTGTTGTTGTGACAAGGTAGGGGTGGTATACAGAAGATAGCTCTATTTGGTAAAAGACACAAGTCCATATTATGGCAAGAACAGCTCAAATAAGCAAAGAGAAACGACAGTCCATCATTACTTTAAGACATGAAGGCCAGTCAATCCAGAAATGTTCCAAGAACTTTGAAAGTTTCTTCAAGTGCAGTTGCAAAAACCATCAAGCGCTATGATGAAACTGGCTCTCATGAGGACCGCCACAGGAAAGGAAGACCCAGAATCACCTCTGAGGATAAGTTCATTAGAGTTACCAGCCTCAAATATTGCTGGCTAAATAAATGCTTCACAGAGTTCAAGTAACAGACACAGCTCAACATCAACTGTTCAAAGGAGACTTTCATGGTTGAATTGCTGCAAAGAAACCACTACTAAAGAACACCAATAAGAAGAGCTTGGGCCAAGAAACATGAGCAATGGACATTAGACCGGTGGAAATCTGGAAATGAGTCCAAATTTGAGATTTTTGGTTTCAACCGCCATGTCTTTGTGAGATGCAGAGTAGGTGAACAGATGATCTCTGCATGTGTGGTTCCCACCGTGAAGCATGGAGGAGGAGGTGTGATGGTGTGGGAGTGCTTTGCTGGTGACACTGTCAGTGATTTATTTCGAATTCAAGGCACACTTAACCAGCATGGCTACCACAGCATTCTGCAGCGGTACGCCATCCCATCTGGTTTGCGCTTAGTTGGGACTATGAATTGTTTTTCAACAGGACAATGACCCAACACACCTCCAGGCTGTGTAAGGGCTATTTGACCAAGAAGGAGAGTGATGGAGTGCTGCACCAGATGACCTGGCCTCCACAATCACCCAACCTCAACCCAATTGAGATGGTTTGGGATGAGTTGGACCACAGTGTGAAGGAAATGCAGCCAACAGGTGCTCAGCATATGTGGGAACTCCTTCAAGTCTGTTGGAAAAGAATTCCAGGTGAAGCTGGTTGAGAGAATGAGAGTGTGCAAAGCTGTGGCTGCTTTGAAGAATTTAAAATCTAAAATATATTTTGATTTGTTTAACACTTTCTTGGTTACTACATGATTCCATGTGTTATTTCATAGTTTTGCTGTCTTCACTATTATTCTATTCTTCTATGTAGAAAATAGTAAAAAATAAAGACCCTTGAATGAGTACGTGTGTCCAAACTTTTGACTGGTACTATGTCCAGACATTTCGATATGCAATCCTGTGTGAAAGCAGAGTTTTGATGGTTGCCACCAAAAAGAGGAGGATCCCAGCCGCTACTCTATTTATTTCTCAGCTGCTCATATTAAGAACATGCTCCACTATAATACCGGAATAGCCTACCTGGCATGATTGAAAAATGAACCGTGGAAAGCGGCCCCATTTTACTATTCGAGTGCACTTGATGAGAGAGCAGCGTGTGCAGCCTGAGGCAAGGAACAGAGCGGAAGCTTTTTTTTGCAACTTTCTCAAATCATCAATAGTCTATAGTCGCATCATGCAGCCCATATATGTTTTGATTTTGTAAGGTTTGTATGAACACAACTAAAGTGTTCAAATAAATCTAAATCTAGCATATAGGACCTGTTTCAAATGATCACTTTTACGCTCAACATAGCCACTTCATATGCACAGTCGCTCCGGAATAGGAAAAATATCCTTTCTATTTTATTCAGCTAAGTTCAATTATATTCTTCTTACTATAAAATCATATAATATAAAATAACGCCACGGGACTTCTATGCATATCTCGCATGCTAAATGAACTAGCATACAGGCTATGGCATGGCGCATTCTCTTCTTCTGAAATACATTGTCTTTACCTAATAATGTTTCCTTTGAAAAATGTTTCCTTCGAAATTGATTTATTATGATGGTGTATATTAAATGTAGATGTTCCAAAGGCGCACATCAGAGGCTTGTGTGCGTGGAGGCTAAATGTGTTTATGTTAATTAACGGGCAATTACCGTGAGACCGACAGTAATTAGACAATAAACGGGGCTGACGAAATGTCATGACTGCCACAGCCCTACCCAAACACCCCACTCTGCATCACTTCAACGCAAGCATGCACCCACATGTTCAATCATACATGTATACTACATACTTATCCTGTTTTAACACATACTGTAGAGTACGTGCTGAAGACACACACACATAGGTTAATGTGAATTCTCCGAATAGCCTCAATTCAATCGTTGAGTCTTTAACAAGTGCAATATCGCCACCAAGTGGTTGAAATGAACAGTTTTGCGTCTCTTTCTCCTTTCTCTCTCTCTCCCTCTCTCCATAGTGTCCATTGACGGCGTGGAGTGGAATGATGTCAAGTTTTTCCAGCTGGCTGCCCAGTGGCCCACTCACGTCAAGCACTTCCCTGTTGGCATCTTCGGCTACACCAAGCCCGCCATGTGACATATCACTACCACCTAAACCCAAGTATGGGTAGCTGCAGCCCAATATGGCAACCGGAGTATGGGCGAGTGGGTGTGTCGAAAGGAGTGGGTGATTGGAAAGATAATCAGCTAATTGAGCAGATTTGTTGCCACTTAAGACCCTTTTGCATGGCTGATACGAGTTGATAATCCGCCGACCGGTGCACCGGTTTTGTATCGAGTTGCCTGCTGACCGGAGGTGCTTCCCACTGGGCAGCTGTGTCAAGTTGTCGCCAGCGGTAGCTAACGTGCCAATTTTCTTCATCTCTCCTATGATTTTATTTCAAGTAGGATAGAAGCCTACACAAGAAATAACTAATATTGATAACCATCGAGATTTCACGTTGATACACACATACAGTCTACTCAATGGGCATGGCATGAAGGGCAACAACACCTGGACACAGTGTCCTTGCTCTCGCTTTCCAAGTGCTTGTCCCGGCGTGGGAAGTAGCTAATTAGTAGCCAATACCAGAGTGACCGTCACAGTGAGCACATGCATACAAGCAATAGTACACCCATCATCAGTACTTTTAATAAAAAATAAACAATCGTCAGTTTTACAACTAAAAATCTACAATTACTTGTGTTTAACTAACAGCGAAATACGACTCAGACTCATCCTCTGGATGATTCAGACTCAAGTCTAAACTCTCGCAGTACGATAGTTGTGTGGTAAGAACCGGACTAAACCGTCTAACCTGTAACAGAGCGCTTTCGACACACCCACTCCTTTCCACACGCCCATTACTTTCCTTTCGACACACCCACTCCTTTCCACACGCCCATTACTTTCCTTTCGACACACCCACTCCTTTCCACACGCCCATTACTTTCCTTTCGACACACCCACTCCTTTCCACACGCCCATTACTTTCCTTTCGACACACCCACTCCTTTCCACACGCCCATTACTTTCCTTTCGACACACCCACTCCTTTCCACACGCCCATTACTTTCCTTTCGACACACCCACTCCTTTCCACACGGCCATTACTTTCCTTTCGAACACATCCACTCGCCTATACGCCGGTCGACAAATTGGGTTGCAGCTACCCCCTTCTCCTTAAACCCTGACCCCTGAACAGCCTTTATCATCTCCCATAGAGAGAGATGGGCTGGTTTCCATTCTGAAAAATCACTCCTTTCCTTCCGTCCTTTAAAACGAACCTCATCTCCCATAGAGAGAATGGGGCTGGGTTCAATTCTGAAAAAAATAATTCTGTTCCCTTTGAACAGTCATCATCTTCCATAGAGAGAGACAAGCTGGAGGACATTCTAAAAAATCACTCCCTTCCTTTCTGTCCTTTTGATATTTGTATTTACTAGGTATTGAGGCTATCAATATGGTAATAGCTCCATGAAGTGAAGATTATAGGTCCTTATATGTTGGTTCCCAATGTTTCAAAATGTAATTATTAGAAATACATTTCTAAGTCTAAGTTTGAAATGAATCCAACTCCAAGTCATTCAGCTCCGTGGGCTCTCCAAGTTGCCAAAGGTAGTGGGGAAGGCTGGGAGTAATCCACCAGATTGGAACCCAGCCCTGCTCTGACTAAGCAAAAAACGTAAACAACCCCCCTAGTCCTTTTCCTGTGGAAACTGTCCAGTTACAAACCTGTGTTCCCAGTATAAAATGGATGTTGTTGTCAACGTCAAATGTTACTGTTTTATACACCAGCAAAAAAAGAAGGAAAAAAACATGTTTTGTTAAAAAATGTATGCTGCCTTTTAAGTATAATAGTGTATATTGTGGTTAGACACTTATAATGGCCACCTGTAATGGCAGCTTTGTTGGCACTTTTTGTTACTATATTATTATTTCTGTGAAATCCTATGTGGGTAAATGTCCTGTATATAATGTAAGAGGATTGAAGGGGTGTGTGTGTTGGTGTGTGTTCGCAGTGTGTGCCGGGAGGCAGTGTGTTACTGATTTTTAGGGGAAAGGGTGGGATGCTGAGAGAGGAATTGCTGTGAAATTTGCAGAGGAACCCCTCTTGCTATGAAGAGATGTATTTTGTTCTCTTTTTTTATTGAGAAAAGTGACTTACTCAAGTTTTTTGATACACTACTTTCTAGCTAGTATACTTGCCTTTTTGATTTAGAAGCACATTGTACGGAAACAGAATTGGGACAATCAGTAACCAAGAAACTTGGCACTGTATAACGAGAGACATTCATCAGAGAGTGGAATGTATCCTTAGGCGAGTTCAATGCAATGACTTTACTTGTGAATTTGTGACGCGGGCCCTAGGTGCATGCGAGAATATCTGGACACAAACGTGTATAGGAGAGAGAAAGGGAGGGCAAAGAAAGAAGGAAACCAATGTATTGTTCCCAGTGCCCTGCTCTAACACACCTGATTAGCCTACTCTCTGCAAAGGGCTCAGCAGTGAAGTTTTCAGTAATACCCTTCCCACACTACTACTGAGAAGACCCAAGCCAAGCTGTACTGCACTGGCCTGGTTAAGCGTCCACTATAGTTGTTGGAACTGTGTTCAAAATGACCATGTGGGAAAAAAACAGTTAAACACAGTACAGTTTGGCTTGGTACAGTAGTATGAAAAGGGTTGAAGAATTCCCCGGTTGTTAAACTATTTACCAGTGACAGTGGTGTTCTTTTTTCTAACTTTATCCATTCTGAAAGACAAGAATACCTTTTTATAAAACTAGCGTGCCGTATTCAACAATGAACTAATTGCTGTCCACTGTTCTCTGTTTTTATACTTTCTTTAAAGATAGACCCACTCATAATGTTGAGTCAAAAAGGGCCACAGGCTTAATTGGTTTTTAGGGAATTTCCAGGATTTTAATGTCAGCAATGTTGTTGTATTGTGTGTTGTTTTTTCATGAGGTGTATTTTCTCATAGACCTATGAGGGAAATAACGTCCTGTGCCTCTTCAGTCGAGGCTATGCAGGACACCTGGAAGTCAAAGCTTCCTTCCTTTGTTATTTCGCCTCTCTCCATCTTTTTACCTTGTATGTTTGTGACTTGACACGAAAATGCATTTCATTTGGATGAAAGTGTGTTTTGGAGATTTTAAGTGTGTGTCTGTGTGTGCATGCGCTCAGAAGGGGTACTGTGTAACCCCATTTGTCAATATCAACCATTTGAAAACTATGGCTTCTCTTGCGATTAGATACTACATGGATAGTATTACATTTGATGTATTTTTTGTTCATCTTCACCGTGGTTGCTGAGTATTAACAACAGTGTATGTTACCGTATATTTGACCCTTTCTTTGTGCATTGCTGACGGTCAAGGTGTTTCGTGTTTTTGCCTCTGAAAGGGGGAAGGTCTTCGGTCAATGTCACTCATTTGACTATACAGTGTTCCACTATTTCATGATACAAATGGACACCATATATACAACAGTATTTGACCACCCCTTCAAATTAGTGGATTCGGCTATTTCTGCCACACCCGTTGCTGACGTGTATAAAATCGAGCACACAGCTCAGCAATCGCCCTAGTCAAACATTGGCAGTAGAATGGCCTTACTGAAGAGCTCAGTGACTTTCAACGTGGCACCGTCATAGGATGCCAACTTTCCAACAAGTCTTTTCCTTACATTTCTGCCCTGCTAGAGCTGCCCCGGTCAACTGCATATTGATGCCAATGATTTTGGAATGAGACATTCGACGAGCAGGTGACCACATACTTTTGGTCATGTAGTGTATCTATACATAACTGAAACACAAATATGTTCCACTACTTCATAATACATATTTACAGTTGAAGTCAGAAGTGTCCATACACTTAGGTTTGAGTCATTAAAACTCTTTTTTTCAACCACTCCACAAATGTCTTGTGAACAAACTATAGTTTTGGCAAGTCGGTTAGGACATCTACTTTGTGCATGACACAAGTAATTTTTCCAACAATTGTTTACAGAGAGATTATTTCACTTATAATTCACTGTATCACAATTCCAGTGGGTCAGAAGTTTACATACACTAAGTTAACTGTGCCTTTAAACAGCTTGGAAGATTCCAGAGAATTATGTCATGGCTTTAGAAGCTTCTGATAGGTTAATTGACATCATTTGAATGAATTGGAGGTGTACCTGTGGATGTATTTCAAGGTTTACCTTCAAACTCTGTGCCTACGTCATGGGAAAATTAAAAGAAATCAGCTAAGACCTCAGAAAACAAATTGTAGACCTCCACAAGTCTGGTTCATCCTTGGGAGCAGTTTCCAAGGTACCACGTTCATCTGTACAAACTATAGTACGCTAGTATAAACACCATGCGACCACGCAGCCGTCATACCGCTCAGGAAGGAGACACGTTCTGTCTCCTAGAGATGAACGTACTTTGGTGCGAAAAGTGCAAATCAATTGCAGAACAACAGGAAAGGACCTTGTAAAGATGCTGGAGGAAACAGGTACAAAAGTATCTATATCTACAGTAAAAAAAAAAAGTCCTATATCGACTAGGAAGCCACTGCTCCAAAACTGCCATAAAAAAAGCCAGACTACAGTTTGCAACTGCACATGGGGACAAAGATTGTACTTTTTGGAGAAATGTCCTGTGGTCTGATGAAACAACAATATAATTGTTTGGCCATAATGACCATTGTTATGTTTGGAGGAAAAAGGGGGAGACTTGCAAGCCAAAGAACACCATCCCAACCGTGAAGCACAGGGGTGGCAGCATCATGTTGTAGGGGTGCTTTGCTGCAGGGGAGACTGGTGCACTTCACAAAATAGATGGCACATTGAGGAAGGTAAATTATGTGGATATATTGAAGCAACATCTCAAGTTATCAGTCTGGAAGTTAAAGCTTGGTCGCAAATGGGTTTTCCAAATGGATAATGACCCCAAGCATACTTCCAAAGTCGTGGCAAAATGGCTTGAGGACAACAAAGTCAACGTATTGGAGTGGCCATCACAAAGCCCTGATCTCAATCCTATAGAAATTTTGTGGGCAGATCTGAAAAAGCGTGTGCGAGCAAGGAGGCCTACAAACCTGACTCAGTTACACCAGCTCTGCCAGGAGGAATGGGTCAGAATTCACTCAACTTATTGTGGGAAGATTGTGGAAGGCTACCCAAAACGTTTGACTCAAGTTAAACAATTTAAAGTCAATGCTACCAAATACTAATTGTTTGTGTAAACTTCTGACCCACTGGGACTGTGATGAAAGAATAAAAGATTAAGTAAATAATTCTCTCCTATTATTCTGACATTTCACATTCTTAAAATAAAGTGGTGATCTTAACTGACCTAAGACAGGGGATTTTTACTAGGATTAAATGTCAGGAATTGTGAAAAACTGAGTTTAAATGTATTTGGCTAAGGTGTATGTAAACTTCCGACTTCAACTGTATATTATAGCACTACTTTTGGGAAGTCAAGCGGCACCAAGTAATACCAAGAAAAACTGGACAGTCAAATAACTCCAACATTGAGCTTTTACAGCTCTTTTAAGTATAGTTCAAGTTTGCTGATGGTTTTGCACAAACATTATTTTAAATGATGTGACAGACAGTGTTCTTTCTTTTTTAAATTAACCACTAAAGAATACAAGGTAGAAGCTCTTGTTTTTATGATGTCGGTATGTCTTTTTTTTTGTCATATCAGTTTTAGTTTAATGTAATATTTTTAGTTTTATTTCCATCTTACTCTTTATTAAGTTTTTGTATGGCCATTTTATGATTCTAACCCTTTTTAAGAAAAGAGTTGAGCTCTTTTGTATAAAACAATGATGTTTGGAAATTGGGTTTTGAAGTGTTGTAAGTGAAAACAGACTATTAAAGGAGTGTTGAGAGAATTTGCATTGTTTTATTACTGTTTCATTTTGGAAAGATACTCATGTTGTCATAATACCGTGTACCTATTAACCATACTTAGACCTGTCTTTGCATACAGAACACACACACACACACAGAATATGAGCTCATACCTGAGTCTGGACAGTTTTACATGGTGTTGGATTCCCCTTACCAACAGCAGATGGCAGAGTCATTGTACACATCTGAATCATGATCTGAATCTTTCAATTTAATGTTAATAAGGTCAAATATTCCACACACCAGAGCTTAATTTCATGTTTGGATTTAATATGAATTAAATCCGATCCAACTTTGGTTGTCAAATAGGAAGCTTTCACCCTCCCTCTCTGCCATCTGTGCCACTCAGGCATGGTCATCTCCTCATAAGCACAATCAACAATAGCGGACTTGAGCAAGCGTCCAGCCCCACATTCCGTGTCGGATACAGATTCCAAAGAAGGTGATGGCCGGGATTCAATTTGATCACGCATTGCAGAGCGCTGTCAACAATGCGGCTCTTAAAGGCATCTATTTGAACCCAGGTCTGCTGACGATATAAATACTGTATGGTTCAAATGTTTTGCAGATACGAACAAGTCTCCAAGATGAACACAAATGGTTTCTAGCAAATAATTTGGTTTTAAAACAAACAAAGTCCCATATCATGCTGTTTGGGACACGAAAAAGAATTAACTTCACAGCTGGCAATTTTTTCATTCATGCAAGAGATGGAACAATTCTTTAAAGTGTTGATTTTTAAAAATATATTTGGATTTGTTTGATTAATCCTTTGGAAAGCATATTGATAATCTAAGAAAAACAATGAATAACCTTGGGTTACTGTACAGATCAAATAACTGTTTACTGTATTTTACTGTATCCATTAAAAATACATTAACCCAACTGCTGCTTCCTTTCCTAGACTATGGTATCATCATCTGCACGGTAAAAAAAAAAAGCCAAATATGTTTTTAAAAATCAACACTTTCAAGAATTGTTCCATCTCTTTCATTAATGAAAAAAATTGGCTTAATCAAAATGATTCTGTGGGTTGAGGGCAAAAGGACAAGAATTTAAGATAATGTGTTTGAGTGGGTTTACTAAACAAATTGTGCTCGAAGTGAGCTGAATTTGAACGAGCTTGTTGAGAAAAATAAAAATGTATGTTTGCTAAAAAAAAACACTCAAAACCACGTTCATCATCATCATATTTCACAGCATGTATTACAGGTTGATTTTCACAATTGTCTCTTTCAATACCTGTGTTTTTGCATATACATTGATTTATACTACCAGTCAAAAGTTTGGACACACCTACTCATTCAAGGGTTTTTCTTTATTTTTACTATTTTCTACATTGTAGAATAATAGTGAAGACATCAAAACTATTAAATAACACACATGGAATCATGTAGTAACCAAAAAAGTGGTCAATAATTTTAGATTCTTCAAAGTAGCCACCCTTTGCCTTGATGTCAGACAGCTTTGCACACACTTGGCATTCTCTCAACCAGCTTCATGAGGTAGTCACCTGGAATGCATTTCAATGAACAAGTGTGCCTTGATAGAAGTTCATTTGTGGAATTTATTTCCTTCTTAATGCGTTGGAGCCTATCAGTTGTGTTGTGAAAAGGTAGGGGTGGTATACAGAAGATGGGCCTATTTGGTAAAAGACCAATTCCATATTATGGCAAGAACAGCTCAAATAAGCAAATAGAAATAATAGTCCATCCTTACTTTAAGACATGAAGGTCAGTCAATGTGGAACATTTCAAGACCTTTGAAAGTTTCTTCAAGTGCAATTGCAAAAACCATCAAGCGCTATGATGAAACTGGCTCTCATGAGGACCTCCACAGGAGAGGAAGAACCAGAGTTACCTCTGCTGCAGTTCACAGCCTCAGAAATTGCAGCCCAAATAAATGCTTCACAGAGTTCAAGTAACAGACACATCTGAACATCAACTGTTCAGAGGAGACTGCACGAATCAGGCCTTCGTGGTCGAATTGTTGCAAAGAAACCACTACTAAAGAACAACAATAAGAATAATAGCCTTGCTTGGGCCAAGAAACATGAGCAATGGACATTAGACCAGAGGAAATCTGTCCTTTGGTCTGATGAGTCCAAATTTGAGATTTTTGGTTCCAACTGTGTCTTTGTGAGACGCAGAGTAGGTGAACGGATGATCTCCGCGTGTGTGGTTCCCACTGTGAAGCATGGAGGAGGAGGTGTGATGGTGTGGGAGTGCTTTGCTGGTGACACTGTCAGTGATTTATTTAGAATTCAAGGCACACTTAACCAGCATGGCTACCACAGCATTCTGCAGCGGTACGCCATCCCATCTGGTTTGCGCTTAGTGGGACTATCATTTGTTTTTCAACAGGACAATGACCCAACACAGCTCCAGGCTGTGTAAGGGCTATTTGACCAAGGAGAGTGATGGAGTGCTGCATCTGATGACCTGGCCTCCACAATCACCCGACCTCAACTCAATTGAGATGGTTTGGGATAAGTTGGACCGCAGAGTGAAGGAAAAGCAGCAGACAAGTGCTCAGCATATGTGGGAAGTTCTTCAAGACTGTTGGAAAAGCATTCCAGGTGAAACTGGTTGAGAGAATGCCAAGAGTGTGCAAAGCTGTCATCAAGGCAATCGGTGACTACTTTGAAGAATCTATAATATGAAAGATGTTTCCACTTCCCAATAACGGCACTTACAGTTGACTCTAAGAGGCAGTCACAGCTCTTCAGTAAGGCCATTCTACTGCCAATATTTGGAGAATGCATGGCCATGTGCTCAATTTTATACACCTGTCAAAATTCTGTCGTTCTGCCCCTGAGCAAGGCAGTTAACCCACTGTTTCCCAGGCGCTGACGATGTGGATGTCGATTAAGGCACCCCCCGCACCTCTCTAATTCTGAGGGGTTGAGTTAAATGCGGAAGACACATTTCAGTTGAATGCATTGTTGTACAACTGACTAGGTATCCCTCTTTCCCTTTCCTTCTGAGCGTGGCATTCGAACCAGTATCAATGATTCATTGCCATGACTCACCATTGCCAGAATGGTTGGAAAATGTCAGCTTGAAGAGCTATTATATCAGACCAGCTGTTTATAAAAGTATCTTTAGCCTTGGTGCTTCACATCGAGGAGACAAAGGGGAGAGGGTGGTTAGCGACTCAGCAGGGCTTTTCATTCAATCTCCGTAACTGGTTGTCTAGGATGTTCAAAACAACATGTGTCTTGTGCTGGAAAACACCGGAAGAACATTGCTTTTAATTCACTGCGTTTGATAGAATGGGGACATACTAACTTTAATCCTAACTTTAAATGTGTGTGTAAATTGTACTTTCAAAAAGAGAGTTCTGAGAAATTATATGAAATGATATGCGTGAATCTCAAGTCAGCATGTGTCCATTATAGTCTAAAGGCCTTCAGTGTATCTGAGCAAGAAGAGTTATGTGAGCATCAATGCATTATTTTTATTTGATATTGCAAACAAATAGGCCTACCTACATTCACATAAAGTAAATCAACCATTTAGCCACAGTTAGGCGGGAACGTTATGGGAAAGTGTAAGTGAGAGGAACCAGACACTAAATGCTGAGCCTATGTCTGGTCCAGAGCAAGACTTCATGGCATGCATGTGTGACCTAGGCCCAGTGTCTGTTCTGGCTTGTATGGCTCCCTGGGCGAACCCCCAGGGATGAAAACATTACTGGTTGATTACTTTTTTCAAATCCAATGTATTTTCCACGTTGATTCCACGTCACAAATTACAACTTTGATTCAACCAGTGTGTGCCCAGCCTTCAAGAATCATTCATCCTCATTGTCAGCAACATCCTCTCCCTGTTGATCCTCTATAGCCTCCTCCCCTGGACTTCTTCCTTTTTGCAGGTCTATCTGCCTCAGGTCTCACAGGTGTTGTGTTGTTAGTAGTAGCTCAGGACAGACGTGACCGAACAATTAAAAAATGGGAATCTGCTGTTTCATTTGGTGGTGTGGTTACTAAATTGGTTGACAATCAAATAGCTCCATTTAAGATAATGAGGACTGTATTTGCATATAGATGGTGGAAAGGCTGCTGCAGGTGCTGGCTGGTGAGTGATGGGTTGCTTGTTGAGGTTGGGGTGATTGTCACAGGAGAACCAGGTTCGATCAGGTCGTCTGTGATATTTCTGTCTGGAAATATAACCTTTAAGGTCCAATCATTTGAAAAATGTAGTAAGGTTGAACAGTGTGTAATCCACGGCACATTTTAGAAGGTGCGTGTTCGAGCTGCGTGTCCACAGTAGCTGTCCACTGATGGCGATAGGGGGCGATGAAAAAACAGAATCCATTCATTTTCATCCGACGGAAGTGAAGAGGGCGGGGGACCGTTGGGCAATGCGAGCACGGGCGAGGGAACGTGAAAATGGCGGGATTCTCTGCAATATCGAGCCGTGATTGACTAACCGACCTTACTGGTTTGGGTGTTGATTTTTTACCTTTATCTAACTAAGTCAGATAAGAACGGCCTAGGAACAGTGGTTTAACTGCCTTGTTGGCTCAGGGATTCGATCTAGCAACCATTTTGGTTACTAGCCCAACGCTCAAACCACTAGGTTAACTGCCACCCCAAACAAATGCATTGGCTGGTTGATACCTAGCATGCAGTCGGTTTGCTAGCAACCACATGTTGAGCCACTCCTGGCGAAGCTAGTGTGGTTTGACAAATTCTCACTGAGTGTGAATCCCATCTGTCAGAGCTATGTAGCTATATCACAATGGGACACCAGACTATCACGTCTCCGGGCTGCGTTTCAAATTTTAAAAAAATACACTCTCATCCACCTACCCTCGCCAAACAATCGTAAGCACCTCAGCCCTTGTTTTTTTTATTGAGTTTGTGAGTGTACAATTATGTTCACTTTGGGCCTGAAACGCCACATAAATTCAATTCGCGATGATTGTACATCCGCTAAGAAAAGTCCACCGAAACTTAAAACCTCAATGTCAATATGGATAAGTCAACATACAAGTGTAAGTAAAAACGAATGTAAAAAGGTTAGAAATTGTGCTACTAATGCACAAACACTTCTTGTAAAAGTAATTATGTTTTTGTTTGGTTGACTTTTAGAAATTGTAGAAATAAAACATTTAAATTCTTCAGACGTTCCAGCTAGGCAGGCTAATGTTAGTTAGCTAATTCATTTGCAAGATATCATACAGTAGTCGTATATTAATAATTGTATAGTTAATATAAGTAGACATGCAATCATAATTGACTGTAGAGCATATAAAGCACCCACAAACTACCGGTGGCTGAAATCAACGTCATCGCGGATTGAATGAGTGACGAATTTCCAAGCAAGTGCGATCCATTTAAAAATCATTCCTTCCTCCCTCGCCCTGCAATCACTTAATTTGAGGGCTGAGGGGATAGGGTGTGTCTTTTATGTGTTTGGAATTAAGCCTGGGTATGTGGGCTCTGAATTACGTTTATGCCTTGTTTATGCCAACTTGAATTTGCTTGCGTTTTTTGCGTAGAGCTTCCTATTGGTCATATATTGATCATATCAAAGTGGGAAACTCTGACCTCATCTTTCCACAACGAGTTTACAAGTCTCAAATTTCCGAGTTCCAAGTTGTCTTGAACGCGGTATTAATGTATTGATGTTGTTCGTCGAGTGATGTGTGGTTTACCCCGCAACTCTTTTGCCGCGTTCAAATGAGTTTCCGTGTTCCTAATTGTCTTCGTATCATATGTATAAATGCATCACACAATGATTTACTAGAAACTATTGATCTCTTTCCTTCTTGAGGACCGTTTGTTTAATACATTTCCTTTAAATGATTTTTTATTATTAGCTAGTCGTGGCTAATGTTAGCTAAATATTTTAGTGGATGTTCAAGGAAATCTGAAATCTGATTAGTTTCTCCCATAGGCTACTTTCAGGGTAACGAACCATCTAACATTAAGTTGTGAAATATAGATTTTTTTTTTACCATATTCGAACATCTGGATTTTTGTTCTTTTTTTGTTTGGTTAGAACTATTTAATGATATATATTTTTTGTATAACTAGGTTATTAATCAAATCAACACATTTCATGTATTTGCTATGTAGACCAGTTGAAGGCAAGTATCCATTCAAATTAATACAATTAATGGGGGATTTATTTATCTATATGACCAATGATGTATCTATGGGAATGATGTATTTGGATTTGTTAACTCATATACACAGCCTCTGTGCAGCCACGCCCGAAAAATCCAATACATGACGACGTCATTCAAAAATATTCGCTGTGGATGCTGGGAGATCAATATCCATGGAAGACATTTTGGATTTAAAATAAGCTCCGTTGGCAACACATTTATCATTGCGGTCGCCCTGATATTTATTTAGAATGTACCGTCAAAGAGTTTGTTTGTCAGTTGTGCGCAATGAAATGGCGTCGTTCTTGTAAAAAAAATCAAGCATTTTCCCGAACCAAATCGCCGTGCTCCTCTGCGAATTCTGTTGGGATAGGTTTCTTGCTGTTGCATGTACATCGAGAAGGCTCCTATAGTTCCTTGCTGTCCTACGAGGAATTAACCAATTTAGGTATGTAACCACATACATATAACAGCATCTGTGTTTTTGTCTTGGCTCACAGAATTCAACACTTTGCATTAGAAAGACACATCAGAGAGGCAGTGTGTTTGTTCTTGCCTTATTGACTACACAGCCTAACTACAGACAGTAAGTAGCCTATTGATAACAGTTCTTGTAAAGGCTTATTTTATTTATACTGAAAAAAAATATAAACCTAACATTGAACAATTTCACTGAGTTACAGTTCATATATGGAAATCAGTCAATTGAAATAAATACATTAGGCCCTAATCTATGGATTTCACATGACTGGGCAGGGGCGCATCCCATTGATTGATGCACGAACGCCCCCGCAGTCTTCACGCTATTGTCTATAGATACACGGCAAGGCGTGGTTTAACGTGACCACGCCCCCGAGTGTGATACAGCCGTAGGCTACTCCTGTTACTCCCATTTAATTAACCTAGGTTTGGCGGCATCCTAAACAAACTGCTGACGCTTTTTGTCGTTTCAATAAACGTTTTCAGCAGCCTCAAGTGTCGTTCGTTATTATTAACATACTTGTCGATCACAACAAATGATTTGCATGATACTTATTCTGCCACTAATTTGTTAGCTGACATGCTAAGACTAACAGTAAAGCTATCGCAGTATACTTAAGTCACTGTTTGTTTACCCATAGCTGGAGAGGCAACCCTATCAAATGGCCCAATGTAGACAATTGTGATATCCACACCTACTTGGTGGAATCTCCAGTTTTGCATATACCGGTGTCCTAGCTAACTAGCTACCATTGTCACCCCCGCCTCTTCTTTGGGGTTTATCGGCAGTTGGCATTCCACGTTATGGTGCATTACCGCCACCTACTGTACTGGAGCGCCCCCGCTTTGCGCCTGTGTACCGGAGTCCTAGCATAAAAATTAACCAATAGAAGTGTAAAGGGGGCCGCAATTGCACCCATCTAGTGCGACCAGGAGTTTAATTTTGGAAGAACTGTGCGACTATGAAAACAAATCTCCCAGATAATAATTATTGTAATGATAAGGCTTCGCTGTACCGTTGTTTTCAAGTGCCCTAGAGCAGCGTTTCCCAAACTCAGTCCTGGGGACCCCAAGGTGTTTACGTTTATTTTTTTGCCCAGGCACTACACAGCTGATTCAAATAACGAATTCTTGATGAGGAGTTCATTATTTGAATCAGCTGTTTAGTGCTAGGGCGTAAAACAAAAGGTAAACCCATGGAGTACCGAGGACTGAGTTTGGGGAAACACTGCCCTAGAGAGACGAGGGAGTGCAGACTCATTAGAGTCATGGTTTCACCATTACTGCAGCGAAAAAGGCTTGCTTGTAGCCCAACTAGGTCTTTCTTGTAGTATATCGACGGTAGCGATCGACATGGCCAATTAATTAGGGCCGATTTCAAGTTTTCATAACAATCGGTAATTGCCCTTTTTGGGAGCCGATTACATTGCAATCCACAAGGAAACTGCGTGGCAGGCTGACCACCTGTTAACGCGAGTGCAGCATCAAAAGGACTCGCAATTTTAACTAGGGAAATTGTGTCACTTCACTTGTGTTCAGTGCAAGCAGAGTCAGGGTATATGCAACAGTTTGGGCCACCTGGCTTGTTGCGAACTGTGAACTAATTTGCCAGAATTTTACATAATTATGACATAACATTGAAGGTTGTGCAATGTAACAGCAATATTTAAACTTAGGGTTGACACCCTTCCAATAAAATACAGAACGGTTCCGTATTTTACTGAAATAATAAATGTTTTGTTGTCTAAATTATAGTTTCCGGATTTGACCATATTAATCACCAAAGGCTTGTATTTCTGTGTTTATCATAATTAAGTCTATGATTTGATAGAGCAGTCTGACTGAGCGGTGGTAGGCAGCAGCAGGCTCGTAAGCATTCATTTAAACTGCGTTTGCCAGCACCTCTTAGCAATGCTTGAATCACAGCGCTGTTTGACTTCAAGCCTATCAACTCCCTAGATTAGGCTGGCAATACTAAAGTGCCTATAAGAACATCCAACAGTCAAAGGTATATGAAATACAAATGGTATAGAGAGAAATAGTCGACGCTTCATAATTCCTGTAACTACAACCTAAAACGTCTTAACTGGGAATATTGAAGACCTGGGAATATTGAACCACCAGCTTTAATATGTTCTCATGTTCTGAGCAAGGAACGTAAACATCAGCTTTTTTACATGGCACATATTGCACTTTTACTTTCTTCTCCAAAACAGTTTTTGCGTTATTTAAACCAAATGAGCATGTTTCATTATTTATTTGAAACTAAATAGATTTCATTTATGTATTATATTAAGTTAAAATAAGTGTTCATTGCGATTAATCAGTATTGGCTTTTTTTGTTGCTCCAATATCGGTATTGGCGTTGAAAAATCGTAGTCGGTCAAACTCTAATCGACGGGACCACATTTTCCATTAATAAACCATATCGTGAGATGTTCTAAAACTACTCGCTTGTCGACGATGATAACCATTTGTCTTTCTTCAGTCATGTTACCTCATTGGCTAACAACCTTACTAGTATATCCAAACATTTGGGGGCGCAAAGAAATGAAAAGGGATAGCTTCTTTAGCATATCAATGATCATTGCAATGAATGAATGAATGACAGATCTCTTGCGTGTCCTCATCAGAAACCTGCTGGTTTCTTTTCAATGTAATATATCTCAATAGGAAAATAGTGCTTTAACACAATGTAGAAACCTAATATTCCACAAATGACTTTGTACTTTCAATGACAGGTATTCTTACCAAGCTTTTATAATAAAGTCATGTATTTACAGAGTTCTATATTAGTTTCTAGGGCTCAACGTGTGCTTCAAAAAGCAGAGATGCTTGTCCAGTCCACTTGGCTGTTTATTTACTAGAGTGGAGAAGTAAGGTGACCTTTGGACTGCAGACATCTCATAACAAAGGCAGTCCGTTATGTAACTGGATCTGAAAGAGAGATAAAAGGAAGAAATTGGTCCCCTAGTTACAGTTTTACCAGACAGGTGCTCAAGTGCACACACCCAGAAGACATACAGTACTGTATGAAAGTTTTTGTTCCTCTAATTATTTTCATAGTAGTTTGCAGTGAAGTTTCCTTTCAACGTGCTCTGTCAAATAAATGTATGCCCTGGTGGTGAAACCTCGAAGCAGGCTGACACAAACGGTAATAGGCCTATAATTGACCCTCGTGATACCGACTTCTGAAATCACGTTGGGCTGTTGTCTCCTTTGTCAGTCAAAAATGTACATACAAAGAGTCCTACAAAATACTATTTTATTTAATCTTTACTTAACTAAGTCAGTTAAGAACAAACCTGGACAACGCTGGGCCAATTGTACACCGCCCTATGGGACTCCCAATCACGGCCGGTTGTGATTCAGCCTGGATTTGAACCATCTCAAGCACTGAGATGCAGTGCCTTAGACCACTGCGCCACTCGGGAGCCCCCCTGTCGTTCTGCCCTTGAGCAAGGCAGTTAACCCACTATTCCCCGGGCGCAGACGACTTACATGACGAATAAGGCAGCCCCCGCACCTCTCTATTCAGAGGGGTTGAGTTAAATGTGGAAGACACATTTCAGTTGTACAATTGACGAGGTATCCCTCTTTCCCGTTCCTTCTGCCTCACTGAAAGAGGCACCGTGGCATTTGAACCAGCATCAATGATTCATTGCCATGACTCACCATTGCCAGAATGGTTGGAAAATGTCAGCTTGAAGAGCTATTATATCAGACCAGCTGTTTATAAAAGTATCTTTAGCCTTGGTGCTCCACATCGAGGAGACAAAGGGTAGAGGGTGGTTAGCGACTCAGCAGGGCTTTTCATTCAATCTCCGTAACTGGTTGTCTAGGATGTTCAAAACAACATTTGTCTTGTGCTGAAAAACACTGGAAGAACATTGCTTTTGACTTACTGGGTTTGATAGAATGGAGATCTACGGGCCCTATCCTAACTTTAAATATGCGTGTGTAAATTGGACTTTCAAAAGGAGAGTTCTGAGAAATTTGAAGTTATATGCGTGGATCTCAAGTCAGCATGTGTCCATTATAGTCTAGAGGTCGACCGATTATGATTTTTCAACACCGATACCGATTATTGGAGGACCAAAAAAGCCGATGCCGATTTTAAAAATAAATAAAATAATATATATATATTTTTATTAAAAGTATTTGTAATAATGACAATTACAACAATGCTGAATGAACACTTATTTTAACTTAATATAATACATCAATAAAATCAATTTAGCCTCAAGTAGATAATGAAACATGCTCAATTTGGTTTAAATAATGCAAAAACAAAGGTTTGGAGAAGGTAGTAAAAGTGCAATATGTTCTATGTAAGAAAGCTAACGGTTCAGTTCCTTGCTTAGAACATGAGAACATATGAAAGCTGGTGGTTCCTTTTAACATGAGTCTTCAATATTCCCAGGTAAGAAGTTTTAGGTTGTAGTTATTATAGGACTATTTCCCTCTATACCATTTGAATTTCATTAACCTTTGACTATTGGATGTTCTTACAGGCACTTTAGTATTGCCAGTGTAACAGTATAGCTTCCTCGCTCCTCCCTGGGCTCGAACCAGCAACACAACGACAATTAGTGCGTGCTAACTAGCTAGCCATTACATTTCGGTTACACAAGCCTCATCTCGGGAGATGATAGGCTTGAAGTCATAAACAGCGCAATGCTTGACGCACAACAAAGAGCTGCTGGCAAAACGCACGAAAGTGCTGTTTGAATGAATGTTTACACGCCTGCTTCTGCCTAACACCGCTCAGTCAGATACTTAGGTACTTGTATGCTCAGTCAGATTATATGCAACGCAGGACACGCTAGATAATATCAACCATGTGTAGTTAACTAGTGATTATGATTGATTGTTTTTTATAAGATAAGTTTAATGCTAGCTAGCAACTTACCTTGGCTTACTGCATTTGCGTAACAGGCACTTGTGAAGTGCAATGAGAGAGAGGCAGGTCGTTATTGTGTTGGACTTGTTAACTGTAAGGTTGCAAGACTATATCCCCCGAGCTGACAAGGTGAAAATCTGTCGTTCTGCCCCTGAACAAGGCAGTTAACCCACCATTCCTAGGCCGTCATTGAAAATAAGAATGTGTTCTTAACTGACTTGCCTAGTTAAATAAAGGTATAAAAAAAATCGACTAATCGGCGCCCAAAAATACAGATTTACGATTGTTATGAAAACTTGAAATCGGCCCTAATTAATCGGCCATTCCGATTAATCGGTTGACCTCTAGTCTAAAGGCCTTCGGTGTATCTAAGCAAGAAGAGTTCTGTGAGCATCAATGCATTATTTTCACTGGATATTGTGTACAAATAGGCCTACCTATATTCACATACAGTAAATCAACCATTTTGCCACAGTTAGATGGAAAGTGTAGTCTTACTAATAAATGTCTGGTCCAGAGCAAGACTTCATAGCATGCATGTGTGACCTAGGCCTGTAAGCATGTGGTAGTTTTAGCACCACTGTTGGGTAGCTTGTTATAGAAAATGCACTTTGCACGGTAGGCCGTCATTGTAAATAAAAATGTGTTCTTAACTGACTTGCCTAGTTAAATAAATAAAAATACACATAAATTTCAACTTGTGAGAGGTTATGTTATTGATTGTTGACGTTGAATGAGTTAATGGATATATTAAAGGTTGCAGATGCATTTGACAGTTTGTTCAAAACACAATCTTAGTTACTTTCTGTAAAATGTCTACTTGTAAATGTCAATACATCCTTAATAGAAGTAGTGAAGAGCAAAGTCAGATTCTTCAGAAGATAAAGTGGCTTAGCTGATCCACCTTCAGTATAAACAGCAGTGTCTTCCTGTTTCGCTATACTCAAATCAAATTTTATTCGTCACATACACATGGTTAGCAGATGTAATTGCGAGTGTAGGAAAATGCTTGTGCTTTTAGTTCCGACAGTGCAGCAATATCTAAAATGTAATCTAACAACTCCACAACAACTACCTGGAAATCTAAATAAAGGAATGGAATAAGAATATATGGATGAGCAATGGCATAGCGTCATAGGCAAGATGGTATAAAATACAATTTATACATATGAGATTAATGCAAGATATGGAAACATTATTTAAGGTGACTAGTGATTCATTTATTCAAGTGGCCAATGATTTCAAATCTGTATGTATGCAGCAGCCTCTGTGTTAGTGATGGCTATTTAACTGTCTGATGGCCTTGAGATGGAAGCTCTTTTTCAGTCTCGGTCCCAGCTTTGATGCACCTGTACTGACCTCTCCTTCTGGATGATAGCGGGGTGAACCGGCAGTGGCTCGGGTGGTTGTTGTCACAGGAAGGCCAAAAAGATAATCTAGGACATCGGGTGTTGTAAGTGTCCTGGAGGGCAGGTAGTTTGACATCAGTGTTGCTTTGTGCAGACCGCACTACTCTCTGGAGAGCCTTGCGGTTGTGGGAGGTGCAGTTACCGTACCAGGAGGTGATGCAGCCTAGCAAGATGCTCTCAATTGTCTATCTGTACATTTTTAGGTGACAACTACATTTCTTCAGACTCCTGATATTGAAGAGACGCTGTTGCGCCTTCACCACACTCTGTATGGATGGACCATTTCAGTTTGCCCGTGATATGCACATCGAGGAACATAACTTTCCACCTTCTCCACTGCTGTCCGGTTGATATGGATAGGGGGGTGCTCCCTCTGCTGTTTCCTGAAGTCCACGATCATCTCCTTTGTTTTGTTGATGTTGAGTGAGGGGTTGTTTTGCTGACACCACACTCAGTGCCCTCACCACCTCCCTGTAGGCTGTGTCGTCGTTGCTAATCAAGCCTACTAATGTTGTGTCTGCAAACTTGATGATTGAGTTGGCGGCATGGGTGTACAGGGAGTACAGGAGGGGGCTGAGCACGCACCCTTGTGGGGCCCCAGTGTTGAAGATCAGCGATCTGGAGATGTTGTTTCCTACCATCACCACCTGGGGGCGGCCCGTCAGGGCGTCCAGAACCCAATTGCACAGGGTGGGGTTGAGCTTGGAGGGTACTATGTTGTTGAATGCTGAGCTGTAGTCAACAAACAGCATTCTTACGTAGGTATTCCTCTTGTCCAGATGGGATAGGGCAGTGTTATGGCGATGTGCGTCATCTGTGGACCTATTGGAGCAGTAAGCAAAGTGAAGTGGGTCTAGGGTGACAGGTAAGGTGGAGGTGATATGAACCTTGATTATCCTCTCAAAGCACTTCATGATGACAGAAGTGAGTGCCACGGGGCGATAGTCATTTAGTTCAGTTACCTTTGCCTTGTGTACTGGAAAAATGGTGGCCATCTTGAAACATGTGGGGACAGCATACTAGGAATGGTGAGAGATTGAATGTGTCGGTAAATACACCAGCCACCTGGTCTGCGCATGCTCTGAGGATGCGGCTAGGGATGCCGTCTGGGCTGGCAGTCTAGTGAAGGTTAACACTTTCAAATGTCTTACTCACGTCGGCCATGGAGAGGGTGGGGCCCACAGTCCTCGGTAGCGGGCCACGTGGATGGCACTGTATTATCCTCAAAGCGGGCAAAGAAGGTGTTTAGTTTGTCTGGAAGCAAGACGTCGGTGTCTGTGACGTGGCTGGTTTTCTTTTTGTAGTCCGTGATTGTCTGTAGACCCAACTCATGTTTATGGAAGCTCAAAATGTAAACGAGGCTACAACAATATTTCACCACTTTGCAAAGAAGGCTTTTGCGATTTATGATGATGACAGTGTATACCAAGCTATTTCAGGTATTTTTAAGTTGTATTCTTTTTTTGATTGACATCCCCAGTAGGTTTCCAGCTGTCCCTACATATCTCCCCAACCAAAGCCACCTGTGCCTCCTTCCCACATGTCCCTAAATCAGAAACATCAGTCTGCAATCACTCCTATCCACTGGTAACCGGCAGAGACCAGAGGCAGGAGAAGATTAAGTCATCAGCAGCTAAAAGATAGCTCACCAATGGGCCCTATAATTCCATCTGGACGTGATGGGATTGTAGAGGAATGGCTTTATGCTACCAAAGAGACTGGATGACACGAGACAGGGCATGGAGATGGAGACAGCGTCTGAATTAGCCACACTGTTCTCATGCAATTTTAATGTCACCCGTGGTGGTGGTCTATTATGCAGAGGAAGTGAGAAGGAGGGCAATTTTTATATTTCAGCTTCCTTCTCCTTTAAATGGCAGTGTGTCCCGGTCACCATTGTCATATTTGCTAGAAGCTTTTGTTTGTGGTCTATACCATGTCAAATCAGGAACTTTATTCAACTTCATTAATTGATAACTCCACAGTAGAGAATTATGAGCACCTAATTATGAGAATTAATTAGTTGTATTTCAATGAATTCCTCTGAATTGACTGAAAGGGAATACAATGTAGGCTAGTACAACCCTGGCTTGTGTTTTCTGTTGAGGGAACCCAATATCCCTTATTCATGTGAGCTAACATCATACTTGTTTTTCTGCATTGTGCCTTTTTCTTCTTCTGAGTGCACCTTGGGACATTGTGTAAATAATTAAGAGAGCTAATTTCAAGCTTCCTTTTAGCCCACAGCTAACTTACATACTGCAATGAATAATTAGACCTAATTGTTCTACTAGCCCACATCTTAACCTATTGTAGCTGAACAGTACTTGACCCTGTGAAGACTAACCCAATGCTGTATGCTTGGTTCGCATGTGTGGCATTATTTCTGTACTATACTACTTTGCTTTACCATGCAAATAAATCTATAGTGTTTTTGATACCAGATCTCATTACCTTTTGGATGTATGGACTAACTGCGTTATGGTATTGAAAACGTCTTGTCTATGCTTGCTCAAAGAACCCCCCCCCCCCCCCCCCCCCCACGCTGTTGACTATGCCTCGAGGTTAATCCGAAATGGAATTTCCTACAGATGCCCATTGAGAAGTTTAATAGTGGCTTTGTAGCCACTTTCATTAAATATGACTCATGCTCCTATAAAAGCGCCATTACTCTTTGAAATTGGACCTCTGTAATCCGTCATGCCAAGTTTCAACATTGGTGACCGCCTATGTGCTACCATTTGCACTAGTTGTTATTTACCCTGTGTTCAATGTAGTCTAGAGTCTAGATATCCATTCAGTTTGTTTCCAGATTACATTTAGCCGAATCCCATTCTTAAAACCAATTCTGTATTTTTCTGAATCTATAGACTTTGGCTGTATCGTCAACCTATTTTTAGAACTTGCTGAAAAGAATGGATTGAGGCTCAATGCCGTGTGTGTTTTCAATATAAAAAGAATGTCATGCAAGCCTACTGTACTACTCTGTCAAGCTGCGTGTGTGTGCACGCTTGAGTTCGCTCTGTGCATCCAGGTGAAATGATACATAGGCACACTGCGGGACTAGTTCTCATTTTATGATTGGCTCTTGGTGCTCTATTTCTGGCAGTCTGTTTCCATGGCTCTAAACAGACTTTGTAATGGGATATTTCAATTTAAATGAAAAATCACCACAAAGTTCGCGATTATCTGCCTGTTTTGGAATAAGAATACTAATACGAGTGACTAGAGCGGAATTTTTCCACAATGGAAATGCACATTCAGCCGGCTACAACAGTTTCCTCATATTTATCTCCAAGCTCTTTGATGATGAACTCGGGGCTAAATGCTCGGGGGTTAGCCTAATTTTCTGCTGCTATGCCCACGCCAAGCATAATCATGTGACTGTCTTGTGAAGGCAGGGGGAGCAAAGTGTTTTATTCCTCTGGCTTTGTCGATTCCAGGGAGTGTAGAGATTGTGGGCTAGATTGGACTCCTATCCTGTCATTTTCTATCCCAAGGCTTCCATTTTCTTGTACATCTCTATCCTTGTAGCGTGGATTGTAAACGGAGCAACCTCAATGAATTAATGTTTGCTTGAGCTGTGCTTTTTTTCTGCTAATAATGACAGTGGAAGTCTCAAGATGTTGGAATCTTGTAGAACTTAGGTATATCAACTATGCATGGCAGTCAAAATAGTAGCTATATATAGCCTATATAATATTTATGTTTTGTAAATAGTTAACAGGAGCATCACTCTGACTTGTCTTGGAGCATTATTAAGCCTCCTGTTGACAAGCTTTCTGTGTAGCGCGTAACAAGACCAGACAATTGAGCTGTGTATTCCCCCCACTTGACCCTAGAGCAGTTTCCCAAATGGAGGTTAGTAGCGGCTAGTCCCTTCTGTGTCACTAAAAAACAACTTGTGAAAAGAAGTAGGCTATTGTTTTGCTCTGATGGGTCCAAAGAAAATCCCCAAAAGTGAGGTTATGGCATTAAAAGGAACCACTGCCCGAAGAGTGACCTAACATCCACCTTAATTTTCTTCCACTTCCCTCCACTAAGTGTATTAGGTCCTAGGTCCACTAGGCAATGTCAATCATGGTGTACCCCAGGGAAGACCGTCTGGAGAAGCTGTCCCAGGAGGAGATCATCTCCAGCACCAAGCTGGTGATCCAGGGCCTGGAGGCGCTGAAGAGCGAGCACAATTCCATCTTGCACAGCCTGCTGGAGACCATCCGCTGCCTGAAGAAGGACGAGGAGGCCAACCTGGTGCACGAGAAGTCCAGCCTGCTGCGCAAGTCAGTGGAGATGATCGAGCTGGGGCTGGGCGAGGCGCAGGTAAGGGTTGAGGGTCCAAGGGTGATGGGAAGAGACTTGGGGTGGTTATAGCACGGTTTCTCAATCCATTCTTGGGGGGATCCCCATGAGTTAACGTTAAACAGGAGTTAATGTTGCATGCGTCAGAGTTTCATGTTTTGAAGTTAACTTGTCTTTCTCTGGTTTATGTAGGCTGCCTGTCTCTGGCCACATGAATCCACCGCTGCCACAAATTGTGACCTTCATTATTAATCAATCAATCAATTGGATTTATAAAGATGTCACAAAGTGCTTATACAGAAACACAGCCTAAAACCACAAAGAACAAGCAATGCAGATGTAATGTAATGCAATGCAGATGCAATGCAGAAGGAAAAACTCGCTCAAAAGGCAGGAACCTAAGAAGAAACCTAGAGGAACTAGGCTCTGAGAGTTGGCCAGTCCTCTTCTGGCTGTGCCGGGTGGCGATTACAAGAGTACATGGCCATTAAGGCCAGATCGTTCTTCAAGATGTTCAAACGTTCATAGATGACCAGCAGGGTCAAATAATAATCAGTGGTTGTAGAGGGGCAACAGGTCAGCACCTCAGGAGTAAATGTCAGCTGGCTTTTCATAGCCAAGCATTCAGAGGCTGAGACTGCAGGTGCGGGAGAGGGTGAGAGAGAGGAGGTCCAGGACAAGGTAGTACACCCTGTGAACAGGTCAGAGTTCCATAGCCACAGGCAGAACAGCAGAAACTGGATCAGAAGCATGACCAGGGAGACGGGTACAGCCAGGAGTCACCAGGTCGTTCTGAGGCATGGTCCTAGGGCTGAATTGCATACATAATTAATTGATCCCTCTACATGTATGCACCTTTCTCTATCAGGTGATGATGGCCCTGTCTGCCCACCTGAACGCTGTGGAGTCTGAGAAGCAGAAGCTGCGTGCCCAGGTACGTCGGCTGTGCCAAGAGAACCAGTGGCTGCGGGACGAGCTGGCGGGCACCCAGCAAAAGCTGCAGAAGAGCGAGCAGAGTGTGGCCCAGCTGGAAGAGGAGAAGAAGCATCTGGAGTTCATGAATCAGCTGAAGAAGTACGACGAGGATGTGTCCCCTACTGTGAGTTGTTATGCACTCACATACACCCATACTTAGATGCACAACACAATCACTTGCACGCAAGCACAAATGCACTGCTGCCAAATCAGTTCATGAAGTATGAAGAGAACACATTTCTTTCTCTGAGGTAATAAACACACAAACTCCCTGATCATAAACAATTGAACCAGCTCCAGAGCTGTGATCCTAATGCAAGTAATCAGGCATTGCATAAGCCTCGGGCTGATGAAGTCGCTTCTGGGGGGTTGCAACTGTGACCTGTCGATAATACTTGACCTCTTCTCTACTGCCTATGTAGTCTACATTCTCTATTCTCAACCAGGATTTGGATCTCTCCATTTATGTGCAAGATAATTTTTAGAGCGGATTGATGGCTAGGGAATTCTCCCTATGAGATGAAATGAGAGCTGAGAGCACGTCTTTTGTAAAACCTAGCAGCCTATTAGTTAACTAGACAGACGAGTGCCATATTCTGTCATAAAAGAGCCATTCACTCCTCGTAATCTTCTTTATTCTTCCCTCTTTTTCTCCCTTTCCATGAGCAATGCAGGCTGCCAAGGTGAATGAATGGGTCTCACTCACCATCTTTAATATATATATATTATAATAATGAATTTACCCTTTATTTAACTAGGCAAGTTGGTTAAGAACAAATTCTTATTTACAATGACGCCTCAACCATTATGAACTGATTAAAGTGTATGTTGGGCGGAAGTCATCTGTCCCTTGGCTGCTGTTAAGGCAACTCATTTATCCATTAACATTTATACATATTGACGAGAGCTCATTAATATGTACCAAATGTAGTCCAGACTGTAATTTAGCACTGTTCAAATTATGTCGGCTGTTGAATATTTATAGTTCCTGTACGTGTCTGGGAATGCAAGGACAGAGGGTATGAATGTGGAAGGTGGGGTGGAGTGTTTCTAGTTCAGCCTGAAGGGAACCGTGATGAGGTGCATGAGTCTCCTTGAGCACCCTGCTGTCTGTCAAACATTGACTCTAAATTCGATGGAAACTTCTTGTGGCCATCTGGGTTTTAAAGGCACAATGTAACTTTAATTTCTAGTCAAAAGTGCTACCCTGGCTGTTTGTAAACTGTGGGGTAGGTCTTGGCAAATGTAACTGCCACTGAGTATATAATTAGAATTCCACTCCTTAGACTAAACCAGATGTCCTGAAAAAGGATGAAATTGGCAATAAGCGACATTGTTTTATTTCCAGGAGGAGAAAGATGGAGAGCCTCCTAAAGATACACTGGACGACCTCTTCCCCAATGATGAGGAGGAAAACAGTCAAGGAAGTAAGCGGTCTGTCTACTACAACCATATCCTGCGTCGTCATACAGTATCGGATTAGTATAGATTCTTTCATGTTCATATCTTTGGTGCATGACGTCAAACAACAACCTGTTGCGTCATCTTATTTTTTATTTATTTAAGGTCTCATATTTGAAATAAAGTTGCTCTAATATTGAGCTGAGGACCCTCAAATCCAATAATTTTATCAGCACAGAACTGGCATTTTATTAGTCTTCAAATCTTTACATTTTATTGATTGAGAATTCCAAATCCATATTATACGAATGTAAAACTCTGCGGCAACTGCCCAAACCTTCTAACTGTGAACAAACCGCATATGCCCCTGCCCCGTCCTCTCCTTCAGTGCCGCACCAGCATAACAGCGCAGCGGTGGCCGCTGCCCAGCAGGGTGGCTATGAGATCCCGGCCCGCCTGAGGACCCTCCACAACCTGGTTATCCAGTACGCCTCCCAGGGCCGCTACGAGGTGGCCGTGCCCCTCTGCAAACAGGCCCTGGAGGACCTGGAGAAGACATCCGGACACGACCACCCTGACGTGGCCACCATGCTCAACATCCTGGCCCTGGTCTACAGGTGTGTGTGTGGTTGAGTGTGTCTTTGTGTCGTAGCCCACCATATTAACCCTTCTCCTGCTGGAGCCGTGTTATCACACTTATGTGCGGCTTTCCTTTGTCATTATACTGTAACACCTCTGTAACCACACATTTTCACCACCAATACCACTTATCTACACACTGCTTCTCTCTTCTGTACAGAATGTATTCCGGATCTTTTTCTTTTAGACTTATGTATTTCCCTTTTTCTTTTTTTTCTTTTTTTCAGGGACCAGAACAAATACAAGGAGGCGGCTCACCTGCTCAACGACGCACTGTCTATCAGGGAGAAAACCCTTGGGAAAGACCACCCTGCGGTGAGCTAGTCTACCGGATGGAGCAATATCTTTTCTCACTAGACAAAAGGGACTTTTCTGAATTTTTTTTGTTGTTGTTAATCTTTGGTTGGATATAAAGATTTGCTAGGACATGGGTTGGAGTTGGTCAGGTTGAAACCGCCGTTAGCGGCTCCAAGGGCTGGTTAATCCTAAAGCATGTGGGCCATTAATACATTACAGGAATGTACTATTTGTCACGTTCCTAATGGCAAATCTGGTTGTGTCAGCACTTGGACAGGCATCTAGCCAGAGAGATGTTAGTTAATATGCATTCATACACATACACATCACAGGCTCCTGGAAAGTACATGGCATGATGGGAATGCAAAAGGTCCTCAGTCACTGTAGTGTAAAGTGCTCCCAAAGGTGAAATGTCCGTTATCACAAATTGTGTAACTATTGTCAATTTATATTAATGTCATAATGTAGTGGTGTTAGAGGTCTATAAGATTACACATTTTGTAGTTGCACTTTTGGGAGCACTAAAACAGTACAGGCTCCCTTGTTTGACTTACCTCACTGCAGGCACAGAGCAGCTACATAACATGATGAAAGCTGCTCACTAATCCTTCTGTTTCTCAGGTGGCTGCGACACTGAACAATCTGGCAGTGCTGTATGGAAAGAGGGGGAAGTACAAGGAAGCTGAGCCCCTTTGCAAGAGGGCTCTGGAGATCAGAGAGAAGGTGGGTCCAGTGCAGTACATACCCAGTGCAGACATACTTGGTACAATGATACAATGTCAGTTCATTTGTACTGTGCTACATTCAATTAGCAAAATTACCCATGAATGTACTCAACAATTGCAAATGTCACAATCTGGAATTGAAAAGTAACTTTACATAGGTGGTGCTAATAACCGAAGTTCATCACCAGCTCATTAATCATTTTTAACTTGGTGAGGCGTTGATATGAGGTCCTATTATATTTTTTGTAGCTTTGATGATAGCGGAGGTTCTTTAATAAATGATGCCGTCACTCTGTTCCAGAACAGTTCTAATGGTTTCATGGCAGCCATAACACATCAATGTTTTATCATATATACAGTACCAGTCAAAAGTTTGGGCACACCTATTCATTCCATTCCTCATTTTTCTTTATTTGTACTATTTTCTACATTGTAGAATAATAGTGAGGACATCAAAACTATGAAATAACACATGGAATCATGTAATAACCAAAAAAGTATTAAACAATTCAAATATTTTTGATTCTTCAAATTAGCCACCTTTTGCCTTGATCACAGCTTTGCACACTCATTCTCTCAAACAGCTTCATGAGGAAAGCTTTTCCAACAGTCTTGAAGGAGTTCCCACATATGCTGAGCACTTGTTGGCTGCTTTTTCTTCACTCTGCGGTCCAACTCATCCCAACCATCTCAATTGGGTTGAGGTCGGGTGATTGTGGAGGCCATGTCACTCTCCTTGGTCAAATAACCCTTACACAGCCTGGGGGTGTGTTTAGGATCATAATCCTGTTTAACCTTTCTGATCTCCCCATCCCGGATCCGGGATCGTGAATACAGACTCAAGCTCATTACCATAACGCAACGTTAACTATTCATGAAAATCGCAAATGAAATGAAATAAATATGCTAGCTCTCAAGCTTAGCCTTTTGTTAACAACACTGTCATCTCAGATTTTCAAAATATGCTTCTCAACCATTGCAAAACAAGCATTTGTGTAACAGTATTGATGGCTAACGTAGCATTTAGCATTAGCATTCAGCTGGCAACATTTACACAAAAAAACAGAAAAGCATTCAAATAAAATCATTTACCTTTGAAGAACTTCAGATGTTTTCAATGAGGAGACTCTCAGATAGCAAATGTTCAGTTTTTCCTGAAAGATTATTTGTTTAGGACAAATCGCTCCGTTTTCTGCGTCACGTTTAGCTATGAAAAAACCCCTGTATCCAGGATTGTGTAAATCTATCAGCAAGCTCATTAGCATAACACAACGTTAACTATTTATAAAAATCGCAAATGAAATGAAATAAATATGCCATCTCTCAAGCTTAGCCTTTTGTAAACAACACTGTCATCTCAAAATATGCTTCTCAACCATAGGAAAACAATCATTTGTGTAAAAGTAGCTAGCTAGCGTTAGCATTTCGCGTTAGCATTTAGCGTTAGCATTAGCGTTAGCATCCAGCACGCAACATTAACAAAAACATAAAAGCCTTCAAATAAAATCATTTACCTTTGAAGAACTTCTGATGTTTTCAATGAGGATACTCTCAGTTAGATAGCAGATGCTCAGTTTTTCCAAAAAGATTCCTTGTGTATTAGAAATAGCTCCGTTTTATACATCACATTTGGCTACCAAAAAAAATCCGAAAATTCAGTCCTCAAAACACGAACTTTTTTCCAAATTAACTCCATAATATCGACTGAAAACATGGCAAACGTTGTTTAGAATCAATCATCAAGGTGTTTTTCACATATCTCTTCATTGATACATCGTTCTTGGACACATGCTTTCTCCCCTGAATCAAATGGTAAAGTAGAAGCAGCTGGCAATTGCGCACCGAATTCGACGCAGGACACCAGGCGGACACTTGGAAAATGTAGTCTCTTATGGTCAATCTTCCAATGATATGCCTACAAATACGTCACAATGCTGCTAAAACCTTGGGCGAACGGCAGAAAGTGTAGGCTCATTCGTTGCGCAATCACAGCCATATAAGGAGAGAATGGAAAACAGAGCTTCAGAAATTCTGCTAATTCCTGGGTGATGCATCATCTTGGTTTCGCCTGTAGAATGAGTTCTGGGGCACTTACAGACAAAATCTTTGCAGATTCTGAAACTTCAGAGTGTTTTCTTTCCAAAACTGTCAAGAATATGCATAGTCGAGCATCTTTTCGTGACAAAATATCGCGCTTAAAACGGGAACGTTTTTTATCCAAAAATGAAATAGCGCCCCTAGAGCTCTAACAGGTTAAAAACAAATGATAGTCCCACTAAGCACAAACCAGATGGGATGACGTATCGCTGCAGAATGCTGTGGTAGCCTTGCTAGTTAAGTGTGCCTTGAATTCTAAATAAATCAGTGTCACCAGCAAAGCACCATCACACCACCTCCATGCTTCACGGTGGGAACCGCACATGTGGAGATCCTTCGTTCACCTACTCTGCGTCTCACAAAGACACAGCGGTTGGAACTGTAAGGAAGTGCTATTTCTTATGCAGGTGACCAGCCTACTGCTATTACATTGCTATAACTGAGACAACGTATTTTCACAGTAAAACATGTTAGGTCCCATACAGGATAGCTCCCACACCCACACACACAGCACACACACATTACACACACTAACTGCCGAGGACACACAGATAAGACATACACCCACACATTGGGAGGAAGAGACAGCCTTGACTTGCAGAAACCAGCGCACACACCTAATCTCCTTTCTAGCCGAACATTGTGTGACTGAGGACAGCGCACACACCTAATCTCCTTTTTAGCTGAACATTGTGTGACAAAGAACAAGACTCAGAGGGATGACGGACGGCCCAACAGGGCCAATCCAAGAAGACTACACCTCAGCCTGAACCAACCCGAAGACCCGATCTTCTAGAATCAACCTACTTTCTGTTCTGTATATGAGACATGTGCACTCTGTTATCTGCGCTTCTTTTCTGCTGGTTCCTTAAGAACCGAATGAAATGGCCCGTATACGTTGTACCAGATATCTTTACTCATAATTAAACTGTCACTTGTCATACAATAGACCACCTTGTCTGAATCGATCCTTGACCGGCTCACCCTCCTACATATCCCATTATTAACAGAACCAAAAATCTCAAATTTGGCCTCATCAGACCAAAGGACAAACTTCCACCGGTCTAATGTCCATTGCTCGCATTTCTTGGCCCAAGCAAGTCTCTTCTTATTTAGTGGTTTCTTTGCAGCAATTCGACCATGAAGGCCTGATTCACGCAGTCTCCTCTAAACAGTTGCTGTTCAGATGTCTGTTATTTGGGCTGCAATCTGAGCTACAATTAACTCTAAGGAACTTATCTTCTGCAGCAGAGGTAACTCCGGGTTTTCCTTTTCTATGGCAGTTCTTAAAATGTTCCGCATTGACTGGCCATGTCTTGAAGTAATGGACTGTCGTTTCTCTTTGCTTATTTGAGCTGTTCTTGCCATAATATATGGACTTGGTCTTTTACCAACTAGGGCTGTCTTCTGTATACCACCCCTACCTTGTCACAACATAACTGATTGGCTCAAATGCATTAAGAAGGAAATAAATTCCACAAATTAACTTTTAACAAGGCACACCTGTTAATTGAAATGCATTCCAGGTGACTACCTAATGAAGCTGGTTGAGAGAATGGTGTGAGTGTGCAAAGCTGTCATTAAGGGTGGCTACTTTTAATAATCTAAAATATATTTTGATTTAACACCATTTGGTTACTACATGATTCCATATGTGTTAGTTAATAGTTTTGATGTCTTCACTATTATTCTGCAATGTGTAAAATAAAGAAAAATCCTAGAATGAGTAGGTGTCAACTTTTGACTGAGACTTTATACAATACGTCTTTCAGAATGAGTTGCTATCTCTAGAAATGTTTCAATGATTATTTGGCTGCACCTCAACTCGTGTTGGTTGATGCTTCTGTCCTCTCGCCTCCCATATAGGTGCTGGGCAAGGACCATCCTGATGTGGCCAAGCAGCTGAACAACCTGGCCCTGCTGTGCCAGAATCAGGGCAAGTACGAGGAGGTGGAGTACTACTACTGCCGTGCCCTGGAGATCTACGAGCGCCGGCTGGGCCCTGACGACCCCAACGTGGCCAAGACCAAGAACAACTTGGTGAGGGGGCTGCCTGGCTTGACTGCCGTGCTTGAGTCTACTGCTGCTCGGGTGAACAACTCATGTCTGCTGGTTTTCTCTTTCCTCTGACACTAATTGCACAAATCAGACAGTGGTTTCAAATTAAGAACAAAAACCAGCAGACACTAAGGCCATACGACACAGGTGTCAAACTCATTCCAACCGGGGGGGGGGGGTGGTGAACTGACTCCTGACACCTGATTGTCTAGGGCTTAATACAAATATTTAAAAAACACTAGGCTTTCCATGGAATTAATTTGACACCCCAGTCCTATGAGAACCAAAGTTGCTCATCCATACCATAGCTCTTTGATCCTGTTATGTTGTTTTTATTTATATTGGTATTAGACTAAACAAGATGGTGCAAGGATGAGAATGAACTTTGTTTTCCTTTTAAAGATCAAAAACCGTGATGGTTGCATCTGGTTCAGTGATTTGCTTTGTGCGTACTTGTAGTTCAAAGGTGAAATGTCTGAACCTTTTCTCCCGTCTCCCAGGCTTCGTGTTACTTGAAGCAGGGGAAGTACAAGGAGGCGGAAATCCTTTACAAAGAGATCCTCACCCAAGCTCACGAGAAGGAATTTGGATCCGTGGATGGTGAGCAAACTAGTCCAAAACTCGAAAGGGCCACAACAAACACTTGGGGACAGTAGTCACTTTGCCTCCTTATTTGCAAACTTTTTTTTCAGAATGTTCTTCATCTACACAGTTACAGTACGATCTAGTGTTTCTTTCACATTAAATGGCTGTTCAGTCAATCGACATCAACGTGAGTCCATTTACATAAATCCTTATGTGAATTCAAAGTCTTCGGTTTCTAGAAGGAACAATAGAGCACCTGACTGTACTGACCATAGACGTACAATAAGTCTGTGGTTCTGACATTTTAGAACACCGTTATTTCACACACAGCTAGTTTGCCAGCAGACAATGCTAACTGTGATTTGTCACATTTTGCCATCAATTGTTAGGATGGGTTATTATGACACCCAGTTAATGACAATGAAGTGTAGCGGTTCATTGCTAATGAGAACATAGTCAACATTCGACTTGAAGTACAGAATGGTGCAGGATAGAGCAGACTGATTTTAAGAGCTGTTCAAGAAATACTTGAATCAGTTTTTAATTTCTATATAAAGAAAGCAACTGGTTACTAAGAGTATATGAAAGGATTGTTTAGTATATTTAAAATTAAAATACATTTAGATGTAAAGATTTTGAATATATTTTAAGGGCTAACTAAACAATGTTTTTTTTTTGTTAAATTACCCCATTGGAAGAAGAGGATTTGACTTCTTCCCATATTGAATGTATTGGAAACTTTTTCCTGGCATTTGCAAGCTGTACCTGATAGTTTTCACTTGCGGTGTTACGGATGATCGAAGTGCCATAAAAGGTCTTCTTGAACGTTCTCTCTAAATGCCATATTATTGTAGGATAATCACTGGGAGTGTGCATATGATACACAGCAATGAAGGTAAGTGGAAACATTGGTGGGGTTTTTCCCAGAGTGAAATATGCACATATCTGAAACAAGAACAAAATCCAACTTGGTTTACATAGGTGTTTCTTATTATATTGCTCTCCATTTAATTATTTATTACCATTTGCGATACAAAGATATTTAAGTCTCGGTTTTGTGTGTCTTCATGCATGAGGGCATGGAATTGTCTAGACTTTGTTAGTTTCGTGTTTTATTTTTTTCATCTTGTGTAAAATTCCATACTTTGTTATAGTTTATATAATAGTGGCATTGTTTTTTTGTTTTTCTTTGGTTCTTCTGTCATGAAGTCGTCTCTTATTTCAAACCTTTCTTTGGAAATCCCTCCTTGAAGTAGTGTGACACAATGCCTTCGTAACACTGTTATAGGATCACATGTATTTTTTTATACATAACATACATGACCACTTATAACTACTAGCATAATACTTATGTCGCTGTAAAGAAAACAAAGATTGGTTATCATACTGTAAAAAAAAAAAAATGGATAAGTATGTCTTCATTATGATAGTGTTTTTCAGGCTTAACATGCCAAGATATTTCAAGTAAGCTACCACATGTGTTCTTCTTTACTGTACTTTCATTGTCTTTCGCAATCACATGTTATGTTGAGTTTATTGAATGTTTTTGACTGACAATATTCTGTTCATTTTATTTTGACATTTTTATGAAATCAATTAAATACGCTTCATTTATTTTTGTTTATCCATAATGAAATTGAATGGCAAAGGTATCTCTCCTCAAGATGTAACATGCGAAATGATGGGTTGACTTTGATTTGAGGTTTTAGTATTTTTACACACAAGTACCTTTCATGCCAACTTTATTTTCACGCATTTCTTTTTCCATATTCTCAATAAATTTGAGGCAGAATTGTGACCTTGTCTCTCTCTTGAGTTTCTTACCATGCCAATATAATGCACAGTTAATTAACAAATAGGTCTCAATTGATTCTGTGAGGGGGTGGGGATGAATTTGAGGGATTATCAGAATTCTGGTCTCAGGTTGAAACAGCGTTTTAAAACCATCTCAAACCATTACTGAGATTAAGAGGCTGCGATACGATCTTGTCACAGGAAAAAAAGGAACAAAGTTGAACTAATGTTGCCTACATGTCAGCAAGGTACAGCTGTCTACGTCTGTATCCTACCATTTGTTCAACGCCTGTCGGTTACTTGTTGGGGGTGTTTTTGCCAGCACACAGCACACCTTTCTCTTTCTCCTCTGTCTCTGCAGCTGAGAACAAACCCATCTGGATGCATGCTGAGGAGCGGGAGGAGTGCAAGGTAAAGTGTGTGTGTGTGTGTGTGTGTGAGAGAGAGAGAGCGAGCGGGCATAAACGGACATGTGGCAGGGGTGCCAATTCTTTTCAGGAACGCCTATTTGTTTACTTGTTAATTCGGTCTGGTCCCGTGTTGCTCAGTTGGTAGAGCATGGCGCTTGAAATCACCAGGTTTGAGGGTTTAATTCCCATGGGGGACCAGTAAGAGAACATTAAAATGTGTGTACTCACTGCTGTAAGTTGCTCTGGATAAGAGTGTCTGCTAAATGACAAAAATTAGGGGGAAGAATGCTTAGATGCAGCGATATGACATCATACACCGAGGCAGCAACTTCCTGCTAGCTGAAAACAACAAAAAGCTTTTCCCAAGCATGCCTCAAGGTGCACATTGCTAACAGTCAGTAGTGGTGGTCTGGACGGATTGAAATTCTGTTTTCTGTAAGCAGGATGTTGCCCCACTGTTTGTTTGTTTGTCATAGCTGAGTCATTTTCAAAAATGTGAGGGGTTTCCCTTTCTGTGATTATAAAAAATCCTCCTCTATCCAACTCTATTTTTCTATCACCAGAGCAAAGACGGCTATGGAGATTATGGCGGCTGGTATAAAAACTGCAAGGTGAACAGGTAAGAAAATAAGTCCACTTAAAGACTTGTAAGCACTACCGAAGTAAAGGAATGCTACTGATTAGCATCTCTGTAGTCACTGCAGTGATTTTGAAGTGACCTTGGTGTGTGTGTGTGTCTATCAGCCCCACTGTCAACACCACGCTACGTAATCTGGGAGCTCTGTACCGCCGGCAAGGCAAGATGGAGGCTGCTGAGACCCTGGAGGAGTGTGCCTTGAGGTCCCGAAAACAGGTCAGCTTCTCTCTCTCACACACACACATTAACCCTCAAATGTATAAAAACGCACACATGTTCAAGCTTAAATCCACACTATGAAATCCAAACTTGTGTATATTAAGTTATGGAAATGCTCGAACTGAATGTTGACATTCACAGAGACTTTAAGATCTATTGTTGCATATTGAGTATTAGTATTTCCCTATTTCTTGCTTGCCTTTCTTTGATCCAGGGCACATCCATATATTCATGGACTATTTTGCTTGATTGTGTGTTTGTGACTGCATGGTTTACTGATTTTTACCAATCAGTTGCACCAATTACTTTCAATAATAATGTAAGAACAAAAGGTGAAATTATATTGGAAGGATTTGTGTGTTTTGTTCAGGGTGGGGTGGAGCTGCAGAGAGACGGAGACAGGAGGAGGAGCAGGGAGAGTCTGAGCAGCGTAAAATATGAGAGCCCCTCCGAAGCAGGGGAGGACGGCAGCGTGGACTGGAACGGGGTGAGTGCACTGCACAGACACACACACCTAAGCCTTCTTATATTATTTAAGAAGGCATTGAGTGCATATGTACTGTAAAATATATACAAAATTGTGGACACCCCTTCAAATTAGTAAATTATGCTATTTCAGCTGCACCCGTTGCTGACAGGTGTATAAAATCGAGCACACCACCATGCAATCTCCATAGGCCACCATTTGGCAGTAGAATGGCCTTACAAAAGAGCTCAGTGACTTTCAACGTGGCACCATCATAGGATGCCACCTTTCCAACAAGTCAGTTTGTCAATTTCTGCCCTGCTAGAGCTGCCCCGCTCAACTGTAAGTGCTGTTATTGTGATGTGGAAACGTCTAGGAGCAACAACGGCTCAGCCGCGAAGTGGTAGGCATCACAAGCTCACAGAATGGGACAGTTGAAGCGTGTAAAAATCATCTGTCCTCACTCACTACCGAGTTCCAAACTGCCTCTTCAAGTCAGCACAAGAACTGTTCGTTGGGAGCTTCACGAAATGGGTTTAGATGGCAGTCCGATGGATGAACCCAGGTTTGGCGGATGCTAGGAGAACGCTACCTGCACCAATGCATAGTGCAAACTGTAAAGTTTGGTGGAGAAGGAATAATGGTCTGAGGCTGTTTTTCATGGTTTGGGCTAGGCCCCTCGGTTCCGGTGAAAGGAAATCTTAATGCTACAGCATACAATTACATTCTAGACGATTCTGTGCTTCCAACTTTGTGGCAACAGTTTGGGGTAGGCCCTTTCCTGTTTCAGCATGACAATTCCCTGTGCACACAACGCCATACAGAAATGGTTTGTCGAGATTGGTGTGGAAGAACTTTACTGCCCTGCACAGAGCCCTGACCTCAACCCCATCGATCACCTTTGGAATGAATTGGAATGCTGACTACGAGCCAGGCCTAATCGCCCAACATCTATGCCCGACCTCACTAATGCTCTTGTTGCTCAATGGAAGCAAGTGCCCGCAGCAATGTTCCAACATCTAGTGGAAAGCCTATGCAGAAGAGTGGAGGCTGTTAAAGCAGCAAAGGGGGGACCAACTCGATATTAATGCCCATGATTTTGGAATGAGATGTTCGACGAGCACTTGTCAATCCAGAAGACATGTTATTTATTTATATCCTCTAATAATGTATTTTATATATTATACTTGGTTTAATATATACTAGGTATACATGACAGACTGACCAGGTGAATCCAGGTGAAAGCTATAATCCCTTATTGATGTCACTTGTTAAATCCACTTCAATCAGTGTAGATGGAGGGAGACGGGTTGAGAGGGATTTTTAAGCCTTGAGACATCGATTGTGCCATTCAGAGGGTGAATGGGCAAGGCAAAAAATGTAAGTGCCTTTGAACGGGGTATGGTAGTAGGTGCCAGGCGCACTGGTTTGTCAAGAACTGCAAAGCTGCTGGGTTTTTCACGTTCAACAGTTTCCTGTGTGTATCAAGAATGGTCCACCACCCAAAGGACATCCAGCTAACTTGACGAGACCGTAGGAAGCATTGGAGTCAACATGGGCCAGCATCCCTGTGGTACTCTTTCGACACCTTGTAGAGTCCATGCCTGACGAATTGAGGCTGTTCAATATTAGGAAGGTGTTCCTAATGTTTGGTATACTCAGTGTATAATGGTTTCTAATCAGTTTTAAAGCAGATTCTCCACAGCCCTGCTCCCTACTGTAGATGGCTAGGTGCACGCTGCATTGCAGGGTGAGCAGACTGCCAAGGTGCCCCTCGAGTCCCACTGCGGTTCACACTGAGTGTCATTAGCTGACTCATCGATATTGCGTTCAGTGCAGCGTAGCGTATACTACAAAAGCTTTGTCTTCTCTAAACCTTTTCAAATGATTACTGTGGTTTATAATTGTCAATTATTTGTGGCCCTACACTGTGTCTTCTACATTTAATTCTTTATGACAAATGCAAGTGTGCAGTCATGTTTGATACTGATTATATTTATATTGGTCATAAAATAATGTTCTAAGCTTTGTTCTAATCTTGCTTTGTTCCTCTCTAGAATGGTGTGTTAACCTTGTGTTTTTCTGCCTGTCATTTTTTTTCTTCTTTCTCTTTTTTGTTGTATCTCTCTTTCTCCCTGTTCTGGTTCTCTCTCTCCTCAATCTCTCTTGTATCGGTCTCTTTCGCTCGCCACTTTTCTTCTTGTTCTTTCTCTTTGTCCTTCATTCATTAGGCCTAAATCAGCGGGATGACCTTCCTCCGCCTCACTCTTCTCAACCAATCAAAATCAAGCCAATCGAATCAAAATGGATGCCCCTCGTCATTTCCTCTGTGTGAAGCCTCTTCTAATCTCTCATGAAGGACTCCTCCTTCATCCCCACTCCAAATCCTGGCCCAAACTGATTATACCTTTCACCGCCCCCTCTACGCATGCTCTCTATCTTCTTCTACACTCTACCCCTCGTCTCCTTGTCTCTTGCCCTCTTCTTGCGTTTTCTTTATACCTAATTTTCTTTCTAGTTATCTTCCTATCTCATTCATGCCCACTGATTTCTCTCATCGTTCTGCATCATCTTTCAGCCCTTCTCTTCCTCTATCCATCTCTCCCCCTCTGTCCCTCCCTTTCTCTTGCTGTGTCATCACTTGTATAGTGTGTATGATATTCTAACCAATAAGAGATGTTGGACAGTGGCACCAGAGGCCAATTGAACACTGGAAACTTAACTATCAAAGCTTCGGATTGGTTGTTTGATTTTTCCCTCTTCTGTTCTCCTTGTATGCAAATATGATTGTTTTTAAATTGATCTTCCAACAAGCACAGTCGCACAGTTATAACGGCATCAATTATTAGTCCACTACCAAATGAGACCAGTCAGAATTTTTATCCCGTTTTGTTATCGCTATAACATTATTTGCCACTGAAGAGCAACTAGCTACAGTAGTGGTTTTTATTTTGCTGCAGCCAGCTTTTTGCCCTGACGTTTGACCAGGATTGAACTACCTAGGTGCCTTTTTTTTTTCACTTATTTTGTTTTTCACTTATTTTGTTATCTTGCTACTTGTTTTAAGTGTGACCATGACCTGTGTTAAATATGTATGCGTACTATTATGTTATATAGGAGGAAATGTAAGAAAATAAACAAATAATGTGACACTATTATGATTCCAAGTCACGTCGCCACTTACAAGCACCTTTTGAGTTTACACATCGATTACTTGTGTTATTGAGATGTATATCTGTCTCCTGTTTTATTTTGTTTACTTTGAAATAGTTTCTTATAGCATAGTGTTTATCATAATGCTTATTTCTTTGCATTGTCCCTCTAAGCAATTGCTTAATATTTTAAGCCATTATTATTATTATTATTATTATTATTATTATATAGCCATAAGTTTAGGAATTATGGTATTGACTTTTTAAAGAGGAACAGCTTGCGAACTGTAGAATAAATGTTTGAATTTAATGGCATTTTGCAAATTGCTTCTCCAAACCCATCTTGAAAAAAATATATATAATAATCTGTAATTATGCTCCAAGCGAGATCTTGTTTCATGTTTTGAAGTAGCCATTGAAAAGGGACACAAACAGCAGATACACAAATTAATATACACTCTGCCGCACAAAGTTGTTGTATTTGACTTTGTATTTTGTAAGCTTCCAAGTGAAATTTTGTGAGGTCCATTATTTGGTTTTACCTTGATGGTCTTCTTGTTGTTCCTCGCATAGCTCTCCCTCTTGTTATCCTCTCGTCTTAAAAGCCTACTTTACCCTGCCATGACGTAAGGCAGTCATAACAGCTTATGTTAGTTTATGACACCACTATGAATATCCATGGCACACATGCAATTACCAAGGTTAGCTATCTTGTCAGCCAACAACCTAGTTACCTTGAACACAGTAACATGAGACCTAGCTGGTTGCTCAAAAGCTATACGTTATAAATTGCCATGAGATTTTATGAATGCTGCTGATGACTATTGTTATGCTACGCTTTTAGCAGCTTAAAGATCGACTTTCGGTTGGGGATTGAAGTTGGGTGTGATCATATTGTGAGGCATCGTTTAACAGTTATGTTTCCTCACTGTAAAGATGTTTCAAACAACGCTGTTTCTTGAAATGTCCTCACTGATGTCCACGACTTAACTGTCCCAGTTTCTTTTGTATTTCCCATGTTTAAGTCACTTTTAGTTTAGTTAGTATTAATATAGAATGAGGGGAAACAATGTATTTTAGTCTGTAGTACTAGTAACTAACCTTCGAGCTAGCCAGTCGTTTCAGCATTAGCCAACACCACCTAATTGAAGTTGCCTGTATGCCATGTAGTTACTCTAAGCACTTTAACGATGATATAATAACTCTGTTTCACAATCAGTGCAGGTATATACTCAATTATAGTAGATTTACAGATAATGGTTTAAAAGTGCATGTGCTATACCAAAACTGATGCGGTACTATGAGACTATTAGTTCAAGTAGTTCATGTATATTTTAAAGTAATTACGCTATTGTTACCGTATGAAAATGCAATTCCACTTAACTGTGGCATTTTAGCATCTCAGTGAACGCCGCAAACAGATTAAATATACATATATAAAAATGAGCAGTAATTGTAGAGCCAAAGCAGTAGTAGTGGAGCTAGCCAATTCTGACACACTGGCTGGCTGGTAAGCCTATGTAGTGGAGCAATTTAGCTGTGTCATACTTTTTTTCATTGGTCCATCTGTTGAAAGTTGTGCTCTCCATTACTGGTTCTCCTCTCCCGGCATTGTGTAGGCCTACGCACACCCTCGCTTGTTGTGTTGTGATGAATGTGTCTCTTAACCTTGTTTGACATCGACTGAAAATAAAGACTTTCATTTTGGGCTTTTCTTTGGCTGGATGCTTGTGTAAACCGACCTGAGGGGGAACCGCACATCCGATATGCTCTCCTCCCTCCCTCTGGAGTCCATTGACCTAGTATCACTACCCGGAAGCTCTGGCGCATGATGGCTTCACTGCCATACTAAAATGTAGTACACAGCAATAGGCTGCAAATGAATCCAATTACATTTCACCACCTTCTTTCTACCTGAAGTGTGCACTTGTACATTCTCCCTCGAAGTGTGTCAGTTTAAGGACTGAAGGTTTACTTCCGTGGTGGTGTGGCATCAAAGACTAGTTTCTCAAAGCAAAGAACATTTCTACAGCTTCATCTTATTCATGCATTCTTGTTTGAAATGTAAGGTATTATCTTCAACACACTGTAAATTCCTATCTCTCCGGCCCCCTACTGGAGAAGTACTGATTTTGAAATAATGCCCTTGACTATGCCTTAGTAAGGGCAGGGTTTGGTTCGGGTAGCTTCTCATCTGCAGCCTTCATTTGTACTGGTCTGAAAAATACTGACCAGTATAAAATCATAGGGTGGCTACCAATTTGTGGACTTGAATTTTAATCTTCCAGTACTAACCCTAACCCACCATAACAGATGAAGGAAAGGAGACAAGGTGAGTATGAGTAAGCCACTTTACTAGATACAACCCTGGAGAGCTACAAAGTCTGCAGGTTTTTGTTCTAGGCCAGCGCAAAAAAACATTGGGTATGGTGAAGGAAGTTTCATGCTGGCAGCCTAGATTTATTGCTGATGCTTTTTGGAGACAGTTTTCCAAAGCAATCTGATATGTTTGGGCTGGACTGGAATAAAAATGTGCACACCCCTGGGGTCTATCAGGAAGGGATTGGGAGACTGAGTTTACAGGACTGTCTGAACCTGGGCGTTGTTTCAGGATGGCAGTTGGGTTCTGAGGAGAGCAGGATCGATGGGGAAGCTCCGGGACGTCATACGGCGAAGCAGCGAGATGCTGGTGAAGAAACTACAGGGGAACGGTCCCCCCGACCCACGCAACCCCCAGTAAGAGAGACAAACATTCACAAATACACAGTGCCTAGTGAGTTCTCACACCACATGCACAGTTAACATTTTTGCTGCCTTAAAGCTACAATATGTAAGACTTTTTCATTCAATTGGCTCTAAATGACCATAAAAGTGGCAAGGATCAGAGAATAAAATGCTTTGACGATTACATGATAACTTCAGACCCCAGTGTTGCCTCTCTGGCAAATCAAACTTTATTTGTCACATGCGCCGAATACAAGTGTAGACCTTAACTTGAAATGCTTACTTATAAGCCCTTAACCAACAGTGCAGTTCAAGAATAGTTAAGAAAATATTTACCACAGAAATTGGTAAAGTCCGCAAAAACTTAAAAACAACATCAATGGAGAATTCAACATACATGTGTAAGTAAAAACAAATGCAAATAAGTTCGAAAATGTGCTAATAATGAACATGACGACACACGCGTCTCGTAATAAGTAATGTTTTTGTTTGGTTATCTTTTGGAAATTGTAGAAATTAAACATTTTCCTTCAGAAGTTCCAGCTAGGCAGGCTAACGTTAGTTAGCTAACTTAAACTCGCCCCATTCCGTACAAATGTGCGCAACCGCAACATTCAAACGAGGCTACAAAGAAAACTAATGGGACTGTAGCGACTGCGTTGACTTCAACATCTGGGGTGTGAACTACGTTTCTATTCAGCGTTGATCGACATGGTAATGGCTCTATAGTATTGGAGAAAAGTTGAGAACTGACCCTCCGTTAGATTGTGACGTGTCATGCCGTAATGTACAGCACGCATAAAGCAACTATTTATTACAATCTCTCTTCACCAGGTGTAGCACTTGCCTCATCCTTTAAAAACAAGAAATGGACAGTGACGGGGGTAAGGGGGGATACCTAGTAATATTTTGCGTCATCACTGCAAGCGATCGTTCTCAAAGAAGATCACTTTAGCACCGCCCTAAAAACCCGATTCGAAATTCGACACAAACCTTCAAACAGGTATGTAATGACACATTATGTAAACTCTTTATAGTGTTTTATTTACATTTTAGAGGCGATAAGTTGGACAGATCGAGTGGAAAAAAAGCAATTTTCCCACACAACATCTCTACTCACTATCACGCATTAGTTTCGCTTCCCCACCTGACATTTTTAAAAAGACCTGACGTGGCTCATTGCCTTCTTGAATCATGCAGAAATGGGCAGCGTGGGGGTCATGTAATTGATTCTGTTGGAAAGGGGAGAAATTGTGCTTTACAACGGTATTGACATTACAGTTGATCTGGAAGTATTACGTTTTTGGGGGCGCTAAAATAAGGTCAATTGTACGGACCATGGCGATGTACAAAAGTGAGGTGAGTTTACGTTAATTAATTTGCTAGCTTTCATACAGTAAGGTATACATTGTAATGAAACAGGCAGGGAGCAGGTCTCGAACCCTCGACCTTCTAGCCCTAGGTCCGGCGCGCAATCGAATGTGCCGCAAAAGCACCCTCGTGCGGCAGAGTAAACCCAGGGTCGTTACAATATTAATAATTATATATTTAATATAAGTAGTCATAATTGACTGTAGCGCATATAAAGCACCCACAAACTACCAGTGGCTGAAAACACAATCATCGGGGGATGAACAAGTGACGAATTTCCGGGCCAAGGGTGGTCCATATTAAAAATCATTCCTTCCTCCCTTGCCCTGCAAGTGTATACTCTTCAGACGTCATGATACGTCATCAGAAGTGTCCACTTAATTTGAGGGCTGAGGGGATAGGGTGGGTCTTAAGTGTTTGACTGCGTTTTAAACTCATTAAAGACACACCCTCCTCCACTTACCCTCGCCTTATGCCCTTGGGGGATTCCCGCGGCCACCTTTGTCGTTGGTGCAAATGATTAGCCAAACAAGGGAAGTTGGCAACGTAAGCCCCTCAGCCTTCGTTCACTCCGGGCCTGAAACGCTCCATAATTCAATTTGCGATGATTGTACATCCTCTAAGAAAAGTTCGCCAAAACTTAACCAACACTTTATATGGAGAAGTCAACAAACAAGTGTAAGTAACAACTAATGTAAATAAGTTGCAAATTGTGCTACTAATGCACATGACGGCTCAAACACATATCATAAAAGTAATGATGTTTTTGTTTGGTTAGCTTTTGGAAATCACACTTATACATTTGTATTTTTTGATTTACCTGATATACACTGCTAAAAAAAATAAAGGGAACACTAAAATAACACATCCTAGATCTGAATGAATGAAATATTCTTATTAAATAGTTTTTTCTTTACATAGTTGAATGTGCTGACAACAAAATCACACAAAAAAGTATCAAGGGAAATCTAATTTATCAACCCATGGAGGTCTGGATTTGGAGTCACACTCCAAATTAAAGTGGAAAACCACACTACAGGCTGATCCAACTTTGATGTAATGTCCTTAAAACAAGTCAAAATGAGGCTCAGTAGTGTGTGTGGCCTCCATGTGCCTGTATGACCTCCCTACCAGGCCTGGGCATGCTCCTGATGAGGTGGCGGATGGTCTCCTGAGGGATCTCCTCCCAGACCTGGACTAAAGCATCCGCCAACTCCTGGACAGTCTGTGGTGCAACGTGGCGTTGGTGGATGGAGCGAGACATGATGTCCCAGATGTGCTCAATTGGATTCAGGTCTGGGGAACGGGTGGGCCAGTTCATAGCATCAATGCCTTCCTCTTGCAGGAACTGCTGACACACTCCAGCCACATGAGGTCTAGCATTGTCTTGCATTAGGAGGAACCCAGGGCCAACCACACCAGCATATGGTCTCACAAAGGGGTCTGAGGATCTCATCTCGGTACCTAATGGCAGTCAGGCTACCTCTGGCGAGCACATGGAGGGCTGTGCGGCCCCCCAAAGAAATGCCACCCCACGCCATGACTGACCCACCGCCAAACCGGTCATGCTGGAGGATGTTGCAGGCAGCAGAACGTTCTCCACGGCGTCTCCAGACTGTCACGTCTGTCACATGTGCTCAGTGTGAACCTGCTTTCATCTGTGAAGAGCACAGGGCGCCAGTGGCGAATTTGCCAATCTTGGTGTTCTCTGGCAAATGCCAAACGTCCTGCACGGTGTTGGGCTGTAAGCACAACCCCCACCTGTGGACGTCGGGCCCTCATACCACCCTCGGAGTCTGTTTCTGACCGTTTGAGCAGACACATGCACATTTGTGGCCTGCTGGAGGTCATTTTGCAGGCCTCTGGCAGTGTTCCTCCTGCTCCTCCTTGCACAAAGGCAGAGGTAGCTTGTCCTGCTGCTGGGTTGTTGCCCTCCTACGGCCTCCTCCACGTCTCCTGATGTACTGGCCTGTCTCCTGGTAGCGCCTCCATGCTCTGGACACTACGCTGACAGACACAGCAAACCTTCTTGCCACAGCTTGCATTGATGTGCCATCCTGGATGAGCTGCACTACCTGAGCCACTTGTGTGGGTTGTAGACTCCGTCTCATGCTACCACTAGAGTGAAAGCACCGCCAGCATTCAAAAGTGACCAAAACATCAGCAAGGAAGCATAGGAACTGAGAAGTGGTCTGTGGTTATCACCTGCAGAACCACTCCTTTATTGGGGGTGTCTTGCTAATTGCCTATAATTTCCACCTGTTGTCTATTCCATTTGCACAACAGCTTGTGAAATCTATTGTCAATCTTCGCAATCGGAGGGTCCTGGAGTATTAAACAGGGGTGCCAATATATTTTATCCTTATTTACTTATTACTTGTTTAACAAAATGTATTTCTCTGAGCAATTGTATTAGTATAAAATAGTGTAATTGTAAAAAATTATATAAATTATATTGCTCAGTATTTATTATTTATTCTATACAATTTTTGTTTGCTGATCTTTTGCCAATAATTTTGGACCTGACTACATACTTTCGATCTGGTTTTAGACATTCAATTAGGGATGCACCGGTGTGGATATTCTCGGCTGTTATGGCCTTCTCAACCATTCTAGCACAGATAGAAGCTGCAACCAAGTTGCTATGTTCATGAGGCTATTAAGAAAATATGTGAAATGACTTGAATATGGGAAAGGTTAAAAAAAAGTATATTTGCATCACAAAGTGGCTGAGGAAATGAGGTGCTTTGGAGGCTGAATGGGGCTTTAAATGCCAAAATAGCCAATAATGTCAAATGTGATTCATTTCAGTACAATGTTTCTCCCACCTGCCTGTATCCCCATCTGATTTCCATGCTGTCTCAATAGTGTCAAAATACCATTTTCTATGTATAATATATATATATATATATATATATATATATTTAGATGACAATATTCACACACTGGAGATTATTTTAACCAAGAATCAAAAAAAAAAAAATGTATTCCCTCTCCACTCCAATCTTCATTATCTTAATTGTGTTTCTGCAACTACAGCACCTCAAGTCTGACACTGCGTTTTTGGTTAAGGATAATGCTCCAGTGTTTTTTTGTTTTGTTTTTTACAGCTATTGTCTTCCTCTTTATTAGGCCCACCAACCCAGCATTTCTGTATAAGATTCCGTTGAAGATAAATAGCACAAAAATCATCTTAAATGTACTGTTTATATTAATGATTAATCTCACACAAAGCTATGCTATTCTGAGCAGATATTCAGTAAGTTTTACTAAATCAAACAAAATTGAAATGCACTTGACAACTGTGTAAACAAATTAAAATGTTGCGACATTAATTTGACACACAAATTCACACAACACGATACACCCCTCTATTCATTCTAGGTCCAGTACCCTTCAGTGGCCTCACACGAACAAAGACACACACACACTCTCTAAAGCATAAGACATTTCATCTAAATGTGGTTAAGTGAAAATGCTTTGTTTTTCTTTGCAGTATGAAACGAGCTGCCTCTCTGAACTATTTGAACAAGAGAAGTGATGACGATGACTCCTTTCAGGTAACACGTCCCCTAGTTGATATAGCGATATTCAATACTTGCTTAGTTTGCATTATGGCCTTGAAGCAACTTATCGGCTGCCTGCTGAATAGTTCACCTTAGTTCACCCAGGACCAAGATACCTGTTCTAAAAACACCCCCACCATTCTCTCTCTTCAAAATCAGGTTTAGTGATAAAGCATGACCTTGTATTTTTTTAAATTTTTTATCTGTATTTTTTTCATTTTCTCTTTCTTTCTCTGTCTCCCTATCTCTCTCCTCCTGTCTCTGTCTCTCTCGTTCTCTTTACAGAGTCCAGCAGGTGGCAGGAGGCTAAGGCAGAGCAGGAACCTGAGTTCCAGTACTGTTGAGCTCTACAGTGGAACTGGAAACTGAACACACACACTCTCAACAGTTTTACCAAATATTATGTTTAATTCTAAACCAAAAATTCTGTAGTTTCCATTCCTACATTTAAACACTGTTTAATGTTATTGCTGATTTCTAGACATTGCATGAATTTTGTAGACTTTCTGTAGAATACAAAAAATATATATTGTAAAAATGTGCTTGGTTTTAATGTCATTGATATATTGTGAGATTAGACCGCGAGAATCCTTACTGCTTGGCTTAGTTTGATACAAATCCCCTTAAGGTGCTCTGTGCAATCAGACACCCAGGGCAGTATATTGTGGACAATAGTGTTTCCCATGGAGACCAGGCCTGGATCTATTATTCACCAGACCCGCAGCTTCCGAAAGCATGGTGGGTCAGTACTCTTCCCAAATCAGAGAGGATTATTATTTTCAAGAGCTGTTCAATTGAGCTATTACGCTTCTTTTTGCAGTGTTTTCTCCCCCTTTCCATAACCATGAAAATACTCGGTACTGTAGTTAAATAGTAATTAAGTCACGGAGATGTTATTCATGAATTTAGAATATAGAATCAAATATATCTGAGATTGAAAGGGGTACTTCACCTAATAAAAATGTACACAAAGAAAATAGTTTATGGAACCAGATATTTCTTGTTTATATAGGGGGCTCCCGAGTGGACCAGTGGTCTAAGGCACTGCATCTCCGTGCTAGAGGTGACCTGATTCGATTCCAGGCTGTATCACAACCGGCTGTGATTGGGAGTCCCATAGGACGACGCACAATTGGCCCAGCGTCGTTAGGGTTTGGCGGGGTAGGCTGTCAATGTAAATAAGAATATGTTCTTTACTGACTTGCCGAGTTAAATAAAACATATAGCTGTTACTATAGCTTAGCCTTTAGCATGGTTGAGTGTAAAACAAAGTGGTGCCAGAACCGCTGGTAGCTTGTTCCAAATGACTTCTTTTTTTTTTACCATGTTCATTAGTTAGGGTGTTCCTCAGAGATGTTCAAGTTAAAGGAGCAATATGAGCACAAATAACTCTGGGGGAAAGCGCAGCTACTGAAATTAACCTTAATCTCAGTACTTACTCAGTAAAGGTCAAATGTCATGATGTAATTATCATTTTAGGTTAGATTGTAACCACATATTGACCTGGTTATTTTACGTTTCTTCGGGCTCTGTATAAGAAACTAATACAGTAATTATTTATCTCAGGGTCCGGGATCTAGTGTTTCCCAAGGCTATACTTTACAATTCTGTATCTTAGTTCTAATTCATGCTATATGGGTTCCAAAAGGCTTCTTTGGGTGTCCCCATAGAATAAACATTTTTGGTTCCTGGTAGAACTCTTTTGTGTTCCATGTAGAACCCTCTGTGTCAAGGGTTTTATATGGAACTAAGAAGGGTTCTACTTGGAACCAAAACGGGTTCTTGAAAGGTTTCTCCTATGGGGACAGCCGAAGAACCCTTTTAGGTTCTAGATAGCACCTTTTTTTTCTAAGAGTATAGCCATATCTTCCCTGTTCTTGATCTGTTTGTGCTCTTGACCACTCCATTGCACATTCTCAAGCCCAACAGTCTAGCCTCACAGCAAAATTGTCATGTTTGGCATGATAATAAGTGACATCTAAGTTGGCATGATAGCACAAACAGACTGGCACAGGCGAAGGCTAACTTTTGTATGGATGTCAAAATGTTTCAATGTTGAAGAGTGAAGGTAACAAACAAACAAAAAATTCTATAGATTTTCCTCCCTAAGAACGTTACTGGATTGATACCAAAAGTAAGACTTTTCTTTTTCATTCAGCCATGCAAGAGATAAGTTCCTTTAGATTTATTTACCAGTTGTAGCACAGATATTCAATTATATAATGAAAAAGGATTCTACTTAAATATAATGATTGATAACGTTTTATTGAGTTTGTATTATTCAGTCATGTGAATATAGTATTGAACTAAAAAATATCATTAGGCTTTAATTGTGAATGATTTTTAAAATGATTCATATTTGTTTAAATATGATTGTAAGATTTAAAATGTATCACTTTGGTGCTATATATGTGTTTATATGTAGATGAGGTTTTTCATATTCAGATGACTCACTGTTTAAAGGGTATTTTTGTTGGTGTAAAACTGATTGTTTAACATTCTCAGGTTATGATATTCATCTCATGTGATCATTTTCAGTCAGAATTCCTTCATTGAATGCAAATAAACACGAAGTCTTGAGAAAATGAATCAAATGATTTAAATTATCAAGGGGTTTTGCTTTTCTGATAATGGAAATGGAATAGAACAGAATATAGAATAGAATGAACAAAATTGAGCCCGAGGAGGAATCGAGCCCTAATTTTAAGAGTCAAGTATAGTGCAGGCATCGTTTAATGGAACACTGGTGGCTGACATACCAAGGATTTATATAAACCATATTTATAAAAAGCATAGTTATTCACACCGTCTTCGGTTTGACGTAGCACATGTTTTATTTTCCAAGGACATGCACACGTGACACCCCCGCTTCCTATCGCACAGCGGCATTGAGTACCGTTCTCATAGCAGCAGGATATTATGCTGGCAGCACGACCGGGGATTTATTTTTGCAGAGTCCCCCTGCAAATTAATGCTAAACTTTTGGCATATCGATGTTTTTTCAACACTCTAGTGCAGTACGACTGTTTTTCACAGCATTGCAACCACCTATGTGAAAAAATTGATATTTTGACATACTTTTTATTTGTATAATGTATCCAAAGGTTTACACCAATACTGGTATGTTGAAAGCTATTGTGTAGGGCAGGTTATATTTAAAGGGTATCTGGACCTGCTGATTTGGCCTTGTTTTTGGGTTGCTCCTCAAAAAATGTTGGTGGCCATGACAGATGCAAAACTTCAGTTGGCTTGGGTCTGTGTGGTTTTGACGTGGGTGTTTCTTGGGTGTGTCATTGTCACCATCAAGACACACCCATCTGCCAGAGCTTTGGTCGCAGCTGTTTCACCCCACTCAAACAAACAAACCTCATGCGGGTTGAGTTCAATAACTACAGACAGATAGGTGTGTGGTGAGATGCTGGAGGAAGCTTCAAATAGGTCAGTAGCCTGCAGAGTAATTTAAGAATGCAATTGCTGAATTTGTGTAGATATTCTAAACTAAGTGTTTTGATAATATTTAAATGTAATAACAGGTCCATGTAGAATAAACCACCATTTACATAATTACCATAGAAGCAGTGTTCTGCTAATATAACAACGTGCGTCTTTCATTGTCATTCCCAGCTGATACAGATACTGTGCCTATCATAATTTTGTTTGATGTAAATGAGGCTACCTTGGCAAACATGTCACAGTGGTCATACCTTCCTGTGTGGTTTCCCGTGTACAAAAGGAGTTCCTTGATCCTGGTGCAGAATACATAGGGTTTCTCCCTCGCCATATTGAATGATACGATTCAATTCAATCATTTAAAAAAAGGCAATACAAGTAAAAGCTGTTTACTACATTTTTTATGCTGAGTGCCAGGTCTTTCTACATTTAAAGACATTAGTATCAAGCCCGTCTGTCAGACTGGACTTCATCACATTATCTTGCAAGTCTCCATGTTCTGGCTCCATACATGTTTCTGTGAACACATACACACACAGTCACTGTTGAATTACCAAAGGCATGTTGCTATGTTGAAGTTTGAACAGGTGCAGACTCAAACCTGCCTAATCTATGACCATTGGTGAGTGGGAAAGAGGTGAGGCTGGAGGTAAGGCCTTTACCAGCGCCCCATTGATGAGCATGGCAGCGTAGATCAGCCCTGGCCCCTCAAAGATACTGGACAGTCACACACAAACACACTCCCAGAGCACTGATTACATAATCAATGGTGGTTATGATTAGCATGGTGGAGTCACCTTTTATTTCACTTGTGAAAGTGAAATAGAATGGAAGTGAAATAGAATGGTAAACACAGTGATCAGGCTAGGTTATGAAGGTGAATTTGGACAAAACTCGAAACAGTTTTGACCATTGACCAGGTCAAATGTCACCAACCTGGTTTAAGTGTACTCCCTGTTCCATTTATAGGAATGCTCAAAGCAAGGACATGTCCGTGATGCTGAAGGGTCCCCTTGCTGGTCTCTTCTGTGTTGCGTGTTCGGCTGGACATATCTCGAACAACTGCAGCAGGCAATCCTCATAAACAATGTACTTCCTCATTTTATGAGGTGGTGTTGACCGAGAGGGCCTGTGACAGGGTTGTACAATAGACAGCCAAGTGGTAAATTGCATTTTGTTACAAAGAAAGGACAAAGCTTTTTGACTATGCACTTCACAACCAAAATGACTCTATTACTTGTATCTGCTTAGCTGGGTAATTAACCTACTAGTTTATCAAACCGGGTATTTTTAATAACACTTTTCACATAACACACATTACAGTTGTCGATGAAGCCGTCTGTGTCATCAGAGCAGTAACTCGGGTCAAGCTAATTATGTTCTATGCTTTAGATGTAGCCTGACTGAAGCTCCAGATTGGATTAGATTCAGGCCGGTGACGCCATTACGTTTTTTTGCTCCTAGATCACTGTATTAGTCAGATTCAGACATGAGTTAGCTACGACCACAGCTGCATCCATTATTTCGTTTTGCCCTAGTCCAGTGGTTCCCAAACATTTTATAGTCACGTTCCCCTTCAAACATTCAACCTCCAGCTGCGTACCCCTTCTAGCACCAGGGTCAGTGAAATCTCAAATGTTGTTTTTTGACCTTTATTGTAAGTCTGCTACAAACACACTATAGGATACATATATTAAACATAAGAATGAGTGTGAGTTTTTCTCAAAACCTGGCTCAAGGGAAGTGACAAACAGCTCTTATAGGACCAAGGCACAAATAATATATAATAATAATCAATCATTTTGCTCTTTATTTAACCCTCTTATAAAAAAATATAAAACCTTATTTGTTCATCGAAAATTGTGAATAACTCACCACAGGTTAATGAGAAGGGTGTGCTTGAAAGGATGCACATAACTCCGCAATATTGGGTTGTATTGGAGAGAGTCTTAGTCTTAAATCATTTCCCACACAGTCTGTGAATGTATTTAGTGTTTATGCTAGTGAGGGCTGAGAATCCACTCTCACATACAGTGGGGAGAACAAGTATTTGATACACTGCCGATTTAGCAGGTTTTCCTACTTACAAAGCATGTAGAGGTCTGTCATTTTTTATCATAGGTACACTTCAACTGTGAGAGACGGAATCTAAAACAAAAATCCAGAAAATCACATTGTATGATTTTTAAGTAATTAATTTGTATGCAATGCGGTCACTCTCCATCTCCACCTCTGAGGTGGAAATGCGAAACCCTAGGAAGGAGACGGACTGTAGGAAAAAAGGGCATTTCTCAGGCTTGACGTACAGGTCATGCTCCAACAGGCGACCAAGCACTCTGCGCACCAGGGACACATGCTCGGCGCGTGTAGTGGAGTATATCAAAATGTCATCAATATACACCACTACACCCTGCCCGTGCAGGTCCCTGAAAATCTTGTCTACAAATGCTTGGAAGACTGATGGCGCATTCATCCACCCGTACGGCATGACGAGGTACTCATAGTGTCCAGAGGTGGTACTGAAAGCCGTCTTCCACTCATCTCCCTCTCGGATACGCACCAGGTTGTAAGCGCTTCTGAGATCTAGTTTGGTGAAGAAGTGCACCCCGTGTATTGACTCAATCGCTGTGGCTATGAGCGGTCGCGGGTAACTATACCTCACAGTGATCTGATTCAGTCCCCGATAGTCAATTCACGGGCACAGACCTCCATCCTTCTTCTTCACAAAAAAATAAACTTGAGGAGGCGGGTGAAGTGGAGGACTGTACCCCTGACGCAGCGATTCGGAGACATATGTTTCCATAGCCTCCGTCTCCTCCTGTGAGAGGGGATACATGTGACTCCTGGGAAGTGCAGCGTCTACCAGGAGATCTATCGCACAATCGCCCCGTCGATGAGGTGGTAATTGAGTCGCCTTCTTTTTGGGGAAGGCGAGAGCCAAATCAGCATATTCAGGGGTACGGTGGAGACCTGGTCTGGACTCTCCACAATTGTAGCACCAACGGAAACCCCTAAACACCTACCTGAGCACTCTCGTGACCACCCCGTGAGAGCCCTCTGTGGCCAAGAAAAAGTGGGGTTATGACAAGCTAACCAGGGTAGGCCCAGCACCACGGGAAACGCAGGAGAGTCAATAAAAAAAATAGACTAATTCTCTTCGTATGACCCCCATGTGTCACCATGCCCAAAAGAGCGGTGACCTCCCTAATCAACCCTGACCCTAATTGTCGACTATCTAAGGCGTGAACGGGGAAAGGCACATCCACGGGAACGATGGGGATCCCTAAATTATGGGCTGAAGCGCTATCAATAAAATTCCCAGCCGCGCCGGAATCCACGAGCGCCTTATGCAGGGAAAACTCAGACATATGTGCAACAGAGGGCTCTGGGTGAGAATGGTGCCGGCTCACCTGGGGTGACGCCAGAGCGCCCTGCCTGCTGCCTCGATCCCCAGAGGAACCAACCCAGCACCGACCGGAAGTGTGACCTCTGCGGCCACAGATGGTGCACGAGCGGGAACCCCCTCTGGTCTCCCTGCGCACATCCCCTCCCAGCTCCATGGGTATCGGAGAGGGAGTGCGGAAGGATGGAACCACCAGACCCCGATCAGAACGTCTGCGGGTAGCCAACAGGTTGTCCAGCCGGATGGTCAAGTCCACCAGCTGGTCGAACGTGATGGTGGTGTCTCTGCAGGCCAACTCCCGACGGACATCCTCACGCAGACTGCAGCGGTAATGGTCGATCAGGGCCCTGTCGCTTCATCCCGCGCCGGCATCCAGGGTCCTAAACTCCAGGGCGAACTCCTGGGCGCTCCTCGTCTCCTGCCTCAGATGGAAGAGGCGCTCACCCGCCGCTTTACCCTCAGGCGGGTGGTCGAAGACTGTCCGGAAACGGGTGAACTCCTCAAACTGGTCCAACGCCGCATCTCCCTCTCTCCACACGGCGTTGGCCCACTCCAGGGCTTTTCGGGTGAGGCACGAGACGAGTGCGGACACCCTCTCACAGCCCGATGGAGCCGGGTGAACGGTAGCTCCAGTTGAAGCATGAACCCCTGGCAGTTCGCAGCCTCTCCATCATACTCCTGGGGCAGGGAGAGACGAATCCCACTTGAACCAGGTGGAAAAGGAGCGCTCAGAGAAGACCCCGGTTGTGCTGGTGGAGGCACTGGAAGAACTCCCTGTCTCTCCCAGCGATCCATAGTCCGGACAACGTGGTCCATGGTGGTGCCAAGATGGTGAAGCATTGCTGTGTACTCCCGGACGCGCTCCTCCACCCCTATAACCGGGGTACCTGATCCTGCTGACTCCATAGTGGGTCGGTGATTCTGTAAGGGTGCGTGCTGGTGGCAGGGAAGTCAGGCGCAGGAGATCGAACTTGGTATAAACGGAGCAGTTTAATAAGTGCTAAAAAAATCTGAAAACCAAAATACACAAAATAAAACAAGTGGATACAAAATCCGTCGCACACCAGAACATATCTTGCACAAAGCTTCAAACAAACAATCACCGACAAGGACAACGAGGGGGAACAGAGGGTTAAATACACAACAGGCAATGAATGGGATTGGAACCAGGTATGATACAAGACAAGACAAAACCAAAGGGAAATGAAAAGAGGTTCAGCGATGGCTAGAAGGTCAGTGACTTCGACCGCCAAACGCCGCCCGAACAAGGAGAGGGACCAACTTTGGTGGTAGTCGTGACACTATGATTAAAAAGCTGGAGCTCTTCTTTGTCTGCATTAACAAGGACAACACACAGGTCTTTCCATCATTGTATGATTTTTTGTGTGCTAATGAACTCAAGTTTATGGACAATGTCAAATGTACCTTCCTGAAATGGATGACACAAACAACTGGATTTGTTATTTATTTGACTGGGCTACCTGTAATTGACATTGTGTTGTTATTTCGCTGAACACTATATGGTTTAATTTTATTTTTGTCAGTGAAACGAGGCTGCTCAGGCGAGAAAAAACCTCACCCAAATATATAGCCCCGTTGGAAAATATAAATGGACTGTTTGAAAATGTGAATATATATATATTTTTTAATAACTAATAATAATATTTAGATATTCTTTTAAATGTGAATCATATTTTTATTTGGCGTACCCCCTTCGGCAATGCGCGTACCCCTGGGGGTACCAAACTGGTATTCCCCAGTTTGGGAATAACTGCCCTAGACAATACAGAATAAACTTGTATGAGCACTTTAGCAAACGTTAGCTAGCCTGTAGCTAGCAAGATAGCTAGCCTGTAGCTAGCTAGATAGCTAGCCTGTAGCTAGCTAGATAGCTAGCCTACCTCGCTCGCATTATTAAATGATAATGTTACATAACCAGCAGTATCTAGAAAATACACAATACACTTGTATGAGCTATGATGACCTTCCTAAATTGTAATGACGTAGCTAGCTAATTATCTAGTTAGCTAGCTAGCTATGCTAACGTTAGCTACAATGTTAGCTAGCCTGCCTTGCTAGCATTATCAAATGATAATGTTACAAAACCAGTAGTATCTAGACAATACACAAACTTGTATGAGCTATGACCTAAGTTCTAATGACGTAGTTAGCTAGCTAAAATGTTAGCTAGCCTGCTTCGCTAGCTAACATTAGATAGTCTCCCTCGCTCTATCAAAAGATAGCTACCTATATAACCAGCAATAACGTTATCCAACATCGTTACTGTTACAGGCTTTGGATTTTCCATTTATGTTTTGAGGTTGGACTTTAGCACGGATAGCTCATTAGCACATAGGACACATCGATTGGTGTTGCCTTGTTAGTCAGAATGTGATACACCTGTGCTGGTTGCAGTCTTGTTAGTGGGAAAGTGTTTCACCTGTGATGGCCAAGGTGCTATTTAAGAGTGGCTGGCCGAGTGCTCCAGTTGCCTTGATAGATGCAGAGGGTTAACACCTTTAGTTGGCACTCCCCATTTTGAGTTCTAGACAAACAATCCTTTATCTGATTTTGTTTTGCTCCACCGTTGCGCCATCGTTTTGCTTAGTTTGCTTCTTGTCTTTAATTTGGGTGAGGGGTTTTGTTTTGCCTGTAATTGGGCAAATTTAGTGGCCGCTCATGGTGGTTGTCTTTTAGGTTCCAGTTATTGTTGCTAGTGAACTTTCAGTGAACACCCACAAAATACACGTATTTAGGTAGTTTATTTCACTGACATCCACCTTGAGAGGTTATAAGTTAGGTGGAAACATGTCAAAAGTTGTGTAAACACAGGCTTTAAAAAAAGGGGTGTGCACCACTTTGTCTTGACCGGAGTTCGAAGTGGGGCACTGTTGGCGCTGCTGTCCTTCGGGCTTGCGAGGTAGTCCCAGAGGCATACAGACAAAAGTTCTGTAAATTACAAAATAATCATAAAGCCATGTTGAGTTTACAAGGGAACCATCATCTCTTTTTGATCAGTGGTGTGGTTCTCAAGACATCAAGGACCTTGAATTTAAACTCTCAAACTCCTCGAGCAGTTCAATAATTGCCTCCATGAAAGGGGGTAGAAGCTGTTTAGAAGCCTCTTGGACCTAGACTTGGCGCTCCGGTACCGCTTGCCGTGGGGTAGCAGAGAGAACAGTCTATAACCTGGGTGGCTGGAGTCTGTGACAATTTTTAGGGCCTTCCTCTGACACAGCCTGGTATAGAGGTCCTGGATGGCAGGAAGCTTGGCCCCAGTGATGTACTGGGCCATTCGCACTACCCTCGCAGTCGGAGGCCGAGCAGTTGCCATACCAGGCAGTGATGCTCTCGATTGTGCAGCTGTAGAACCTTTTGAGGATATGAGGACCCATGCCAAATATTTTCAGTCTCCTGAGGGGGAATAGGTTTTGTCGTGCCTGCTTCACGACTGTCTTGGGGTGCTTGGACCATGTTTGTTAGTGATGTGGACACCAAGGAACCTGAAGTTCTCAACCTGCTCCACTGCAGCCCCGTCGATGAGATTGGAGGTGTGCTCTGTCTTCTTTTTCCTGTAGTCCACAATCATCTCCTTTGTCTTGATAACATTGAGGGAGAGGTTGTTGTCCTGTCACCACACAGCCAGGCCTCTGACCTTCTCCATATAGGCTGTCTCGTTGTTGTTGGTGATCAGGCCTACCACTATTGTGTCATCAGCAAATGTAATAATTATGTTGGAGTCGTGCCTGGCCGTGCAGTCATGATTGGCAGCTGTGGGCTGCCCTTCAGGAAGTCCAGGATCCAGTTGCAGAGGTAGGTGTTTAATCCCAAGGTCCTTAGCTTATTGATGAGCTTTGAGGGCACTATGGTGTTGAACACTGAGCTGTAGTCAATGAATAGCATTCTCACATAAGTGTTCCTTAATGTCCAAGTGGGAAAAGGCAGTATGGAGTGCAATAGAGATTGCATCATCTGTGGATCTGTTGGGGCGGTATGCAAATTGGCGTGGGTCTAGGGTTTCTGGGATGATGGTGTTGATGTGAGCCATGACCAGCCTTTCAAAGCACTTCATGGTGTGGAGTGCAATAGATAAGTGTTCTTGGACACAGGCACTATGGTGGTTTGCTTAAAACATGTTGGTATTACAGACTCGGACAGGGAGACGTTGAAAATGTCAGTGAAGGCACTTGCTAGTTAGTCCGCGCATGCTCGCAGTACAGATCCTGGTAATCTGTCTGGCCCTGCGGCCTTGTGAATGTTGACCTGTCTAAAGGTCTTACTCACATTGGCTGCGGAGAGCTTGATCACACAGTCTTCTGGTAAAGCTGGTGCTCTCATGCATGTTTCAGTGTTATTTGCCTCGAAGCGAGCATAGAAGTAGTTTAGCTCGTCTAGTAAGCTCGTGTCTCTGGGCAGCTCTCGGCTGTGTTTCTCTTTGCAGTCTATAATGGTTTGCAAGCTTTGCCACACCCGACGAGCGTCAGAGCCAGTGTAGTACGACTCGATCTTAGTCCTGTATTGACCCTTTGCCTGTTTGATGGTTTGTCGGAGGGCATAGCGGGATTTCTTATAAGCTTCCGGGTTAGAGTCCTGCTCCTGGGTTGCATGGAAGTTCCTTTGTATAATGTGGAACTCGAGTCTGATCTTATTTCTGGTTCCGTTGTTGTTGGATTGAGCCTAACCTACCGGTGAAGGGGGTCTTATTCATTTTGGGAAACGATTTGGCTGGAGGGATGGTTGTGCAAAATCCTGTTGTTGGTAAGGAACCCAAAGTAAAGGAACCTGCTGGATTATCAGAAAACAGTCGTAGTGTTCTCAGCGTGTGCCATTACATGTGCTTTGTCTAAGAAAGTCGCCGGGAGCAAGTCTAGTGTTGAGGAGGATGTCAGCAATCCCACCATGGTCGATCTGTCCGAGACATTTATGGGTGATCCTGATAAACCTCCTGAGTTGACCTCTGCTTTGAAACCCCCAAAGGTGAGAGAGTTTGTAGGACCCCTGAAGGAAGAGCGGGTTCCTACACTTGACACTTCGATGTCCAAGAAGCAGCTGATTGCGAAACAGAGTAAAGATGTGTCCCTCTCCACTGTTTTTTCTGAGATGTCCAGAGAAGGATTTTGATTAAGTTTGTGTGGGTTACTTTGACAGAGATGGAGTTCTAATGAGGAAATGGCGTCCTCGCTTCACTTCGGGGCAAGACAATTGGCCCAGTGCATCTTAAATTGTTGTTCTAGGTACGCTTCGATAAGAGATACTGAGGTTGGCTCACAATGGTACTATGGCAAGCCATCTTGGGGTCAGCAAGATGTATCTTATATAACTTCTTCTGGTCTAGTCTGAAACAGGATGATGTGGCTAACTGTAAATCCTTTCGTGTTTGCCAGTGGATGGCTAAACCAAACCAAGCTGTGACGGTTGCACCTTTGCAGTGTATTCCTGCTTTTGACAAACCTTTCAGCAGGGTCCTGGTGGACTATGATAGTCCTTTGCCCAAAGCAAAGAGTGGTAACAAGTTTATTTTGACCATCATGTGCGCTGCCACTCATTTCCTTGAGGCCATTCCACTGAGGAAAATCACGAGAGGAAAGTTCCCACAGATATTGTAGGAGTTGCACCTTGAAATCAGACATGTTCGTGGTAGGGCCAACTTGGTTGCTGACTGTCTTTCAAGAGTGGGCAGTCAATGGTTTTTCCATTTATGTTTTGGGATTGGACTTTAGCACATATAGTTTGGTAACACTTAGCGAGCACAGACTGGTGTTGCTTTGTTAGTCCGTATGTGTTACACCTGCGCTGGTTGCCATCTTGTTATTGGAAATGTGTTTCACCTATGCTAGCCCAGGTGCTATTTTATAGTGGCTGGCCTTGTGCTCCACTTGTCTTGATAGATGCGGGGGGTTAACACCTTTAGTTGGCTCTTCCTATGTTGACTTCTAAACAAACAATCCTTTATATGATTTTGTTTTGCTCCACCTTTTTGGTTTGCTTCCTGTCTTTAAGTTTGGTGTGGGTTTTTATTTTGTTTGCCTTAAGGCAAATTTAGTTTGTGCTCATGGTGGGTGTCTTTTAGGTTCCAGTTGTTGTTGCTAGTCAACTTTTAGTGGACACCCGAATGAGTGTTTTTCAGAACCCCTCCTAAACCCCCCCTCCTAAAACCCCACCTGTTTTCAGTCTGCCATCCTTTGAAAGCGTTGGGGATGATGAAACAATGGAGTCCCATTCAACGAAGGGACACAAAGTGGGCAACAATTTCATAGATTTTACTGAGTTACAGTTCACATAAGGAAATCAGTCAATTTAAATAAATTCATTAGGCCCTAATCTATGGATTTCACATGACTGGATATGCAGATATGCATCTGTTGGTCACAGATACATTAAAAAAAGTAGGGGTGTGGATCAGAAAACCAGTCAGTGTCTGGTGTGACCAATTGCCTCGTGCAGCGCAACACCTCCTTCACATAGAGTTGATCGGGCTGTTGATTGTGGCCTGTGGAATGTTGTCCCACTCTTCTTCAATGACTGTGCTTCATAACTCCACTGCCACCATGGGGTACTCTGTTAACAACAGTGACATCAGCAAACAGCTCGCCTACACAACGCCCTACATGTGCTGTGGTTGTGAGGCCGGTTGGACGTACTGCCAAATTCTCAAAAAATTATGGAGGTGGCTTATGGTAGAGAAATCAACATTAAATTATCTGGCAACAGCTCTGATAAACATTCCTGCAGTCAGCATGCCAATTGCAAGCTCCCTCAACTTGAGACATCTGTGGCATTATGTTGTGAGAAAACTGTACATGTTAGTGGCCTTTTATTGTCCCCAGCACAAGGTGCACCTGTGTAATGATCATGCTGTTTATTCAGCTTCTTCATATGCCACACCTGTCAGGTGGATGGATTATCTTGGCAAAGGATAAATGCTCACTAACAGGGATGTAAACAAATTTATGCAAAAAAATCTGAGCTAAATAATGTTTCTGTGCTTATGGAAAATTTCGGGGATATTTTATTTCAGCTCATGAAACATGGGACCAGCACTTTACATGTTGCGTTTATATTTTTCTACTAAAAATACTAAAAAACTAAAAATCTATTTTAGACGAGACTGCGTTTATGACAAAAATGATCCTATTTCCACTTTGTAGTCAATTTTGACACTAGAATAAATGTCTCTGACTCATATCGAAGCCACATAGGCCATTTTAAAAGGGATTAGTTGCATTTTAGGGGCAGTCATTCTTTAAATAAATACACCTTTTTAACAAAATACAATATGTAATCGGAATTACTCTATAGAGTCTCCAAAACTGAAATTGGTCTCTTGTGCTGGGCAATGGGTTTAATACAGAGTGCTGGTGACTCCACCCACTCCTTTCATTGCAATGCAATACACTGTCAATTAATTACATACTGTATGGGTTTTACGATAAAAAAAACGATTGTATTTGCTGAGGTAAAAGTGGGTTGGGAATACTCAGTAGGGTCTGTAGGTGGAGTATAAAGTCCTGCTGGGAATTTAGACTTCAGTCCCCCATTAAATAACACCATATATAGATTCTACAGACCCCACTCTGAGTATTACGATCTGAACATCGTATTTTTTGATAGTGGCCTTACAAAATGTTTTTAGAAGCATATTTGTAATTGTTTCCATAAAGTCCTTTTTGCATTTGCTTTTAATCACAATATAAAGGGGACATTGATTAAAATGTAGTACTGTATCTTTCGAATTAGTTATCCACATTTCAATGTTTTGAAATGTGTGCTTTTATTTTGAAGGAATTTTCATTAGCATACAAAGTGAGGCCATCGTTTGTGCTGCTTGCAGAATACTAGTGCGGTATTGCACTTATATCTCCTGTTTTGATTGTAGGTCAGAAGAAGTAGTGCTCAACTACAATCCTGTACTTTGTTGACCAGGTAAGAACGCCGACTTTATCACTAAATGTTTTGGTCTAAACTAGTGTTCAGGGAAGCATAGCAAATTAATAGGTAAATTGCCCAAATGTCCACAGAACCTACACAATTAATAACCGATTGTGGTTATCCAAAAAAAAATATTATAAGCTGTCTATCCTAAAGCCTATTAGCTTTATGGCATATACGTTCTTGCAACCCCAGTGACATTTTTTGCTGCGTTTTTGGGTGTGCTGGTTCCCTAGGGTTGACCTACTTTTGCTATAATGCAGTGCAGTCAGTGTTCTTGTTCGACATTGCAGGCGACTGCCGACTGACTGATCTACAAATTACCTTGCGTCATAATTAACTACTCATTACTATTTGTAGTTCAGCCAGTGTCACCATTTACGCACAATGCATCATGGATTTGACGCTCTCGAACACGGGCAGTGAGTTCACAGCCCATTTAATTGTTCGCCAGCGATGGTTAATCGGATGTTGTAGTAAAATCTTTAATTTAGTCCGTGCTGCTGTGCACTACTTTTAGTGGATTTGTTAGCGTGCGCTGTTAGTGTTTTTGTGTTTGGTTTGTGTTGAGTAATGTGCAACCCACCTGCCGCAGTAAACAGAGTTTTAAAATGTTTGTGGGGGTAAAAGCCGATTTATGGTCAATCTGGCATCTGTAGCAGCAGTACAGCGTTTACTGAGATGCCACCTCTGTTGAAGTCAAAGCATTCATACTTGCGCTTTGGTGAGCTGTCGTACGCATCCAATAAATTGGTCTGCACCGCACCACTCGCAGTGATAGTCTGTTAGCTAATTACGAATAACTGTCCAAACGAAATGACAAGACCTTACCTTTTCTGAGATGTTGGAGTAGGAGCTCAGACAATTCTATCGTTAAGTAAAAATGCTGCACCGTTTTCCACTTGCATCTCCCCATCCAGCAAAATTGGGTTACATTTAGGCTATTGTTTATTTTACACTATGTTGAGGTAAACATCAAAGTATAATGCTTGTATGGATGTCAATCCCAATACATGTTCATGTCATCAATCAACTGCCTTGCAGTTAAAACCGACTGAATACTACCACTGATTTCTGAATGCTAGCTATGCTACCAGTTTATACGAACCGGAGCATAGCAGCACTTCTTCTAAATCTGAAAAGGGACAACTTCTAAATGTTATGCAGCGAAACCAGCCAAGTATATCCACATCTGATTTTAGTAACCACATTTTGGGCCTGTTACAATACATCAATCATGACCGATTTGGCACATCAACTTTGTTTGATCAGATTTGTTGAATGTGTACAAATCCATCTATCCCAATTTACCTCCCTGATCTCCTTCCAGGAGTTAACTCCTTTTTGTATCATAAATATGTATTTATTTTGTGAACTTGTTCTGATAAGACTCCATGTTTGTGTTTTATACAGGATATACCGCCCCCACCTATAGTCAACCAATCATGTCAATGCGGAGCTACACAGAGCCCTCCGCATTGTTAGCTCAATTTGGCCTCCAGCGGCTCCACAATTGCGTCACACCCTTGAAAAGGAGCCTCGGAACAACATTTCCAGATGAAGCAATAATCAGCTTTTCAAATCTAAATCTATTTGTCACATGCGCCGAGTACAAAGGTGTAGTAGACCTTACTGTGAAATGCTTACAAGCCCTTAACCAACAATGCAGTTCAAGAAATAGAGTTAAGAAAATATTTACTAAATAAACAAAAGTCAAACATTTTAATAAAAGTAACACAATAACAAGGCTATATTATTTTATTGTACCTTTATTTAACTAGGCAAGTCAGTTAAGAATAAATTCTTATTTACATTGACGGCCAACCGGGGAACAGTGGGTTAACTGCCTTGTTCAGGGGCAGAACAACACATTTTTACATTGTCAGCCCAGGGATTTAATCCAGCAACCTTTCGGTTACTGGCCCAATGCTCCAACCATTAGGCTACCTGCCACCCCAACAAGGGGTACAGGTATCGGGTCAATGTGCAGGGGTACAGGTTAGTCTAAGTAATTTGTACATGTAGGTAGGGATAAAGTGACTGCATAGATAATGAACAGGGAGTAGCAGCAGTGTAAAAACAAAGGGCAGGGGGGGTCAATGTAAATAGTTCGGGTGGACATTTGATTAATTGTTCAGCAGTCTTATGGCTTGGTGGATCCCTTTTGGACCTAGACTTAGCCCTTTGGTACTGCTTGCCGTGTGGTAGCAGAGAGAACAGTCTATGACTTGGGTGACTGGAGTCTTTGACAATTTTTTGGGCCTTCCTTTGACACCGCCTAGTATATAGGTCCTGGATGGCAGGAAGCTTGACCCCTAGTGATGTACTGGGCCATACACACTACCCTCTGTAGCGCCTTATGTTGAACAGTTGCCATACCAGGTGGTGATGCAACCGGTCAGGATGCTCTCGATAGTGCAGCTGTAGAACTTTTTGAGGATCTGGGGACGCATGACAAATCTTTTTAATCTCCTGAGGGGGAAAATGTGTTGTCGTGCACTCTTCACAACTGTCTTCAGGTGTTTGGACCATGATGGTTTGTTGGTGATGATGCTGTTGGAGTCGTGCTTGGCCACGCAGTCGTGGGTGAACAGGGAGTACAGGAGGGGACTAAGCACTCATCCATGAGGTGCCCCCGTGTTGAGGATCAGCTTGGCAGATGTGTTGTTGCCTACCCTGACTGCCTGGCGGTGGCCTGTCAGGAAGTTCAGGGTCCAGTTGCGGAGGGAGGTGTTTAGTCCCAGGGTCCTTAGCTTAGTGATGACCTCCGGGATGATGGAGTTGATGTGAGCCATGACCAGCCTTTCAAAACACTTCATGGCTACAGACGTGAGTGCTACGGGGCGGTAGTCATTTAGGCAGGTTACCTTAGTGTTCTTGGGCATAGGGACTATGGTGGTCTGCTTGAAACATGTAGGTATTACAGACTCCGACAAGGAGATGTTAAAAATGTCAGTGAAGACACTTGCCAGTTAGTCCGCGCATGCATTGAGTACACGTCCTGGTAATCCGTCCGGCCCCTCGGCCTTGTGAATGTTGACCTGTTTAAAGGTCCTGCTCACATCGGCTACGGAGAGCGGGATCACACAGTCGTCCGGAACAGCTAGTGCTGTCATGCATGCTTCAGTGTTGGTTGCCTCGAAGCGACCGATAAAAGGCATTTAGCCCATCTCGTAGGCTCGCGTCACTGGGCAGCTTGCCGCTGGGTTACCCTTTGTAGTCCGTAATAGTTTGCGAGCCCTGCCACATCTGACGAGCGTCGGAGCCGGTGTAGTAGGATTCAGTCTTAGCCCTGTAATGGCCCTTTACCTGTTTGATGGTTCGTCAGAGGGCAGAGCGGGATGTTTTATAAGCGTCCGGGTTAGTGTCCCGCTTCTTGAAAGCGGCAGCCCTAGCCTTTAGCTCGGTGCGGATGTTGCCTGTAATCCACGGCTTCTGGTTGGGATATGTACATACTGTCACTGTGGGGATGTCATCAGTAGACTTATTGATGAAGCCGGTGACTGAGGTGTAATAATCCTCAATGCCGTTCAATGAATCCCAGAACATATTCTAGTCTGTGCTAGCAAAACAGTCTGTGCTAGCAAAACAGTCCCAAAACAGTCCTGTAGCGTGTGCAATAAAGATGAATTTGTGCTGTTTCTTTACTGTACATTTTCAAACCTGTGTCCCCATGATGGCACAACAGTAGCCCGATGGTGTAGGCTACTGTGTTTATTTAAGTTTGTTACCAAAGCCCTATAAGCTAACATTAAAATCTGACAGGTAAAATGCTTTATTACTTCTTATAAGCATATATGAGCTTTTTAAAAACATTTTTTTATTTGACCTTTATTTAACTAGGCAAGTCAGTTAAGAACAAATTCTTATTTTCAATGACAGCCCAGGAACAGAATGACAGATTTGTACCTTGTCAGCTCGGGGGTTTGAACTTGAAACCTTCCGGTTACTAGTCCAACGCTCTAACCACTAGGCTACCCTGCCGCTAATGACTTATGTGGTGTATAAGATTAGTTCACATTACTGTAGCCATACAATTATAGAATTATAGGATTTCTTTGACTGCGGCTGACACTTTCTGAATGAACCACCTTGATTTGGAGCCCTCACTTGAAATGTTATGCATTTTTTGCCTAAGACCTATTATGCGGCAACAAATGTTATGGAACAATACATGTATACCCTTTCATCTGATAGAATATGTAATTGGCCATTTGTAATACAACTCACATTTGTCTACCATATGGTGCCCTTTCTGGTCATTTGCGGAGATGGTGATAAGCCTCCTACCACAGGCACCATAAGCTTCTTTGAAAAGGTCTGACAATCAGGTTTGATATGATCCCGTGAATAGTGAAGTCCGTATCAAAACAGCTTCATGTACCTACATGGTATTACATCAGCCTGTCCGTGATACTGTACAAATCATAATATGTCCTGTGTAGCCTACATTCAGTGAATAAATGACTGAATCGTGTAAAGTGTTCTATTTTCTACTGGTAATAGTATGGTAGCATATTATTTGATGGTACTGTTTTTATGTGGTTTTTAATGGGACATTTTAACAATAGTTACTTTTGGTACTTACAAAAATAATTGGTTATTACAGTGTAATATACATTGTTACAGTTTGATCGTGTCTTTTTATTGTATGTATGGGATTTTCTGATTTTATTGAACAAATAGTGAATGAGGGTGACCGTGGGGAAAGTCGGAGACTTTTGTGTCAAAGGGCGGTAATCCCAATTCAAACCAATGCCGACACTGTAGACGTGTGGCGGAGGCTGCAGCATTAACACTAGACCAGCCATGCCACAACCAAGTCATTTCTTAGTAGGCCTAAATACCCAGGTGAAATGGACATTAACAATGGCCCTATTTCTAGGAAAGTAACATTTGTCTTCTTGGTCTTGTATTTGCAGATCTACCCGGCCTGTCGACCAAAAACAATGGCGCTAATCTCCCTCGAGGATCTTGACGGATTGGAGGATGAAGAGCTGGACAATGACATCACTGACAACCCTGAGCCAATGGAGGACGACGAGCAGCAGACGCTGTACACCCATTGGCAGGCGATCGCCAGCACACACCAGGTGTCCGTCCCCCGAGGTAAGCGAAATAGGCGGTGGAGTAAAATAGTCCCATTCGAGGTAGTTGCTTGGCAGCAGTGTATTTGGAGACAATCAGTCTGAGAAATCAGACTCTTTTCAACAGAACATGGTTTCTTCCAACAGTTTAAATAACATCTCAGATTCTAGTTGCTACATCTTGTCTGCAGTTCAGCAGTATGACTTGATTGTTATAGTGTGTGTATTGAAGTCTCTATCATGGCTTACTCAAATGGGTATCAGTTTAGGGTCTAGTGAGAAGCTTATAGCTATTAGAGCATGCCCATTTTCCTAGAGACTTGAATACTTGACATTAGCACTGTGTTCCTTTTATGAAGTATAAGCCAATGATGAATTTCCCCCCACTTCACTTGGTTCCGGTGAGGTTTTTGCCAGTGAGGTTTGCTCTCACACTGCTCTCTGTCATCTTTTTTTTTAAAATGAAGAGGCCCCCTGTGTTGTTTTGATAGAAATGACAGGACCAATTCAAGAGCTGACGCAGCGGAACCAAGCCCAAGAGAGAGAGCAGGTCCCCTTTTCCTCCATCTCTCAGCATGAGAAGGTAAAGTATGTCTCCCTTCCACTTGATACCAATCTTAGGTCAGGATGACAATGGCAGATATGTTGTCTGGCTGTTCCATTTTCTGGGTCATCTGTCTATGTAATGGCAGGAAGTGAAGGAAAGTCTTTAGTAAAAGCTAAATGAAGCCATTTTTCTTGTTGTTCTTTTGAGTGTCTGGCACATGCACTTTTGAGTGTTTGAATAATAATTAAATAAATCATGAAAGCTGTGTGTATGAACACACGGATTTGTGTAAATGCCTGAGTGCAATGTGGTGTGTAAAATCTGTGTGTTTGTGTTGCCTTATGACCAGCCATGCGTTTGCTTGAGTGCAATTTACAGTGCCTTGCGAAAGTATTCGGCCCCCTTGAACTTTGCGACCTTTTGCCACATTTCAGGCTTCAAACATAAAGATATAAAACTGTATTTTTTTGTGAAGAATCAACAACAAGTGGGACACAATCATGAAGTGGAACAACATTTATTGGATATTTCAAACTTTTTTAACAAATCAAAAACGGAAAAATTGGGCGTTCAAAATTATTCAGCCCCCTTAAGTTAATACTTTGTAGCGCCACCTTTTGCTGCGATTACAGCTGTAAGTCGCTTGGGGTATGTCTCTATCAGTTTTGCACATCGAGAGACTGACATTTTTTCCCCATTCCTCCTTGCAAAACAGCTCGAGCTCAGTGAGGTTGGATGGAGAGCATTTGTGAACAGCAGTTTTCAGTTCTTTCCACAGATTCTCGATTGGATTCAGGTCTGGACTTTGACTTGGCCATTCTAACACCTGGATATGTTTATTTTTGAACCATTCCATTGTAGATTTTGCTTTATGTTTTGGATCATTGTCTTGTTGGAAGACAAATCTCCGTCCCAGTCTCAGGTCTTTTGCAGACTCCCTCAGGTTTTCTTCCAGAATGGTCCTGTATTTGGCTCCATCCATCTTCCCATCAATTTTAACCATCTTCCCTGTCCCTGCTGAAGAAAAGCAGGCCCAAACCATGATGCTGCCACCACCATGTTTGACAGTGGGGATGGTGTGTTGCTTTTACGCCAAACATAACGTTTTGCATTGTTGCCAAAAAGTTCAATTTTGGTTTCATCTGACCAGAGCACCTTCTTCCACATGTTTGGTGTGTCTCCCAGGTGGCTTGTGGCAAACTTTAAACAACACTTTTTATGGATATCTTTAAGAAATGGCTTTCTTGCCACTCTTCCATAAAGGCCAGATTTGTGCAATATACGACTGATTGTTGTCCTATGGACAAAGTCTCCCACCTCAGCTGTAGATCTCTGCAGTTCATCCAGAGTGATCATGGGCCTCTTGGCTGCATCTCTGATCAGTCTTATCCTTGTATGAGCTGAAAGTTTAGAGGGACGGCCAGGTCTTGGTAGATTTGCAGTGGTCTGATACTCCTACCATTTCAATATTATCGCTCGCACAGTGCTCCTTGGGATGTTTAAAGCTTGGGAAATCTTTTTGTATCCAAATCCGGCTTTAAACTTCTTCACAACAGTATCTCGGACCTGCCTGGTGTGTTCCTTGTTCTCCATGATGCTCTCTGCGCTTTTGACGGACCTCTGAGACTATCACAGTGCAGGTGCATTTATACGGAGACTTGATTACACACAGGTGGATTGTATTTATCATCATTAGTCATTTAGGTCAACATTGGATCATTCAGAGATCCTCACTGAACTTTTGGAGAGAGTTTGCTGCACTGAAAGTAAAGGGGCTGAATAATTTTGCACGCCCAATTTTTCAGTTTTGATTTGTTAAAAAAGTTTGAAATATCCAATAAATGTCGTTCCACTTCATGATTGTGTCCCACTTGTTGTTGATTCTTCACAAAAAAATACAGTTTTATATCTTTATGTTTGAAGCCTGAAATGTGGCAAAAGGTCGCAAAGTTCAAGGGGGCCGAATACTTTCGCAAGGCACTGTATGTTGGGTGTGTGTGTGCGCCGCTGTGTTTCAGCTTGAGAATCCATGCCATTGCTTGAGTGCTAAGTGAAGTGGAAGATCTCTTAAATTCCCTGGATAACGAAGTGTGTGTTTGTCTATTTCTTCAGATGGGCGAGGTGCTGTTTGAGGAGAGGGTGTACCCTGCAGGGAAGTGGGCGTGCATCACTGAAGGGGAGAAGCTGTACGAGCAGAGCATCTCCATGGGCTTTATGAAACTCATGAAATTCATCTGCAAGGAGAACTCTGTCGGTAAGGCCTTAGTGTTCATGTTACTGTGTAATTATTGATGTAAGTATAGTGCAACATCTATTGTAATCACTCATTGTTTCAACTATATTGTAATCATTCATTGTTCCACCCTACTTACAGCAGTAACCCTAACCCTTATCATAACCCTAAGTACAGTGTATCCACAATTTATTGATTTGGGGCCTCCACTCTATTGTATATTATTTAGTCATTATTACACTGTACTTACATAAGTAATCCTAATCCTTACCATAGCCCTAAGGATAGTAAGAACAGTGTAACAATGAATAATCCTAATAGCACACTCTCGTGTCAACAGGACGCTATTTGGGAATGACTGTACCCATTGTGAACAGTATCCAAATGCTGGAGGACGGCAATGGCTTTCAGAAGGACATCTTGACAGCATACTACCTGCCTGCTCAGTTCCAGGCCAACCCGCCCCAGCCAACGGACCCAGACATCACCATACTCCAAAGGGAGGCTTTACGAGTCATCACCCTGTAAGGACACTCCCACCTCTGGCTGACTTCGATACTCAAGCCCCAGGCTTGATTTGAGGCCTATTCTACTTTGCCTGTGGTTTGGAGACCTATTCTGACCTATTTACATATCTACATGTAAAAATAGACAATGGATTTAGATAGACAATGTATAGCCAAAATGGGTGGAAATAATTAGTCAGATTAGTGATAATATCCATGTTTTTTTTGTTTTACTATATTGGCTGGTTTCCCGGACACAGATTAAATCAAATCAAATTGTATTAATCACATGCGCCGAATACAACAGTGAAATGCTTACTTACAAACCCCTAACCAACAATGCAGTTAAAAAAAATATATATATTTTTTTTATAAGTAATACGGATAAGAAATAAAAGGAACAAGTAATTAAAGAGCAGCAGTAAAATAACATTAGCGAGACTATATACAAGGGAGTACCAGTACAGACTCGATGTGCGGGGGCACTGGTTAGTTGAGGTAACATGTACATGTGGGTAGAGTTATTAAAGTGACTATGCATAGATGATAACAGAGAGTACCGGTAGTGGTGGTGTAAAAGAGGGTGGGGGGCAATGCAAATAGTCTGGTTAGCCATTTGATTAGGTGTTCAGGACTCTTATGGCTTGGGGGTAGAAGCTGTTTAGAAGCCTCTTGGACCTAGACTTGGTGCTCCGGTACCGCTTGCCGTGCGGTAGCAGAGAGAACAGTCATGTGGCTGGAGTCTGACAATTTGTAGGCCCCTCCTCTGACAGCGCCTGGTATAGAGGTCCTGGATGGCAGGGAGCTTGGCCCCGGTGATGTCCTGGGCCGTTCGCACTACCCTCTGTAGTGCCTTACGGTCGGGGGGGCGAACAGTTGCCATACCAGGCAGTGATGCAACCAGTCAGGATGCTCTCGATGGTGTAGCTGTAGAACCTTTTTAAGCCCAGTCCTGAATTTAAAAGCAGTTTCAATGGAGTCTACATCGAGCTTCTTTTTTGTTGTTGTCCACTACTAGGCTTAATCTGTGTGTGGGGAATCAGCCCAAACAGTATTAATTATGCTAACTTCTATAGATAATGGATACGCACTAGCTAGACTCACACACTACTTTGCTTGGTACGATGTCTGGGTAAAATACTGTAGGTAAAAAATAATCACATAATAGCAGTAATGCCAGTATTTATTTAAACACGAATAACAAATGCGGTCTTCTGTAGGACGTTCTTCGGCACCACCACGGAGGAGACAATCATGCCTCAAATCAACCTGCTGTGGGAGATGCTGGGCCCCAGCGAGGAGATGCATCGCAACTCCTACATGGTGGCCGTCTACGACAACCCTGGGGTGTCCTGCCGCAGAAACGAGATCTGGTTCATCCGACGAGACCCCTAAAGCTCTTATAACATCCTCCTGTATCATCCCGATTTGGGCGCTAACCCGAATAAAAGGGACAAACGGGGAAGGACTACCTGGACTTGGTCCAATAAGCAGCACTCCTTTTTAGTTTCTGGTACAAAATGTTTTTTTTATAAACTTTTGTTTTTGCGTGCCATAATGAACACAACCCAGATGATTCCTGTAATGGAGATAGAGTATGGATTAAAATGGGAGGAATGGCTCTTGGGTTGGTTTTAGCTGTAAAGATGACAAGATTACTTTAAAGATGGTATTAGGTATATAGTAGGTATGGAAAATACTTTTTTTTAACATTCACTGAGATTGTATGTTTATGCTCCAGGGGAGCACAAGGAAAGACTAACTTCAGTGGCATTTATACCATATACACAGCCAAATATGGTGTTTAAAATACAAGTATATTGTATCTCTGTGAAAAACTGTCTGGGAATTACAAGAGTTAACTCTTATATTTCCGTCACGTTTTATCTTTATTTTATTTTTCTTGCTTTTTATGTAACAAATTAGTGATCGAATCATTGCAAACTAGTGTCACACAATGTGTGAAACACGCTGTTTTAGAAATGGACTGAAATTAATTTACTTTTTAGATTTGAGTAATTTAGCAGATGCTCTTATCCAGAGCGAGTTACAGTAGTGAGTGCAAACGTTTTAATATATTTTTTCGTAATGATACCATAACGTTTTTCTAAACTATAATGGTTATGTCTTGTGGGACTGTAACCTATTACTAAAATGTTGTATTTGCTGTTGACTAGAGTAGGCATCCAGGTTTAACTTTATTATTATCCATAGGTAAATCTGACAACTTTATCATTCAAAGTTATTTGCTATGATATGTGGGTGTCCTCTTACTCTTAACTGTCTTTTTTTTTCTTCCTGCTAGTGAATTTTACCCACACTCTGCTGCTTTACCAAGATTTCGAGGCTGGTGTAGGGATTTTGGGTATCGGTGTCTGAAAGTAAACAACTGTTCTCAAATGACTATCCCCCCAGCCTCAAAATGATAGACAGATCTGTCATTTGTTTCCTTCAGTTGCCACTAGGTGTCAACCAAACCGTAACGTTTGTGTAATGTTTTTTTTTTGTCTATCCATTTGCTTATTGGTGAGTAACGACTATCTCACAAATTAATAGATTGTTTTTTGGTGAGGTTAGTTGTAAATGGAGCTGAGACTGTGACCAGGCACTTTAGATGTTGAGGAAGGCTCAAGCTTTAAGGCCGTCATTGTACATAAGAATTTGTTCATAACTGACTTGCCTAGTTACATTTTATAATTATTTTTCTTTTTTGAAGATTCATAACTATAGTTAATGATGGTTGGGGAATGGAAGTTTAATTAAAGTGACTTATGAACATTTGTTCAGCATGGCCAAATGATGTGCTCTTACTGTGCTTGCCTCTTTTTTTTTTTATATACATATATACATAACATTCCTTGAAATGTTCCCAGAATAAGTGCATTAGTTGTATTTGTTTGCATTCTCCAATCATTTGTATGGTATACTTTTGATATGTTAAAATTGCACCCGTCCTCTCTTTTGTGACCTTGTATTTCTATGCTGTTGTCAAAGCATACATTTCAAAATTGCAGTGTGAATTTTAGTGGATTGCTTCAATTTTTAAAGCTGCGCTATGTCACTTTTTGGGCGACCTGACCAAATTCACATAGAAATGTGAGGAGTTATAGAACTTTCATTCTCATTGAATGCAAGTCTAAGACGTGGTAGGTCTGTTCTGTGTGTTATTTCTATGCTTCTTCCCGTTCTAAAGTTTTGTTTTTGCCTCTTGGTTTTGTACACCAGCTAAAAATACAATATTTTTGGTTATGGAAAACATATTTCACAGCGGTTTAGATGGTACAATGATTCTGTACACTATACTTGTTTTGTCTCATACACAGAAATGTACAATTTTAGCAACCAGGAAATGGCAGAGAGATTTCTGCATTAGGCATCTTTAAACTACTTAAAATATTCCCAGAGTAAATGAATGGAGATTTGATATACATTTACACTTAATGTACAGTGCCTTCACAAAGTATTCACACACATTTTACATTTGACACATTTTGTTGTGTTACAGCCTGAGCTATTTGGTCCCTGCTCTACGCACACTACTGCATAATGTCATGGTGGATTTTTTTTTTTTTTACATTTAAAAATGAAAGGCTGACATTTCTTAAGTGTTCAATCCCTTTGTTATGGCAAGCCTAAATGCATTCAGGAGTAAAAATGTGCTTAACAATTCTCATAAGTTGCATGGTGTTCAGCACTAGTGTTTAACATTACCTTTGAATGATTACCCTGTCTGTACCCCACACATACAATTATTTTTAAGGTCCCTCAATCGAGAAATGAATTTCAAGTACAGATTCAACCACAAAGACCAGGGAGGTTTACCAATGCCTTGCAAATAAGGTTACTGAATGGTAGATGTGTTAAAAAAAATGACACTGAATATCCCTCTGAGCATGGTGGAGTTATGAATTAGTCACTACAAACATACAGGCGTCCTTCCTAACTCATTTGCCAGAGAGGAACGACACCACTCAGGGATTTAAAACAGTTACAGAGTTTAATGGTTGTGATGTGAGAACTGTGGATGGATCTTCAACATTGTAGTTACTCCACAATACTAACCTAAATGACAGAGTGAAAAGAAGGATATTCCAAAACATGCATCCTGTTTGCAACAAGGCACTTCATACTGCAAAAAAATGTGGCAAAGAAAGGTACTTTTTGTCCTGAATATGAAGCATTATATTTGGGGCAAAAACACATCACTGAGTACCACTTGTCATATTTTCAAGCATGGTTTTGGCTGCATCATGTTATGGGTATGTTTGTCATTGGCAAGGAGTAGGGAGATTTTGGGGAAAAACATGTATGGAATAAAGCTAAGCACAGGCTAAAATCCTATAGGAAACCTTGTTCAGTCTGCTTTCCAACAGACACTGGGAGATAAATTCACCTTTTAGCAGGACAATAACCTAAATCACAAGCCCAAATCTACACTGGAGTTGCTAACCAAGACAACATAATGTTTCTGAGTGGCCTAATTACAGTTTTGACTTAAATCTGCTGAAAGATCTAGGGCAAGACTTGAAAATAGCTGACTAGCAAAGATCTATAATCAACTTGAGCTTGAAGAACTTTAAAAAATAATAATGGGCAAATATTATACAATGCAGGTGTGCTTAGTTCTGAGACTTAATCAAGATATATTAGCGTTTTAGTTTACATATTTTTATAAATGTTGAAAAAATTCTTCCACTTTGACATTACATAGTATTTTGTGTAGATCAATGATGACAAATTACAATTAAAACAGTTTCAATCCCACTTTGTAACACAACAAAATGTGGGGAAAATAAAGGGGTGTGAATAATTAAGACACTGTATACAATGACAGCTTTTATAATCTTTGCACTGTATGATTTGTATTTTTATGTAAAATGCAAATAAAATTAAAACAAAAATGTGTGGCTTGGTGTGAAGGACATGATTGTTTCCTGTCAAATACCATTTGTTATATTTGTGGTTATTTGGCTATGTCACAGTGTGTCTTATTAGTATACCGCCTCTGTCCAAAAATCTTACACAACTAAAATTACAAAAGTATCCCTTTCTGACAACTACCTTGTCTGCATTAAATTTTGTAATAGTCTCTTAATTTATCCTTATCCATATTTACATTTTATATGTATTTTAAATGGTTTAGGATGTAGCCCGAAAGATAGCCTTGGCCTTTAATCCAAATAATAAAATATTCAAAACAAGTTGTATGTGCTTGGGCATACAGTATTTTAAATGGTTTAGGATGTAGCCCGAAAGATAGCCTTGGCCTTTAATCCAAATAATAAAATATTCAAAACAAGTTGTATGTGCTTGGGCCTACAGAAAAATGTGTGCCTGTTATGTTTGCACAGAAAAAGTTCAAAATTGTCACGTTTGACCTAAGGCTACTCTTTTAATTTTGTAAAAAAAAAAACAACCTTTCGTGCCCCCCATCCCCTCACCCCTCCCTCTCTTCTCCAAACACCGGAAGCTTCTCATCCAAAGTGGGAGCTAAGGAGAGAGAGAGGGAGAAAAAGGGAAAGGCTACTTTCATTTAATAGTGTTGAAGGAATGGCATGTAGGCACATTTCTTCTTTGCATTTTCTTGTCATTATTTGAAATAATGGAATAGGTCCTACGTCTTCACGTTTACGAATTGCGCGTGCAACAGTCGTATCGTCATCGGACGACCACTAGACAAAGCAGTCGTTTATCGTTGCTCTTGTCGGAGTACTTTTTTAGAGGTCTTGTGAAACGCTGGTAGTTTTCGCGTTGACTGCCCTTGGTTTCGGGTCTCGTTTTCTTGTGCGAATGATTTAACGTAGTTGTGGCTGACTTTGCTTGAGTTCTATTATGGAGTTACCGTCCACAGAAAATAAATGTTTCACAGAGAGTAACCTGAACTCGGCGAATAGGCGTAGACAAGGAGTCATGCCGCCAATACACACCACTACTATGCTGTTTCTTATTTTCACCAAAGGTAAGAAGACAAAGTAGCCACAAGCCCGTCAGGTGTTATAAATGTATCTGTTAAATGAAAGTGTGCTTATCAGCCGGTACAATGTTCTACTATAGACGACTACATCAATGTAACAAGCAAGCTTTCTTTCCGAAAAATGTTTACTAGAGGACGCTACTGAGGAACCCATCTTGGTTATCAAATAGCCCAAGTTGTAAGTGCCCACTAACAAAGTTGTCTTGGCGTTTTAACTTTTTAACCTTTACTCTACAAAAGGCTAGTGTTATAGTTAACGGCTGTAAACTCCATGTTACTGAAAACATAGTCAGTGAAAAACGTGTTACTCATTTGTATTTTTTTATTGTCCAGTTGGTTAGTTTTCATACTGTCATGACCCATGTAATATCCCCTTCAGCCTGGGTCTTTAAATTGACAGCTTTGCAGGGCACACAAAGAACTGTTTTCCAATGCCACACATGTTAATCCTTCAATTTCCATAATATTTCCATAACAATATGAATTTTACAGTATGTCATTTGAGCTCATAACAGGACCATGGCTGAAAACTGTTTTTTGGCAGAATAATGATCTGTATTGGTTGTATGCAACGTTCATGTTGGCATGGCCTGGCTTTAGAAGGTTCCCTATTGCTCAGCTTGATTCAACAGGCTCTTTCATAGAATATGGCCAGACCTGGGCTGAAGAGAGTGGGGAAGTGACTGGCCTACACGGAGTGTGCAAAACATTAAAAACACCTAACTAATATTGAGTTGCACCCCCCTTTGCCCTCAGAACAGGCTCAATTCATTGGGGCATGGACTCAAGGTGTCGAAAGCGTTCCACAGGGATGCTGGCCCATGATGACTCCAATGCTTCCCACTGTTGTATCAAGTTGGCTGGAGGACCTTTGGATGGTGGACCATTCTTGATACATACAGGAAAATGTTGCTTGTGGAAAACCCCAGCAGCATTGCAGTTCTTGAGACAAACTGGTGCACCTACTACCATTCCCCGTTCAACGGCACTTTTGTCTTGCCCTTTCACCCTCTGAATGGCACGAATACACAATCTGCCATCTTCATCGACCTGGCCAAGGCTTTCGACTCTGTCCATCACCATATTTCTTATCGGCAGACTCGGTTTTTCTAATGACTGCCTTGCCTGGTTCACCAACTACTTTGCAGACAGAGTTCATTGTGTCAAATCGGAGGGCATGTTGTCCGGTCTTCTGGCAGTCTCTATGGGGGTACCACAGGGTTCAATTCTCGGGCCGACTCTTTTCTCTGTATATATCAATGATGTTGCTCTTGCTGCGGGCGATTCCCTGATCCACCTCTACGCAGACGACACCATTCTGTATACTTCTGGCTCTTCCTTGGACACTGTGCTATCTAACCTCCAAACGAGCTTCAATGCCATACAACACTCCTTCCGTGGCCTCCAACTGCTCTTGAACGCTAGTAAAACCAAATGCATGCTTTTCAACCGTTCGCTGCCTGCACCCACACGCCCGACTAGCATCACCACCCTGGATGGTTCCGACCTAGAATATGTGGACATCTATAAGTACCTAGGTGTCTGGCTAGACTGTCAACTCTCCTTCCAGACTCATATCAAACATCTCCAATCCAAAATCAAATCTAGAATCGGCTTTCTATTTCGCAACAAAGCCTCCTTCGCTCACGCCGCAAAACTTACCCTAGTAAAACTGACTATCATACCGATAGCTCAAAAATAGCTTCCAATACTCTACTCAGCAAACTGGATGCAGTTTATCACAGTGCCATCCGTTTTGTTACTAAAGCACCTTCTACCACTCACCACTGCGACCTGTATGCCCTAGTCGGCTGGCCCTCGCTACATGTTCGTCGCCAGACCCACTGGCTCCAGGTCATCTACAAGTCTATGCTAGGTAAAGCTCCTTATCTCGGTTCACTGGTCACGATGGCAACACCCACCCGTAGCACGGCGGCCAAAACCTAATTTGGCCGCCTTTCCTTCCAGTTCTCTGCTGCCTGCGACTGGAACGAATTGCAAAAATTGCTGTGGTTGGAGACTTGTATCTCCCTCACCAACTTTAAACATCTATCTGAGCAGCTAACCGATCGCTGCAGCTGTACATAGTCCATCGGTATATAGCCCACCCAATTTACCTACCTCATCCCAATACTGTTTTTATTTTATTTACTTTTCTGCTCTTTTGCACACCAGTATCTCTACCTGCACATGTTCATCTGATCATTTATCACTCCAGTGTTAATCTGCTAAATTGTAATTATTCACTCCTATGGCCTATTTATTGCCTACCTCCTCATGCCTTTTGCACACAATGTATATAGATTCTCTTTTTTTCTACTACGTTATTGACTTGTTTATTGTTTACTCCATGTGTAACTCTGTTGTTGTCTGTTCATACTGCTATGCTTTATCTTGGCCAGGTCGCAGTTGCAAATGAGAACTTGTTCTCAACTAGCCTACCTGGTTAAATAAAGGTTAAATAAATAAAAATGTCTCAAGGCTTAAAAGTCCTCCTTTAACTTGTCTCCTTCCCTTCATCTACACGGATTGGAGTGGATTTAACAAGTGACATCAATAAGGGTTTAAGCTTTCACCTGGATTCACCTGGTCAGTCTGTCATGGAGAGCAGGTGTAATTAATGCTCCAACTTTTCCCAATCATCTTGGAGCTCCATTTCTAATTGGGCAGCATTTGCTGATGATTAGAGCTTGTCAGGAATGACATGTTCATAGAGATTCTATAACTCAATTGTAGGATCCCTATGCATGCGTTGATAAGGCACATACTGTAGTACAGCATGCAGAAGGGTAATTTATCTATGCTGCAGGCTAAAGCCACTTGTAAAAGTTTAAGGTACTCTTGTGCAAAGTAGTGGTATGGCTCAAGCTCTGCTTTTGCTTTGGTCCTTCCCCAATGTATGACTACTGTATATATTTTTTTATCTTGTAGGTAAGTGGGAGTTTTTAAATTTATTTTTAATTTCACCTTTATTTAACCAGGTAGGCAAGTTGAGAACAAGTTATCATTTACAATTGCGACCTGGAGTGTAGAGAAACAGTCAGAGAATGGATTTGTATCTTTTTGGAGAGGAAAGTGTGTTGGGGGTTTGTGTTGGCCTCAGGGTCTCTGGAGGAAATGTCACTACATTTGCATGGAAACCCAAGAGATAAAAGCAGCCTGATGAGACTTCACAGGTAGTTGAGGGGCTTGCTTGATCTTTAGAACTCAAGGGGGACTATCTCCTTCCATTGTTATGGAAATCAGGATTGGTCTGGGAAAAATACTTTAGAAGCATTCACTGTAATTGCAAAGACAGAGGTAGTATCATTTCACTTGACAAGTCCCTTTGCTCTGAATTGGGCTCACAATCATTTTTTGTTTATTCTAAAGTAAGACGACTGAGAAGGATGATACGCTGTAGTAGGATTTTGATACTATAATTAAGTGGAAAAAGCCCCCAGTCTTATTGGACTGTTTTAAATGCAAGGCTCCATGTATTGTTTGAAATATCAACAGTTTGCCTTCTGGGGCTTCAGAGGGGAAATAAAAATGTCTTCAGATAATTTTACATCAAAACCATATTGTGAGCCCTTTTCCCCTAACAAGATGGCCCTGTGTCTTGATTAAGACCTACAGTGTATAATGTGAAACATCCTTTGCCTTGAAGTCCTGGAATATGGACTGCGTCCAAGGAGGTTTCAGTTAGAGGAATAGTTCACGTTGATTGCAAATGTAACTTGTCTTATAGATATTTAGAGAGTGGTCTATGTACCTGGAGAGCCGGCAATCTAATATTGGTTTGTTTACCTTGCTATACAGCCAGTGTTAGGCTACTGATGGTAGTATAGATCATTTTCTTGGTAATATTACCCTTAATGTGAGGTAAGTTGAGTGAACTTTCTCTTAAACCAACAGCGCCCACACAGGACATAGGCGATGCTACAGCAAGCTATATCACACAGGACTTGGGCTATACTGCAGCAGGCTATATCACACAGGACATAGGCGACGCTAAAGCAGGCTATATCACACAGGACGTACGCGACGCTAAAGCAGGCTATATCACACAGGAAGTAGGCGACGCTAAAGCAGGCTGTATCACACAGGACGTAGGCGACGCTAAAGCAGGCTGTATCACACAGGACGTAGGCGACGCTAAAGCAGGCTGTATCACACAGGACGTAGGCGACGCTAAAGCAGGCTGTATCACACAGGACGTAGGCGACGCTAAAGTAGGCTGTATCACACAGGACGTAGGTGACGCTAAAGCAGGCTGTATCACACAGGACGTAGGCGACGCTAAAGCAGGCTGTATCACACAGGACGTAGGCGACGCTAAAGCAGGCTGTATCACACAGGACGTAGGCGACGCTAAAGCAGGCTGTATCACACAGGACGTAGGCGACGCTAAAGCAGGCTGTATCACACAGGACGTAGGCGACGCTAAAGCAGGCTGTATCACACAGGACGTAGGCGACGCTAAAGCAGGCTGTATCACACAGGACGTAGGCGACGCTAAAGCAGGCTGTATCACACAGGACGTAGGCGACGCTAAAGTAGGCTGTATCACACAGGACGTAGGCGACGCTACAGTTGAAGTCAGAAGTTTACATACACCTTAGCCAAAAGACATTTAAACTCAGTTTTTCACAATTCCTGACATTTAATCCTAGTAAAAATTCCATGTTTTAGATCAGTTAGGATCACCACTTTATTTTAAGAATGAAATGTCAGAATAATAGAAGAGGGAATGATTTATTTCAGCTTTTATTGCTCACACACACTTTTTCAGTTCTGTCCACAAGGTTTCTATGGGAGTGAGATCATGGCTTTGTGATGGCCACTCCAATACCTTGACGTTGTTGTCCTTAGGCCATTTTGCCACAACTTTGGAAGTATGCTTGGGGTCATTGTCCATTTGGAGGACCCTTTTGCGACCAAGCATTAACTTCCTGACTGATGTCTTGAGACGTTGCTTCAATATATCCACATAATTTTCCTTTCTCCTTTCTCATGACGCCATCTATTTTGGGAAGTGCACCAGTCCCTCCTGCAGCAAAGCACCTCCACAACATGATGCTGCAGCCCCGTGCTTCACGGTTGGGATGGTGTTCTTCGGCTTGCAAGCCTCCTTCTTTTTCCTCCAAACATAATGATGGTCATTATGGCCAAACGGTTCTATTTTTGTTTCATCAGACCAGAGGACATTTCTCCAAGATGTACGATCTTTGTCCCCATGTGCAGTTGCAAACCGTAGTCTGGCTTTTTTATGGTGGTTTTGGAGCAGTGGCTTCTTCCTTGCTGAGCGGCCTTTCAGGTTATGTCGATATAGGACTTGTGTACCTGTTTCCTTCAGCATCTTCAAAAGGTCCTTTGCTGTTGTTCTGGGATTGATTTGCACTTTTCACACCCAAGTACGTTCATCTCTAGGAGACAGAAAGCATCTACTTCCTGAGCGGTATGATGTCTGCGTCATGGTGTTTATAAAAATTGCTCCCAAGGATGAACCAGACTAGTGGAGGTCTGCAATTTTATTTCTGAGGTCTTGGCTGATTTCTTTTGATTTTCACATGATGTCAAGCATGAGTTTGAAGGTAGGCCTTGAAATACATCCACAGGCTAATTGACATCATTTGAGTCAATTACCTATCAGAAGCTTATAAAGCCATTCTCTGGAATTTTCCAAGCTATTTAATGGCACAGTCAACTTGTGTATGTAAACTTCTGACCTCTGGAATTGTAAGTGAAATAATCTGTCTGTAATCAATTGTTTTTTTTAAACTAGGCAAGTCAGTTAAGAACAAGTTCTTATTTTTAATGACGGCCTAGGAACAGTGGGTTAACTGCCTGTTCAGGGTCAGAACGACAGATTTGTACCTTGTCAGCTCGGGGATTTAAACTTGCAACCTTCCGGTTACTAGTCCAACGCTCTAACCACTAGGCTACCCTGCCGCCTTGTTGTGCCATGCACAATGTAGATGTCCTAACTGACCTGCCAAAACTATAGTTTGTTAACAATACATTTGTGGAGTGGTTGAAAAACGAGTTTTAATGACTCCAACCTAAGTGTATGAAACTTCAGACTTCAACTTTTTATCACACAGGACATAGGTGATGCTGCAGCAGCCGATATCGCAGAGATTAGGAAGTGATGATTACCAAACAAATACAAAAATAATGATAGTTTCCTTGGTTTACAATAAGCTCAATCATCACCATTTGCAGCATTGGAACAGCATTATTTGCTGAAACATTGAATTAATCCTATAGTATCTTATTTCCAACGGTCATCCAATTTCTGTAGTACTTTCAGAGCTTGTACAAATTTCCTGGTTCGATCAAAACCCAGTCCTTATTTTCTATACTCCCATCTGTCCTTGCTGTGTGTGTCCTGTTGAAACCAATGGCAACTACTTGTATGAAAGAGAGGGCCACTCCGGTCTGTGACATATGTGATGATGGAGAAGCAGCTGAAATGTCTTGAAACACGTTCTGGATTAGGCGTGATGGCATGTTCTTCCCTCTGGTCTAACTCCCCGAGATCTCATGGGTCTTTGGGACTGTGCAGTTAAATGTCAGGGGCAACCATCACTGTTTTCTTTTGGCACACCTCTGGCAGCTACAGTTTCATCAGACAAACAAGTGTTTGTTTATTTCAGCTAAACTTTAAGACCTGGAAAGTACATTTTGAGGAGTTCTTGTTGTTGTGAGGAATAATCTATCTCTATAGCCCTTTTAGAAAGCAAAAGCAAATGGTGTTAGCAGTCAGTGGGCAGCCCTGATATAGGGCATTGATGTATAAAGATTTGTACTATAATTAGTGTAAAAATAATACCTGAAAACCTCTCTGCGACATCACACACACACACATTAAATATGCACAATTCAAATGTCACGGTGGAGGTTCACAATTTAGATGAGTAACTTAACTGCTACACAGTATTTGAAGCAATACAACAGCGACACTGTATTTATTGTCAAAATATCACACGGTTTCAAAATTACATGTGGCAGGGGGGGAATGTAAAGGTAACATCTATAATTCAGTGTTCTCGTATGGTAGATGCTCCTCTATGCCAAACTCATAGGATGATTGATGCCACTTCATTCGCTTGTTGAGTTATTCTACCCTGGGTAAACCCAGCCAAGGTCGTGCCAAAGCATGTTGTAACCTTGTGATTACTTTCCACAATGTCCTCCATATTTGGCTCCTAACCCAGTGCAGAAAGACGATGCCAGCGGCTGACATAACTGATGTTTGATCTGATAGCCCATAATGAGCTACTAAAATGACAGCCTGGCAGATGTTTGAAATGAATGCCTGTGTAAACCATGCCACCCGTCGTGAGATTGCTCGCCGGCAGAGAAATAGCAGGGCCTTGGCAAGGAGGAAGAGATTCTGCTCATAAGATGTCAAGTTGTCTGATATGGAGTGTCAGCCAGGAATGGCCTGAACAAAATGGTGGAAAACATGCCTGTTTTGAATTGTCTAATGATGAACTGTTAAACAACAACCAGCTCAGAAATATTTGGTTTCCAGACTCATGGTTTTAAAAAATTCAAAGCATTTGGTTAAACACTATTGTTTTTCCTGCTAAATGGGGCATTCGTTAGAACCAATTTAGGAAACTACATCTGTGTGTGAAACTGTTACTCTGGCATACATGGGTGCTTAATATTTGTAATCTTTTTTCACTCTTTGAAGGAAATAGCTTTGTTGGTTAAAATAATAAGCTATATTGAGCTTTGCACTTGAAGTAGGCTCCTTTTGGATATTTTCAGGAGGATCTGTTTCTGAAAACTGCTCCAATTTCCTTTTATATAGTCGGGAAACATTGGGTTGAAAGCAACAGCCGAGTCACTGGTTGCAACAAGGATTAAAACCTGAAGATTGTGTGGAAGATGCACAATCTTTGGGATTTGAGTCATCATTTGCAGAATAACTTTGACCCAATTTGTTGAATGATTCCATTGTCTTTACTTAACTTTGTTTTTCTCCGTTAACAGTCTGTTGGGCGTGAGGTCAACCGTCAACATTTCTTCACCGATTTATCAAAATGTCAACCTTTTTAGATGTGCTTTCTGCCAAAGCTAGGACATGGGCTTGTCTTTTAGCCACATATGAGCCTATGGCACCATATCAGTCAAGGAGCAGATAGCCCTGTAACCCTGGCAAACCTCAGTGCTGCTGACTGGGAGAGGACTGTTTCCATGTTGTAAAGTACACCTGGAAAGCTGGGCAGATGTCATTCACAATTCCACATAGAGAGTTTTACAGCTCCACCCCATTTTTAGAGGGGATTTCACTGTTAGTCTACACCTTTTTGTATATGAGGCATGTGACAAATTGTTGATTTAATTTATGAATATTTTTCTGACAAATTATTGATTTTTGATAAGACTTTGCAGATAGAATAAAGAGGGGGGGAAAGCGTGTCATCAAATACTTGCACATAAACCCTGAATAACACACTCCCAGAATTGCTTGGGTTTTGTGCGAATGATAAGTAATGAAATAAGAGTAATTGCTCACGCAGTGTATAAAGTATACACAAAGTAGTGGTCTACTGTTTGTTCGTGCCATCCCTTCATGCTCCTCTAATATTACGATAGCATGTGAAATGGACAGAGCAACCTCGAGATGAAAAGAACCCTGTCTGACAGAGCCAATCACAACTATGCATGGCTCTCGTTGAACATGAGGTAAACCAATGGCTGCTTGCAGGCCACAATCATCAAGGGAAACCCACACAGACCGATTCCAGGGCAGAGAGGTCACGAGCAGGGGAGAAGAGCTGATTTTACATTTCGCAACCCAAGAACAAGCTCAGCCAGAGCCGTTTGAAGAACTAGGGACATGAGTGATTGTACCTTTTTTTTGAGTCTCTCTGTGGTAAAACAATATTTATTGCTAGAGGTTTTGCCAGATTTTTGCCCATTGTTGCAAATGAACCCTTTCCTCTCAAGGGCTGTCTGGAGAGACTTGTTTTAGGGACAATTTTAGTCTGTTGGCCTGCCTGGAACCGATGTGAAGTTGCCTGGTGACACTCCTGAGTGCTCTGCAGAGAGAACAAGTGGTTCTTGTTATAAGATCAGAATTTGTGTAATTAAATTTAAGTCCATATGCTTTTCATTAAGCTCCATCTCTTTCCAGAGCCGAATTTAGAAATCCCACAACATTCCCTAAGCACCAAAGGCTTTTTAGATTTTATGTAATATAAAGAGAAGCGTGTGGAATTTACTGTGGAGGATAGATTGAACTTCAGTGCAACACACATTTCCCGCCAATTTAGTTTGTGAGAAGAAATAATTACTTGGTTAATATGCCAAGACTATCAACATTTGAGGTCTGAAAAACTGCCGGGTTGCATGACTGAACGTCCCAAGCCTCGTCTCCTAAACATTTTTCTGACTTTCAACATCCTCTGCTGTTGACCTCCTTTAACATTTATTGTATTTTGTCCCTCCTTGTGTGCTGTTTTGGGTATTGTTTGTTTGTCGGGGGCCCCACACTTTCTGTGGTAGGCATCAGTTGCTTGCACTTCTCCCAGCATGAGGTCAACACTGCCAACTGGCAGAAAGAGAAAGAACTGTTATGAGCTGAACATAACAGTGGAAGGGAGGACCAGTAGCAGGTGACCCAACTGTGATTTGTGACTAGATTTAGAATGCAATGCAATTATCCCCCCCACCCCCCCCCACGGGACAGCTAATTGTATTGCATTCTAAATCTCACAGCGAAAACACATACTCTGTAAAGACTTCCATGTCTGAACTGCCTGCGGCAGATGCCATACCAGAGGGGTGGGCATAGTTGAGATGGGTTGTAACCTGGTTTTGGTGCTTCAATTGTTATTTCCCCCTCCGAAAACAGAGAGTAGGCTACTTTATCACCTTCAAGCCAGTTCAGCAAACAGTAAAATGAAAGCCCTAAGGCTCACATGTGAAAAGTGGCTGGACCCCTGACTCTTCCAGGGCTGTAAACTTGGCCCTGGACTCTAACGATGGAGGTACACAGGAAAGGTTTTATTTTCTTCTCCAGGAGCATGTCAAATTAGGCATAAGTAAAGTCTTTGATTTCTGGATCAGATAGAAAATGTGTCTTACAAAATGTAAGACTTTTTTCCCTTGTAGATGTTATCAGAAATGCATCAAAACCCCTGCCAACTAATATCAACACACACAAATTGTTTACGTTCTAAAGTTTTAAGAAATATTGCCTTGTGCCTCTTCATTCCGTAACCAAAAACGGACATATCTTTAAGATATTTTAATGTCTCTCCCTCATGAGGGTGAATAATGAAAGTTCACAGAAGTAACGGTAGACCTACCAATTTAGTTATAGTGATTTTACTGATGTCAGTTTTATTTGAATTATTAAGTGAATAAAACTCGTAATTGCATTACCAAATTGATAACTGAATTACCATTAAAATCAGTAATGGAATTACTGCAACTGAATTGGCTACAATGGGAAATCATAATAGTCACAAATCATAGTTGGGTCACCTGCTACTGTCCTCCCTTCCACTGTCATACTGTTCTGTTCAGCTCATAAGTTTTCTTTCTGTTATCTAGTGGTGAAACCTCTCTCACATACACTGTCCAGTTAATGTTACCTCTCCCAGCTCTTACTGACACTACCAATGTGTCCCCTGTAACCAGCATCCTAACGCACTGACCGACATCGAACATCCACGGATGTTGAAAAGTAGTTTTAAAAAATTTGATCAGTCCACCCTGGCCTTGATGTTTAACATCCACACATGGACCGGACTGAACATATCATAGATGTATGTTTCACAAGTTTTGATAGTACAGTTAGTAGAGCACAGTGGAGTATAACTACACATTTCAGGACCCAATGAATAGCCAGCCCGCTTTTACACTGGACAATTCGTGGGTTTATGCTGCAGTCCGCCCATAGACTAGTTGCTGCTCAACTCCATCGTAAATTGTTGAGTTTAGTCAGCTAAATATAGTACAGTACAGAAATGTATTATAGTACAGTAGAGAACAGTATATTGTACTGAACTATACTCTAATGTACTATACTGTATTCTACTGCAGTCCACTGTGCTGCGTGCGCTGTGATGTCCAAACTTGTGAAACATGAGGAGTAAGGGAAAGGGGGATACCTAGTCAGTTCTACAACTGAATGCCTTCAACCGAAATGTGGCTTCTGCACTTAACCCAACCCCTCTGAATCAGAGTTGCAGGGGGCTATATCAATCGACAACCACGTCATCGGCGCCCGGGGAACAGTGGGTTAACTGCCTTGCTCAGAGGCAGAACGACAGATTTTTGCCTAGTCAGCTCTGGGATTCGATCCAGTATCCTTTCTGTTACAGGACCAATGCTCCTACCCGCCAGAATACCGACATTCATATCCATAATTATGCTTTTCTGTGTCGTACAGATCAGTCGAATTCCATTACCAGGTGTAAATCCACTTCACTTACTGTAGTTCAATAACCAAAATGGATTTTTTTCAAACTCAAGGTGCTATGTCATAGCTGATACCTCATTCTTTCTGCGGATCTCTTTATGTTTTTATTCAGAGCAGATATTTACAATTTTTACCGGAAACGTAGTCGCATAAAAACCTGAGGGAGATTTTACTGTAATTCTGCTTTAAAAAAGTTAGCATCTGTACAGTTCTTACACAAAATTAGTTTTAAAAACATTCTGTGGAAATTGTTAAACAAACAATACTAACTTTGAAATGGCGTAATTCCGTTACCGTGGAATTGCCCCTGTAAATCCATACATTTCTCCAATGGCTCAAACGTGTTGAATTTCTGATTTGAATGCCCCCCTCGTAAATGGTTGGAGCCATGCTTAGTGGGGAGTTGTAAAGCGAACCACTCTTGGTATGTTCCACTTAGTGGGGGTTGGGGGGGGAGGGGGGTGAAGCTTAGGTTGTTTGATTTGTTTTATGTTACAACTCAAATTCATTAGTCTTTGCTGTAGTATTTGTGTCTTAGTCATGTAATTAAATAGTTTTACATTCATAATCTCCACCAAGAAAATGACCATGTATGGCCATAGCACGCTCCCACTCATCTCTGCGCCCACCTCCCTCCAGCTGTTTTGTCCCTTGTATGTGCAGGGAAGGGGCAGGGGATTCTCATATAAATGTTTTGGCCACAGATGTGTATCCATCTCACAGCTGGGCCCCTGCGTTAAATGAAGGTTTACGGTTCACCAATAACTTAAAGTCTCAACGGCCCCCGATACAATCTCATGCCATGTCTCTGTGATGACAGGACAGAAAAGACAGCTGAAATGCAAACTCAAAGAACTGTTCCATCCTAGGTCTGGGCGCTATATCAAATTAATTCCAGTTAATGTTTTTGTGCGATATTCCAAATGCCTGTATCGCAAGAATCAAGTTATTTTGTATTTTTTGTTTTTATGAGCATTTATGTTCGCTTGTTCTCATGTTTTCTTTTTGTTCTCGTCTCCTTCGCGGGAAGAGCTTATTTTGGGCAAGAGTGAAACCTCTCGCTTCGCCTTTTCCTGACTATTTACACACACACACCAAGCCCCTCCCCCTGCCACACCAACACAAACCAAGCCCCTCCCCCTGCCACACCAACAAAGTTGAGAGATCAATTCTTCCTCTGACGAGCAGTTTAAACTCGCTATTTGCATTTGAGCTTTGGTCCAACGGAATCTGTCAAATGGACACAGAAATGCTTAGACACTATTTTTTACTGTAATAAAGAAGTTAACCTTTCTAACAATACCATTTTTATGTTTCAACTACTCAAATTGCGCGCAGAGCAGACACTACTAAAACAGGCGTGTCAATGAACATTGATTCTGGAAAATTAATGCTGAGTTTAGCATTTTTAGCTAAAGACTGTTATACTTGCTGTGTAGTCATTAAAACATTTTTTTTATATAAATGTGCAATAAACATTCAAACACAATTAATTGGCAACTTGTTTTCATTCTGAGAAATAAGGTAAACTACTCAATTTCAACATCTGAACAGTGGACAGGCTAGCAAGCTGTCCAAAGAGTTGGGAGACAGACGGGTGTGTTCATAACAATTCAACTGTTCTGCCTTGTTACCTAGCAAATAGATTCACGCCGGGAATTCATTTGATTATTGCTGACTGTTTGAAATGCGGTGTATTTGACCTTTTTTAATTGTACAACAACGCTTATTTAGTGTATATATTTTATATATATTTCTACCATTCAAAAGTTTGGGTTCACTTAGAAATATCCTTGTTTTTGAAAGAAAAGCTTTTTTTGGTCCATTTTAAAATTAAAATAAATATCAGAAATACAGTGTAGACATTGTTAATGTTGTAAATGACTGTTGTCACTGGAAATGGCTGATTTTTAATGGAATATCTACAAGGGACCCCAAACTTTTGAACGGTAGTGTATATCTCGTGAATCGCCCATAAGTTCGAGATACGATTTTTAGGCCATGTCACCCAGCCCTATTCCATCCTATTGCCGGGCACTTCTTTGCTGCACTCCTCCTTTTGAGTGGAACATTGTTATTATTGTCAATTTATCCTGGAAACACGTTTAGCGGTTATGATTAAATTGACCGCTATGCCTACTTCATCCTAATCTCACTTGATTTCTTTTACCCTAACATAATAAATCCCTCAATCAACATCCTACTCAGTGTCATTGTCTTACATCAGATCGGTTCAGGCGGAATCAACATTTATCTCGCAAATGGTAATGGGATAGAACAAAAGTAGTCCGGATACAAGGGCTGCCATAACGTTTGAAAATATTACCTACTGTCTGCGAGACTCAATTTCTTCATCAAAACTGTCTCAATTAATCTAAGCTTAAACAAATGTCAATCATGTTTTTTGTGAAGTCTTAGTTGCCCCATTTTACATCTAGCTAAGGATTATTGTGCTTCAATGAGCAGTATTTCTGTAGTTTTGACTATACGCACGAAAGCTAGAATACATTTTCCCAAAATGAACTTTCTAACGTTAGCTGAACCAGTCACTGAAATCATCTTTGACTGAAACGGTGCTGCTAACTTAGTGCTGCACACAATGTTGAGTCTTCCAGCAAGTTACTGCACTGCTAACTAATGCTTACATTATTGTAGGTTTGCATAAAGCAGCTGTTCTTCTGTTCTTCTGCCACGAGTCATTACAGTAGCTTCCGGAGTCAGCTGCTGTGCTCAGCTGACCCAACGATACGATTGCGGGGAAACATGCTGATCCTACAGACTGATTTCTCAGTTCTTCATAATTGTGGGCCTGCATGTCTACAACTTCAGGATCATTTAAATAGGCTAATCCAAACTTTTTGTCATTCATGTCAGTAAGCTAGCTATACAGCTGATCAAGTCACTGCACTGGCAACCAACGTCCTTGCACAGCCTGTTTGCAGGAGATAGCCACCGGATTATTTTTATTTTTTTTGCAAACTATTAAATCACTCACAACATTTTGTAGTAATTTTGCTAGCTAGTTATTCTTCCTATTTCATCGAAGGTCATGCAAGAGCGCAGTGATTAGTAACTGTTTTAAATTTTTTGAATGGCGGATGCTCAATGTTAAATTTCGAATGAGTTCCACTTCCTACAAGAGAGACCGGTTGAAGAACGCGCGTCGCAGAGGAGTGAAGCCATCTGACGTGAGACATTGACTGTGTGCCACTGACTGACCAAGATTCTGCAGGGCCTAATGTTCTCCCAGCAGCCTAATCACTGGAACCCTCACGTCTGCATCGTGGCCCCAATCAGAGAGGATTTCCCGCCAGCTCACTCTAGGTCTCCCCTTTTGCCTGTTGTCTGTCAATCTGGACTATGTTATTAAATGGAGGGTGACTTACTCCTACTGCACTGTCCCAATGGACCGCAGTCCCCCGCTGGTTAATCTTAGTATCTGTAGGCATTTCAGAGCGGGCACCTGTTTAGCCATGTCCAGCCTGACACTGTGTCCCTAGACTTGGGAGCAGCTGCACAAACACCTTCCTTCTCTGCCGGGTCCCTCCGCTTTGCCTTGTGAACCCCCCCCCCCCCCCCCGACACACACACACACAACCCTTATATGGCAGTTTGTCTGATGGGTCCAGGCCTAGTGTGATACCCCAGGCCCAACGGCCTTGCCTGACTATTAGGCTGTTCTGGACTATTAGGTTACCCCAGAGAAATCAGCAGCTGAAAGTAATAAGTGCTCTAATAAGTTGCCTTCTCGCCCTCAACAGCCACGTAGCTCGATGACTTACTTGGTTTTTTGGATGCTCCTATGGCATAATCTCAAGTGGAGATTGGACAATTGAAGATTCAGTTTCCACTGTTGTATATTTGCATAACGATGCGCCTTGCGAACTGCGGGTATGGTGAACTGAACCATGGGTATGGTGAAACATAACTTAGTAATAATTGTGGCAAGCTCAAATTTCTGTACAAGGCTGTTGTCATTTATGGACCCCCCCTCTACTCAGTGTCTGGTGGGTTAAACCACTCTGGTCATATTTCACAGGGTGGTTTTGTTTAACCATGGCTCAATTTAATGCTTGGCTCCTTTTTAGTGGACAGATGGTCCAAATCAACTCTCCACCATTGTTAAATATGGGTCTGCTTACATCCATGGAGTCATCCTTACCCCTGATATATAGCATCGAAATTGGTCTGTTTGAAGTTACATTGTGGGCTTCCTCTGTAAGGTAACATTCTCATTTTTATTCTGCAGTTTGCTATTGTGGTCTCTCCCAGCAGTTTTCACATTCCACGCGCATTCTGTGTCTTGTGAATTAAACCTAAAATGTTTCTGTGCCAATCTTTCCTGCCTACTGTCAGTAGTGCTTGGTGGGAGGTCCCTGCATCTGCAACCAAGCCCTGTAGGTATCTCAAAATGGAACTGGTCACAGACCCAGTATCTTTACTCCGGAGGGTCATTGACCGCTGTGCATCAAAGCCCTCCTTTGTGAGAGAGCGGGAGAAACCACAGGAGCTTTTTGGCACTAACAGAGCCAAGTTGAGCTTTGAGACTAATATGATACCACTATACGAACTGGAAGAGAAAGACCAGTGCCCTAAAGCTCCTGGTGCATAATTTATATCCCGAACGGACTTATCGATTGACACCAACTTATTTGCTTCCCTATTTGGTTCATGATTTGCATCTTCAGGTTCACATGAATGCTTATTTAGCTCAATCTTGGGAGGTAGGTTGTGTTTGATCAGATCCCAGATGTGATGTAATGTGCAGCGTTTTATGCAGCAGCAGGTTCCATTTGTGGTTCATGTTTCAGCCAATCAGGTTTGCTTACACTCGGTTAGTATAGTTCCACTGCTTCAGTATCCATGAATGCCACCTTTGTCACTTCGAACTCTAAATTCCTGCCCTGGGATCAAGGAAGAGGTTTAGGAATGCTCCAGTGCCAGGCATTTCTGTGGAGGCTAGGGTCCTCACCTAGACACTGATTTTGTAGACACTTTAAATGTGCAAGACTATTGCCATTCCTGATATCTCCGAGAATCTCATAATTTTGAAAATCTATTGAAAATAAAGCCAACTGGACACCAATGGTCCAACATGATGTTCTGGTAAATGTACCATCTCTGGTCAAACAATTCTTTACATGAAACAAATGTTCTAGGCATCTTTCTCATGACCTAGCTTAGCTACACTCTGCACAGTTGATTCCATGCAACATGGCGAGTCACCACATGTCTGATTTAATTTCTTTGGTGAGTAAATTTCCCCAGAGTCCAATCAGAAGAGACAGCAATGGCGACAAACAGACTGACGGTGCACGCTGGAGGTCACACGAACATTCACCCTGTTTATTTACCTGTGGAAAAAGTACAGGCAAGATGTACACCTACAACCCCCCCCCCCGAACTGTCCACTGCATTTTCATGTGAGGAAAGAAGACAAATTTCCCAGATTTAAGTCTGTGGTTGGGGGACCATACAGGAAATGTTAGATTTCTCTGTGGCCGCTAGCTCACCACTTCTTATGATAAAGTAGGCATCACCATTCTTTTGTTTTCTGAGAGAACATCCGAATGAACTCTTATCTTTAAATAGAAGAGGTAATTTATTGAATAGCCTAGATTTTTATTTATCAATTGCAAGGGCTCTTGAATGACCCAATCAACAAGATTTTTATATTTTTGTTTAAAAAAGAAATTCTTTGAAGGGTGGATCAGCTTTAATATTGAGGATAGATTGTTGCTTCCATCAATGCAATTGTCAGCGTCATTTACAATATATATATATATATTGCGTTGTAAATGACGCTGACAATTGCACACTTAGGTTGGAGTCATTAAAACTCGTTTTTCAACCACTCAACACAAATTTCTTGTTTAGAAACTATAGTTTTGGCAAGTCGGTTAGGACATCTACTTTGTGCATGACACAGGTAATTTTTCCAGCAATTGTTTAGACAGATTATTTCACTTATTATTCACTGTATCACAATTCCAGTGGGTCAGAAGTTTACATACACTAAGTTGACTGTGCCTTTAAACAGCTTGGAAAATTCCAGAAAATGTCATGGCTTTATAAGCTTCTGATAGGCTAATTGACATCATTCGAGTTAATTGGAGGTGTACCTGTGGATGTATTTCAAGGCCTACCTTCAAACTCAGTGCCTCTTTGCTTGACATCATGGGAAAATCAAAAGAAATCAGCCAAGACCTCACAAAAGAAATTGCAGACCTCCACAAGTCTGGTTCATCCTTGGGAGCAATTTCCAACTGCCTGACTGTACCACGCTTATCTGTACAAACAATAGCACGCAAGTATAAACACCATGGGCCCATGCAGCCGTCATACCGCTCAGGAAGGAGACGTGTTCTGTCTCCTAGAGATGAACGTACTTTGGTGCGAAAAGTGCAAATCAATCCCAGAACAACAGCACAGGACCTTGTGAAGATGCTGGAGGAAATGGGTACAAAAGTATCTATATCCACAGTTAATAAACAAGTCCTATATCGACATAACCTGAAAGGCCGCTCAGCAAGGAAGAAGCCACTGCTCCAAAACTGCCATTAAAAAGCCATCCACGGTTTGCAACTGCACATGGGGACAAAGATTGTACTTTTTGGAGAAATGTCCTCTGGTCTGATGAAACAAAAATAGAATTGTTTGGCCTTAATGACCATCATTATGTTAGGAGGAAAAGGGGGAGGCTTGCAAGTCAAAGAACACCATCCCAACCGTGAAGCGTGGGGGTGCTTTGCTGCAGGAGGGACTGGTGCACTTCACAAAATAGATGACATCATGATGCTGGAAAATGTTGTAGATGTATTGAAGCAACATCTCAAGACATCAGTCAGGAAGTTAAAGCTTGGTTGCAAATGGGTCTTCCGAATAGACAATGACCCCAAGCATACTTCCGAAGTTGTGGCAAAATGGCTTAAGGACAACCAAGTCAACGTATTGGAGTGGCCATCACAAAGCCCTGACCTCAATCCCATAGAATTTTTGGGCAGAACTGAAAAAGCTTGTGTGAGCAAGGAGGCCTTCAAACCTAACTCAGTTACACCAGCTCTGCCAGGAGGAATGGGCCAAAATTCACCCATCTTATTGTGGGAAGCTTGTGGATGGCTACCTGAAATGTTTGACCCAAGTTAAACAATAAAAAAGGCAATGCTACCAAATACTAATTGAGTGTATGTAAACTTCTGACCCACTGGGAATGTGATGAAAGAAATACAAGCTGAAATACAGAATTCTCTCTACTATTATTCTGACATTTCACATTCTTCAAATAAAGTGGTGATCTTAACTGACCCAAGACAGGGCATTTTTACTAGGATTAAATGTCAGGAATTGTGAAACTGAGTTTAAATGTATTTGGCTAAGGTGTATGTAAACTTCCGACTTTAACTGTGTGCATATATATACTTTTTTATATATACCTTTTTTATTATTCCCTGCAAACCCTGCCACCTTTCCCCCAATTGGAGTAAACTAATAACCAACACTTCGGCTTCTACCTTCAGTTTATACACATTTTACGGACACAGTCTAGTTATATTTTGTTTGTTTTTAGTCCTTCCTCTATTTCTGACGTCCATCCAGTTTGATTTCTATTTGTAACTGTGCTATTTCACAAAATGTCTGAGCCTACATACATTTTACAGACCCTGTGTGTTTTTACATTGGTTGTCTTGTTATTAGTCCCACCCTTCAGCTCCATTCAACAGGCTCTGTTTTTACACTTGTTGTGACTTGTAGTTTTGAATGATGGAGGTTGGAGTAGACTGAATAGCTATAGCCTACATTGCAGCAATGGCTCCCTATTCTCTAGTCTGTTCAGTTCTTCTGAGTCTTGGTACCCTCTTAATCAAGAGTATTCCCTGAGAGGATCCTGTCTCCATAGCAGCAACAGGCACCGATAATGGCTTGTCCTGCCCCTCTGGCTGCACTAAGTTTGGAATGTGGTCTCTCCTGTAGAGGAGAGAACTAGACTGGTGTGTGTATATGTGTGTATATATATATATAACACACACAGTCTAGCTCTATATATTAGTGGATCACAGGACGTGGGAGAGCTAGTACAGAGCCAAAGAGATGAGTCTTGGGGGTATTGTTATTGAGCACCAAGGGCTACTCTTCTTCCTGTAGTCTCAATTAGACTCCACTCGGTACTTACAATGACAGAACCACTCTCGAAGCAGTGAGAACACAGCGTGTTGTGTACTTCCAGTATGTAATTGACTGGAGTTGTGTAGTTAGCAAGGCTGTGGGCTTTTCATTTTGGATGTAAAGAGGGGGAGCATGATAGCCCAACCAGAACAAAGTCATTGGACAGGTCATTATTGTAAACAAGAATTTGCTTTTAATATACGTCAACTTTTTATTATTTTTTATTAATACAGGTAAGTAAAATGCATGTATGTTCAGACACTTTTACTCTGTGTCACTTTTGCCGGGTAACCCAGGAGTCCCATTCATCCAAGGCTGAGGGGTATGAATGAATACCTCATCCTCTTGAAGCCGGGCAGATGCCACTCCGCATTCCATCCCCCTCGCTGGTATGCGCTCTCGACCTGTGATGTGTTGACATTGTGTCTGTGTGTATTAAAAAGAGACAGAACTAGGTACAGCCTCATTGGGCACAGTTGAACTGTTTTGTTCAGGGTACACTCTTGTTTAGTTATTCTTTCAACCAGTCTCTCGATTCCACACGTATTTGTATGTCACTATCACACTAGAGTACATTTATTGTTGATAGACTTATGAAACCGAACATAATATGAATATAACGAATTCAGTACTCAAAAAGGCCAATATAGTATGTCATAGCCCGTTATTGCCCCCGCCCCTTTGTGAAACACTGCAAACCAACAGAGGCCAAATGCCAAAGTAAGGTGGTATGCATGCCAGGGTGAAGTGAGGGGGGTCAACTAAGTGATGGCACAGTGCCCGCCTACCTACAAAAACATTAGGGAAAACACTATCAGCTCAGTTGAGTGCCAGTTATTCATCCTTTTCTGCTCATTAAAAGTGTAGCCTACTTGTGTTATTTATTTATTTTTGTTTTATTTTTTCTTCACTTCTGCTCCATGGGAAAGCAGAGGCTTTATTTCCCACTCCCACTGCAGACTGTCCCGCTCCCAGCATGGGCCTTCGCTCGGCCTGGGCCCCAGTAACCAGTCACTGGAGCGAGACAGACTGCCGTCTCGGTCTCAGGCAGTCGTCTGTCTGGATGAATGGGCAGCTCTGAGTTCCAGACAGGCCCTGCCAATCACTGAGGATCAGTGGCACTCTATTCAACGTCTGGGACATTGGGAGAAAAACAAATCCTTCATTGAAATTCATACTTAGTATTACTAGGATTTATTCATTTGAAGGTACACACTTATTATTCTAGTAGCTTGACTTGATCCGCTTGTGTAACTAAATTTTTGTGAACACATCTCCCATTGACATCAATTAATGAGTTGCGCGAAAGTCTGATTTTGCTTGAGCTCAATTTAGAATCTGGACATTTGAATGCCTCTTAAATAAGCCGAAAGGACAACATAGTATTGTTTTAATGTAATGAGTGGCAATGTCCTATAGGGTGTTCTAATGGCTTATACTGCACCCTAAAGGGATAGTTAACTTTTCTGAATGTTTTTGCTTATTTACAGCTCACCTAGGGTGGTGTTGTCATCCAAACCACTTTGAAGTTCACTGGCGGGGTGTTGCGCCGCATCCAAAATCTCCTGGCCAGCATTTTTTGTGCATGTAGCAATGCAAGTGGAAACTGATGGTCTTGCAGGAGACGTGGTTATTATTTGGGATGACAGAGTACATACCTGGCATGTCACTCAGCAAGAGGGAGACCAAGGAGTTATGAACCATGTCTAGAGAAACTGGGGCCCATGGTCTGTCTGCCGCACACCTGGGGGTTTGTCTTTTTGTCTGTCTTACTGCAGCACACCTGGGTGTCTGTCTCTCTACTCCCAGCTGCCAGTGGACAAAAGAGCTAAGGGCATAGAAGGGGAAAAGCATTGTCCTCTTTCCTTTAAATCAGTGCTTTCCAACCCTGTTCCTGGAGAGCTACCCTCCTTTAGGTTTTTGCTCCAACCCCAGTTGTAAATGACCTGATTCAGTTTATCAACTAGATAATTATTAGAATCAGGGGAGCTAGATTCGGGTTGGAGCAAAAAACCTACAGGACGGTAGCTCTCTAGGAACAGGGTTGGAGAGCCCTGCTTTACATTTTCTGAGTTGATGTGCGGATGGCTGAAAATCTCTTTCACTTCATCTTTTCAAGGAAGAAAAATCAGATGAATTTGTATGTGCATTAAATACAGGCTCTGTTGTGAACTGAATAATTTTGGGTTTAGCGTAACACGACAGAGCTTAACAACTAATTCCTTCCTCTAACTCTCTCTTCATCCTCCAGTTCTCACTGTTCACGCCGCCTCCTTCCACTTCACCAAGGAGCCCAAGTCCCAGGATGCCTTGCACGGCCGGAGTGCCATGTTACGCTGCGAGGTCAGCGACGCGGAGGGCGTGAGTTACAGCTGGCTGCAAAACGGCGATGCAGTGAACGACACAGAGCGCCGCTTTCGGGAGGGCGGCAACCTCAAGTTCACCGCTGTGGACCGCGTGCTGGACGCCGGGACCTTCCAGTGCCTGGCCACCAACAATGCCACGGGAGAAGAGGAGCGCTCCACGGAGGCGTCTTTCAACATCAAATGTGAGTTTACTTAAATACTACTAAATTTTACTTACTTAATTCTCATAAATGTAAGCCCTTCCCTTAAATCAGTGTTTTGAGTTCTCATAACCAAAATACTGTAAATAGATGTGCAATTGTTAAATCCATACACATATTTCCGATATTGATATGACTCAATCTAGCTCAAAGTAAGCATGGGTGACAGTGTAATGGCAATTGATAGGCATAATTATATATGTTACTGTAATCATTTTTGCCAAATGCATTGAATTGGCTGCACAGCAATTAAAGCCATCTTAGACCTTATGCAGACCTACCTGTTTTGAATATTGACAGTTGCCTTGCATCTTCCAGATGTCAACTCAACATGTATGTCCTCACATGTGTGTCTCTACAACCTCCATCTATATAACAGGCATCACATCTCCTGAAGCTCTAAGAAAATGCTGCCTCATACTTATGAAGACTCTTTACGAGAGCCAGCCAGTGCTTTCCTTTTTCTAACTCTTATTTCCACCGGACCAAAAAACGAAGTCACGCCCGCGTGAGAGGTTATTTTGAGTGTGGGGCGGACAAAGCTGTCCTTTATGTCCTCTGCCAATATGGACTGCTTGTGAAGTTGCAGCGTCCGCCTGCTCTGGCTGGCTGTGTCACAGAACAAGGAAGGTCAGCTGAAAGGGAAGGGGCTGTTTTGGTAGCCGGCGCTAAGTTAGCCGGCCAGGTGTGAATGGCTGGTTTGTTTGTTAATGAGCAGCAAGAGAGGGTTTGACAGCTTTTTTTTCTTTTTTCACTCCTTTAAAAAAAACAAATCCTCCTCTCTCTCTTCCTCTTGCGCTCGCTCTCTTCCTTCTGTCTTTTTTAAACTCTCACTCTACCTACCTACCTCTCCATCTATCGATCGATAGATAATGTCTCTGTCTGTCACACAGGGCTAGAGAGTGGTGGGGTGACCCTGAAGGATCCTGCATCAGAGCAGGATATCGAGAGCTCTGCCCCTGTGACGTTCAGGTGCAACATTGATGGACACCCACGGTGAGAAGAACAACTGCGGCCTTACGGTGTCCGCATGCTTCCCAGCCGAAACTGTTGGGATGAGTTCATGCATATTAAAACAGACAAATACTACTATTGCCGCTTTTTTCCTTTTTCAAGCAAACCTCTTCTTTTTAAAGGGAGTATTTAAGGGAGTATTCTGGCGCCTTTACAAGGCCCCACGTTGCCTTGTGTGTCCCCACGTTGCCTCGTGTGTCCCCACGTTGCCTTGTGTTTTCACTGGACTTTCATTGTGTTATGTAGAACAATGCCCACTTGATTTAGTCAAAACTACAAAGTATCCATGATGAGTAAATATACTGGCCACCAATGAGGACTGATTTAACCACTATAGCATTCATCAGTCTTGCCACCTGTTATGTGCCAACTCACTCATGCATATTACGTAGTCATGTCTTCCTCCCCCAGACCAACATGTCACTGGTACAGAGACGGCGTGCGCCTGCCGGAGAAGAGCCATCAGATCAACAACAAGGAGCGAACTCTGACCCTGCCCAGTGCCAGCCCAGACAACAATGGCCTCTACTATTGCTGTGCCAAAAATCCAGCCGGGCACGTGTGCAGCAATGCCAACTTCACCCTCAATATCATAGGTGTGTATATGGACAAAGATTCAATAAAGAAGAGGTGAGGAGGGATTGCAGTTTTCCCTATAGTTTCATTGCAAAGCAACACCCAGCCCCACTAGCATCAACATAGTGAATAGAAGCCAGAGCTGAAGAGAGCCCTTTGACCTGTCTCTTTCCTTTCTTATGAACTGTATACCTCTTTCTCAGTCTCTTCATACCTCACACTATCACCCCTTACCCCCTGTATAGATAAGAGTTTCCCTCGTCCCGTGGTGGTTCCTGAGGACTTGGTGGTGATGAGGAACGAGGAGGCCCTCCTTAACTGCCTGTTCACTGCCGAGCCCCCTCCCACCCAAGAGTGGTACCACCAGGACGAGCTCGTCACCAACAAGTCCCGGTAAGACTGGGTTGATATATACACATACATTACCAGCCAAAAGTTTGGACACATCAACTCATTTTCTTTATTTTTACTATTTTCTACATTGTAGAATAATAGTGAGGACATCGACTATGAAATAACACATGGAATCATGAAGTAACCAAAAAGTGTTAAACAAATCAAAATAGCCACCCGTTACCTTGATTACACCTTTGCACACGCTTGGCATTCTCTCAACCAGCTTCATGAGGTAGTCACCTGGAATGCAATTCAATTAACAGGTGTGCCTTGTTAATTTGTGGAATGTATTTCCTTAATGTGTTTGAGCCAATCAGTTGTGTTGTGACAAGGTAGGGGTGGTATACAGAAGATAGGCCTATTTGGTAAAAGACCAAGTCCATATTATGGCAAGAACCGCTCAAATAAGCTAAGATAAACGACAGTCCATCATTTACTTTAAGACATGAAGAATATTTCAGGAACTTTTAAAGTTTCTTCAAGTGCAGTTGCCAAACCCACAAAGCGCTATGATGAAACTGGCTCTCATGAGGACCTCCACAGGAGAGGAAGACCCAGAGTTACCTCTGCTGCAGATGATACATTCATTAGAGTTACCAGCCTCAGAAATTGCAGCCCAAATAAATGCTTCAGAGTTCAAGTAACAGACACATCTCAACATCAACTGTTCAGAGGAGACTGCGTGAATCAGGCCTTCATGGTTGAATTGCTGCAAAGAAACCACTACTAAAGGACACCAATAAGAAGACTTGCTTGTGCCAAGAAACATGAGCAATGGACATTAGACCGGTGGAAAACTGTCCTTTGGTCTGATTTTTGGTTCCAACTGCTGTGTCTTTATGAGACAGGTGAATGGGGATGATCTCTGCATGTGTGGTTCTCACATTGAAGCATGGAGGAGATAGTGTGGAAGTGCTTTGCTGGTGACACTGTCAGTGATTTTATTTAGAATTCAAGGCACACTTAACCAGCATAGCTACCGCAGCATTCTGCAGCGATATGCCATCCCATCTGGTTTGCGCTTAGTGGGACTATAATTTGTTTTTCAACAGGACAATGTCCCATCATACCTCCAGGCTGTGTAAGGGCTATTTGACCAAGAAGGAGAGTGCTGCATCAGATGACCTGGCCTCCACAATCACCTGACCTCAACCCAATTGGGATGGTTTGGGATGAGCTGGACCGCAGAGTGAAAGAAAAGCAGCCAACAAGTGCTCAGCATAGCTGGTTGAGTGTGCAAAGTTGTCGTCAAGGCAAAGGGTGGCTACTTTGAAGAATCTAAAATATATTTTTGATTTAACACTTTTCTGGTTACTACAGTGCCTTGCGAAAGTATTCGGCCCCCTTGAACTTTGCGACCTTTTGCCACATTTCAGGCTTCAAACATAAAGATATAAAACTGTATTTTTTTTTGTGAAGAATCAACAACAAGTGGGACACAATCATGAAGTGGAATGGTCCTGTATTTGGCTCCATACATCTTCCCATCAATTTTAACCATCTTCCCTGTCCCTGCTGAAGAAAAGGCCCAAACCATGATGCTGCCACCACCATGTTTGACAGTGGGGATGGTGTGTTCAGCTGTGTTGCTTTTACGCCAAACATAACGTTTTGCATTGTTGCCAAAAAGTTAAATTTTGGTTTCATCTGACCAGAGCACCTTCTTCCACATGTTTGGTGTGTCTCCCAGGTGGCTTGTGGCAAACTTTAAACAACACTTTTTATGGATATCTTTAAGAAATGTCTTTCTTCTTGCCACTCTTCCATAAAGGCCAGATTTGTGCAATATACGACTGATTGTTGTCCTATGGACAGAGTCTCCCACCTCAGCTGTATATCTCTGCAGTTCATCCAGAGTGATCATGGGCCTCTTGGCTGCATCTCTGATCAGTCTTCTCCTTGTATGAGCTGAAAGTTTAGAGGGACGGCCAGGTCTTGGTAGATTTGCAGTGGTCTGATACTCCTTCCATTTCAATATTATCGCTTGCACAGTGCTCCTTGGGATGTTTAAAGCTTGGGAAATCTTTTTGTATCCAAATCCGGCTTTAAACTTCTTCACAACAGTATCTCGGACCTGCCTGGTGTGTTCCTTGTTCTTCATGATGCTCTCTGCGCTTTTAACGGACTATCACAGTGCAGGTGCATTTATACGGAGACTTGATTACACACAGGTGGATTGTATCATCATTAGTCATTTAGGTCAACATTGGATCATTCAGAGATCCTCACTGAACTTCTGGAGAGAGTTTGCTGCACTGAAAGTAAAGGGGCTGAATAATTTTGCACGCCCAATTTTTCAGTTCTTGATTTGTTAAAAAAGTTTGAAATATCCAATAAATGTCGTTCCACTTCATGATTGTGTCCCACTTGTTGTTGATTCTTCACAAAAAAAATACAGTTGTATATCTTTATGTTTGAAGCCTGAAATGTGGCAAAAGGTCGCAAAGTTCAAGGGGGCCGAATACTTTCGCAAGGCACTGTAAATGATTCCATGTGTTATTTCATAGTTTTTGATGTTTTCGCTATTAATTAGTCTAGTCTCCTAGATGTGAATTACAGTTTTGAGGACGGCTCCACCATATACAGCCACTATAAGGCTGTGTGCTTGTGCATGTTGTGTTAATGAATGTTTTGGATGCATGTCGACATTTTGAGGTGAATTCTGCAAACCGCTAATGTTTATTAGTATCTCTTCCAAGAGTCCTTTTAAAAATGTACAAATATACAGAAAATGCAAAACAAACAACGGGTCCTCTTTCCTGAGTTGGCCAACTTTCCAGAAAATATTCATAATGAAGTCTGTATTTTGTTGTGACCTTTTCTCTCCCTCCCTAGGTTGGTGATGTTGAACAATGGCTCCCTGCTCATCACCCAGGTGAAACCCAGAAACACTGGGCTCTACAAATGTGTGGCCAAAGGGCCCCGCGGACTCCCTGTCACTCTGGAGGCCACCGTGAACCTAGCAGGTAAGGGAGTGCACACACAGGCATGCACAGTTTTGACACACTACCTCAAGACAGTTGTTTGAATCCTTCAGTTTGAATCCTTCAGTTTATGTCTAACTTACTGAACCCTGTCACAGTTTAACTCCATTAATAAATGTTATCCCTCACTAATCTGCACTATCTTTAGCTGGGTTGGCACGGCAAGGTCAACAGTTCCACTCTACAGTTGAGTGGTGTACTGCATTGCCTTCATGATTAGGACACAAGATATTCGTTTTCATGTTGTTTTTTTCTGATGTCATGGACTATCACTCCCTTCCCTTACAGAAATTGAGGAGATGGGCCCCAGCCAGAGCCGGGTCTTCTCGGCCAACTCCCTGGAGCGGGTATCCTGCCGCCCCCCTCGCGGCCACCCGGAACCCGATGTGTGGTGGGAGTGGGGCGGGGAACGCGTTCCCTCAGAGGGCAGGGTCTACCAGGACGGACTGGAGCTGGTCTTCAGCCCCACCCAGGGGGAAGACTCAGGATTGTATACCTGCGTGGGCCAGAACAAGGCTGGTACCAGGAGGCAGGAGCTGACTGTCACCGTGGCCAGTGAGTATAGACCTCAAGACTGACCAAGACCCTAAAGGCTTTTCATACTACTGAGCCGAGCCAAGCCAAACCAAGCTGGTCTGGTTACACATCCACAATTGTTTCTGGAACCTTGATGAAAAGCACAATGTGAAATGAAAATATCAGAATCAGCACAGTTTGGATCAGGTCAGTAAGATGGTGTGAAAAGGGGATTTGTGGTCAATACGGAAGGAAACTGTCTAAAATTGAAGCAGGGAGGTAGTATGTAAACTTGTCCAATAAAAAAAAAGCTAATTTCTGGTTTTGTAACATATTGCTATAGTGTGCCCTAATGAACAGGACCCAGATGTTTCACTGTTGAGGCGGGAGTTGGACAAAACTCTGAAGGACTGTGGCTCTTCAGGAGTGTGGTGTTTGTTGTGACCTGCACCCGCTGAAATGTATTGGGTATAGACACTACTTTTGAAGAGATGCTAAATGTGTGTATCCCCTAGCCCCTCCGGAGTGGGTGACAAAGCCAGAGGACAGCCAGCTGGAGGAGGGCCTCCCTGGGTACCTGCATTGCCACACCCGTGCCACGCCCCAGCCCGAGGTTACCTGGTACCGCAACTTCATCCCCATCACCACCGAGGTCAGTCCAGGTTCGAACTGTGTCCTGGTCATTCTGAAAAGAAGTGGGAATATACACTAAGAACTACTACACACCGAGTGTACAAAACGTTAAGACCACCTGCTCTTTCCATGACATAGATGGACCAGATAAATCCAGGTGAAAGCGATGATCCCGTATTGATGTCACTTGTTAAACTCACTTCAGCCAGTGTAGATGAAGGAGAAGAGACAGGTTAAAGAAGGACTTTTAAGCATCGAGACACATTGGGTATGTGTTCCATTCAGAGGGTAAATGGGTTAGACAATATTTAAAAGGACATCCAGCCAACTAGACACAACTGTGGGAAGCACAGGAGTCAACATAGGCCAGCATCCCCATGGAACACTTTTGACAATTGAGGCTGTTCTGAAGGAAATGGGGGTGCAACTCAATATGTCATGTTTTGTACACTCAATGTATATACTTATATTTACAAACGGTTCTGGACATTGTTAATGTGACATTCTCGCGTAATGTTACGCAAGGTTCAAGTTCATTTAAGAATCATTTAACAATAATCCATGTAACGAAATACATTTCTCAAATATGCCCCTGACGCTGCATTTTACATTCACTTTAAAGCCAATGTTTTTTGCTGTGCTGCAATAGATTAACTTTTTAATGCCCATAACTGTAAATATGCATAAAGGTGCATTAACTGCAGTAACTTTCATTACCTTTTTAACCTATTGTTAACCCATTATCTTTTGACTGTAGGACATTCGCTTTAAGCTGTACCCCAATGGGACCCTGAGGATCAACAGTGTAGAGGTGTATGATAACCACTTGTACATGTGTCGGAGCCAGACGGAGGCCGGGAGGGTGGAGGGCCGGGCCCGGGTCTTCGTACTTGGTGAGTGTGCACATGCGTAGGTGTGAGTTTGTAAGTGAGAGAGACAGCATGCAGGTGTGTGGTAGTGCCATGATGTGAGAGTGTGTACAAATAACTTTTGTGTGTGGGAGTGTCATGTTATATGCGTGGGTGTCAGGGTTTCCATTTGCTGGTAATTGCTGGCTTTTGGCCGTTTTTTTTTTAAATAAATAAAATTCCCGAAAGCCGGCCAAAGTGTCCGGGGCTGCCCTGCTGAGGAGAGAGAGAGGAGCCTTAAGGCCTAGGCTACTGTTGATTACGAAGATTGAGGCCTTTTTCATTGAAGTGAAAGTTAGAGAGTAGTGAAAAGCCTATAAGGCAGGGCTCCAGACTGCGACCATTTAGTCTCATTTTGTCTGTACGAGTTAAAAAAAATGTATTGGTTGCATCGGTGCGAGCTGCACATTCATTCACCTCACTCAAAATAGTGAAGTGCATTATCCTCATGATTCCTGTAATGAAAGTGTCTGCCTACTTGCCCCTGTACTGGTTTCGCTGGAGCCTGCTGCTGTGTCGAGAGAGCCACGCTTTCCTTTCCCAGGGGGGGGAAAGTGTTCTGATTTGTATAACATTTTAAAAACCAATTGCAGGTGAAACACAGCTATCCTGTTGTCACCGGTGGTGTGAGGATGTTCTCATCTTTTCTGTAGATATACTTTTTATTTCTTAACTTTCAATTTTGAGCTCAGTAGCAACTATTTTACAAACAAGATATTTGATATTGCTTTGAGAAACGGAGCGTGCGAGCTGCGCATTGGCCATTGCGAGTGCATAGGCCTCTTTGAGCGGTAGGTTACGACTGGGGACACTAAATGTACTGTTAGACTAATACATGGCTACTAGCAGTGGGTATTCAATTTAGAGCTAGGGATCTAGGTCATGTGTTTTGAGTTTCCACTTACTCAGGTGGTGAATTAGCCCATGATATTAGATCACATAAAGATGCAGGCAAAGTCATCTGTATTGAATCCCTATTTTAACAGTAAAATGTAACAACAATAGTATAATTTTCTACTCAAAATGCATGACAGTCACTGGAGTATGGTTGGACATAAACATTTTGAAAGATGATGAAACAACGTATTACTTCAATACCATCTCAGTAGTTTAATAGACGTTTTAATAAAGCACTGAATGACTTTATAAGATGATAGGCCTACTAATTTGTCCTATTGCGTGATGCCGTGAAAATTTTGTGTGTGACCAAATCATGGTTTGGTGCCACCAACTGAAAAACTTAGTGGCACCAGTGCCACCAGGGGAAAATGTTAGTCTGGATCCCTGCCACAAGGGGAATGTCTTCCGTATGGACAAGTTCTAATATTGTAGTGGACAAAGATGAGATGAATGTAGGTGCGGCCGAATGCAGGCTGCAACTTGCTATTCAGGTAGAGGTAATGTTGGAACATTATTATTAAATAAAATTTAAAAAATGTCATTTGTTATTGTAGGCCTATTTATTCATCTATACCAGTTCTTTAAATCTGTTTCATTCTGTTGACACACATTTGTTGGCTAAATTAGGTTTGATCTGTCTTTTTAATTGTGTGCTCTGTATTTAGTTTAAGATGTGTTTTAAGTAGGCCTGTTGTAAAAATAAATATCATTAGCCTATTGCTGTCTATTGTTGGGTAAGGTAGGCAAGGTAAGGTAGCCTTTCTTGGTAATTGCTGCAATATAGCTTGTTAAACCAGTTCACAAGTGTGTCTCATTATGTTGAGACATTTTCTTTTACTTACTTTTGATATGACCCTGATAACGTTTAGAAGCTTTTGTGACGGTTTGGGGTGGTGTAGCCTATTACACTGCAGGCCTATGATATGAAGGCAGTGCGCCCCGGCGCTCCAACTGACTCTGTCAGTTGAACTTGTGAGGTAGAATGTTTTAGGCCTAACAGAGTTACTCCTATAATCTTACAATATAGCGCCTGTCTTTATAGAAAAATATTCTGATAAAAAATGTACGAATTATCCCCCTTCTGAACGCATTTATCTGTATAGCAGACATTCGCCTATCTGACATGTATAAAGAAATTCAGTTTTGCATATGCTACACATCGAAACACAAGGAATAAATAGTGTTTTGTAATTAGTTATAGGCTGTTTTTAAGGACATGTAAATGTCTCTCTTGGCCAATATCGCTTTATTGATGGCGCTGGAAGACCTAATGGGTTACGCGCCATAACGCAAATGGATGACCGGTAAATGAATCAAATGTCCAATAAATGTAAGTCTTCCTGGTCACTTGTCCGGTGCCAAATTTTCCTGACGGAAACCCTAGGGGGTGTGTGTGTGTCTTTGTCTGCGTGTGTGTGTGTGTGTGTGTGTGTGTCTGTCTCTACTCTGTGCTCGGTCTCCAACACGTTTGTCTCCTTCCTCCAGAGAAGCTGAAGTTCACCCCCACCCCCCAGCCCTCCCAGTGTCTGGAGTTGGACAAGGAGAGCACTGTGCAGTGCTCTGCCAAGGGCCGCGAGACCCCCACCATTCAGTGGACCAAAGCAGGTGGGTGATCGCGGACCTCCTTGCATGCCTTTGTACATGTGTGTGTCTAAGTCCTGTGTTGCTCAATCCAATCCAAAATCAACTCGTAGCTCCTACCCCTTGTACCTTTACACTTCTAGTTGATCTCAAAGGATAGTATGGGTGTAAGCAATATGGTAATAACTGCCTAGCTTATTGGCTAAGTCCGATTTTCTGCCATATTTCTTACCCCCACTGTTTCTACCAAGCTTATTGGAATAGTTAGATTTTCGGACTGTTTTTTTTTTTTTTACACCTATAGTTTAATTGTAGATGTAAATGTGTTTTCTAAATGGGTTTTGTCTATAATCTGAGAGCTGTGCTCCACTTGTAGGACAATAAACGTGAATCTGAATCTCTAATATTGCCCCCTGCAGATGGCAGTGAGCTGCCGGAGCATGTAGTCCAGACCGGCGGCGTGCTCCATTTCGCAAAGGTGACGAGGGACGACGCGGGCAACTACACCTGCCTGGCATCCAACAGCCCGCAGGGCCAGATCACAGCCGCCGTGCAGCTCACCGTAGCAGGTATCCCTCCACTAACACTAGTGGCACCAATGCAGGTCACAGACACACCACAAAGCTGCCACCTATTCAACCAGACACCACACAGACCAAGGGTCTTCTGAATGTCGTCCTCTACTTTTAACCAGAGATTGATTTCTACCTGTGAAAAATGTATATGTATGCTCCAGCCAACCTGTGACAGTAATTAAGTTGAAGGGTTACGTTTAGAAACGAAGATGGCAGAACTAAGTTGTGCACAGCTAATGTAGACAATCCCCAAATGTTTCTAGTTTTTTTTACCAATGATTTCATCAACTGTGCTAATGCCACCATCACCAAAGCTGTCTCCAGACTCCAACGCAACTAAATCCATCTTAACCAACACTTCTCTTCCACTATTTATTTCCTTCTCCCCTCTCTCTCCCAGTGTATATAACATTTAATATGGAGCCGGAGCACACCACTGTTTACCAGGGCCACACAGCCATTCTGCACTGCCAGGCCACCGGCGACCCCCAGCCCTTTATCCAGTGGAAGAAGAAAGACAAGTTCCTGGAGCCTCGCAAGAGCAGGTAGAGAACCACAACTGTCTGTTTTGTTAAGGCCCAAAGTCATTTTGTAGTATTTGGTTTCTCATTTGTGGGTTTTTTGTTCTGAACACCGTGCTAAATGGAATGTTTGGATAGTGTGTTTTGCTAGTGACATCTTCCCTACCATGATAAGAACCCATCTATCCTTTGCCATATTGCCATAAGCCAGTCCCAATTCCCTTCCTATGCCTTCCCTTAGGTCGAACATTTCATTATTTGCAGTTCTATAAGGTAAATGCAATATGTTGGAAGCTCCTTATACCTCGAGACCCCTCAGATCAAGGTCAAGGGGAAGGGAGTGAAATAGGACTGGAGTAAAGTAGGGAAAGGAATTGACTGCAGCCACGGCCTCACCCCTGTCCCCTCTGCTGTTTTTCTCTCCAGGTTTCAGAAGATGCCCAACGGCTCTCTGGTCATCCACGACGTGAGTGTGGAGGACACGGGAAGCTTCACATGCATCGCTGGCAACAGCTGCAATATCGGCCACACATCGGCAGAGCTCTATGTCGTAGGTAAGACACCAGGAGATAAACTGATAAACTTTGTGTGCCTGCTGCAGCTGTCTACAGTATTTTTGTGGTTGTGGTAGGTGGAGGAAATCAAATGGAGCACCAAACTAAATACCTTTTGGTGCTTGAATGTGTAATTACACTAACCGGGTCAAGACAAATGAAACATTTCGACACTGCAATGTCTCATTTAGGATGTACTAAGGATGTACAAAGGATGTAATTGAGTGGCGCCGTCTTGAAGTGTCCACTTGACATCTGAGGCTGAGATGGTGATTCAATAGACTCCAATAGGCTTTAATTCAATAGAGAAGCACATCACCTGACCCTTTCGTGTGTGTCTGCATGCCAACAGAGAAGCCCGTGCACCACTCGTTGGAAGAGGACGAAAAGGCGCCCTACAAGATGATCCAGACAATCGGCCTATCGGTGGGCGCCGCCGTGGCCTACATCATCATCGTCCTGGGCCTGATGTTCTACTGCAAGAAGAGACGCAACGCCAAGAGACTAAAGGGCCCAGAGGGAGAGGAGGCCGAGACAGAGCACCTCAACGGTCAGCGTTCACAGTCGATTCCATTCAGTTGAATTCAGTAGTGTCTGGTTTTCATGGTAGTGTGAGGAGAATTGAGTTGAACTTTATTGAAAACATTACAAATATGTATAGTTGTTGTACTGCATGTACATGTATTACTAGTGACGGGCACCGATATGCAAAGTCAATATTCGTTATCAGTTGCAATTATTTTTTTATACGATATCAATAAATGGCGGCAAAAATAAATAAATGTTAACACCACAACTGTGTGTTAGCCTCTGGAGTTAGTTTCCAAAACGGAACTGTTTCAAGTGATACTTCATTTCCATGGCTGTGTTGCTTTAACATTTCTGTACCTAGAAATAAGAAGAGTATGTACAAGCAATCAGAATGTTTAGTTACTGGTATTGAAGGATGCCATTTTGTCCTGGCACTACAGGGGGCACGGTGCAGACCAACGGGCAGGCCACCGCTGAGATCCAGGAGGAGGTGGCACTGACCAACATGGGCACCACGGCCAGCAGCGCCAATAACAAGCGCCACAGCAGCCACGACAAAGGGCCCTACCCCCGCGCCAACTTGACCACCATCACCACTCTGGGTATGGAGCAATGCATGTGCGCACAGTCATTGTAAATAAGAATTTGGAAAAGTTGTCATTGTAACTAAGAATTGGTTCTTAGTTGACTTACCTGTATAAATAAAGGCTATATACAATCATACTGATTTCCTTCTAAACAGGGAAAGGTGAGTTTGGCGAGGTGTTCCTGGCCAAAGCCAAGGGCATCATGTCGGCAGGAGGAAGAGGCAGTGAAGATGAGGAGGAGACAGTGGTGCTGGTGAAGAGTCTGCAGACGCGGGACGAGACCCTGCAGCTGGAGTTCCGCCGCGAGATCGAGATGTTCGGCAAGCTGGGCCACCCCAACCTGGTGCGCCTACTGGGCATGTGCAGAGAAGCCGAGCCCCACTACCTCATACTGGAGTACGCTGAATTGGTAAGGATGGAGCTACTTGCTTAGGCTCTGGGGTGAAGTTTCTCCTAGGTACAGATCTAGGAACAGTTTCCCCTCCCCCAAACCTTAACCATTAGTAGGGGAAATGCTAAACTGACCCAAGATCAGTGTCTACGGGCAACTTAACTTCACCCTACTCTCTACAAACACACACACTTTATGTATTCTACATGGCAGTCAATTGTATCATTGAAATACATGTGTATTAAGATAAAATGCATTGATAAAATACAGATTTAAAATATGAGCTACATACGCACACACTGACCCCAGTGCAGTAAAAAACGTGTGTGGGTGTCCCTTTTTTAAATCATCCATGATTTAGCATCGACCCCAGACCTGTGTATATGTTCCTAGGGGGACCTGAAGCAATACCTCAAGATGTCCAAGAACAAGGAGGAGAAACCCAAGTCCCATCACCTCAGCACCAAGCAGAAGGTCAGTTTACACACACACATACTCAAAAGAACGCATACATTAGCATCTTAAACAGGTCGTGGCTTCAGTGCAGTAGGCCAGGATTTGGTAGCTGGTGCTTACAGTAAGTATCTCCTGTTGCATCATGCCACTGGCTTTCACTGCCTGTTGGACCACTCAGAAGGAGAAACAGATTAACCATAAGATGTGATTTTAAAAAGCCATTAAAATGCTTAAACACACTAACTCACTCACGTGAAGACACACATACGCTTGAAAACACAGTGATTTAATGCTTTCTATGTCCCACTCTCTCTCCCTCAGGTGGGGGTGTGTCTGCAGGTTGCCCGGGGGATGGAGCATCTATCCAATCAGCGCTTCGTCCACAAGGACCTAGCCACCCGCAACTGTCTGATCAGTGCCAAGAGACAGGTCAAGGTGTCTGCACTGGGGCTCAGCAAGGATGTCTACAACGAGTAAGATTACATTGAATTAAATCTTGATTTAACCAGGAAAGATCCCTTGCGGTTGAAAACCACATTTAAGGTTTTGATTAATTTTGATGAATCCAGTCATAGAATAATTGTATCGATAATTTAGGTTTCCCAAAGCAAGTCTCCATTTAAAGAGACTTGTGATATGTAAAGTGATGACGTATGACAGACTAAATTAACTGTGGCGCCACCCAATGACCAAAGATCACTCTCTCCTCTCCTCTCCCATCCTCTCTTCCTCCTCTTCCCCTCCAGTGAGTACTATCACTACCGGCAGGCATGGATCCCTCTGCGCTGGCTGCCCAGCGAGGCCGTGTTTGAGGACGACTACTCCACCAAGACGGATGTGTGGTCCTTCGGCGTGCTCATGTGGGAGGTGTTTAGCCTGGGGGAGCTGCCGCACGCTGCGCTCGACCACGACAAGGTCCTCGAAGGTGAGGGCAGTCAAACTGGATCTTGGAAATGTTATTGAAGGATGCTGCTTCACCCCAGATGGGGGTAGAGGTAGAAGAGCACTATTCCAGGGTCACATATTTTGTCATCCTCCTAATGGGTTGCTTTATCCTTTGCCTGCTCATAGTTGTTTAAAACCACACAATATGTCACTAAAATCCCATCTATTTTTTTAGTACAAAACATAGTTTTCACATGTTGACATTGCAGTGGTGTTTATTGCGCTCTCCTGTTTGGTCCTTTCAGAGTATTGGTCATGAGTGAAAGGATAGTGAGGTATAAATGTTATTTTGTTTCCCATCTATTTGAGTTTCACTCTAACCCCCACATGTTCTTTCCCTCAGTCTTTATTTCTCTATCCCTCCATCTTTCCCTGCATCTCACGCGCTCTCACCCCCATGTATGTCGTTCTCTCACGTCTTTCCCTCTACCAGAGCTGAGGGAGGGCCGGGGGAAGCTGCCCCTGCCCCAGGGCTGTCCTTCTCGGGTGTACAAGCTGATGACTCGCTGCTGGGCCTCCAGCCCCAAGGACCGTGCCTGCTTTAATGACATCGTCTCTGCCCTCAGCGAACTGCCCTCCGAGAGCAAGGTGTAACACACACGGCCCAGGTGCACAGTTTGTGTGTAAGGGTATGAATGTGTTATCAATGGGGGGAGGTGACGTGTGTGTGTGTGTGTGTGAGAGCGGTCGTGTACAAATGTGTACGTGAGGTACGTATACACGTTGTTGTTGGTGTTGTTGTGCATGCATGTATTGGCCTTTTGAGTTTGTGTGTCTAGCACTCCAGGACTATCCTACTCTGCCTGGTTGGCCTCTAGTTAGCGTCTACAAGAGCAGAACGAGACTCTTAACAACTAGGAAATTTGGTCGCAAATGAGGACCCAGCCGAGAAGAGATCAACATCCAATGAGCTTCTCCTTCTCTATGGATTAAAATGACTATTTTTTACAATGAGGACTTCTATTCTGCCTTAGCAGGTCAAATGCTGTCTATAACATTTTAATCTAGAAACTAATGACAGTTAACGTTGGCACGGTTTTCACCCCAATTGAATCTTTTCTGTTACTCATGTTTGCAAATGGACAAGACAAAAGGGACATTTTCTTCCCAGAGCCAAACGGGACATGAAGGTACAACCTCTTCGGGAGTAAAAATCGAATGTCTGTCACCCTGTTAGATATGATCAAAACGAGGTAAAGGGCCAGCGGTGGCATTATTGAACTTGTGGAGTTTAGCTGGAGTGTGGATGGAATCACTGCTCACAACCCTAGTTTTCCTTGCCTTGAAGGTAAATATTTGGTTGGTTTTAAAGTATAGTCGTGGTAGTATATGGACCCTGAATTAGCTTCAACATGCTGTTTTGGAGTTAAGGTAACTGATCTAAGTTGTAGCATTATAGGCTAGCTATTTTATAAAGGCCATCCTGTCATGAACAGTTTTGTACTCCTATCAAAGATGTCTGAATGTTACTGCTCCATTTGCCCATCAATCATCCAATCCTATCACGACCAGAGCTTTTCCAATCAGAGTGGGAGAAACCTTTCTTCGTAGACATTCGTCTAAAAGTGCTTTGTATACATGCTTAAAACATGCACTGATCACAACTATACATTTTTGTTTTCTAGAAGGATTGTTTCGGAGACCTGTTAACTTATTTTAAAGGTCCTGTTTTGTATTTTTTCACTGTATAGAAAGGTACTAAGCTTCTTTGATATAATTTTTTTATGTGCGAGGCATTTTATGATGTGTAATAGTTTGTCCATTTTTCTTTTGCCCCAAAAAATTTAATTAAGGTTCTCCTGAATTGAAAAAAATGCCTGGCAAATGAAGGACTCTGCATCAGATTGCTGTCTTGCTATTGTTTTTATATTTACTTTCTTGCTTTTGTTTTAATATTTACTTTTTTACGTGAACATTTTTATACATTGCAGTTTTCTATTTTAAATATGTTTATACAAACGCATATTAGCCATGGTATATACATGGCGCTGGAACCAATAAAATGTTGTAAATGTACCTTTTTTGTTTGTACGCCGTTTGGTAAATATTGTGCATACAACATTAACAAATATAAGATCTCACTGGTAACTTGTAGAGTTTAGCTTGAGTAAGAGTACAAAATATCTATTTCAACAGTTTAACAAAAGATAACCCTCTGCAATGATATTCAAGCTTTGTCCACATCTGATATTTATCCAAAGTTAATATCAGCATCAAACTCAGGAAGTCAATTTTTTTTGTTTGTTTTTGAGGGTCAGTCCGGCTTGCAGAGTGATGGAGGATGAAGATCTGTGAATCCTAAATCCAGCATAGTGTGGCTCCGTGAACGTGATGTGGAATGCATAAGGAGGGACACTTGACCCACGTTCTGAATCGATTAGGTAGAATCACAGGTCGTCTCTTGGCCAGTCCAGATAAACCCCAAACCGCCTTGACTGATGAGCGCAGGCCAGCTCCACCATTTCAAATTTAAGTAACCAGGTAGAAATCTCAGGAGGAAGGATGGAACTTGATCCCCCAGGCTTTGCATTTTGCTCCATATACTCCCTCCCTTACTCCTTCCCCTTCTGTTTGGACATCACCCCCACTGATATGGCTCTGGGTTTCTTTCCTCCAGTCCACTCTGCGTCCCAGTAGCGATGGCTGCTCGAGATATGAATCCGTAGGGATTCTGGGGTTCAACGGGATATGTCGGCTTCCTGGGTCATTCTCCTGGTTTCCCCTGTCCTACAGTGTCAGCCGACAGGCATCCAAGGGACACAGAATTCTCTATCAAACTGCTAATATCATTTGTGACAGATAATCCCTATGATCTGTAACAATACATAATATAACCATGCAGTGAAAATTATGCTAATTCAAATACGTTTTCCCAGCTACAACTTCTTGTAGTTCTGCCAGAACTCACATTTCATAAGCCCTGGTTTGTTTCGACACACTCAAATGGTCCACAAGGTGGAAAAATGTTGACCATTAGAGTTGCGCAATTCTCCACAATGGTTCTAGCTTCCAGATGGCAGGAAATACCAAATTGAGGACTAATGATGTGCGCGCATCGATGTGGCCTGAAGAAGAATTGTGGATGTTGAACGGTCAGATAGCTGGCAACAATCGTAGGTGGCTCATTCAGCTCGTATCTTATTGATACACTACATAGCCAAAAGTATGTGAACCACCCTTCAAATTAGTGTATTTGGTTATTTCAGCCACACCTGTTGCTGACTAGGTGTATAAAGTCAAGCACACCGCCATGCAATCGCCATAGAAGAATATTGGTAGTAGAATGGCCCGTACTGAAGAGCTCAGTGACTTTCAACATGCTATTGAGGAGTGGTAGGCCACATAAGCTCAAAACGGGACTGCCGAGTGCTGAAGCGTGTAAAAATTTCCCAGAGTTCCAAACTGCCTCTGGAAGCAATGTCAGCACCAGAACAGTTTGTGGGGAGCTTCTTGAGATGGGTTTCCATGGCCGAGCAGCCGCACAAGAGACTTACAGGAATGTCATACACAATGGATAATTAGCTTCCCTACAGAAAAGACACTAACCTTCACACATCAAGATGGCAGGTGGGTGTGGGACAGCGATGGCAGGGGTTCAAACTGTAGAACCCAGTTCCTACATTTTATCTCTGGGACCCTCAGGATGACAAATCAGAGCAAGATTACTTAATGTACGTACATTGTTTACCTTTAGAGGTCAATGTGTCAAACCAGTTGCTGTGCTAAAAGTGTTTTGTTGTTGTGCGCTCAAACAATAGCATGGTATTTTTTTTCACTAATAGCTACTTAAATTGGACAGTGCAGTTAGTTTAACAATCATTTAGGCTTTCTGCACATAAGACATGTCTATGTCCTGGAAAGTTGGATGTTACTTACGTCGTTCTAGTCACATTAGCGCACATTAGCAACAACCATCCTGCTTTATGGACACCGATCCCGTAGAGGTTAATCTGATCCTTGATATGCCTCAGGTGGATGGATTATCTTGGCAAAGGAAAAATGTTCACTAAAAGGGATAAACATTTGTGTACCAAATTTCAGAGAGCTTTTTGTGCGTATGGAACATTTCTTGGATCTTATTTCAGTTCATGAAACCAACACTTTACATGTTTTTATATTTTTGTTCAGTGTATTATCGTTGACTGCAAAAATAACTAATCAAATAAAAACCAATTATTTAGTTTGTTTTCTTCTGAACTTTGAGCAAAAATCTAATTTTCAACATTCTGAATCTGCCAGTAATTGCCAAAGTTTCAAATAGGCGTAGCTTGTGCATCACTATCCCTAGCTATCAATAGCTAACGGGGAAGAAATCAGAGGGCGGGCATGGAGTGTGGCTGGGCCAAGCTAGAGCAGCTTGTGAAGTCTCTGGAGCTATTCACAATTCACACGACCAACATCACTGACAGCCAGTCGCTGTCTGATGTGGTGCCGTGTCATCTCAACCTTGAGGCACACTTGCAGTCAACTACTGTTGCAAAACAGTTGGCGCAGGTCCTCCTGAAGTCACTGCGTGAGTGCGTGAGTGCTTCACATGGAAGATGCCAGCACGATGAATCCAGCAAGCATCTCAACCACAATGCTTCAGAACTATAGCTTCCTCGCATCGAAGATTGTGTCTGAGGTAACGGTCCAGCTGGAAGGTCAACCTGGCAGGGCATTAAGTGCCCCTGTGAGCTGTGGAAATACTAGGAAGAGATATAAGGTGGGTATGTTTAGTCGCCTCTCCAGTTCTGGCATGCAAGGATGCTTTTTATTCAAAGCTGTGCCCTGTGGCACTGGATCTTGTTTCTTCCCCTGCCTCCCAAATGTTTGTGGAGTGAATATTCTCTGTCTGTGGACAACTGTCATCAGGCTTGAGAAACTGAACGACCACCTCTTCTTGAGTCTTGTAGATAAAACCAGAAAATCTTGTTTGAAGGGGTTAGTCAATGATACATGTTTATTACATAAACATAACATGGCATGACTTCATTTGTTTTTTTCCTCTTTGTCAGGTAAAGGTACTTGATTCTTCCATCTACTACTAAAGTTTAAAAACAACATTGGATTGTTATAAAATGGGAATGAGAGTTTCCTTCCATATTTCTTGCATCAGTTTAGGCACTTATCCTTTAAATCCAAGACACATTAGGATTGATTTATAATTTAAACCTAACCTACTGTTTGTCCTGGCAATGGAGTTGTATGGAGTCCTCTAGTGGCCAAAAGCCTGTGTTTAGCATGGGCAGCGCCATTGAGTACTTTCACCATTTTGATTTAGTCAATGGGGTGGGACTTCCAACTGATCCCTCCTGATGTCCCGGTTGGCATGACCTGATGACCCAGTGGAGTCATGACAGCTGGGTCATCAGGAGGGATCAGCCAATTAATTTTACTGGTGAAGAAGAAAATAGAGATGGCCTCAATGGCACTGCCCACGCACACAGATGGTCTGTCTATCCAAGTATATGGTCCTGGCCCATCACCATATGTATTACTGCCCCCAGTGGCAAGAAGTGACACCCCACCCCAAGCATCCCACACATAGGCTACTTTCTGTCCCTAACTAAGTAATGAAACGAAATATAAATGTGTTACAAAATAAAGAGTTAAATCGGGTGTGAAAACTGAATTTCAAATAATATCAAAAATAATATTAAATCACAAAACGACCATAAAGGCTGTTGAACAGTGGACTGTTTTGGGAAACATGTTGGTCAGTACAAACTGTCATGCAACGTAGCAAACATTGAACTGAACTAAACGCACCCCTGGCCACACTGCCAGGCCACATCCACCAAACGGGAGCAAACATACCTCAAAAGCTGTTGAAGAACAGTGCACTGTTTTGGGGAAGCATGTCATTCAGTTCATTGGACCGAACTGGGCTGTATTCACTAGGAATTAAACGTTTCGTTGTAAAACACTTTACATTTGCAACTTCTCTAGGATTTGGACTAATTATTACGCCACTGAACTCTCACCCCAGGTTATGTTTATGTAGCCACATGGTTATTTGGAGAAGCCTACTGGCTAAATCTGAAATTAGCCTCTGTCTCTGGCAAAGAGATGTCGTGCAGGGGATCTACACAGATTGCCAGTTGACAAATTTAAAAAGTGGAGAAAATGGGTCTCTGAGTCAAGCTTTCAATGTAGTAAAATTAATCTCAGGAAGAATCTCAATTGCACACTCCTTGTGTCCTCGCCTCCTTCTCAAAACCCATTGGTGGCAAAAGCCAGAGGTCCTTCCCCACTGACCTCCTCTAATGGGTTTTGAGAAGGTTGCGCTCAAATATATTGGGATAATCTCAATTGCATACTCCTCGCATCCTCTCAAAACCCATTGGTAAATTGCAGGTACCTACCATCGGGGTTGGGTAGGTTACTTTCTAAATGTAATCCCTTAGTTACTAGTTACCTGTCAAATTGTAATCAGTAACGTAACTTGGATTACCCAAACTCAGTAACGTAATCTGATTACATTCAGGTACTTTTAGATTAATTTTCCCTTAAGAGGCATTAGAAGAGGCCAAATGTATGTTACCAATTGAATATCTATTGCAGGATAAATCAATGTTAAAGGTTACATAGCTGGCCATATATGGATGTTAAATTACTTTATGGGTTGGTTATGTAGGCTTGCTCTAACCCATCTCGTTCTACTACATCCAAGAATACGATTAAATTATCTTTACATTTAGTATATAGAATTTAAAAGTCAGATGGATGTAGCAACCACAGATTGCCCCTTTTCTTTACGTCTATCAAAATTGTGCGAGTTTGAGCATGTGTCTATTAGGCCTGTGGATGTTATTTTATTTTATCAGAATTAATTAATTGAGCAATAAAAGCCCCATTTTTATTAAATAGGCTGGGATCTGCACTATGCAGCTGTTGCAAAAGCGCATTCAAAAACAATGATTGATAGGCAGTTTAAACTTTTAGAATTCAACTATTGGTTTAAAATACACTTAGATTTGTGAACAACAACCCAAACCTGCTGCGCGCGTGCATACATGTATTTTGTCCCCACACCAAACGTGATCACGACACGCAGGTTAAAATATCAAAACAAACTCAACCAATTATATTAATTTGGGGACAAGTCGAAAAGCATTAAACATTCATGGCAATTCGGATGCCGACAGCAGTCGCACCATTGAAAGACATAGCTTGGACTAGCCTACAAAAGCCTTTTCCTGCTCTTTTCCCATGATCCATCATAGTGGTCAGACTCGCTCAGGTGGAACAAATTTAAACTTGCACTTTTTTTTCAATGCTGATTTGAATGTCATTGAGAACAAGTGTCAACAAAAATGTTTCGTAAACATTCTGAATTTAAAAGTAATCTAGTTTTTAAAAAGTATCTAATTACAATATTTCTACTGGTAACGGATTATAGTTACCGTTTTAAGTAATTCCTTGCGTTAATGTAATCCGTTACTCCCCAACCCTGCCTACACTAACCTACAGTGTAAAACATTGCCATTCAAACAGTGTTGAAAAGAGAACGGAACATTCTGCTGCATTGTAAAGTGCAACTGTGCCAAAATATTTGAGCGCAACTAAGCGCGTTTCATTACCTTGTAAATTACACATAGGACCTGAAATCAAATCTTATTTGTCACGTGCTTCCTAAACAACAGGTGTAGACTAACAGTGAAATGCTTACCTACAGGTCCTTCACAATGCAGAGAAAATAATAAGAAAACAATGAGTAACGTTGCTACTGCCCATGTACACGGGGTACCAGAAATGTAGCATAACACAGGATGGTGACATTGACGGAAAGGGAATAGGGGATACCTAGTCAGTTGTACAAATGAATGCATATGGATTCAGGGTTGTTAGGGTACAGCATAAAGGCAAGTTTCCATTATCAATGCAGTTACCGAAATATAAACGCTAGATGGCAACATTGGCATGTTTAACTAGTTTTTGACATTGCAAGTAAGACGATAGTCCTAGGTATGGCTTTTTACTTCTGCTATTACTAAACTAGGTGATAATATTACTTGTATTTTTAATGTATGTATACGAAGTCCATCCATTTTGACCAGGAATCAATGACCAATTTGCTTATACATTATGGTATGCTTTACAAATAGGGTACTTCGAATGTTTAGGAAGGTCATAATTTAAATCGAGATGATATTCCACCCAAGAATGATGATCATTATGATGCTTTCCAAAAGGTTCGCACATGCAGGCAGATCATTGGCAGCATAGGTCAACAATCAAGAACCTTCTCCTGCTACTACAAAGACGTCATCATCCTAAACATTTTCTTTCATTCTTAATGAAAAAAATCCCTCCCTTTTATTCATGTTACTCGATCCCTCTCTCGCCACCTGGCGTTGCTACTGTCATGTTCTTTCCTCTTACAGCGTTACGAATGAATATATTTTTTTGGCTTGCATGTGTTCTATAAAATATATTCCATGAACATTGGTTGTACCCGCGTAGGCTATCCTGCATGAATCCTAGTCTTTTGGGAGGGAGAATGAAGGTCGCTCCTGTGTAGGGTGTTCCTTTTACTACTATTCCCCCATCTCGCGTTCCTAGTGTGTGTCAGCCCATCTATCAGGGTGGATCAATGCTGGATTCTCTGCTTCATACAAACTCCTATCCGTTCTCTCGGCCCGCTACACTCGCTTGCCTCGTACCCGGGGGCGCATCTATCAGCATAGATAGCCCTGCGCTGGCTCCAAGCGGGCCTTGAAGTAGATATGCTGTAGTTTGGAATATTGCGGTTTGGACGGTCGGGTTGGAAATGCCGGTGGTGTAAAAAAAAGTCACATTAATATTTCCCTCGTCGCACTGTTCTCGGCGGCTGCCAAGCTCGGTGCTTAGCGGCCTGTACACACAAAATGTCGACCAGAACGCCATTGCCCACTGTGAATGAGCGTGATACAGAGAATGTAAGTATCCAATGTATATTCTTCCCTATGGTCTATATTTTTCTAATGACGATATAATTTTTTGCTAAGTCTGTGTGGTGATGCGTGTGAATCATAATAATGCTAAAATTGGGCTTGTCTATGTAACCTATCGGTGAGCAAGTTAGCGGCATAGCCCGTGGGGGCAATGGGGATTTAGCTAACGTTACCCATCTTCTGCTATTGTCATTTTATAACGTTAGCGCATTTGAAATTGTTCGTCGGATCAAATTTTACACATGTCATTGTAGACTATCGTAGCCTACACATAAACATTCGTATTTGTAGTAGCTAGAATTTGGGCCATGTCTGCGTGGAAGACTGCGTTCTAAATGATGCTTTCGGTTATCTATGTACGGGAACCGTAGTCTACAAATCAGATACAATGTTGCCTCGCTGATTATAACAACTAGAGTTACACGGTATTTCAATTTCTGGAGGAGACCGCTGTTAAAATGTCCCATAGCATAGGACAATTGCTATTGTTAGCCTACTGCAACATTAGATCTAGACCATGTCCCCTTCATCGATGATGGCATGCAGTTCAAAAGCTGTGACTCAACTTTGAGATCATGGTAGGCCTTACGTGCGGGAAGAAATCCATCTCAGCAGGCCGTCTCTTAGTGCCTTGAATGATCATCGTCTGTCGTACGGTCGTTGATGACAAATTGTGAATGATGCATTTTGCTCAGATTTTTAAGAAAATTAACATGGCTTTCAGGTAGTTGCAGGTAGGCCTAGTTGTTACATAAATTTGTTGACTTGCAATTTAATGATTGGTATATATCCATTCATTCTTTAAGAATATAACTCATAAAGCCTCATGAGTTTAGTTCAACTGTCTTTACCCCCAAATATAAGCTTTCCCTCCTGTTTGTAAACAATGTCATTGTTAAACACTATGAAAACATTATTTTGATCTCATGGATGGTCAGTCTGCTTCCACATAGCCGTAAATGAATTTCCTCAGCAGATGTGTACCCAAATATTGCTATGATGTTGTAAATCACAGCTGTCCTGGTACATTTTGCATCCTCGAGCCATTCCGAGTGAACTGTTTCAATTACTCAATATTTTGGACAAAAACGGACGAATGTAACTAAGGCTAAGAATGTCAATGCAATGAAACTAACAAGGGCAATGATCACAAGTCAGTCGTAACGTGGCTAATTAGCTAGCTAGCTTACCTATTCATGTAGCCATTTATTTGGCAAGCTAAGAACACGGAGCCTAACCCTTCCTGGTTATGGCTAGAGATTCAGGTGTCATTTTGTTAGCTGACCAGGTCCGAACTTGAACGACTGTTATCCACAGTTAGCATATCTCTCATATCTCGTCGATCAAATGGGTGGACAGGTAGACAAGTTCCCATTCAGTTGTCAAAACGCAGGTTGTGACCAATGATGTATATAAACCCTGGATTACTGATGCTATGTATTGGCCATATTGACACTCCTCAGTAGGTGCAGTGCTTCATAGGAATGGATGGAATTCTAATTAAATTAAATGTTTTTAAAGGCAAAATGAGATATATTTAAGTTTTTGGGTGTGGACAGTAGCATTAGTAATCAAAAAAAAAAATATATATATATATATTTGAATGTTGAGATCACATGATTTAAACATATGCATTAAGGTAAGTTGTAATGGAATAAATGTGGCAATGTAGACATTTATAAATGCGTTTCTATAGCTTCCAACATATTTCTTTACAATGGTGGGGGAGTGCCAAGAAGGAGGCATGGTGTCATCAACATAGCGCTCCCTGGCAGTCATCTAGTGTGTGTATAAATCATTGGTTGGGACAAGCATGCATTAACATTTGCGATTAAGTCATTTAAATGGCGCTCTTATCCAGAGCAAATAAAGGTTCAGTGCCTTGCTGAAAGGCACATCGGCAGATTATTCACCTAGTCGTCTTAGGGATTCGAACTAGCAACTTTTCAGTTACTGGCCCAACTCTCTTAACCGCTAGGCTACCTGCCGCCCCTCAGGCATGCTGCAGAAGGGCGTTATCATTTGTCAGTGTAATTTTGACGGCCAACTACAAGCTAAAAAGTTTGAGGGCTTATCTACTGTTCCCTCGTTCGATTTTAGCTCCTTTCTCTCTGGCTAACATTTAGTTGTTGAACTTGTTGTTGATATGAATAGGCCACTGAGGGTTACAGTAGCTAGCAAGAACTTCAATTAATTTATCCAGTTAGCATATCGCTTGCGTTTGCAAATTCACTCTGGCTTTCTACTCTGATTTCAGAGCACTAATAACTAATGAATTTACGAACGCACAACACCAGCTGAATATGGCCGGTGTCAGTAAACAGGCCAAAAAAGTAATAGTCCCGAACGCTCTACATAACATGTAAACAGCCTAGCTAATCATGGTCAGAGTGCGGTGTTCTCTCATTTGTCTGTAAGTAGCAAGCTAGCCAACTTTAACCTTAGCTTGGGTGCTTGGTTGCAGGCAAGCTGCACAAGGACTACAATTCCCATCGTTTATCGGTGCAATTTTGACGGCCAACTAGCTTAAACGGCTCATCTTGCTCTGGCTAGCATTAGTTGATGTGCGTAACTGAGGGAGAGAGAGCCTACCTTTTCATGGTTGTTTGATCAAATTAACTGTAAAGTTAACAAATGGAGGAAGACTCATGTTGTATTTATATATTTACAGAAAACCATTCAGATGTGTTTTGTGGCTTTTGGCGAATGCATTCTAATGATCTAAAGTTTCGATGTTGCTACTGCCTGTAAGCACAGTCCAGTTCAAAGTGAATAATGGCTTGGACAAGCCAGATGCTTTTTTTTATTGGGTTTTATTTACTGCAGTGTTTAATTGATTGTCCAAAAGCACAGCTGCTTTGATTCCTTCTCTATATTGCTTTAGAATCTTCACATTTGGGGATGCCGTACGTCATCCCCAAACATTCTATGAAAATGACTAAGTGCTTGCAAATGCTTGCAAATGTAAAAAAGTGTCATATTATTCCTGGGGGTATGTATGAGCAGATTTTTTTAAACAAGATTTTATGTTGCTAAAACGCTTTGTTGGACTTTTAATAATGAAGCCAGTCAAGTTTTTTGAACTGTTACTGAGAAAGGTGTTTGCGATTGTGCATGTTTATGAATGACTGTTGGATCACGTGTAAAGCGTGATTCCACAGAAGCAGACGCGATAGTCCGGTGTCCCATTGTGACATAGCTACGAGGCTCTGGGACAACTGTTCGCGGGGGACGCAGCTCCCCAAAATTCCCAACCAACGCTACTTCGCATACGCGGCTTCTATTCATTTGAATGGGCGGAGCTTAGAATTAAAGTACGAAAGCCAATGGTCGAATATATCACATGAAGCAAAACTTGTCATACCAGCTGTATTTCTGCCTGCTTGAACGGCGAATAGCTCAGATACACATGAAAATATTAAATTACCTAGGGAACTAACTTCACTCGGAGATGCACAATAACATTCAAAATGGGTGTATCTTTCCTTTTAGGCCTTCTGAATAGTAGACTGACTTGTGAGAATTAAGGTATTGTGGAGATTTTCTAAATTTTCAGAACCATTCTGTCATTCTTTTGGAATGTCACATGACACAGTGGTTGTCAAATCAATTGGTGTGGTTTAAAATTCGATCTAATAGGCCTACAACTGGTATCGATCCACCTAGACTGGGTCAGCAATATCTGCGGACTGCTTTTTTGGTATAATTCATTTGGTTTAAGCCTGGGCGGTATACCGTATTTTATGATTGTTGCAGGGACCAGTTTTGGATTTTACTTTACCTTCTACACCGGTATTTGAATGTTTGGTTTGTTAAATGTTATACGCCATGTGTAATGTCAATTTTTATAGTTTATTTCGCTAATTGTGTAATTTCTTTCCGTGCCACTTTCCACACAGACCTAGCCACACCCCCTGTCACTCATTCCTCAACCAGGAGACACTTGTGTCCAGTCTGCATGATCAATGCAGCACATGCAACAATGTTGATGAAAACAATGCTGTTTTCACTTTACTTCTTAATATAAATCCACTAGCTTTCTATAATGACACTAAAGGTTTGTGTTTCTTACATCAGCAAACAGCTAGTTTGTCTTTTCTTAGCAAATTGCCCAAAATCTTTTGACCCTAATTGTTAGCAGCTTATGCTAATAGCTAACTAGCTAATAAATGTACTGAGTAAGAGCAAATAGCTAGCTAATACAGCCTGATAATACAAGTGATGGTGTAGACCAAAATCCGCATGTTTGTGCAATTGTATCTTCTCAATCAAAGAGGAATAGGCAACGCAAGAATATGTTAGCTACATGAAGTAGCTAAGAGAAAACATACAATGTAGCCAAAGCTTTTAGTGTCCCCTAGAAAACACTTATCAACATTTTAGTTCCTACTATGTCACAATTACTCCTCCCTGGCATTTTAATTCGTTGATATCTCAAACAACACTGTATTCAAAGTGCCCACTATTATATTCTAGCTATAGAATTAGAATAGTTATTTTAGTTCCATGATTCCAACAGTTTTGCTCTATTTGGCAAGTCAAATCACAATTGCAACATTTGGTTAAAAATAAGTCCTTGATGATTTGCCCAAATCGTGCAGCCCTACGTGGCAGTGTGGAAATTCTCTCAATTGAGCAGTGGTGTAAAAATACTTTCAAGTACTATTTAAGTAGTTTTTTTGGTATCTGTCCTTTTACTATTTTTAATTTTTGACTACGTTTACTTCACTATATTCCTAAAGAAATTACTGTACTTTTTACTTCATGCATTTTCCCTGACACCTACAAGTACTCTTTACATTTAGAATGCTAGCAGGACAGGAAATGGTCCAATTCACGCACTTGTCAAGAGAACATCCCTGTTCATCTACTGCCTCTGATCTGTAGGACTCACTAAACGCATGCTTTGTTTGTAAATTATGTATGAGTGTGCCCCTGGCTATCCGTAAATACAAATAGAACAAGAAAATGGTGCCATCTGGTTTGCTTAATATAAGGAATTTGAAATTATTTATACTTTTACATTTGATACATAAGTAAATTTGATCAATTACATTTACTTTTGATACTTAAGTATATTTAAAACCAAAAACATTTAAACTTTTACTCAAGTTTGACATTTGTGTAATTTTTCCACCACTGCAATTGAGTGCAGGAAATGCAGAAATGATAAAAGTGCTGAAATTTGTTTTGGTTGAATTGAACAGTATAAAACAATCAGAATGGAGAAAGACGCATTCAAATCATTTAGAATGTATGTGTTTCTTCCCTAGGATCACTCACTACTCATAAAGCAAATGTATCTTTTATTATTTTATTATTCAAAATGATTACTTTTATTATTCAAAAACTAAAAATACCGTATTATTATTTATTTTAAATACCGTGATATAATATTTTGGCCATATTGCCCAGCCCTAATTTGGATACAAAATCTCTTCAGTCAACCACCCAAAAATGTATTTAGCAAATGCATCCCTTGACATTTTCACGAGCAAATAGGCCGAACCCTTGATTTCTGTGGTCTATCCACTGCTCATTGAAAGAATGACATTCCATTCCATGAGCACCACATGACTTTACTTTTTTTTTTGTGAAGCTATACCTCACTTCCATTATTATATTGTCTGTCTCTAGTTTGCTTATTGCCTCAATACAAGATAGATTTAATGGCTGACTAATGAAATAAGTTAATACATTTAAGCATGGCATGCCACATGGAAAAGCTAAGTGCTACTGCCCTTTCTCTGAGGTATTGATCCATGCTGTCAGGAGGGAATGATATATATTAGTAGTAGGCTACAGGAGTTCTGAACAGTGCATTCTTCTACACAGCTTTGTTGTTTGTGTTGCTATCATTCCATATTCATTTCTTGGGACTAAGGCGGGTAAGAATTTCACCCTTGAAATACACATTCATTTCCTACATTGAGGTAACCTAACGTTGAAAATCCAGGCATCAGAAGCGTAGTTTCTCTTGACAGCTATCACGTTTCAGTTCTGTGTTATGTTTGAAATTACCAGCTTATGTCTAGGGAAAGCCCGTTGAAAATGGGAAAGAAGTGCTTTACTTCATTTCTGATTGCAGAACGAGTTGTTGGTTAACTTACTGTAAAATACTGCACTGAAAGAAAATGGGTTTTTGAAGACATGCAAGTTGACAGAACTGGGTCCTGTTTCCTCTTAACTGCAGTAGCAGGGCCGATTTCCATTACAATCCAGTTAAGTGCCCTATTACTAGACATTGTGTAATGCTGAAAAATAAATTGCAAATCAATGTCTTTGAATATTATTGGATGTTCAGCATAATAGTAGGCTAATGATTAGTATCTGTTCTATGTAGTGAAACGTGATTTCCTAAAGGAAATTATGACTGTTCAAGACTACTTGGAATAAGTTTGCGGGGGCATTTGCTTTTTGTTTGTGTTAAATCTTCTAGGAGAGCCTGTATTAGAGAAATGCGATTAAATGCAGGTGAAAAGTCTCTTGGACCTGTGTTGATGAATATCTGACTGCAACTTGTCTGGGCCAGGTAAAGTAGCTTGACTGGCTTCAATACTCACCTCCCCACATTGAATCAATGTAACAAATAAACTTGTGTGCCCTGCATTTGCCAAATATCTGCCTCTCTCCAGGTATATATTGAGATGGAAATAACCTCATCAAATATTTCTCAAAAGCAGGACAGCGTTGGAAAGAATTGACAAATGTGTTTTTAAAGTCCAAGGTTTTCATCATTTTGTATCACTTTATGGTATGTATAAAGTTGCTTACTGTGCATAAATTAAACCTTTGGTCTTGCAACACAAGTTCTGATAATAAATCAGAAGAAAATGAACCTCTGGGGGGTAAAGGTTTCCAATTTCCATCAGATTGGCATAAAGAGAACATCCATGTTGTGTAGTTTTAGGATGACTATCTTGCCTCTGCTGATGTCAGAACGCCCATTGTTGCCGCAGGCAATGCACTACTACTAACAGCCCCCCGGCTGTAAGGAACCAGTAACTCTCCCCGTAAAGAAAGTGAGAGTGAAAGTGAGGGAAAGAGAGGAGTTCACTAAAGCTTACCATATTACTGCTTGGCCTTTCAATCAACAATTGCATAACAAGCTTCAAGGGGTGCGAGAAAGGAGTGAGGCTTTCTAAGAGGCGGGCCGGGGGGGGGGGGGGGGGGTGGGCTAATGTACCTTTCTGGATTGCTGTGTCCAGGCAGTGCGCTCATTGTCACACAAATGCTGGAATTTTAGTGGTGTCATCGCTGTTCTTAAAAGGCACCATAGAAAGAACCTCTGGTGCACCTACCTGCTTTCCAGGAAAGGAAACCGAATCCAGTGACTCCTCGGTGACTTTCACTGTGGTCATCTGGATAGCATGGAAATAACAAAACCATTAACAGGTATTCCCATGTTTATTGTTTAGGGTACGGTTTGTCAAGAATAGTCTTTTACATTGACTGGCAATCTGAATGAAGTTCTTTCCCTGGGTTAGGTCGATAACAACCACGCTAAATAATTCCTTCTCTAGTTAGCCAAGGAAAGGGGGGATACCTAGTCAGTTATACGACTGAATGCATTCAACTGAAATGTGTCTTCCACATTTAACCCAACCCCTCTGAATCCGAGAGGTGCGAGGGGCTGCCATAATCCTCGGTGCACGGGGAACAGTGGGTTAACTGCCGTGCTTAGGGGCAGAACGACAGATTTGTACCTTGTTAACCTTTTGGTTAAAAAGATTGACTCATAACTAGGGTTGCAAAGGGTCAGGAACTTTCTGGTAAATTTCTGGAATTTGAGGAATTTTGCTTCAATTCATCAAAGTTAGGTTATAATGTGAACCTTTTTTGTGGGATACACAAGGCAATTCTATGTCTTATGGCATATTTTGGTTAAAGTATCCCCAATTCAATGGCATTGCAACCCTCTGCATGCACAGTGCATTCTTCCATCACATGTACAGCTGATTCTCAAGATCTTGCATACTAATGAGATGCTATTGAACCCACACTACTATACTGTCTGAGCCAAGGACTACATGCTTTCTGGTAAGTTTTGAATACAATATTAGGTGGGGTGAATATATTTTATGACATACATTATTTTTTGTAAACTAGTAAATACACTGCTCAAAAAAATAAAGGGAACACTTAACAACACAATGTAACTCCAAGTCAATCACACTTCTGTGAAATCAAACTGTCCACTTAGGAAGCAACACTGATTGACAATACATTTCACATGCTGTTGTGCAAATGGAATAGACAACAGGTAGAAATTATAGGCAATTAGCAAGACACCCCCAATAAAGGAGTGGTTCTGCAGGTGATGACCACTTCTCAGTTCCTATGCTTCCTGGCTGATGTTTTGGTCACTTTTGAATGCTGGCAGTGCTTTCACTTTCACATGAGATGGAGTCTACAACCCACACAAGTGGCTCAGGTAGTGCAGCTCATCCAGGATGGCACATCAATGCGAGCTGTGGCAGGAAGGTTTGCTGTGTCTGTCAGCGTAGTGTCCAGAGCATGGAGGCGCTACCAGGAGACAGGCCAATACATCAGGAGACTTGGAGGCCGTAGGAGCGCAACAACCCAGCAGCATGACTGCTACCTCCGCCTTTGTGCATTGAGGAGCAGGAGGAGCACTGCCAGAGCCCTGCAAAATGACCTCCAGCAGGCCACAAATGTGTATGTGTCTGCTCAAATGGTCAGAAACAGACTCCATGATGGTGGTATGAGGGCCCGACGTCCACAGGTGGGGGTTGTGCTTACAGCCCAACACCGTGCAGGACGTTTGGCATTTTCCAGAGAACACCAAGATTGGCAAATTCGCCACTGGCGCCCTGTGCTCTTCACAGATGAAAGCAGGTTCACACTGAGCACGTGACAGACGTGACAGTCTGGAGACTGTGGAGAACGTTCTGCTGCCTGCAACATCCTCCAGCATGACCGGTTTGGCGGTGGGTCAGTCATGGTGTGGGGTGGCATTTATTTGGGGGGCCGCATAGCCCTCCATGTGCTCGCCAGAGGTAGCCTGACTGCCATTAGGTACCGAGATGAGATCCTCAGACCCCTATGCTGGTGCGGTTGTCCCTGGGTTCCTCCTAATGCAAGACAATGCTAGACCTCATGTGGCTGGAGTGTGTCAGCAGTTCCTGCAAGAGGAAGTCATTGATGCTATGGACTTGCCCGCCCGTTCCCCAGACCTGAATCCAATTGAGCACATCTGGGACATTATGTCTCGCTCCATCCACCAACGCCACGTTGCACCACATACTGTCCAGGAGTTGGCGGATGCTTTAGTCCAGGTCTGGGAGGAGATCCCTCAGGAGACCATCCGCCACCTCATCAGGAGCATGCCTAGGTGTTGTAGGGAGGTCATACAGGCACGTGGAGGCCACACACACCACTGAGCCTCATTTTGACTTGTTTTAAGGACATTACATCAAAGTTGGATCAGCCTGTAGTGTGATTTTCCACTTTCATTTTGAGTGTGACTCCAAATCCAGACCTCCATGGGTTAATACATTTGATTTCCATTGATAATTTTTGTGTGATTTTGTTGTCAGCACATTCAACTATGTAAAGAAAAAAGTATTTAATAAGAATATTTCATTCATTCAGATCTAGGATGTGTTATTTTAGTGTTCCCTTAATTTTTTTGAGCAGTGTAGTAGCCTACAGCAAAATGTGTTTAAATAATTTCTAACTTGTTAAAATTTCTGCTAGTTGGTAGTAAAAACTGTGGGTTTTAGCTTGCTTGAGCCTGAGTGTTAATTCACCTGTTTCCATACATTTTTTATTTTAAAACATTTATCTTACAAAGGAGTTGTAAGATAACTATTTACCTGTACGTGGAATTGGATTTGTATTTTATTTTTTACTCTTAAAAAAAAAAATCTTTACATTGCCCATGGAATTTTCCTATCTGATGTGTGGAGACATTTCACTGCAGCTAATGTACATTTGTACATTTGCAAACACTGTGCCAAATCATATGTGAAGAATGCAACAAAGATGCAGAATCATCTGGCCAAGTGCATAAAGTTCCCTCTGTGCTCACAACAAGCAACCTCTGACAAAAGTCCCTCTACTTCTATTTGAGTTTTAAAAAATGAATCGGACTCCTTATCGATAGCAACAGCTCATGGTCCTCCTGGAATCAGAAGTTGTTTTTGACTCATTGGAGGAACATAGTCAGAAATGCTGATGAATGTCTTGCTCGAGCTGTATATGCAACTGGTTCACCTCTGATGCTCACAGGCAATGTGTATTGGAAGAGATTTCTGAATGTTCTTCGCCCAGCATACACTTCTCCAACCAGACATGCGTTATCTACTCATTTGCTGGATGCAGAGTTCAACAGAGTTCAAGTGAAGGCCAAGCAAATCATAGAGAAAAGAGACTGTATTGCAATAATCTCTGATGGGTGGTCGAATGTTCGTGGGCAAGGAATAATTAACTACATCTCCACCCCTCAACCAGTATTCTACAAGAACACAGACACAAGGGACAGCAGACACACCGGTCTCTACATTGCAGATGAGCTGAGGGCAGTCATCAATGACCTTGGACCACAGAAGGTATTTTCACTGGTGACAGACAATGCTGCAAACATGAAGGCTGCTTGGTCTAAAATGGATGAGTCCTACCCTCGCATCACACCCATTGGCTGTGCTGCTCATGCAATGAATCTGCTCCTCGTGGACATCATGGCACTGAAATCAATGGATACACTCTACAAGAGAGCCAAGGAAATCGTTAGGTATGTGAAGGGTCAAGTTACAGCAGTAATCTACCTCACCAAGCAAAGTGAGAAGAATAAGAGCACCACATTGTAGTTGCCCAGCAACACCCGTTGGGGTGGTGTTGTCGTCTCCTGGAGGGGAAGGAGTCTCTCCAAGAAATGTCAATTTCATAGTCTGCTGATTATGGACAGCCCCATCAAGAGGATCCTCCTGGATGATGTATTTTGTGAGAGAGTGGTAAGCAGCCTGAAACTCCTGAAACGTGTAGCAGTAGCCATTGCACGGATTGAGGGAGACAATGCCATCCTGTCTGATGTTCAGACTCTGCTTGCAGATGTAAGAGAAGAAATCCGTACTGCCCTGCCCACTTCAGTTGCTCCAAGCAGAGGAAATTACAGTTCTAAAAATGCATCAAAAAGCGTGAAGACTTCTGCTTGAAGCCCATACATGCCGCAGCGTACATGTTGGACCCCAAGTATTCTGGCAAGAGCATCCTGTCTAGTGCAGAGATCAATAAGGCCTGTGGTGTCATCACTACTGTCTCACCACCTTGGCCTGGATGAGGGCAAGGTTCTTGGCAGTCTGGTGAAGTACACTTCCAAGCAAGGGCTTTGGGATGGAGATGCAATATGGCAGTCGTGCCACCATATCTTATCAGCCACCTGGTGGAAGGGACTTTGTGGATCTGAGGCTGTTTCCCCTGTTGCCTCCATCATCCTCCAAATCCCACCAACTTCATCCATTTCCGAGTGCAACTGGTCCTTGTTTGGGAACACACCCAAAGCACGCAACAGGCTGACCGACAAGGGTTGAAAAATTGGTCGCCATCCGGGCAAATTTGAGGCTTTTTGAGCCTGACAACGAGCCAACCTCCACTAGGTTGGAAAGTGACCGTGAAGATAATGCCTCAGTGTCTGATGTTCAAGAGGTGGACATTGAGGTCCAGGGAGAAGACATGGAAGATAACCAAAGCGTTTGTTTCTAGACTATGATTTCACAGATGTATGTTGAAAATGTTTGGATCATTTAATATAAAAATAATATCATTTAATATTCCCTTTTGTTGTTCAGTGAAATGATCCCATGTGAAGAGTCAACTCATTTAATTAAAGTTTTATTTCTATTGGAAGGATTTAATCATTTGCTATTGTCTACTTATGAAAAGGTTTATGTTTTTGTATGATATGGTAAATATATCCAATGCAAAAGGTTTCTACATTTAAATGGTATTAATATTAATTTGCATATATTTCCATTAATTCCCACAAAGTTTCCACCCCTGAATATTTTCCATTAAATGTGCAACCCTACTCATAACCTCAGTGGACATCAAAGTATGTCTAACTTTCTACAGCGCCTTTCATATTAAATTACCCTTGGTCAGCTTAGTTTACACAGAATAGTCCCCTTGGAATGAATCATAAACAGACTTTTCTTGAAAAGTAACTAATGCATTTCATTTCTCAAACAACACATCAGTCAATGGCCCTGACTCGTAAGGGTGAAGCAAGAAAAGGAACGGCCCATTGGTGTCCTGTAAATGTGTTTACGATTGACAGTATGCATCCACTCCGGGCCCTGTTCCATTTAGATTTCATTTGATCCGTTGCAGAGTCACCTTGCAACCCTGTGGCACATATGGCAACATTTATAGCTAGTGCCCGCAAGAAACCAGCAATGGTCGATACAGATCATATTTGGCGCTGCATAAACACAAGTGTTGCGTACACTTACTAGCAGCCAATGGCGGCTCACTTGGATGGAAACATAAATAATCTAAGGACGTTTATCCACTTCAGCAGGTAATAAAGCTCAGTGGTTCTGGTATACGTTTGTTAGTTAGGGACTGGAAATTTGCATAAGTCGTAAAGCTAATTGCATCACAGCTCATTGCATCTGACTCCCAGTGTCAATGTTGCATTTGCATCTCTCCCTAGTAGCTAAAGGAGGAAACTAATTGATACGATAATACCGAAATGAAGACCAGAAAAAGATGACCCTAAGTGCAGCAGATTATACAGCCCACATGCAATGCCAGTATAACTCTAGCTTTTGGAAAGTCTCTGTGCCCACGAACCAGACAAGTCGGTAGCTATGTCTGTGATCTGTGAGAGAAACTAATCAAGAGGTTCATAACGAATGCCCAGATACAAGTGGCAACAGCTGCTCTTATAGTCCGATGCGATTCAACACCGGTCCCAGGTTTCTGTCATTCTGCATGGTTGGACAGCTTATCGATGGGACCGCGAAGTCCGATGCCATTGTGGCATGCCTGCATTACGTCCTCAACCATGTTGAGCTACAAAATTGACCACGTTTGAGGTTTGCGCTGGAGCAGTTGACAAGGTTCATTTGATCAACGCTTCCCTCAGGGCCAAAGCAAGGGAGAAGAGAATGTTGGGGAAATTACATAATTGGAGTTTCCCCTATAGACATCTGTGCTCTAGATGACATGAATGAGGTAAGGGAAGGTATCTGCTTTCAAAGCTCGGGAGGAATTGGTAAATTTAATTCCCTCACGTCCTTGCAGGGCTACAGTTTCCAACTTTTGTGAAGCATCACCGTCAAAATGAGCACAGATAATAAGCTGATATGAAACCCTTGTGTGGTTTTGATATTGTTCAACAAGACTATATTCCTTCTCAAAATGTCCTTGAGTTCAGAGGTCAATAGATGCACAGTATATAGATATTCTGTTTTAAATTAGTGTTTTACTGAAAGTCATGAGGGTCAAACCATATTAGTTCCCACAGGAGTTCTTGAATTAGTCCCTTTTTCAGATACATTTATTTGAGTCTCACTTTTCCACACTGGACAATAGATTTTCAAGACTTTTGATTCTGAAATCCCCAAGAGGTGGAAACGAATAAAAACCAGCGCCAAAGTCAATGGACCTGAAAAAGCTTCCTCAGTAGCTTAGATAAACTTCTCTTGCCCTCACAATGACCTTCAGTCTGTTCCCGGTAGTCGAGCCTTGGACTAGGTGGATGTTGATTTTATGAGGTAATTCCTCAGCGCTCTAGCCCTCTGTCGTGTTTTGTGCGAGACAAACCCTGGCAGTGAAAGGGAAGTAAGTCCACAGCTAGAGTGAGTCCCATGCCGTTGTTTCATTCATTCAGACCTGACACTGTCAATCTCTTTCTCTCACAGACAGACACACAGACACACACACACACACACACACACACACACACCCTGTTTACTGCAGTAATAGACTCAGGTCAACCTCAGTTCAGGAAATAAATGGGTACAGTGTGAGACTGTGAGTAGGCTATATGTCACACTGAGTACAAGGGTACTTTTAGTACAAGGGGGCGGCAGGTAGCTTAGTGGTTAGAGCATTTGGCCAGTAAACGAAAGGTTGCTGGTTCAAATACCCAAGCCGACAAGGTTAAAAATATCTGTACCCTTGAGCAAGGCACTTAACCCTAATTTTCTCCAATGGTGCCGTACTAATATGGCTGACCCTGTAAAACAACACTTCACTGCACCTATCCAGTGTATGTGACAAAACATATCTACAGTACCAGTCAAAGTTAATTTTTAAAATTATTTTCTACATTCATCAAATACGATAACACACATGAAATCATATAGTAACCAAAAAAGTGTTAAACAAATCCAAATCTATTTTAGATTCTTCAAAAATAGACACCCCTTTCCTTGACAGTTTTGCACACTGTTGGCATTCTCTCAACCAGCTTCACCTGGAATGTTTTTCCAACAGTCTTGAAGGACTTCCCACAGATGCTGAGCACTTTTTGGCTGCTTTTTCTTCACTCTACGTTGCAACTCATCCCAAACCATCTCCATTGGGTTGATGTCGGGTGATTGTGGAGGCCAGGTCATCTGATGCAGCACAGCCACTTTCCTTTTTGGTAAAATAACCCGTACACAGCCTGTTGGGTCATTGTCCTGTTGAAAAATAAATGGTTGTCCTACTAAGTGCAAAATAGATAGGATAGTGTATCGCTTCACAATGCTGTGGTAGCCATGCTGGTTAAGTGTGCCTTGAGTTCTAAAGAAATCAGTGTCACCATCAAAGCACCATCACACCACCACCTCCATGCTTCACGGTGAGAACCACACAAATGCGGAGATCCTCCGTTCACCTACTCTGTGTCTCACAAAGACACGGCGTGGCTACCACAGCATTCTGCAGCGATACGCCATCCTATCTGGTTTGCGCTTAGTGGGACAATAATTTTGTTTTTCAACAGAACAATGACCCAACACACTTCCAGGCTGTGTAAGGGCTATTTTACCAAGAAGAAGAGTGATGGAGTGCTGCATGAGATGACCTGGCCTTCACCCGACGTCAACCCAATTGAGATGGTTTGGAATGAGTTGTACAGCTGAGTGAAGGAAAAGCAGCCAACAAGTGCTCAGCATATGTGGGAACTCATTCAAGACTGTTGGAAAAGCATTCCAGGTGAAGCTGCCAAGAGTGCCAAGCTGTCATCAAAGCAAAGGGTGGCAACTTTGAAGAATATAAAATTATATTTTGATTTGAAAACTTGTTTTGCTTACTACATGATTCCATGTGTTATTTTAATAGTTTTAATGTCTTCACTAATATTCTACAGTGTAGAAATTTGTAAAAATAAAGAAAAACCCATGAAGGAGGTAGGTGTGTCTGAACTTTTGACTGGTACATCTTTCTTTTTTTACAAGCGGGGACATATGCCCCGATAGCTTCCAATGACTGAGCAGTTGATTGACAATATTACTGCTGATGCCAGTACTTGGATATACTCTCCCATCTGATAGTGTGCTGGAGGTAGATATCTTTTCATATTTCACTTGCAGTCTTTGCTTTGTCTTTTCAAAGCAATTTTCTGACTGAGATTACCCAAGTGTTGACCTGCATCAGAGCTAGAGCAAAAAAAAATGTTTTGCGTCCGCTATTAAAAGTTTTGGTTATGTTGATTATTATCAGTGTAGGAAATATAATGATAAATCAAAGGCAAGTTTAATCTCGGCCAACTTTGTTTTAGGCTTTTGAATGATTTATTAATTGAATTGTCAATGTTTAAGGGAGCGTCTTTACACAACATGCCATTTGTCAGGAATGTTCTGCAGGTTACTAGAAGGGCAGGTAGTTAGGTAGCTGGAAGTTGAATATGAGAGTAGATTGCATGAATTCTCATATAGCACCCCCCCCTTATTCATTTTGATTTAAAAGACCAAACTGATCCTAGATCAGGGCCCATATCCACAAAGTGTGTCATATTAGGAGTGCTGATATAGGATCAGTTTTTCCTTCTAGAACATAATGGATAAAAGTTTAAGAGTCGGTGGACCTGATCCTAGATACAATTTAATTTGTCACATGTGGCAAATACAACCGGTTTAGACCTTACTCTGAAATGCTTACTTTCAAGCCCTTAACCAACAATGAAGTTCAAGAAATGGTATTAAGAAAATATTTACTAAATACAATAAAATAGCAATAATGAGGCTATATACAGGGGGTACTGGTACCGAGTCAATGTGCAGGGTAACAGGTTAGTCGAGGTAAATTTAGGTAGGGGTAAAGTGATTATGCCTAGATAATAAACGGGGGGGGGGGTCAGTCAATATACATTGTCCTGGTGGCCATTTTGATTAATTGTTCAGCAGTCTTATGGCTTGGGGGTAGAAGCTGTTAATGATCCTTTTGGACCTATACTTGGTGCTCCGGTACTGCTGGCCGTGCGGTAGCAGAGGGAACAGTCTATGACTTGGGTGACTGGAGTGTGTGACAATTTTTTGGGGCCTTCCTCTGAGACCGCCTCGTATATAGGTCCTGGATAGAACCTTTATTTAACTAGGCTGGAATTTAACTGGATGGTAGGAAGCTTTGCCCCAGTGATGTACTGGGCCATACGCACTACCCTCTGTAGCTCCTTACAGTCGGATGCCGAACAGTCGCCTTACCAGGCGGTGATGCAACTCGATGGTGCAGCTGTAGAACTTTTTGAGGATTTGGGGACCCATGACAAATCTTTTCAGTCTCATGAGGGGGTAATAGGTTTTGTTGTGCCCTCGTCACGACTGTCTTGGTGTGCTTGGACAATGTTAGTTTGTTGCTGATGTGGACACCAAGGAACTTAACTCTCAACCCGTTCCACTACAGCCCCGTCAATGTTAATGGGGGCCTGTTCGGTCCTCCTTTTTTTTGTGTCCATTCCTACTAGATGCCTTTTATGAATACAGGCTCAGGAATGACCTGAGCGCTTCATTTTGCCTTTAGTGATCAAACCAGATTGTAGAGTGGCAGACGAGGAAGGAGAATTCAGAAAACGTGTGTTACAAAACACGATGGTCCGTTGCTAGGGCTTAGCGAGCCATGCTAGCGTGAACGAGCGAGCAAGTTGAGCAGAAATAAGTGGCGAACTGCTAAAAGCAAGGGCAAACACCAGAGATGCCCCTAACCCCCATTCAGAAGGTAGGCAACATGAACTATCTGGATGGAAAAAATTGGTTGAAACAACAGTGGGCACTGGTGCTGTGTAATGGGCTGATCTGAAAAAACATCCATCAAACATCTGTGATTTAATTAGACTAAGTTAGGGTGTTATAATAATACTGTAATGAAATGAGAGGAAGTGTGGTCTGTGAAACCTCAACATTCTGGTTGGTTGGTTATATTATAATACCACTATACGGTATAATGCTATCATTAGGATAATATTGTTGATTATACTTTGCCATAGTGTTAAGCATTTCCCAATGTCACCTATTTTGTTGACTATATCAGTCTGTTTGTATAATGATATGCTTTCCATTTTTATTGGAGGGAGATGCCACTGTCCCACATCTGGTAGCCCATATATGGAGGTGACTAGTAGCGTGTTGATATTGCTCACAAAGTAGACCACAACTGCACAAGGCTCCTGCCAAAGGATGGAGAAGGAAAACATAACGACAGCACTCCATCTCTATATGCTGCTGTCACTTGTGTTAGTTGTGCAGCCCCACCTGTTTTTACGTTTTCAAGGAATTACCTATAATATGCAATTCATCACTCCCCTTCTGAAGGAGACACTCCTTGACAACACTCCACAAATCTGATTTTACGACCCTCCGGTCGGCAGTCGCTAAATTATCTGTGAGCTCTGCCCAACACCACCATTTTCCCATCTGGCGTAACGAACTGCGTTGAGGCTAACGACGACTTCTGCGTTTGTCCCAAGGTCACAGCCTTTTTTCTCCTCTCCAGATATATTACATTTCGTCAGTGTTTACAATGGCGGGTCGTCTTGTTTATTCGATCATTACCATAATTGACCTCCTTGTGTCCCCAAGTACGACAGTACTGGCCTATATTTTTGGCAAGGTTTTCTTGGGACAAACACTCACGCAGTCACCAGTGATAAATTCCTCAAGTGATTGAGACCTGGGATGTGTTCACTAGGGAAATGAATGGCAGTGCTACAAAAGTGCTCAAACTACAGAGGATAAATGTGAATTCAGCGTGGTACAAGGAGAAGTATGGTCATGACAAATATCTGCGCTAAATGTACTTTACCAATTGTTACAGGGTTAATCCCTGACACCCCTTCCCTGTTACATTGTCACGAAGCCATTGGCATACATTGGCATTGGTGTACTTAATCTTATTACTATTTACTAATTTGATTGTGCGGTGTATCGGTATACTACGATCCCACTGCTTATGTATACAGTACAGTGACATTCAATACAGTGGCATCAGTCCATCATAATGTCAAGATCAGAGGCACATAATCTGAATTCATCTGAAACGGGAGCTGTGTGTTGAGATTTGTGCCCAGTAGCAATGTCTTTATGAGGAAAATATCTAGAAACTCCCATGTGTTTGTTATTGGGAAGATGGCGGTGGGAAGAAATTCTGACTTTTGGAAACAAATGAATGTTTAGTATACACACTGGATAGTACTGTATTTTGGCCTAACTACTACGGTGTATAAATGTCTATGAACTACTATCAATGTGTCACTAACGAACACATGGGTCACTAATTCCTGTGGTTGCAAAAAAAGTTATTTGTCTGATAATGTCAAGGAGGTTAAGGCATCACACATGGGCTGCCTCGGAAGTGGACGGTGACACCTGAATTCTTGCTACGCGTGCCGTGGGTACAGCTGCCAGGGTTTCAAAGTCAAACAGTCGGATCATATATCCAGGTTAGAAGTCCAACATCAACAAGTTGAGATCCAGTAACTACATTTTTTTTTGTCCCACAACCCAATTTTGATATCAGACAATTATTACGACCTCACCCTGTGATAAATGTGTTAGAATCAACTAGAGGTCGACCGATTTTATGATTTTTCAACACCGATACCTATTATTTGAGGACCAAAAAAAGCAGATACCGATTAATCGGTATTTTAACTCTTAACACTTATTTTAACTTAATATAATACATCAATAAAAATCCATTTAACCTCAAATAAATAATGAAACATGTTCAATTTGGTTTAAATAATGCAAAAACAAAGTGGTGGAGAAGTAAAAGTGCAATATGTGCCATGTAAAAAAGCTAACGTTTGAGTTCCTTGCTCAGAACATGAGAACATGTGAAAGTTGGTGGTTCCTTTTAACATGAGACTTCAATATTCCAAGGTAAGAGGGTTTAGGTTGTAGTTAATATAGTATTTATAGGACTATTTCTCTCTATACCATTTGTATTGCATATACCTTTGACTATTGGATGTTCTTATAGGCACTTTTGTATTGCCAGTATAACAGTATAGCTTCCGTCCCTCTCCTTGCCCCTACCTGGGCTCGAACCAGGAACACATCGACAACAGCCACACTCGAAGCAGCGTTACCCATGCAGAGCAAGGGGAACAACTACTCCAAGTCTCAGAGCAAGTGACGTTTGAAACGCTATTAGCGCGCACCCCGCTAACTAGCTAGCCATTTCACATCGGTTACACCAGCCATTAGGCTGATAGGCTTGAAGTCATAAACAGCGCTGTGCTTGCGAAGAGCTGCTTGCAAAACGCACAAAAGTCCTGTTTGAATGAATGCTTACGAGCCTGCTGCTGCCTACCATCGCTCAGTCAGACTGCTCTATCAAATCATAGACTTAATTATAACATAACACACAGAAATACGAGCCTTTGGTCATTAATATGGTCGAATCCGGAAACTATTATTTTGAAAACAAAATGTTTAATCTTTCAGTGAAATACCGTTCGGTATTTTATCTAACGGGTGGCATCCCTAAGTCTAAATATTCTTGTTACATTGCACAACCTTCAATGTTATGTCATAATTACGTACAATTCTGGCAAATTAGTTCGCAATGAGGGGCGGCAGGGTAGCCTAGTGGTTAGAGCGTTGAACTAGTAACCGGAAGGTTGTCAGCTCAGGGGTTTGAACTTGCAAGGTACAAATCTGTCGTTCTGCCCCTGAACAGGCAGTTAATCCACTGTTCCTAGGCTGTCATTGAAAATAATCGTCGTCCAACGATTGTGCTTTTTTTCGCAGATGCGCTTTTGTTAAATTATCCCCCAGCGTTGCATCGATTTGTATGCAACGCAGGACACGATAGATAAACTAGTAATATCAACCATGTAACTAGTGATTATGATTGATTGTTTTTTATAAGATAAGTTTAATGCTAGCTAGCAACTTCTACTGCGTAACAGGCAGGCTCCTCGTGGAGTGCAACAAGAGGCAGGTGGTTAGAGCGTTGGACTAGTTAACTGTAAGGTTGCAAGATTGGATCCCCCGAGCAGACAAGGTGAAAATCTGTCGTTCTTCCCCTGAACAAGGCAGTTAACCCACCATTCCTAGGCCGTCATTGAAAATAAGAATGTGTTCTTAACTGACTTGCCTTTTTTTTTTAAACGGCAAAATCGGCGCCCAAAAATACTAATTTCCGATTGTTATGAAAACTTGAAATCGGCCCTAATTAATCGGCCATTCCGATTAATCGGCCGATCTCTAGAATCAACAGCCAGTGACAGTCTTAAAATTCAGTCTGAAATGCTATAAAATAAAAAAGACAGTCTGAAGTATGGTTTGATGTGATTTGAAATGCATCGGAGGTATTGGGAAGTTCAGGAAAACATCAGGGAAGATCATCACGCAATAATTGTGTGATCTGTGTAGAAAATAACATTACTTTTCAATTTGATACATTCAATTGGCGACAGATTTTCATGCGAATACTCTTAAAATCCGCATAAAAACAATGTGCATTTTCCCACCAGAAACGTTTCCACCAAATTGACTTGTTGCATATTAAAGGCTGTGAATTATGTAGTTCACATAAAACTAACTTTTGTGGTAAAATTCCCATGTACCAAATAAAAAACACAAGTTAAATGGGTATCCATTGCATTTTCAACTCTACTGTTTTGTCACTAAAATGTTGCGTTATAAACTATAGCAAATGTGCCCACTCTGGTTTTATTATTGACAAAAGAGCAAGATTATTTGTATGTATCAAACAGAAGCCAAGCATCGATCATCCTGACACCAGAAAAATACCCTTGATATTTATTGAATAAGAGCATGAAGCTCATCACTGTGCATTTTCACCACCCTGTGAAGTATATAACTTATTTCATCAGTAGCCTAATAAACTGCGTGCTTTCCCGAGTTGTAGTGGGAGGATCACACAACATATCATCACGTGACTTTGATATGATGGTTATATTAATCAATATTTGCACATAAAAGCGTTTCCACTGCCATTTCTCGCATAATTAATTTTACAAGAACGAAAAGATCCCACCTTGTCTTATTGATTTGTTTTGTTGACATTTGTAAAGTTTAGAGTAACATTTGCTGTTTCCATCAGGCCTGTCATGATTTTTATCAGACATGTACTTACTGGATGGAAACCTGATTTATGTAGCAGATATAGTATCACTAGCTGTTTTAGCTTTCTGACTGTGTAGAAGAGACATGCATGTTGCTGGTGGAAAGCTGGTCTAGTCGTAATGCCGCAGCCTCTGGCATACATCTTAGATGTTGGGCATTCGTTTAAATCTGGCCTACTCCCATTTGACACAACCTTTCTATCGTTCCACACTTTGATCCTCTATCTGTTCAATAAAAGACATATTTTTTTAAACCGACACGGTTTGTTGTTCTCCACCCATGTCACATTCTTACAGCACACTTCTGTGGAGGGCTACCAGGAGCCCCCGGCCCCGCCGGCTAAGTCGGGGAGTCGGCACAGCCTGCCGAGATGTCGGAACTCTGTGGCGTCCACGACAGAGGAGCAGCCACACATCGGGAACTACCGGCTGCTCAAGACCATTGGCAAGGGGAACTTTGCCAAAGTCAAGCTGGCCCGGCATATACTCACAGGACGAGAGGTAAGTTTCCTCCATTATGAATTTGTTGCTGTCATTTACTGAACTGTAGTGTTTTTTTTAATTAATTTTTCCTTTATTTAACTAGGCAAGTCAGTTAAGAACAAATTATTATTTTCAATGACGGCCTCGGAACGGAATTACATATTTTCACCTTGTCAACTCTGGGATTCGATCTTGCAACCTTTCGGTTACAAGTCCAATGCTCTAACCACTAGGCTACCTGCTGCCCCAATCCAATGTATGTATGAGATTTGTATAGAAATGTAAAGCAAGGTTTGAAATTATTATATTTTAGTCAAATATTATCTGTTTTTATAATTATTTGTAATTATGTTCCAGCCCCCTGACCAACCGCTTAAGAAACAATCGGCCCTCAGCTGAATCTAATTGGTGATCCCTGTTCTAAGAGGCCACGTTGAGTCTATTTCTTTATTTTAAATACCTAAACAGGAAATAACCCAGTTTTCCTTCTTTCAAATTGGTCTCACGCGCGTGCGTGGTATGTTAAGTTTGACCTTGTTGAAAATTGCATGTGTCTTGTTTGGTACCCACACAGACATATTTAGACATTGGATTCATGCCAATAGCTTGGCGATTACATGTAAGGACTCAACAGAGGTCTGGAGTTCTTAAAGTTTACATTGTTTGCATGTCCACATTTCTCTGGATGTTTGGTTTCTGGGCTCAACAAGACTGAGAGAAGAGGGAATCTTGTGAACTACAGTACCAAAGTCCTGTCCCACATCTCTATGAAAGCAATGTTGAAGGAAAATGTATGTTTTTTTTCTGACCTTAAAGGTAGTTTAATGTCCCATGCCTTTGGTATTGTAGATCCAGTCTCTGCCCTCTAACCCAAAGGAATTTAAAAAGATGACCACCAAATAAGATCAGAAATGATATGGTGCTTATCTTTTCATTTTGGATTGCCACAACAGGTGGGATATGGATTTATCAACATCGGACCACTTTTAGTCTGAAAACATCTGACACTTTGGTTTTGGAGTGAACTGTCCCTTTAAAACAAGGAAGTGAATTGTCCCTTTAAAGTGGAACTGACAGCGTTTGAACTATGTTTCAGATATGAAACAAACAATCATATCAGTCAAAAATATCAAATTCCCAGTTTATGCTACAAAATCTACTTTATAATAGGTTTTAAAAGTAGTTTCTATTTGACTCTACATTTCATGACGGACACTAAGGCATTGTTGGCAGAAAAGAATGATGCAGTTTAATGCATGATTCATATAATTCACCAATACATTTCTTGGTAGTCCAAAGAAGGTTGTAAATCACAGCTGGCCTGGTACATTGTTTGCGGGATGCACTTTTTCAGTTTCCATTACTCAATATTTTGGAAAGAAATTGACAAATGTAACTAAGTCTGGGAATGACAATACAATCTAGCAAGGGCAATGATCACAAGTCCGATTTCAGAGCCCTCTCGTCTGAGTAAGACCAATTCCTGATGAATTTATGAACGCGCAACACCTGCTGAATATGGCCGGTGTCAGTAAACAGGCCAAAAAAGTAATAGTCCCGAATGCTCTACATAACATGTAAACAGCCTAGCTAATCATGGTCAGAGTGGGGTGTTCTCTCATTTGTCTGTAAGTTGCAAGACAGCCAACTTTAGCCAGTTAGCTTGGGTGCTTGGTTGCAGGCAAGCTGCACAAGGATGAGTTGGCTACAATTCCCACCATTTATCAGTGCAATTTTGAAGGCCAACTAGCTCAAAAGGTTTGAGAGGGTTTATCAAATGTTCCTTTGTTAGATTTTAGCTCATCTTGCTCTGGCTAGCATTAGTTGTTGGTGTGCGTAACTGAGGGATAGCGAGCCTACCTTTTTTCATGTTTGTTTGATCAATAGGACTGTAAAGTTAACAAATGTAAGACGACTCCCGTGGTATTGATATATTTGCCGAAATCCATTCCGGTGTATTTTGTGGCTTTTGCCTAATGCGTTCTAATGATCTAAAAATATACTTCAGACCAAAGTCGCAACTCCTTTTAAACACACATCCAGTTCAAAGTGAATGATGGCAGGCCTGTGTGGCAAATAGCTTGTTTGCATAAAGGCCTACTGTAGTTACATTTGACATTTTAGTCATTCAGCATACGCTCTTATAGTATTGAGTAGGGCTGTTACGGTGACCTATTACCCCCACACCGGCGGTCATGATGGCAGTCAAATTCCATGTGACTGTTTAGTCACGTTAATTAGGTTTCTCCAAGCTCTGATGCCGCTGGTGGTCATTAGTAGCCTACCAAACGTGATAACTTCCTGGTAGTCAGCACTCTATTGTCCCTCTAATCACTGACATCAATACAAAAGTAATCAAAAATCTAATCAAAAACTTCATGAGAGCCAATGAGCTCATGTTGCACAACATTCCTATAGGCTATGCAATTGCGTGTGAAAACGGTGAATGATGGCCTCTTAAAAAGAGGATCCCATCCGTTTTCTATAGGCTAGGCCTACTATATTTATTTCTCAACTTTCCCAATATTAAGCACATTGCTTCTCTTTACAACAGGAGTATGGACTACATTGGTTGGCATGAAAATGAACTGTGGGAAAAGCGTCCTCCATTTGCTATTTAAGTGCGTAGATGACGTGTATTTTTTCCCCCTGCCCGTGTTTTGAGACCGGTGCATGATAGTTGTCTATTCTAAATCAAAACTAACGTCATACATATATTATTTAGTATATGTAAAGATGAGATTAAATCAAGAATAGTCTGATGGGGGACAATATTAGCCTATCACTTGTGAATGATGCCCAACTTGAGGCAAGAAACAGCCATGGCTTTTTTTGCGACTTTTTCAAATCGTAGTCGCACACCACATGTAGCCTAGCCCATAGGGCTATATGTTTTAAGGTGGCCAAATAACTTACTAAAACGAAACACATTAATCCGCTTTACACCGGGTGTAGTCTCTAACTGGCATACATATGCAGCACATGAGTTTTGGGGAAGAATTTTCACCATAAAAATGAACCTTTTTTTTATTTTAAAAGCATTAAATGCATAATCACATTTCTGTTTTTTGATGCTAGTGGTTGTATTAATTTGGGATCTATCACATCCCAGAACTGTCCCAGACTATGTTTGGAAGATTTCTTTCTAGAATAGGTCAACTTTTGTACTATGGGGGATAGTAGATTGAAATTGGCTAGAGCTTTTGCTGTGCGTTAGGCCTACTCCTCTTTTTGGCTGACGAAAATAAAATTACAGCTCTTCCTATCTTCAATATGCAGTTGCGTCCCCATTGTGTCGGTCTTCACTTGTAGCCTGTGAGAGAGACCCGATCACGTGACTGAGAGCCAGGTGAGTGAGCGGTGCTTCGGCACGCAGCCGGGAGAAGGGAATTATAAATATAACGCCTGGATTTCTTGGGGGGGTAATCACAGTTAATCACAGAAAGAACAGAAAGAAAGGGGATGCGGCCGGGAAATTTGAGGCATTATCAAGTGATTGTCAAATTGTGAAAGACAGACTGATGAAGTGTGTACAGCCTGCGCAAAACAACAAATGCAGAGCTCATGCTTTCATGCAACTTTTTTCAAATCATTAGTCTCGACATGCAGTCTTAGAATCTATTAAAAACCAAACACACAGCCCAACATTTGTATCACAACTATAGTTACAGAACTCTGAATGAAGCATATAGGAGTAGCTGTTTCTTTGTTAACCGCTCAACACAGAATAGCCACGTGAGCACTCAAGTCATTTGGAGAAAACATCCTTTCTAGTTTATTCAGCTATGTTCAATCGTTTTCTTCATTCTAATAAAATAATGCCACGGTATTCTAAGCAAATCTTGTCTGCTAAATGAGCTAGTGTAGCCCACAGCCATATGGCATAGCCAGATCAGGGCATGAAGACAACTCAGAGTATGCTATTCTGTTCTTGCTCTTCATATCATGTTTCTTTAGACCTGTTTTTAAATATAATTTATGGATTTATTGTGATGGTGTAGGCTATATCAAATGGACTTATTAGACTTTTTAAAATGTAGGTGTTCCAAAAGTCTGCTATCCTAAATGTGTTTGTTAATGAACGGTCAATTAGCGTGAGACCGTCAGTTATTTGCTTGACAATCACCAACTCACAAAATGTCGTGACCGCCACAGCCCTAGTAGTGAGTGCATACATTTTCATATTTTTTGTTGTTGTACTGGTCCCCGATGGGAATAAAACCCACAAGCGTTACAAGCGCTATGCTCTACCAACTTAGCCAACTGGCTATGGTGCACTGTTCTGCATAGACTCCGATCCTGGACGAGACAGATGTTTATTTATTGTCCAAACGCACAGCCGCTTTCTCACTCTATATTTGCTATAGAGTTTTATTTATTTTTATGCCTTAGTATATGTAATTCCCAAACATTCTAAGAATGTATGAAAATGTGGAAATTCCCATATCTAAGTGGTCGCTTGTCAGAACCTAAAACAAATCAAATGTGTCTTCTTGGGGGTGTATATGAAACAGATTTGAATACGATTTGATGTTGCTAAAATGCTGTCAGCCACTTTAAGACAAATCAAGAGTTAACAAGATATGGCTGCACTGGTTGCCCTCACCACCCATCGACCTCAACCACTCAACAATTCTCTTTCAGTGTTGTCCAAGACCTCAGCGCAGTTTTAAAAGTCTACTTTTGAAATGGAAATAACTTTGGCTGGGTACTCTGACCCAGCATGAGCCAACAGTATAGGTTCAATTATTGATGCAATGTACGTCAGTACTCGCACCAGAGTCTTGAGCGAGAGAGGTTGTTACGTGTGAATTCAAACATTCCGGTATGCCTACTCCAAGATTGCCTGATAGGATGCGAATGCTTATGGTCTCGGGAGCCTGCTGTTTCTACCCAGTAATGGTGACCGATTTACATATCCATATTTCAGGAGAGGCTGTTTTTTTTTTTGCAAGGGAGGCTACGGTTCCTTTGATTCGCGTTGTGCTAGTGTCATCTCCTATCCCGAAAATGATTGCGTGTTGATTATAGTGATTATGGTTAATTGTAGTCTCGGGGACTGATGCAACCTCTTCTCAGTGACGCTTTAAAATGATCTATGGCACACTGGGTTGTAAGAGAAGAATTTCATATGCGTCATTTAAAGGCACAGTCTGTAACTTTCACCTCAAGTGCAGCTGCAGCCCTTCTGACCGGTTTTTAATCTGTGCGGGTGGATCTGGACAAATGGAACTGCCAGTTAGTTATTGTATGTCTTTTAAATGACGCTCTTGCTGATGAGTTTGTACACCAACACAGGCCCAAATAAATCTACTTATTCCTCCCCTAAATTCCACTTTTCAAGCAGATAATGTTTTGCACCAGGAGGACCAAACAGCAGCACTGCACCAGCTCAGATTTGAACCAAATGATCCATTGTCCTAAAAGCAGCCACTGTCAAATTAAGGAGTGTGGCTTTAACTGTTGGACCATAACTTCTCTCTTTGAATGGTTCATCTTAGAAATTACGGATCGGCACGAGAGCCTCTGGCTTAGACCTTGATAGATGAAATGGCCGCCCACTGCCTTTCACTATGAGAGTGTAGGCAGATCTGCATCACGTCCAAGGCTTCCTTTAAGATCCCTCACTCAGTGGCCAAAATACATTTTTATTTACCAATATGAACGGAACCAGCAGAGCCTGTATCGACCTCCGCGGTCATCTCTAGACATTTCTAAGAGCAGTCTCTCCTGAAATTATGGTTGAGAAATGTCATCACAACCACCACCTCTGTGTGTGTGTGTGGGGGGGTCTGGGAGTTGTTGGTGTGTGTGCGTTCAAATGACATTCTCAAACTGTCCTCCTTTCAAAACATAAATCAGTTTGTGCATTTGCAGCCTCCATAACAGGGACAGAGTTTTTTTTCTATTTTGTTTCGCCAGCAGACAAGCAAGAATTGGGCCTGAATAGATTTTCAATTTTGAGCTCGAGTTACCAACCCAAGGCTGTCGAATCTGCACTCTGGTGACTTGATCCTTCTGTTCTGAGGAAAGCACACCTCGGGTGGTGCTAACCATGATGCTAAATTACCATTTAATCATAACTTTCTGTCTGTGTCCTAAATGGCACCATATTCCCTATATAGTGCGCTACTTTTGACCAGTGCCCATAAGGCGCTGGTCAAAAGTAGTGCACTATACATGGAAAAGGGTGCCATTTGCAACACACCTCTCTCAGAAGCCCCTCAAACTTCGTTAAACCTGGGTTAGGATAGAGGATCAAAACGTTCCATTGTCAACACAAAATGGGTGCTGTCACAGAGCTTTGGCCGGATGTGATTGGTGTGTAAAGTCTATTTCTTGTTTGTCTCCACTCCCGTAGGTTGCCGTGAAGATAATAGACAAAACGCAGTTGAACCCCACTAGTCTACAGAAGGTAAGGCCTCACATTCAAACAACTCTTTCTCTCTCTCTCTCCCTTTTTCTCTTCTCTTCCTCCCCTCTCTTCCTCTCTCTGTTAAACACAGTCTATGATGGGTGAGCACACAGATCAGATGATGATATCAATACAACCTCCCTTTTGAGTTTTGCGTCAGACACCGGATGAGATTGTGTATGAGGGACCAGAGCCACACGGGCCATGTTCGTGAACTTTTGCTGAGACCGTTGGTTTAAATCATCGGTCTTAAATGGCTAACTGCTAGCTTTTTTCATAGGCCAAACTGGCAAAATTAGCCACGGTGCTGGGGCCGACTAGCTGAGCAGATAATTATATCCGGTAACTAAGTCCTTATCAGCCAATTAAAATTGTCGACGTAGCTGGACCTGATCCCAACACTTTTTCACTAAAGCATCCTTACCAGAAATCCACTGCACGTTCTGATAATCAAATTAACTACGTCACGTGCAAATATGTGTCTTGACAATTAACTCTGTGAATGGTGCTTAGTTCCATTTACGCTGTGACTTTGGATCCCCCATGGGGTGATAATGTTTATTTTGAAATGTGGAATAACATTCATTGAGGTATTGTGTTGAGAAAAAAAAAATCAGTCATCACCATGCAAAATTAAGATTTGGAATGAATTCCATAAGGACATTTTTTTTTTCAGCCTTGTTCACAAACACATTGCTAGGACCTAATAATCATTATTGCATGGATGTGTATATGGATGTGTATACCTAAATGTAGGCCTACATCCATTTTATATGCATTGTTATAAGTATCTCCTTCGTCACATATACACATTTGACTTGAGGACCAGCAGTGGATTGGTAATTCCTTAATTAAAAATAAAAACTTGCTCCGTAAAGTGATTTGAACTCTCAGCCATTGAACTTTGAGGCAACTGTCTTAGTGGACTATGCCACCAAATAGTCTTAATGGTCAGGAGAAAATACAACCGTCGACAAGATCTCCAACATATTCCATCTTTTTATGAAGGATTTAGATACGAATAGAAATGCATAATCCTCTTTAAAAAAGTAAGAACAATCTCGCAATCTCCTTACTGCCTTTTGAATGTTGTGTAACATCAGTACAGTAGCCTGGTCAAGGAAGCATCATTCAAAATACACTGAGTGTGAAAAACATTAGGAACACCTGCTTTCCATGACACAGACCAGGTGAAAGCTAATGATCCCTTATTGCTGCCACATGTTAAATCCACTTCATTCAGGGTAGATGAAGGGGAGAAGCTTGGTTAAAGAAGGAATTTTAAGCCTTGATACATGGATAGTGTATGTGTGCCAGTAACCACGTTTCCATCCAACCATTTCACGTGGATAAATTACCGGTTTGAGTGTGTCAAGATCTGCAACGCTTCTGGGTTTTTCACTCAACAGTTTCCCGTGTATATCAAGAATGGTACACCACCCAAAATACATCCAGCCAACTTGGCACATTTAGGGGAAGCATTGGAGTCTACATGGGCCAGCATCCCTGTGGAATGCTTTTGACACCTTGTAGACTCCATGCCCTGACGAATTGAGGCTGTTTTGAAGGAAAAGGGGGTGCAACTCAATATTAGGAAGGTGTTCCTAATGTTTTGTACACTGTATTAGCACACTCCACTTACCAAGATCATTGGTAACAAACAAAAACCAAGCAGTTGTCATGCATGACTGTTAGTCGCTTTGGATAAAAGTATCTGATAAACTATCCAACTAATATATGCCATTTAACTATCTCCCTCTAGTGGCCAAGTTGACCTGTTTAACAAATGCAATTGGATAGTGTCTACCATTTAAGGTCTTTGATAGGTTGATTTGTTTTTTTTATTACCGGATGTAGTTATCTGCTCAGCTGGCCATCCCCAGAATCGTGGCTAATTTTGTCAGGTTGGCCTATGAGAAAAGTTGGCATCTTGCCATTTAAAACCAATGGTTTTAGCAAAAGTTCACGAGTATGGCCCCCCAGGATTCGGCAAACCTTCCTCCATTTAGGCTCCAAGCCTTCCATAATAGCAACAATATGATAAGGATTCTAATTGGATAGTGATGTCACATGACTTTTGATGCCAATGTGCTGCCAATGTGAATGCAGTGAATGCTTATTACCTTTGATACAGCGCTTCCCTTGGTTCGGAGATGTGGTTGGGCCTATGGCTAGGCCTTGTGATGTTAAGAGCAACCTTGTTGTGTCTAGGTCTGATAGGAGGGGCTTAGCTGTAGATAATCTGGGTTTGGTGGAATAGGATGAGTTGCACCTAGACACTGATCTAAAATCAGTCTAGCCTTTTTTCAACCCCTAATGGTTAAAGGTATGACTGGGGGAGGGTAAGCTGGTCCCTAGATCAGTTGTTAAGGGAAACTTCTACCTACAGCGGGGTCAGTTGACAGTGTCAAACTGCACCCTCGCTAGATCCCTTCCAGCATGAGTATTTTAAAATGTTGTCCTGTGTTTTTGAAACGTAACACATCTGCGACACCTGCAAGACCTTTCTCTTTCCAGGAACTTAGCTGTGACACAACAACGAACCTGAACCCAAATCTTCTGACAGTCCTCCATTTCAAACCCAGAGCTTGTTTGTGAGCTCGATCAGTGGTCTCGGGGGAAGTGCGCTCGGTTCACTGGAAATATGAGCCTGAACCGGGAGACAGAAGCATACCAGGTTTCCTCTTTTTACATTGAAATCCAAACACCAAAAATCCCCTAGATACAGCTTTAGCAGGCTATGTCATCTGGTGCGGCCTGGGGAATGAAACGTTGGTCATTACAATACCATTATTATAGGTTTACATGCAGAGGGCTCCTAGCAACGCACACAAAGAAACCCAAGAATTTCTGGGATTGCTGAACTGTAATTTCATAAACTAGCGATTTACCGATTTAGCGAGTAAGTCATACATTTATCTAAAATGTACAATGATTTTGTTGGGGGGGGAAACGACCAAGGGACATGTTATTATCTTAGTGTTTTGGGTATGGGTTATAACCTTTTAATGGATGAAGAGAACTGTGGCATGACGATTGTATAAAATCAATATGTGGGCCTGTTTTGTGCCTCAAAAATATGCTATGTGTAACTAGCTGGTCTTGTGAGGTCAAGTCACCATTGCATTTTGAGCTTTTAAACTCATTTCTGCGTATCTATATACTGTGGTATATTAAAGGTCCAATGCGTTTTCATCTTAATATCAAATCAAGATTATTTTCTGATTTCGTTATCAACAAATGAGGCAAAGTGCACAAAATCAAGTTTATTGTTTTGATTGTCTTGTGTCAGGTGAATTGTTGTGTCCTCAACTTTGGTCTAATAATTTCCCCATTATCTCCAAACTGTTCACTTTCAATTGCTACCATGGTTAGGCATATGCTTTTCATATTTCTTCTGTAAGAAACATTTAAATGTAGTCCTATCCGTATAGGCCCATTCCCACGAGTGTCAAGGGTTAAGATGGCGTGTCGCCTTGTTAACGTCCAAAAGCGGGAGTTGTATCGCAGGCTTCTGGTTGGTTCCGACCATGCAGAGGGTGCTCGCGTTTCAGCTCGGTAATGAGTCACGCTAGAGAATTCTCGCTCGCTTGCTTTCGCTCATACTCTCACACCACGAGCAGTTCTGGTGGTGGATGTCATTCAGAACACCCTGCATCGGCCTGTCTAGGATGGGTGGAAGGATGAAAGGAGTGGATGGATGAATGAAGGGAAGGATGATCTTAACAGAAAGACTGAGAAATGAACAAACAGAGTTACAGACAGAAACATTGTAATCGTTTAGGTGCAGTTTTCCTTTAGTACATGAAACAGGACGTAGGCCGGCTTGTGACTTCTTCATAGGAGGCGCAGAATCTGTCGATAATGGCCCGAGACACTTATAATGCCAGGGCCATCCACGCTATCGTATTCCAGCTGATCAATAGCTCGCATTAGGTCCCATTTGCTCTGTGAGGGTCAGTGATTTCTGAACTAACCACATCCTCCCCTAGCCATGGGTGCTTTGTCCTTCAAGACAAAGGGTGCACGTCAGTAGTCTAAAAAGGCCTCCTCCCCTCGTCTCATTTTCTTCCATCTGTGCATACCTGAAATAAAGTTGAATATAGTTAAGAGACCTCTCCTCATTTTTATTTCCAAGTGAAAGCAAATTCCTAAAAGGCATTCGACATATTGCTGTCACTTTATCCCGTGTTTTCAGAACTGCGCAGATGAAGAGGAGAGGAAGCCGCATTGGACTATCGAGACGCATGCGCCATGAGTTCTCGCATTATAAAAACACAGTGTGGGATTTGTCAAAGCTCCACAGGCCTGTTACCCTGCTAGTATTCTGCTACATTATTATTTTTCCGGTGTGGTCGGAAAAGCTAAAAATGGCCCAACATCTGCCCGTCAATTATTTGACCATGCTGCAAAGTACCTCCAAGGGAAGGAATTTTCAGGGCCTGTTTTCTGATTAATCATTCGAGACTGCTCTGACTCCCCACAAGACACATCTCTATTGGCTTGCTGGTGGAGCAGTAGACTTGACCAGGGCATTTTGATTTGTGCAGCCAATAGTCCCATACTCATAAATTACCCCTCTAAAATCTTGAGTGGAATTTGGCCTGCATTGAATAGATCAGTGGTTCCCAAACTGTAGGGTGCAGCCCCTACGGGGCACGAGAGGTCAGCAAGGGGGTGGCTTTCAACTTGAAAGTAATAGTAGAATGCACAAGGTAAAATCTCAAAATTGGGAAATGCATCATCAGTTCCTCTTGCCATGTCAGTCATTGCATACCTTAGAGGTATTTATAATAGAGTTAGACCGATTAATCGGAATGACCGATTAATTGGTGCCGATTTCAAGTTTTCATAACAATCGAAAATCTGTATTTTTGCCATTTTTTGTAATTATTTTTTTTACACCTTTTATTTAACTAGGCAAGTCAGTTAATTAAGAACACATTCTTATTTTCAATGACGTCCTTGGAATGGTGGGTTAACTGCCTTGTTCAGGGGTAGAACAACAGATTTTTACCTTGTCAGCTCTGGGATTCAATCTTGCAACCTTACTCAATGTAAGGCAGGTGGTTAAGAGCGTTGGACTAGTTAACCACTAGTCCAATGCTCTTAACCACCTGCCTTACATTGCACTCCACGAGGAGCCTGCCTGTTATGCGAATGCAGTAACAAGCCAAGGTAAGTTGCTAGCTAGCATTAAACGTATCTTATAAAAAACAATCAATCAATCATAATCACTAGTTAACTACACATGGTTGATGACATTACTAGTTTATCTAGCGTGTCCTGCGTTGCATATAATCGATGCAACGCTGGGGGATGATTTAACAAAAGCGCATTTGCGAAAAAAGCACAATCGTTGCACGACTATACCTAACCATAAACACCAATTCCTTTCTTAAAATCAATACACAGAAGTATATATTTTTAAACCTGCATATTTATCTAAAAGATATCCAGGTTAGCAGGCAATATTAACCAGGTGAAATTGTGTCACTTCTCTTGCGTTCATTGCACACTGAGTCAGGGTATATGCAACAGTTTGGACAGCCTGGCTCATTGCGAACTAATTTGTCAGAATTTTACGTAATTATGACATAACATTGAAGGTTGTACAATGTAACAATAATTTTTAGACTTAGGGATGCCACCCGTTAGATAAAATACCGAACATTTCCGTATTTCACTGAAATAATAAATGTTTTGTTTTCTAAATAATAGTTTCCGGATTCAACCATATTAATGACCAAAGGCTCGTATTTCTGTGCGTTATGTTATAATTAAGTCTATGATTTGATAGAGCAGTCTGACTGAGCAATGGTAGGCAGCAGCAGGCTCGTAAGCATTCATTCAAACAGCACATTCGTGCGTTTTGCCAGCAGCTCTTCGCAAGCACAGCGCTGTTTATGACTTCAAGCCTATCAGCCTAATGGCTGGTGTAACCGATGTGAAATGGTTAGCTAGTTAGCGGGGTGCGCGCTAATAGCGTTTCAAACGTCACTCGCTCTGAGACTTGGAGTAGTTATTCCCCTTACTCTGCAAGGGCCGCAGCTTTTGTGGAGCGATGGGTAACGCTGCTTCGAGTGTGGCTGTTGTCGACGTGTTCCTGGTTCGAGCCCAGGTAGGGGCAAGGAGAGGGACAGAAGCTATACTGTTACACTGGCAATACTAAAGTGCCTATAAGAACATGCAATAGTCAAAGGTATATGAAATACAAATGGTATAGAGAGAAATAGTCCTATAAATACTACACTGCTCAAAAAAATGAAGGAACACTAAAATAACACATCCTAGATCTGAATGAATGAAATATTCTTATTAAATACTTTTTTCTTTACATAGTTGAATGTGCTGACAACAAAATCACACAAAAATTATCAATGGAAATCAAATTTATCAACCCATGGAGGTCTGGATTTGGAGTCACACCCAAAATGAAAGTGGAAAACCACACTACAGGCTGATCCAACTTTGATGTAATGTCCTTAAAACAAGTCAAAATGAGGCTCAGTGGTGTGTGTGGCCTCCACGTGCCTGTATGACCTCCCTACAACACCTGGGCATGCTCCTGATGAGGTGGCGGATGGTCTCCTGAGGGATCTCCTCCCAGACCTGGACTAAAGCATCCGCCAACTCCTGGACAGTCTGGTGCAACGTGGCATTGGTGGATGGAGCGAGACATGATGTCCCAGATGTGCTCAATTGGATTCAGGTCTGGGGAACGGGCGGGCCAGTCCATAGAATCAATGCCTTCCTCTTGCAGGAACTGCTGACGCACTCCAGCCACATGAGGTCTAGCATTGTCTTGCGGGGGAGGAACCCAGGGCCAACCACACCAGCATATGGTCTCACAAGGGGTCTGAGGATCTCATCTCGGTACCTAATGGCAGTCAGGCTACCTCTGGCGAGCACATATGCCAAAGAAATGCCACCCCACACCATGACTGACCCACCGCCAAACCGGTCATGCTGGAGGATGTTGCAGGCAGCAGAACGTTCTCCATGGCGTCTCCAGACTGTCACGTCTGTCACGTGCTCAGTGTGAACCTGCTTTCATCTGTGAAGAGCACAGGGCGCCAGTGGCGAATTTGCCAATCTTGGTGTTCTCTGGCAAATGCCAAACGTCCTGCACGGTGTTGGGCTGTAAGCACAACCCCCACCTGTGGACGTCGGGCCCTCATACCACCCTCATGGAGTCTGTTTCTGACTGTTTGAGCAGACACATGCACATTTGTGGCCTGCTGGAGGTCATTTTGCAGGGTTCTGGCAGTGCTCCTCCATGCACAAATGCGGAGGTAGCGGTCCTGCTGCTGGGTTGTTGCCCTCCTACGGCCTCCTCCACGTCTCCTGATGTACTGGCCTGTCTCCTGGTAGCGCCTCCATGCTCTGGACACTACGCTGACAGACACAGCAAACCTTCTTGCCACAGCTCGCATTGATGTCCCATCCTGGATGAGCTGCACTACCTGAGCCACTTGTGTGGGTTGTAGACTCCGTCTCATGCTACCACTAGAGTGAAAGCACCGCCAGCATTCAAAAGTGACCAAAACATCCGCCAGGAAGCATAGGAACTGAGAAGTGGTCTGTGGTCCCCACCTGCAGAACCACTCCTTTATTGGGGGTGTCTTGCTAAATGCCTATAATTTCCACCTGTTGTCTATTCCATTTGCACAACAGCATGTGAAATGTATTGTCAATCAGTGTTGCTTCCTAAGTGGACAGTTTGATTTCACAGAAGTGGGATAGACTTGGAGTTACATTGTGTTGTTTAAGTGTTTATTTTTTTGAGCAGTGTATATTAACTACTACCTAAACCCTCTTACCTTGGAATATTGAAGTCTTATGTTAAAAGGAACCACCAACTTTCGTAAGTTCTCATGTTCTGAGCAAGGAACTCAAACGTTGGCTTTTTTACATGGCACATATTGCACTTTTACTTCTCCAACACTTTGTTTTTGTATTATTTAAACCAATTTGAATATGTTTCATTATTTATTTGAGGCTAAATAGATTTTTATTTATGTATTATATTAAGTTAAAATAAGTGTTCATTCAGGATCGTTGTAATTGTCATTATTATAAATACATTTAAATAATCAGCCGATTAATCGGTATCGGCTTTTTTTGGTCCTCCAATAATCGGTATCGGCATTGAAAAATCATAATCGGTCGACCTCTAATTTATAACTCGTCAAAAGTCCAGATCAACTTGTCAGGTAATGTTTTTTAGCCCATAGATTTTGTGGTAATGTTTGAGTCACTCAAATATCACATGAATTCAAATTAGACATGGCAAAATGTATAGAATTGCAAGAAATAACCTTTAAACCTGCAACATTTTATCTTTGCCAACAAGAGGGGTGTAAATAGTTTGTCATTAACAGTGCTTGTGCCCATAAAAATAGATGTGGCGGAATGTTCCCCAATGCTGGAAGGGGGGCCTGAGTGAAACATTTGGGGCACCCCTGGAATTGAAACTTGCTTGGTAGGCTATGTATTGGTAAGAGAATGTCCAAATTGTTTGTGTTGACCTCCGAGTATGAAGTATATGTTATTTTATTTGGGGATTTAATTTGTCTGCTATTGCCAGTACGTTTTTCATGTTGTTTTTCATTGGATGATAAACAATAGTTACTCAGGATGGTCCTCCCCTTCCTAGTCTATCGGTGAATTTCATACAAATAAAAATTGTGAGAAGTTAGTTGTTCTTCTTAGATTAAATATATTTACATTGGGACTGTCAAATGATTATAATCAAGTTAATAGGATTAGTTAATCGTGATTAATCCCCCAAAAATGATTTGCTATGCTTTAATTTGTAAGGTACGGAAACACAATTATCTACATCAGAATGTTTTATTAGCATTTTCTACATAAACGCAAAAGTCACTAACATAGCTTTAAGTAGGCCTACTCCCTCTTATGGTCCCAATGGTCATGAAGTTTAACACTTGCGCACGGCAGTCTCTCTGACTGACACACACACACACACACACACACACACACACACACACACACAGCTTTAAGTACTGTTAATGCTTCAAGAATTCTAAATGAGTGTGACTCTAGTTTGGTTCCCCAGCTGGCATCCCGTGGTCTGAATTTTGGCCCCCCAATTCTCTGAACAAAAAAATCAACTATTTCATAATTATTGGACTTTACACTGTAAAAACACCAGCAAATCTGCTCCAAGTTTAGGAAATCTGTTCCAAAGTATTTCTACACATAGTAGAGGAATATATGTGATTGTGTACAAATGTAAGCAAGTTTTTAAATTATTATGTTTTAGTCAAACGTTATGTCTATTTGAGATTCTTGCGGTCAATTTGCAGTCAAATTATTTGTAGGCTTAATTATGTTCCGGCCCGTGGCTGAATCCTGTTAATGATCCCTGGACTATGGGGGGTACTGACTCTCTGAAAACACTTTAACCATCTGTACTGTTCAGATAACTTTACACACATAGGCCTGCGCACTCTCATTTTATTTAACCTTTTATTTTATCAGGGAGTCCTGAGACCAAAACACAGTCAACACATTTTTCAGTAATATAGTCCTCAGTCAGCTTTTTGAGTTGCCAGCACATCAAATTTAAGAAAATGTTGAAGATTGTTCCACAAATAATGTGCAAGAGAACTAAAAGCTGATTTACCTAACTAGTGACCAAAGGCATTTCCAGAGTTAATCATCCCTGAGACTGGGTGTGGTAACTCTAACGTCTCAAGTTTAGTAATGATGTTCGGTACAGTGGGACTTTATAAATGAGAACGCAGCAATGTATCAACCTATGTGACGTCGGAGAACCTTTCCACTTTCTGGTCGAGAATTACTCTCTTACTCTCGCTCTCACACTATTGACTGTGATATTGATTACTGCATTGTTGGGAAAGAGCAGGCAAGAAAGGCATTTCACTGTACTCTTGCACCCCACTCTTGCATATTGCAGCCTACCTTTTGAAGCATCACTTTGTAGAGCCTATTCCTTTTCAGTTCTTCCTGTGCTATTTAAAATGTGTGCATAGCCTAGTCCGTTATCATGTTGCTAGCTAATTGACAAAGGTAGGTAACATGACTAGCTAGCTAAAAGAAAAGTTATTTAACCAACAAATATCGGCTCACGAGTAGTTTAAAACGGACTGTGACATGCGCACCAATCTGTGGCAGAAAGAAAAAACCAAGCTAACTTTCACATGACTTTGTCTAGAGGCACACAGTCGTCAGCCATGCAAAGCCGCAAGCACTGCCTGCACCAGTGTTGTGTTCTGCACTTAAAAGGGTCCGTGTGGTGAAGAAATGGATTAACGGCGTCCCCAAAAAGTATGCCGATTTTAAATTTCACGCGTTAACTTTGACAGTCCTAATTTACATGTCACCAAACTAATACACAATGTTTTGCAATGGTCTACAGTAGCCTCAGCAGCACTCTAGATTAAGGTGACCAGATTTCTGAAATTAAAACCGTGGACATTTCCAGTTCGACGGTCAATATATAATTAAAATATCTAATGTTATTATTTATGAAATAAAATGGGGGACAATTCCGGTTTCATGTATTTAGTCTTAACAGGCACACTGTGATAGAGAAAACAACTATATTACAGAAACGCTACAGACAAGACAGAACTGTCCGATCTGAACAGCCATTCAGTGGTCCTGGTAGTCTGGGTACAACTGATCTGAAGAGCCATTCAGTGGTCCTGGTAGTCTGGGTACAACTGATCTGAACAGCCATTCAGTGGTCCTGGTAGTCTGAGTAGAATAAGAGCAGAAGAGAACATGAGCAAATGAGCAAAAAAAACAGGCAATAGTATATGTGAAATACTTAACTTAATAAAGAAATAAAATGCTGATGAGATTGGTAACTACATAATATACTTCTACCAACCTAATCTGTATATTTCTCAGAAGAATGTTTGAAGCATCTCTTCAGGATTGCTGTCTTTGGCCAGCTTTTCCTTGAACTCCTGGCAGAGGGGGTTGAAGTTTGTCTTCACAATAAGCATAGGAACAGTGAACCTATTTCTTGCTGCTGTCCATATATCATTCATTCTGTTTCTTGGAAAATTGCCATTGTACCTTCTCTGTCTGCTCTTCTTACTCTCTTAACCTTTTCTTCTGCTCCAATCTTTCTCCTCTTTTCTTCACTCGTCTTCCTTCTCTTTCTTCCTTTCCTTCTCTTTACCTTTCCACCTCACTTTTCTACACTCTCCTCGCTTCACTCTTTTTACTCCCTTCATTTTTCCTTCTCCTTCCTCTCCAATCTTTAATAATAAATAGTACACTACTAGATAACATACTTTGGTTAACAGATTCCCATTGCTTGCATCATTTTTGTATTATCTCAAAACATTGTTTGGAATAATAAATTGGCAGGCTCTGTAATCATATCTTTACCTTTCCTCCTCTATCTCTTTAATTCCTATCCAGTCTTCCTCCTCTCCTTCCTCTCCACTCTCTAACAGAAAACATTATGCTAATGTTATCCATGAAAACGTCTAAATATATTTTCACACTTATTATAATGCCAAACCATTAATTGTAATCTACAAATAAATATTCTCATAATTAATTGTGCATTAATTTAATATAATCGTATTTTCAAAATAGCCCGTCCACTGCATGTTTACAAGTGATTTTTTTTTTAACCTAGCTACCATAAACAATAGCTAGGTAACCTAGCTAGGTAACTTAGTCGACATAGCTAATGTTAGCTAGCATAACCTATTTAAAATCTTATTGAGCAGATCATCTATCTATATAATAAATTGTGACCTAACATCACTAGCTAGTATCTCAAACGATTGTAACTTACCTGGCTTGAAAAGACATTTGTGGTGATGTTGTGGATTCACTTGACACTTGCTAGCTTCTGGCCGAGTTTTCCACAGCAGTTTTCTCTATAACTAGCACGAGCAAGTAGTTAGTAGAAGAGTGAATGAAGATGATATAGCGAGCAGCCCCCTCTTCTGGACAAAACAAGCACAACGCAATTGAGACGTCAACCGGTAGGCTCTGATGCCCGGTCTTTCTTGCAACGTAAAAATGTATTTCACTTTGCGGTCTGTTTTTAATGCACTGTTAAAAACGGGGACACCATGGTGTAGCCGGATAACAGCTATTTTCCATCCTCCTCTTGGTAAATTGACTTTAATACAAAATCTAGGAGGCTCATGGTTCTCACCCCCTTCCATAGACTTTCACAGTAATTATAGCGACTTTTGAAGGATGTCCTCCAACCTGTCTGAGCTTTTGCAGTATGAACTGCATGTTGTCCACCCAATCAAAGGATCAGAGAATGAATCGAGTTCTGAAAGCATGAGCTACAGCAAGCTAGCACTGCAGTGCATAAAGTGTGGTTTGTGGTTGACTCAAAGAGAAAGGCAATAGTTTTAAACAAATTAATTTCTTAAATTAAGGAGAAGCAGAGAGGGAGAGAATTAGTTTTTTTCTAGGTTTACCTTTCACTTAGCTAATGCAGCTAATTTAGCCTACTCAATAACCTGACTCAAACAGAGGAATGCTATGTATGTTAGCTAGCTAGCTGGCTAAGGCTATCCAACACTGCAACTCTTCCAAGTCAAGGTAAGCTTTCGGTTGTGTTAATTTATTGCCACTGGGGCCCGCCGGTGTAACTGCTAATCTGCTTGCTGTACACTAACGTTATCGCGTGGTTGTACACATGGATTGGATTAGTGTTGTCACGATAACAGAATTTGATTTCGATACCCACGCAAGGTTTATCACGATACTCGACACCATAACCAAAAAATAAGAATTTTAGCCAAAGTCACAGAAATCAGCATATTTTGCATATCACAAAGTACTAGGGTAGTGAATTAATGTTTGATTTAGCTGTAAGCTAGCAAGGAAAGTTAGACTACAAAGCTGGAAGCTAATCTTCTTGCATTGTAAAGTGTTCTAGCCTTTATGGACATTGTTTTGCGAACAGTAAGGAACAGTTTCAACATTTCTAAATGCTGTGTCACATTATTCGTTAATTTATTTGCAGCCCAGACTCCCAGTGCAGGCTAAGTGGAGCAGGCACGGTGCGCTCATGCTATAAGGGGGACATCAACTGCGCTGATAGACTTGATCCGTGAGACATTTAACAGAACCATTTTTGATGTTCTAATATCGGAAAAGTAGTTTCTGTATACCGTACAGCACGCGTTAGTTCTAGTTTGTTGATTTAACGGTATAACGTTACAATGGTGACAACAATGTAGGCTGTCTAGCGATTATGGTATGAAAGTTTGGCTTTTTGAGAGGTTTTTGAGCCTGGTCACAAACGGCTGTGTTGTGCACTGAATTCCACAAGCGAAGGAAAAAGGTGAGAGGAGGAGAGCATGTAGATGCGAGAAGGAATTGTACAATGAGCAAAGGGATGATGTTGTTGGTGGCTGGTATGAATGAACTCTATTAATCCTTCCGATTCTGTTGCAAAACTTTTTTTTTAAACGAAAGCAAACGGAAATGTATCCAATAATTTTAGTTACAACTGTTTGGAGGAATGATTTCCCCAGATCAGCTAGATGCAGATGAGTGTGCCAGGCGGTATTGAATGTGTCACTGTCTGTCACCTTATGAGATTTGTATCTTGACCTGCGTACCTACTTTGTACTTACTTTATTGTAGTTTCTTGGCTACAACCTAGCCAACAAACTTTTAATTTGTTGGCTAGGTTGTAGCAAACTCATGATGGATAAAGGGCAAATTCGAGTATCATGTAGTAGCCCAAACCTATCAATGTTACATTGAGCTGGGTGAATGGAATATGAGTTAGTCATCCAATATGCTGTAGTAGAAATATGGCCATGCTCATTAAAAAAAAAAAATGTCCTCTCTAATCTTAAACGGCACCGACCGCCACGTCATATCTTGTCGGTTATGATATAGTTCCCATAGTTGGAACGCACCAGTCACCTGAAGGATAGTGTAAATTCAGGAGTCAGAACCTGGTAATATCAGGATGTAGGATGGGACATAAACCAAACAATTTCAATGACTACTTTCTCTGAACAAAAATTCACCAAATTCACTGAGAATACATTACAATACTCTGAGCCGCAACTCCATACTACTAGTCAGACATGGAGAACTGATGCTGTATACTCGTTATAGGGGTGGGATTGGCGTGGGGTTTGCGGTTGGTTTTTGACTATTTCTTTGGATTCCTCATGTCTTACTCATTGTTAGAAAAAAGTTTGGTCCAAATTGGATGTTAGGTTCTCTCTTTATATGAATCCTGTAAAATAAAAGGACCAATAAGGGTGCAATCAATTAGCTTAATTTCTCAGATCAAATTTATAGTTCAACAAAATAAGGTTTGCAGGAATGCTAATCTTATCTGTTTCTAACTGGGGTCCCGAGTGTCGCAGCGGTCTACGGCACTGCATCTCAGTGCAAGAGGCGTCACTACAGTCCCTGGTTCGAATCCAGGCTGTATCACATCCAGCCATGATTGGGAGTCACATAGGGCGGGGCACAATCGGCCCACTATCGTCCAGGTTTGGCCGGGGTAGGCCGTCATTGTAAATAAGAATTTGTTCATAACTGACTTGCCTAGTGAAATAAAGGTTAAATAAATCTGAGATGGTGGGTGTCATGGCTTGCTGATATGACATGGAACAACCCAATGCAGAGTCTGCCCATAAATGTAGAAAGAGGGCTCATCTTTGTACCTGTGTCATAATGGAAAGAGGGCTCAACTGTGTCAATGGTTGTAACTTCTGGAAGCTATTAACAAGCCTAGCTTAACGGACATTTTTCAGCGTGTGCGTCATTGTCACGTGTGTGTGTGTGGTTTGTCTTGAAATGTGCAGCCCGGCTGCTGCACTGAACAGAGTTTTTAATGATGTGGGGTAAATCAGAGTGTGTGTGTGTGTGTGTGTGTATGAGCGCCTGAGAGAGCGGTTCAGTGGGAACCAAGAGTGAGTCGGAAAGTTGGACCCACAGACACAGATATCCAGAACACTGTCAACGAATTCCACCCTCACCGGAAGTTGTACACTTGTCAAAGTCAGCTCGGAATGTTGTTGTGGCATCGTGGTGGATTGCTAAAAATATCCCTTAGATTTCACCATGTCTGTTGCTCAGCTCAATGCACAAGAATGCATTACAAATTGCATACTAAGCGTGAGGAGAAAGGTGCATCCTTAAGGACCTCTGAATAGAATTTGTTGGGTAGTCAAATGGGTTTTGTGAGGAGCCTATTGAAAAAATGATAACAGAATGAAGTCAGGGTAGTGTTCATTTCAAATGAGAATTTCTATATTTCTAATTTGATGGTGCTCAATAACATGGTAGCTCTCCACAACTCTGTAGTCTGTGACAGACTAACTACAGTTGAATTACCCAAATAGTACTCTGGTTGTTCAGTGGATACTATTTGACGTTACTTGTCGTTTACGTCCTCCCATTTGACTTGGTACAGAAACAGACTGGCAATTGAGCATGGGTTGGTCCAGTGGGCGTGTTTTGCGCAGAATGGTCATTAATTGTCTAACAATGGGAGCCTCGAGGGAGAGAAACTGTCTGGTGTGTTAGAAATGCCCGTGCCGGCCTCCCGGGTGGCGCAGTGGTCTAGGGCACTGCATCGCAGTGCTAGCTGTGCCACCAGTGACTCTGGGTTCGCGCCCAGGCTCTGGCACAGCCGGCCGCGACCGGGAGGTCCATGGGGCGATGCACAATTGGCCTAGCGTCATCCGGGTTAGGGAGGGTTTGGTTGGTAGGGATATCCTTGTCTCATCGCGTACTAGCAACTCCTGTGTTTCCTCCGACACATTGGTGCGGCTGGCTTCCGGGTTGGATGCGCGCTGTGTTAAGAAGCAGTGCCAACTCCCGTTGGGTTGCGTTTCGGAGGACGCATGGCTTTTGACCATCGTCTCTCCCGAGCCCGTACGGGAGTTGTAGCGATGAGACAAGAGAGTAACCACTAACAATTGGATACCACGAAATTGGGGAGAAAAGGGGGTTAAAATGAAATTGAAATTAAAAAAAGAAATGCCAATGACTATTTCCTAAGCATAACTGTAGTAGTATAAGGCTGCAGTAATGTAAAACATCTCCCATTCCATACATTCCTACCCATTATTAATTAGTAAGGCGGCTTCATTTGTCTTAGTTTGTTTCCTCTCCTTTTAAGGTTGATTTGCTGTATCATTTGCTTTAATCGGCTTGTCCTTTTTCATATGGTGTACTCAAGTGTGCTCCATTATAATACATCAGTCTGAGCTATAAGGCCACTTATACTCTGCAGTTACCATGGTAGTACTTAAACAGCTAGCTGTATATCATTCTCATATGAAGCCTTTCATTCTAAAACTACTGTAACTGTACTACTAAAAGGCAGGAGGCCTTTTTTGCCTTTTGGTAGGTCGGGATTGTAAATAAGAATTTGTTCTTCACTGACTTGCCTAGTTAAAGATCAAAATAAAAACTCTCATCATCATCTGATCTGCTGGGGTCGACGGGATGAAAAGTCTGTCTTCCAGAGCTTCCTGTCCTCCATTGCAGACGCAGTCTCCTCCTCTAGTCCGGTGTCGCTCCTTAGCTAGATAATGCTGTTAGTTGTACTACAATGAGTACTAATAGTACAATACTAGTAAACACTGCATGTTCCCTGGGCTGGTACCCCTCAGGTCTATCTGCCGTGTCAGGCCTGGACACAGGCTTGGACATTTTTAGAGCGCGACAGAGCTTGTGAGGGGAACAAAGGGACCGGACCGAATGTGATCAATTGATCTGTCACTCTGTATTGCTGGGGGAGATTTTTGTTGGGGCCGGTGGTGATGGGTGTGGCGAGAAAGAGCCCCCACCCCTCTCCTGCTTTGTGCAGCTCCATCATTTAGCCTTTTGCCTTTCTCTCTCTCTCTCTCTCTCTCTCTCTCTCTCCCTCTCTTTCCATCTCTTCTTTAGTTTCGCATCTTGCATTCTAAGCAGGTAGGTGACCTTTCCGCTTCCCGGACTTTTCCACACATTGTTGTCTGTGCGTGTCTGCGACACTTTCATTGTAACGTTTACTCTTTTTATGTATGTCGTCTTCACGTGTATCACACAGGTTTGTGTGGGCGCGTGTATATGTTCGCCATATTTTTTTGAAGTTCGTACACTTTTCACTGTGAAAGCACTGTGCACGTCACTTCGTGGATGTCCTCACTATTTCCCATGTGTCTGATCACCCCCCCCCCCCCACCACCCATTTGTACTGCTTCTTCTGTGATCTGTGATAGTGTTTCATTATCTTTTTCAACGCCATTCAAAAACAACTTGTGTTCCCGGAAATCTGGAGTAGCCAGCACAATGGAAAAAAGTTGCCGTTTTTGATATCGCTAAATGTATTTTCAAAGGGGGAGAATGAGAAATGTGTTTGTATAATGTGACCAAAATGGCAGCTGTTCTTACTATGGCTGTCTGTGTGTGTAAATTACTACATGTCATTTAGTTTTGTGCACATATTACTTCATTAAATAGATACGTGTGTTATTGAAGGCCATGTGGGCTGGGTATGATACTATGTACTAGGTATGATAACGCAAACCAGTATGATACTGGAATAGAAGGAGCAAGCTACGGGGCGCGGTGGCATGCCCCACCACAAAACGTTTGCCCTACAAAATCAAATTTGGTGGCCACTTTAACACCCCAGTAACATAAGATGTTAGTGGTCAGCTATTTGGCTGGCAGCTGACACTTATGGAACACGCTGGTCTAAGCTTTGTCTGGACAACATGCCAGTGATAGTGCAGTAGCACTGCTTGTCCTATAAACAGTGGTCACCAACTGGTCCATCGACTTGTCCATCTCCAAGGCGTTTCTAGTCGATCGCCAAACAGTTTTGTAAAAAAAAACAACAACGATAAAGCCTTGTGTCGGGCTGTTGGTGGTAGGTGCAGCCAATTCAGCTGCCCTGCGCGCCGGGTAGGCAAACTGTTGCCATTTCATGTGTCTGAAGGTACAAACTCTGCCTTCCCAGTGGGCCTGGAGAGGAAATCAAGTGCACTATGCCTTCGCTGGCCGATCAGATTCCTCAGGTGACCGAGTCTGCAGTCACGTAGCAGGCATAAAAGAAAGCTACGGTAAAATTGATACTGTGAGATTTTAAAACCATGACTAGAGAGAGACTGTCAACGAGTACAGCAAAGAGCTGATGTTTTTTATGAGTTCAGGTTTAAGTTCTTACTCGGCAATGTCAACACTTTGTATTCAACACTTTTATAACTCATAAAATGTGTGTTCTTCCTATTTCCACTGAGCGCTACAACAAGCAGTGCAGCAGTAATGAATGAGTAGGAAAGTGTATCTATAGGTTTGCGTTGTTGTTATTATTAGTGGCTTGGGTCTTTTTTAATATCAAGGAATATTTCACTTTCTCTGTTCATAGCAGTAACAACATGAATTTGTGCAGGAGGCAGAAATAATGCGGTGCGACTCTAGTTTCGCCATCAGCTGGAAGACTGTGTTCCTTTTTGGTCAGTGTCAGTGGAGGAAAGGGAGAGCGGAGGGATGTTGAGAGACGGACCCTCAGTATGCTGCTCTCTCCCTCTGCTGAGACTGACCATCAGATGAAGGCACCATCAGCCCAGTAAAAAAAAAAAAAGTGTATTATTTAAATGTATGCTCACTCAGCTGTGCCTCACAAGTAATACAACAATGTGTCTATTACCGGTGTGATCATATAGCCTAACTCAAATTTTGAAATATAATTTTAAAAGATGCCCCGAACAACAATGCAGTGGCAGGTAAATTCAAGCAAAGCCAGTATGCGGTGATAATGTATTGGGCCTATAGCTTACTGCACAAACCTCATTGCTACAGTACTGTTTGTAATTGGTTAATGTTGCATAGGCTTACATTTTTTAAGTCATGCTAATAAAAAATCAGAGCAGTAGATCTCGGCATGCATTTTGACTCGGTGATCTTGACTCAGAAAAGGTTGGTGACCATTGTCCTATAAGGATCCTTTTTTATTTATTTTAGAGTGGAATTCCACTCCCATTTGTATTTTTTTTAATGCTTTATTACAGATAGTTTAGGGAGAGAGAGAGATAATGGGAGGAGGAGACATAGCAGGAATAGAAGATGCAGGAATTGAATCTAGTCTCTGGTGGCAAGGCAGATGTGGTTAAAGGAGCAATATGCAGAAATCGCTCCACCATTACCTGGTTCCAAAAATTCTTCATGTTACTCTAATTTCAGTTTGTGACAAAACAAGCAGTGTAGAGAATCTTCGTACCATCTAAATCTCTGTATAATATATTTTCCATAACTGAAAATATTGTATTTTGAGCTGTTTGAAGCTGGAGTAAAAATAAAGTAAAACACGCAAAAACGAAACGTTAAAAAGGGACGAATAGACATTTCTCAAATATAACAGATATACATACCGCTTCTTAGACTTGCTTTCAATGAGTGACAGACCTGTAATTCGCATTTCTATGTGAATTTGGTCAGGTCGCCCAAAATGGTACACATTGCAGCTTTCATTTAGGTTAATTATATTGGTTTAAAGTAGGCTCTTGGTTTGTCCTAACACAGGTGCAAGCACAGTGGGCATGAAACCAGATTTTTGGGGGTTGGGACCGACCGAGGCAGTACTAACCAAAAATGTACTGATAATAAAACAGTTTTAATTTCCCGTTTTGAGAACGCTTTCATACAGTGGTGCCTGCTGAATGCAACCCAGCTCTCTGCAGTGGATAAGACTAGACTCCTGTGCTACTTGCGTCATGGGAGGCAGACGAGGCTGGCCCACGTGTCTGTCACTCCGCATCAGCCAGTCAGGCATCAAGAGGCCACCCTAAGGGGGGCCCTTGGACACAAAGGGTCATGGGAGTAGAGGACTAGATAAACAAGAGGATGGCTGTGTGGTTTCTCTGTAGTTCATTGAGAAATGTACGTGTGATTGAATGCTTGTGTGAAAGGGCTGACGTTGCTGTGATGTATGGGGTACTCTTAAGACGTATATGAGGTCCGAGACAGTGAACAACGCAAATTAATAAAAACCTAAGATAATGCTCAAATTCGGTGTGTGTTTTTTAGTCTGCCCCTCTCATATTTTTCTATGTGCATTTCAAAGAGGGTGGTTTGTGAGTGGTAGACTGGTTTGGGTGTACTGGGCAGAAATACCCCAATGCTCAAATACAAGCATGCATGGAGTTCACATATTCAATGTACATATCCACACAGTTAAAAATACACACAATCCGTTACTCACAGATGCTCGTTGCTCCCACCCAGCCCCACTTTTCAAGGAGCCTATCACGAGCCGCGATTTCATGAATATGAATCGAGTTGAATCCCGTGGCTACCAGGCTCTCCTGTATCCAAGTGCGGAGCTATTTATAGCCCCTGATCTAAAAATACAACCACTGTTCCTGCCCACTACAGCTTCTGTACACTGACGCCTCATTCTAATAGTGCACCTGTGTACAGTGTTTTCCCTGGTGCAGTGTCAAGTAGACCCTAGATGCTGATCTTGAGTCAGTATTGCATTTACCCCGGTAATGATTCATTTAAGGTTAGTATTGGAGGAGGAGAAGCTGTTCCTAGATCTGTACCTAGAGTAAACTTTACCCCAAAACGTTTTCCTCATAGAAATGAGTGAAGATGAAGCACCTTCTATCAGGGCTGTGTGATTTATTGTATCTCGATTATTACAGACTTATGGGCAATTTACGATATACAGTACATCTCGGTATTAATGTTTTCGCTAAATAAGCAGTAAAATACACTGCATTTCAAACAGTCAGCAATAATCTAATGAATTCAGGGCTTGTGAGATAAAACCTGGGCAAAATATATGCCTTCCACAACCATAAGACCCACTAATGTAATTATTTTATGAAAATCATTTTAACCTGTTTTTTTTGCAATCACTGATCTGGCTTTTAAGTCTGTCCAATGAAAATACCCTTTTTTGTTACAAATTTAACCAGAACCATGCACAATGCACATTCACTAATAATTACCAACTCCTTGTAGCAGGCATTATAGAAAATTAACACAGGTCTCGTATAAACAATCTCACAAGCAGAAGTTCACGTGCTAGTTGGTAGCCAGCTAATCTTTTATATTTAAAGTATAGCCAACTTGGTTCTATTTGCTCGGTAACAAGGCAGAACAGTTGAATTGTTATGAACACACCCGTCTGTCTCCCAACTGTTTGGACAGCTTGCTATTCTGTCCACTGTTCAGATGTTGAAATCAAGTGGCCCACCTTATTTCTCAGAATGAAAACAAGTTGCCAATTCTTTAGATAATAGTCTTTTATGCTCATTTTATAAAACGTAGACTAGACAGCTAGTATAACAGTGTGTGACAAAAGCTGCTAGCGGTAAGTGGTACCACAATCCCGCGAGTGATAAACCTATCATTCTGATTCAATGTTCATTGATACTCCTGTTTTAGTAGGTTTTGCTCTACGCAATTTGAGGAGTTGGAACATAAAAATTGTATCGTTATAAAGGTTTTCTCCATTACAGTAAAACGGTCTTATTGTGTTTCGGAGTTCTTGTGACTGGTTCTGTGGGACCAAACCTTCAATTGCAAATAGAGAGTTGAAGCTGTTTGTCAGAGAGGAAGGAGTGATCTTTCGTCTTTGTTGTTGTGAGTGGCAGGGGGAGTGGCTTGGGGTCTGCGTGCGAGTGGGAAGGTGCACAATACACACCGCACAGAAGGAGCGAAGGAGACGAGACCCGAAAAGACAAACGCTCATAAAAATGGAAAAACATAATAGGAACTCGATTCTTGCGACACAGGCATTTGAAACATTTGCTCTGAAACGAATAAGAATGAATTCGATATCTATTCATTGTGATAATGACTCAGAGTCATGGTTTGGTTTTCCCTTTGTTTCAGGGGAGGGAATGCGGGGGGGATTCTCTCACCAGGCGTGTGTGTACACTGATAAAATGAGTGTGTAACCGTATAGCATCAATTGTAGAGCGTTATATTTGCATTTTTATGAGCAATAGCATCACCATACCCCGCAATACTATGTTAATGCATCCAAAATGCAACATTTAGTACAAGCTTGTCTACTTACTCAGTTTCATACATGTTTAATGCATGCTGGTAAGAGTTTGTGTGCATATGAACTGAACAGGAGAACCATAGAAAGAACTATGTATGTTTATTTTCCCCCTCACCTTGAAAGACCTTGCGAGGGGATTCCCCGCTGGTTCAGTCCGAGGATGATGGCTTGCCTCCCAAGTGGCACCCTATTCCCTATATACTGCACTACTTTGACCAGGGACCATCGCACTACTTGGGTCCTAGTCAAAAGCAGTCCATTATATAGGTAGTAGGGTGCCATTTGGGACACATCGAATTAGTGTTGCATGGTATACCGGTACCACGGTAATATCACGGAACCAAAACGTCATGATTACTTATGATACCAACATTTTAGAATACTGTAGTACCGTTTCATATGAAACTACAAACATTTTTTGCCCTACCGATCTGAAGAAACCGGTGGGGCCTGTTATAAAATGTTTATTAATCAGTTTTGTTTATAAATTGTTACATTTTTTTAAGCAACAGCAACTAGTCACTTGTATGCGCCGGCCCAATAATGTCCACTTTACTTTCATGCCAGGGTTTGTGTTTCTGTTAGGAAAATGTGGCGCAGGACATCTTACTGGCAACATTTTAAATTGACCAGATATTTGAGAAATCTGACGAACCCATATGCATTTGGTGCGTAACCTGATTAGGGCTTCCATCCACGGTTCTCAGAATGACCGGAATCACATTTAGGTTATGGTAATGACAGAACATGCAAATCGAAGATGCAATGATGTGCAGCCCCTCTTACCGAATTCTGATGTGCACTTTTGAAGATGTCGAAATAACTATCCACATTTGACTTTTCCTCAGCCGACAAGTAACAAACAGCAAAATCACTTGCCTATGTCGATCTATTATTATACTACGAAATACATTTAAAATAAAAAACCCTTGAGTAGGTGTTTCCAATCTTTTGACTGGTACTGCAAATTAAGCTATAAGCATTTCCATCGACCGGTATTTTCGCCAATGAGTAAGTTCAAACGCGTTTTCGCTATTCTTTAAAAATAAATGTTATTCTACTGGACAGATGGCTGGCGCCAATAGTTTTTTATTTATTGGCCTTTCAATTGTTTTATAGGCCAATAGCTGGCCTATATACACAACCGGCTAACCCGGTAATCCTGTTTCATGCGCATTTCTGGTGTGGCATCAGTAATCCGCCAGCCGCATCCCCTACGCATCTATTCCTCCCATCAGTTTTTAACATATCATTTATTCAGACCCCGATCAGTCTTCTGTTACATGTTGTACATTGGAGCAGTGCTCCGAGCCAGCGAAGTTGATGCGTTGTGTATATCATTTCATCCCTGGTATAACCAAGAGAACAGGCCAGTCTGATAGGCTTTGCAAGTTTTCTGTCGTGCAACGCAGCAGTGCCAGAAAGGGGGGAAACGGCTTCGCGACGATCATGCTTGCAGCTTTACAGCAAAGAAAATGTCTTGTCTCTAGCTCAAACGGTTAAAGAAATTGCTCATATTGCCGTAGCTACCTTTTTGTTCCTTTCTGTGAGATTTCGCGCACATTTGATATAATTAATTTGATGACAAATAATGTTGTTCAGTCATGTTACCTAGCTAACTAACAAACCGCTAAGTAGGTCTAGGCAAATTTGATTGGCACAGGAAAACAGGAAAAGGGTCTCTACTCATGATGTGCTTCAAAGGTAGGATTCATATAGGCTTAATGTAAACTATAAAATATCAATGTCTTTCTGGTGCTCCTTACATTCTATTTGGTGCCTAACGTTTTTAAAGTTGGGACAGAATGTATGTGAGTGTCTGTGTTAACTGAAGAGTAAAAGTTGAATTCAGTGTTTTCCTCTTACAGCCACAATGAAATGCAGATCATTATCAATGTCTATTCCTTCCAGCCAAATCACAGGCTGGCCACTCGGAGGCTCCCGAGTGGTGCTGCGGTCTAAGGCAGTGCGTCACAGTGCTAGAGGCGTCACTACAGACCGTGGTTCGATCCCAGGCTGTATCACAACCGGCCGTGATCGGGAGTCCCATAAGGCGGCACACATTTGGCCCAGTGTCGTCAGGGTTAGGGGAGGGTTTGGCCGGGGTAGTCCGTCATTGTAAATAAGAATTTGTTCTTAACTGACTAACCTAGTTAAATAAAGGTTAAATAACATTTTAAAAATATGAGCAATTCAGCGATTCTATGCAGTGTTCTATTATACAGTGTGACGTTAAATTCAATATGTATTGAGTAGAAGTGTGAATTTCGGTGACAGGATTTTTGTGGAACACGTGCATAACGTTTAGAGAACGTGAACAACCGTCAGGACGGTAGGCCACTCAGGTTTTTTTCCACCGTGGTATCGTGCTACTTGACCTGGTGTCATATTGTTAGTAAAATGCTGCTATTGTGACCACTACAGACAATGTGGTGGGGTGTGGGTGGCAGGGTGAATGGAATTTTTCAGTGCTGGTCATCGTTTGCCATCTGGGAGAGGAGGGAGTAGGGAGGAGAGGACAGACAGCCAACACATGTTTCAGCACCCTGTCACGGAAGCTGCCTAATCATCCGGGTAACGGTGCGCCACAGGGTCTGTTGCCACACGGACCCCCATTAGCCATTTATGGTCTGTCAAACACACACAGTAAGCGCACGCACACTATTAACTCACACACACACACTCAGCTACAAAGCCTGCCAGCCATTCGTCTCTGAAGCGGTGACAAATTCGCTGCACACATGAGCAGTCAAATATGAACATGCTAATATGCTCTACTACACTTCAGCAGGCATGCCAATCATATCTCCAGCTCTCTTTAAAGCAGGTATTCTAGTTACTCCTCTGGAAAATGTGTATGTGGACTTGTTTGATAACATTCAACTATTGTTCCGTTACTGTCGGAATTAAAGGGGCAGTCCAGAGGATCTATAATTAGGTGTGTCACAGCAGCTGCCCAGCAATGGTATAGACTGTCTGGTGTAGTACATGTCCAGAGGTGTGCTGTTTAATCTCATTGAATGGTAATACCCAGATTGCAGCATCTTGAGCCTAGACAGAAGTTTGATTTAAACTCTGTTACAGTATCCTATAGACCACTTGTGTAATTAGTGATGTACAACCTAAGCCGCACACCAATTTTTTTTTTTCTCGAGCAGATGGTCAGAGGTCCGGAACGTAATTGCAAATCATTTGTAGACTGCAAGAAGCCCAAACAGAGATATTTTACTAAAACCATAATAATTTCAAACCTTGCTTGCATTTGCATACGATCACATATATCTCTCTACTTTGCGTGGGAATTCTTTGGAACATATTTCCAGAATTAAATTCACTTGGAGCTGATTTGCTGGTGTTTTTTTTTTTTTATGTCTTTTGTGTCCAGCAATAATAACTCATTTTAAACTTTTATTTATTTTTTGCTCAGAAAACTTGGATGGACAAATCAAATCAATGCAGCTGCATTGTCATCCAAAAAAACACTGATGCAACTGCTCAATGATCTGAATGTGGCCCTGTTCTTGGGCTTTTTTTAAACGTCAGTGAAGCTCTTGAACACTCTCAGTACCAACAAATTATCATTGGGAGATGACAATAATATGCTCCAGTCAAGATACAAAGTCAACTTCTGTGCAAGAATACAAAGTATTCTCTTATCTCACTTTCAAAACTGATTTTGTTCTTGGCTATTTTGTTTCCTTGATTTCCGTGATGAAAATGACAAACCATCCCTGACAGTGATTTTAATTGCAGAGGGTTATGATTGTAGATGACCTGACATTTTTCTTTCTCTCTTCTTTTCGCAGCTCTTTCGTGAAGTCAGGATCATGAAGATCTTGAATCACCCCAATATTGGTAAGACCAACCAACACATCTATTCTATCCTAACAATGCAAGGTATTTTCAAAAGCAATGCCAGTGTCAAGCGAGATTGTACCGTATCCATATTACTCCTAATGCAACCGTATTAATCCTAATACTAACTCTACCATATTACTACATATACTTATAGCAGCACGTAACGCGACTTCTTTCAAAACCTATTGTACAACGTCCAATTCATTTGTATCCATCGCTTTCCATACTCTGTGACATAGATAGTGCTGTTCTCAAAACTGTCCATCTATAAAAGAAAAATGGAATATCACCTGAAGACTTGACCTAGGATAAGTACATGTATGCCCTAAGATGTTGTATTGTCTTCTTATTAATGTTTTTATGCTGCTACTTGTCCATAGCGGTTTACTCTTATCAATGGGACTTGCCAGGCTAGATAAAGGATACATAAAATTAAAATAACAAACTAATAACAAGAGAACTTGATGGAAAGCGAAGCGGCATTCCTGGATATCGCTGTGCAGTGACGGATAGGGAAAGGGGAGTGGTGTGATTTAGTTTTTCGCCCAGATCCCATTCCGGTTGACTTTGAGATGCTCCTTTTCAGTGCCGGCCCATTCCAGTTACCCAGCGGGGGGGGGATCGGAATTACTCCCATAAAACATCATTTGGACTGACCGCTGGGCGATGGCGTCATTTAGACTCCGGGCCTGGGAATGATTACACAATACACACGCACACACACTTCAAGGCAAGGGCAGAGATTTATCTGAAGGAAACCATTGTCCCTTAAAAAAAAAAAGACTTGCCTAGTCGCTTTTTAAAACCTAATTATTCACCAACAGATCAATTTCTTTAAGCCATGACTGGCATTTACTGTCCTTCTGTATTTGGGTTATGATTCCAATAGTGATGCACCAATATTACATTTTTGGCCAATACTGATATCCGATACTTTCCTTGCCAAAATAAATATGATACCGATATTTAAAAATGAGCGGCCTTTTAAGCATTCTAGTACAGTTAAATAGTTAACACACACATGGACGCAGCGGTCTAAGGCAATGCATCTCCATGCAAGAGGCATCACTACAGTCCCTGGTTCATATCCAGGCTGTATCACATCTGGCTCTGACTGGGTAATAGTGGACTTTGCGCTTAGCCTTCAAATTAAAAGTATGGCATAGTTCTACTATTTGTATTCATTTTCATCACTGTCAATGGCATACTTTTTATTTTGAAGGCAAACTGCAAATTCCATTATTGTGCCTAATCCTTATTGTGGCTAGCTTCATAACACATAACCCGGTCCGGTCGAGCCTCACTAGCCAGATGAAGCAAGCTGGCTGCTTATAACATTAGCTTTTGGCAACAGGTTTAAGTAGCTGGCTAGCTATTTATTTTCATGAACTGAAGTTCAATTTCAATAGGCAAACAACAAGTGGCAACCTAGCAAATACTTACTCACAAGAATTCCTAAATTATTGCTTAGAATGATGAAAATGACTGCAGTTTCTACTGGTCGTTGTTTTCAGGCTGGTTGTATTGGTGCTAGCTAGGTACCAAGCTAAAGCTAGCTACTCCAGAAGTTGCGGTCGAACAAATTATGCTTTATTACCAACGTGGTATTGTAAACACATCATTCGTGGCCGGTGTTTGCTTGTTTGCAGACTTTTTTCACAGCGTTGACAGTGCTACTGTATCTTTTTCCATAGTGTGTATGTCATGAAGCTAATAGCAGTGACTCTATTACTGTGTAACAACGGTAGGGCAACGTCTGAAAAATACCGCACTTGGTAGTGTGTACCGGTGCTTGACCAGTCAGCGAAAGCCAACATCACCCACGACAGAGAACGGTTGATTGTCAAGGGTAATGAATTCTATTATCTTGGCTTTAATGGATTTTGCCTTAGAGTTGTCTCGCAGAAATTCTCCTACTCTTTCAAATGACTGCTCGACTTGTTGACTGCTCGATCCACACAGCAGACATTGTGGGCTAGGTTAGGAACTCTGTGTTGCACGTGTAGTCATTGTCATTATGTACCTACGTTGTAATGCACGGCAGCTTTGACATCGGTTTTTAACATCAGCGTTAACTAGACATCGGGCCGATACCAATGTTGGCATTTTTAACTAATATCGTCCAATTCCGATATGTTCACTGATATATTGTGCATCCCTAGTTTCCAGTCATGGTAATGTCTTCACTACCTTCTTTATTGTTGTTCAATTTATTGTTGTTCGATTCCCATTTTTAGAACTAATCCAAATCATCCCCACCTCTGACCTGATCGGAGTATGTCAAAGCAGTGGTTGAGTGATAGCCTGAGCGCCTGTCTGTTTTAGCTATCATGCCAGCTCTTTGTCATGTCAAACATGTTTGGGTTGACAATGACCACTATGGAGTTGGTGAGAGCACAAACAGATCTGGGACCAGGCTAGTTGAGTGGGTGGGCAAGGCTGGCGATTTATTAGGGTGGCTTTGCTCTTGATAGATGGCTCATTTTTTTAGGTGGGATAGTTTAGGGGTGCGGTGGGTTGGGCAGGCAGTCGCTGATATTGAATCTTAGAGGCCATCTTCTGCCGTTGTGCCCTTGCGCAGGTCACTTAGGTTCTAAACTGCTCCTGGGATGTGCATGTGGGTTTTTGAGGAGTTTCAATAAAGCAGAAGACAAATCTGTTTCCTTAAGAACATTGACAATTAAGTAATTGTCATTATATTGTAATAGTCAGGTAAACTTGACTTGAGTCCAACCCTGATCAAAGCTTCAGTCTTTTACTACCTTTCTCTTTTCCCGTTCTATGCCCAGAGTAATGAAATGAGTGTGACAGGAAGGGGGTCATTTCATTCCTTTACATGTCTCCACATTGTTAGGCAGCTGTATGTGTCCACATGTGTGGGGCAGGAGGTGTCATGGTAGGAGATGGCTAGATGGAAGGGGTTGGTGTGGTTTCGCTGTAGTTCTTTGAAAAATGTATTTGTGTGTAAGTCAAAAGCACGCAGGCACACATCATCCCCCCCCCCCCCCCCCCCCGTGTGTGTGCGTTTGAAAGAGCCTTTATGCATCCAGAGCAATGTGGAATGAATCACTTTCTTTGTACAACACATGGCTTTGATAGTTTTTTTTTCTTTCTCCATACACACAAAAAGATTATTTCTCTCAAATTTTATGCACAAATTTGTTTACATCTTTGTTAGTGAGCATGTCTCCTTTGCCAAGATAATCCATCCACCTGACAGATGTGGCATATCAAAAAGCTGATTAAGGTGCACCTTGTGCTGGGGACAATAAAAGGCCACTTAAAATGTGTAGTTTTGTCACAACACAATACCACAGATGTCTCAAGTTTTGAGGGAGAATGCAATTGGCATGTTGACCTCAGAACTGTCCACCAGAGCTGTTGTCAGATAATTACATGTTCGGCATCCCGAGGGGCGCAGTAGTCGAAGGCACTGCATCGCGTGTGCCACGAGAGATTCTGGGTTCTAGTCCAGGCTCTGTCGCAGCCGCCCGCGACCGGGAGACCCATGGGGAGGCACACAATTGGCCCAGCGTCGTCCGGGTTAGGAGAGCGTTTGGCCAGCAGGGATGTCCTTGTCCCATCGTGCACTAGCGACTCTTGTGGCGAGCAGGGCGCAGTGCACGCTGACATGTCGCCAGTTGCACGGTGTTTCCTCTGACACATTGGTGCGGCTGGCTTCCGGGTTAAGTAGGCATTGTGTCAAGAATCAGTGTGTCTTGGTTGGGTTGTGTTTCAGAGGACGCACGGCTCTCGACCTTCGCCTCTCCCCAGTTCGTATGGGAGTGGCAGCGATGAGACAAGACTGTAACTACCAATTGGATACCACAAAATTGGGGAGAAAACGGTAAAATAAATAAAGATGATTGAATTTTCATTTCTCTACCATAAGCCACCCCCAACGTCATTTTAGAGAATTTGGCAGTACATCCAACCGGCCTCACATCCACAGACCACGTGTAACCACGTCAGCCCAGGACCTCCACAGACCACATGTAACCACGTCAGCCCAGGACCTCCACATACGGCTTCTTCACCTGCGGGAAAATTTGTAAAAACAAATTTTGATTGGCTGGGCATGGCTCCCCAGTGGGTGGACCTATGCCCTACAAGGCTCAACCATGGCTGCATCCCTGCCAAGTCATGTGAAATCCATAGATTAGGGCCTAATGAATTTATTTCCATTGACTGATTTCCTTATGAACTGTAAATCAGTAAAATCTTTGAAATTGTTTCATGTTGCGTTTGTTTTTGCTCAGTAGATGCACCCTTTTCGTCTGTCAGCTAATATTTGACAGGATGTGTGTTCTCATTGGCTATCCTCACTCATCCACTATTTCTCTCCTCTCTCCTTTTCTCTCCAGTTAAATTGTTTGAAGTCATTGAGACTGAGAAGACACTTTATTTGATAATGGAGTACGCCAGTGGTGGTGAGTATGAACAAAATGATGGATGAATCAAAACGGACTCTGTTCGCCTCCATGCACAGTATTTTATTGGGCAAGTGATAAAAATATGTTTTGACCAAAATCATATTTTCCCGGTTCATTAAGATCACATTCTCTTTCTTTTGAGACATTCGTATCTTTTGCGGGCACCTTTTTAAGAATAATTGTACTAGCACAGTGGTAGACATCTCCCAGGTCTTGGAGAGCCGCATTGTGTGCAGGCGTTTTGTTCTACACCAGCTAAGATTCCAAATTATTATAATTATTCTGGTACAAATTGAATATTCCAATTTAGCGGATGACTTGAATCAGGTGTGTTAAGAGTTGGGCTGGAACAAAATCCTGCACACCTGCGGCTCTCCAGGACCCGGAGCTGCTGAAGCTTTTTGGTTTGCGATAGATGTTTCCTTCCTCACTCCAGACCTCTCTCTTTCTCGCTCTGTGTCCCCATCCAGGTGAGGTATTTGACTACTTAGTTGCACATGGAAGGATGAAGGAAAAGGAGGCTCGGGCCAAGTTTCGCCAGGTGAGTTACTGCTAACACACACACACAACTGCAGACTCTCTCACACACACACACGGACACTCCCGTACGCTAACACACACTGACACACAGTACAGCGACACGCGTGCGTGCGCACACACTGCTGAAAACTAAAACTGCTGTGTGAAGAGGTGCAGCAATGTCACCAGCCATATCCTCTGTCATCAATCTCCTGTGGGGAGGGAAGAAAGGAGAGAGAAGGGGGGAGAGGAGACCCCTTCCTTCCCTGACACAGGCACTGGAGGAGACTGGTCCGTGCTCAGAATAAATAGATGAGCTAATGACCTCCTGGGAACAGACAGCACGTGTATGACTGCGTGTGTGTGTATGTTCATGTTCAACAGGAAAAGGGAAATGAGCTACCTAGTCAGTAGTTCAACTGAAATGCGTCTTCCTCTTTTAACCCTACCCCTCTGAATCAGAGAGGTGCGGGGGGGCTTCCTCAATCGACATCCACGTCATCGGCGCCAGCTGGCTATTAGGGTGTGTGTCATGTCAGTGAGTCCTACAGGCGAGGTTGGGTATGTCTCTTACAGTTTGTGTGTATTCTACAAGCCAGGCAGTGTGTGAGTTGATAACATCTCAGTAAAGTGTGTGTGCGTGCGCGAGCATATGTGTGCTGGTGTGTGCTCAATGACATTCCCATATCTGTTACTCAGCGCGAACAGACCTCATGCTGATTCACCAAGCAGAAATACAGTACATTAGAAATACTTTATTACTCCCCTAGTGCACTTCTGTCTGTCAACCCACACTGGCCTCTAGTGGTGGTGTTTTGGCATCGCAGCATCCGTGCGTGACTAAGTGAAAATTTGGGAGTGGAAGCTAGGATTTCCCCTTAAGTATGTAAGGTTAGTCAATGGCCCCATCTAGAAACGGGTCCTAGGCCTTTCCCCTAGATTCTAGTGGTAGCCCTTAAGCATTATCCGTTATGAAGTGTCTCTCCCAAGTATAAAAGGTTTGTGTTGGTCAATGGCCCTGTCCAGAAACAACCCCTAGCCCCTGTCCACTACCCACCTTGGCACATTTGTAGATCTGAAGCGATTGGATACATGTAAGGAACATGGCAAAAAAAGTATTGAGCGCAAGATCAATCTATTACTATATTGCTGACACCTATCCAGTCCTTTCAGATCTACCTAGGGTTCAATATGGAATTGCGCAAAAGTCTAACCTTACTCAAATACCTTTTTCTTTGGTAACCAGACGTCCACAATTTCCGGGACAGTCCCCGATTCCAGGGACAGGCCACCAGCTAGTCCCTGATTTAGCCCTCGAAGAAAAAAGCAACTCTGAAGTTAAAAGGAGGCTGATATTTAAATAATCAAACTCTGTATCCAATCAGATGTTCATGTAAAAATGCGGTCTTTCACTGTACCCAGCTCGTTTGCTTCTGCGGCTTTGGCATGGGCCTTTTATGGGATTATTTTATCAGTGATAACCAACATTGTAACCACTGCATGAACGACCATGCTCATGACCAGAAAGTGCCTCCAACAGCATAGTTACCAAACTTGGGTGATTAAAAAAAATTACAAGATAGGCTACGATTACTGTATAGGGGTAATCAATTTTTCGCTCAGCTAAAATCTGGTCACCTTAGCTAACAGATCAATGCCTATATTAAGTGTCTCAGAATAGGACTGCTGATCTAGGATCTGCTTTTTTAGATAATAATGAGACAATAAGGACAAAGGGGACCTTATTTTACCTTTTATTTAACTAGGCAAGTCAGTTAAGAACAAATTCTTATTTTCAATGACGGCCTAGGAACAGTGGGTTAGTTAACTGCCTTGTTCAGGGGCAGAACAACAGATTTGTACCTTGTCGGGGATTTGAACTTGCAACCTTTCAGTTACTAGTCCAACACTCTAACCACTAGGCTACGCTGCCGCTGGATATACTTTATGAATACGCCCCTGGGAAATGTGTGGTGTCCACTTCATTTTAGTGTTGTCCTATCCAGTCTTGTCAGAATTGATGATTAGCGTTGGCATACCTCGAGGGAGGAAGGATGAGTTATCTATGTGGCATTCAAACAGAGTACCCTGTCTCTAGGACTGAGGAGAGATTTGATTAGCCTTATTGCTAGGAGGCTAACGCAATCCAACCTCTGCTGGGAATGGGGACTAATTAATTTGTAGCATAGCTTAGTGGCTAATGCGGACTAACTGTAGAGATTCATTAGCCGTCAGTAGAGCGATAGCGTAGCAGCCAAATCTACCATTGAGATTTGTTAGCTTAGCTTGGTAATTTGTTGATTAGTTAAATCAGGTGTATTAATGCTGGGGTAGAACAAAAATGTACACCCTGAGGGTCCCTCTACAACTGAATTTTCTCTCTCTCTTTCAGATTGTCTCTGCAGTGCAGTATTGCCATCAGAAGAGGATCGTCCACAGGGATCTCAAGGTGAAAACCAATACCATACATGCTGCTGTAGCATTGAAACTTTGATCCATCAAGGGTCACACACACATTGTCTGTCTGTGACTCACTGTCTGAGTGTATGTCTGAGTAGACATCGATCGACAGATTGAGAGACAGACTCTGACTCTGTCTTTCGATCAATGTATATCCGTCTGTCTTTCTGTCTTGACTGCTGTATCTCTCATATACACAGTTACTCACCCCCCTCTCCCGATTTCCCATCAGGCTGAGAACCTACTCCTGGACGCAGACATGAACATCAAGATTGCAGACTTCGGCTTTAGCAACGAGTTTACCCTGGGCAGTAAGCTGGACACGTTCTGCGGCTCCCCGCCCTACGCCGCCCCGGAGCTGTTCCAGGGGAAGAAGTATGATGGGCCCGAGGTGGACGTCTGGAGCCTGGGGGTCATACTGTACACGCTTGTCAGCGGTTCACTGCCCTTTGACGGACAGAATCTGAAGGTGTGTTTGGTGAGGGGTGGTTGTGTGTATGTTTTGGGATTTGGGGGGAATTTCTGTATGGGGCTTATGGGTCATACTATTATAGAAGCGACGATAGTCATGTGTATTGGTTAAAGCTCAGTGTTAAATTCAAATCTCCATATCATCATATCTAATCCAATATGACACCAATCTCAATAAACATGATTAAATCAACTTTATTGGAGGTACACAACACACTTAACCCCCCCGTAAAGTGACCATGATTTTACAAATGCCAGATTGACTGAGTTTGTGGGTGCAAAGGTTTTTACTTTTACTTTTCTACATTGTAGAATAATAGTGAAGACAAACAATGAAATAACACATATGGAATCATGTAGTCACCAAGAAAGTGTTGGCCTGCAAGGCCAGCATCCCAGAGTTGCCTCTTCGTTGTTGACGTTAAGACTGGTGTTTTGCAGGTACTATTTAATGAAAACTGCCAGTAGAGGACTTGTGAGGTGTCTGTTTCTCAAACTAGACAAAATCAAATCAAATTTATTTGTCAAATACACATGGTTAGCAGATGTTCATGCGAGTGTAGCGAAATGCTTGTGCTTCTAGTTCCGACAATGCAGTAATAACCAATGAGTAATCTAACCTAACAATTCCAAAACTACTACCTTATACACACAAGTGTGAAGGGATAAAGAATATGTACATAAAGATATATGAATGAGTGATGGTACAGAACGGCATAGGCAAGATGCAGTAGATGGTATTGAGTACAGTATATACATATGAGATGAGTAATGTAGGGTATGTAAACAAAGTGGCATAGTTTAAAGTGGCTAGTGATACATGTATTACATAAAGATGCAGTAGATGATATAGAGTACAGTATATACATATACATATGAGATGAGTAATGTAGGGTATGTAAACATTATATTAAGTAGCATTGTTTTAAAGTGGCTAGTGATATATTTTACATCAATTCCAATCAATTCCCATTAGTTGAGTCAGTGTGTTGGCAGCAGCCACTCAATGTTAGTGGTGGCTGTTTAACAGTCTGATGGCCTTGAGATAGAAGCTGTTTTTCAGTCTCTCGGTCCCTGCTTTGATGCACCTGTACTGACCTCGCTTTCTGGTGATAGCGGGGTGAACAGGCAGTGGCTCGGGTGGTTGTTGTCCTTGATGATCTTTATGGCCTTCCTGTGACAACGGGTGGTTTAGGTGTCCTGGAGGGCAGGTAGTTTGCCGTAGGGGGTTGCGTTGTGCAGACCTCACTACCCTCTAGAGTGTCTTACGTAAAAAAATTTAAAAAAACTGCATAGTTTCCTAGGAACGCGAAGCGAGGCGGCCATCTCTGTCGGCGCCGGAAGTGGACACTCTAATGTACTTGTCCTCTTGCTCAGTTGTGCACCGGGGCCTCCCACTCTTTCTATTCTGGTTAGGGCCAGTTTGTGCTGTTCTGTGAAGGGAGTAGTAAACAGCGTTGTACGAGATCTTCAGTTTCTTGGCAATCTCTGGCATGGAATAGCCTTAATTTCTTAGAACAAGAATAGACGGATGAGATTCAGAAGAAAGGTCTTTGTTTCTGGCAATTTTGAGCCTGTAATCGAACCCACAAATGCTTATGCTCCTGATACTCAACTAGTCTAAAGGTCAGTTTTATTGATTCTTTAATCATAACAACAGTTTTCAGCTGTGCTAACATAATTACAAAAAGGTATTCTAATGATCAATTAGCCTTTTAAAATGATATACCTAGATTAGCTAACACAACGTGCCATTGGAACACAGGAGTGATGGTTGCTGATAATTGGCCTCTGTACGCCTATGTAGATATTCCATTAAAAATCAGCCGTTTCCAGCTACAATAGTCATTTACAACATTAACAATGTCGACACTGTATTTCTGATCAATTTGATGATTTTTTTGAATGGACCATTTTTTTTCCTTTTCAACAACGACATTTCTAAGTGACTCAACTTTTGAACAGTAGTGTATATCTATCTCATTTGGCTGTATGTATTTTTAGATATATACCTATTGTAAAGGTGTATTTTTCTTGCGCGACCATCTTTATTGCAAAGAGAAATAGAAGAACAAACAACTTTAAGCTACACATTATTTTGACAGAGGTAATGAACATAGCTACTGTAGTAGGTCCTTGCTCAGCACAGGAATTTCTAAAACACAACCATGTTTGAAACACAAGTGGTTCTGAGCTTATGTCAATGTTACACAGGTAAGCTAACAGTAACAGAAATCAGGAATGCAGACGGACTATCTATCTAAGATACTGTGTCCAGCACACCACCACATGTTATGTTGGGCACCAACTGACCAAAAAAGGATGGTATTATGATAAATATATAAAAAAAAACTGTTTTGCTGAAATATTTAAGGAACTACAGGCATGCACCACATTACTACAAGACAAAACCGCTCAATCAAGCCTGATGGTCTTGTAAGTATGAAAGAGAAGCTTGTTTTCATTATAATAATAAAAACATGAAAAGGTAGCGTAATAGGATAGGATGTCCTACTGTGGTGTGTGAAGAATCCAATACTTTACCTTGCATGCGTTACAAATCACATTATTGTGGAAGCACCTCTAAGAGTGTGAATTAGGCTGTTTGAGAAGGTTTGAATCCTAAGCAACCTGCCTACACAGTTTGAAGTACAATACCAACATAGCTAATGTAATAGGTCAAAGCTGTGTGCTTGAAAACCTTGGTAGAGCATGGGTGGAATAGGCATTCTGGTGCTCATGTGAATTTCCTTGTTCGGCTTCAGACCAATGCTTATTCTCACTTAAAACTTTGATAGGCCTACATGCTTGAAGAACGTGTGTGTGTGTGTGTGTGGTGGGGCATGGGATGGATGTATGGAACGGATGTAAAGAGAAAGCGAGAGGGATGGTAGCCTGGAGGTCGTGCTTTATGCTGATCAGCAGATCCCTGCCCTTTGATTCTCCCAAGGGGAGGCGTGTGCACGTGTGTGGAGCCACTTATTTCCAATGTGGGACACATCAGTCTCCTTCAGTTGCTACCATTGTTGAATTCTGCGGTGTCAGTTGTTCCACAGTTCTCAGTGCTAAATAGTTTTTGGTTACACTTGAAGTTACATCGGCCTTATACAGTATTGCAAAACAAAACACTGTTTTTGGTAACACTATTTGACATGCTCCAATGACATATTTGACATTTTCCTGACAAATAGTGTTGAGGGGTAAAGTCTCTTCCTTTGGCCAAAAAGTCTCATCCCCTGTTATTGTTGTTAATTGTCCTGTGTAGGACCTGAGAGAGAATGCTAAGAGGGAGGTATCGTACTCCTTCGTACATGTCTAGAGATTGACCCCTAACCCCAAACCTCTACTCTCTATCTCCCTCCATAGGAGCTGAGAGAACGCGTGCTGAGAGGGAAGTATCGTATTCCTTTCTACATGTCTACAGACTGTGAAAACCTGCTGAAGAAACTGTTGGTGCTCAACCCTGGCAAACGGAGCAGTCTGGAGGTAAGCGAGAAAGCGAGGGACACACACACACACACACACTGACACATGCACGGATGTACGGTCACACACACATGCACGGAAAAACACTTATAGACTCAAACACATACCACATGTGCGTGCTCATACAGACATGTAGATAAAGAAATCTCTTGTTCACGTCTACAGCTTGCCTTCATGAAACTAAAGAAGACACGTTAAACCAATGGCTTCTAGTCACTGAAACTGTTTTTTTTATTTTTCTACATCTTACTAAATCCAACTTGAGCGTATAGATGTGCGAAGTCTCATGATTTTCACTATGCTGAATCTGTTTCGTCCTCTCTATCTTTCTGTCTCTGTTTGTCCATTGGTCCATCTAACCGTCTGTCTCCCCCTCAGCAAATCATGAGAGACCGCTGGATGAACGTGGGCCATGAGGAGGAGGAGCTGAAGCCCCATCAGGAACCGGAACCCGACTGGAACGACACCAAACGGATAGGTCAGTCACATACGCCCAATGTTGTAATCGTCTGATTGGACACTCTCCCTTCCTCACTTATGGGCTGTTTTGTAACAAGCTGTATTTTGTGAAAAAGATCACTTCCATGCCACAAAATTTAAAAAAAAAATACAATAACTTTATTATTCTAAAGAGAACTTCAGGTGTGACATTCGAATTAGACGACAAATTAGACGAAAACCCTTTTCATGTCATTAAGTCATTCATAGTGTGTTATGTTCCCTCCTCTCCCTACAGAACTGATGATAACCATGGGCTTCCCCAAAGAGGACATCACAGATGCGTTAACGGGACAGAAGTATGACGAGACCATGGCCACTTACCTCCTTTTGGGCAGGAAACCAGCCGAGGTGAGACATGCGCTATAGCCATACTAATGACAGACTTCACAAACAATATGTATCCCATGGATACACACATTAAAGACTTATTCCTTTATTCGAAAACCACAAAACGGCAGCTATGGTTTGGTTTGCTATGAAGCTGAGATAAGGGGTATCCACTTTAAATTCTTATTGGGATTTATGGATTAAGGACTGACAGTCTGAGGTCAAAATGACTATACTTTAGAAACTTCCTGCTTACAGACATCAACAAAATTATGATCTGCCAAGACTGCCATCATTTCCTCTTCCCAATTTACACCCTCCCTTGAAGCATGAGAAGAGCCAATAGTGGCGATCTTGGTAGGTTTGAATTTTCTTGTTGATTTCTATAAGCAGGAATTCGCCACACGGCTGTCATATTGCAGTCTACCTTCAAGTCTACATGACCACCACGTTATAATGTGTGCAATGACCCCCCCATTTCATTGGACAGTTTGAGGGGAGCGAGTCGCTGTCCAATAGCAACCTGTGTCAAAGGTCACGGCCCAGCAGCGAGGCCAACAACAGTTCCAGCCAATCGCCAGCCCACTCCAAGGTCACACGCAGCATATCGGCCAACCAGAAGCAGCGGCGCTTCAGTGACCATGGTAAGGACAACATTGTCGACCATCTTGAATCTAAAACAAATGTTTTGTTTTATCACCATTATTACAGAAAATATTATTATTATATATTGGAAAATCGTAGCTTAAAGAGTTCTGGATTTTTTAATTTTTATGTCTCTGTGTCCAGTATAAAGGAAGTTGGAGGTAGTTTTGCGAGCCAATGCTAACTAGCATAAGCGCAATGAATGGAAGTCTACAGCAGGGCTCTGTCCAACCATGTTCCTGGAGCACTACCGTACTGTAGGTTTTTACTCCAACTCTAATTTAGCGCACCTTACAGTGCCTTCAGAAAGTATTCACACCCCTGGACTTTTTCCATATTTTGTTGTTACAGCCGAATTTAAAATGTGTTAAGTTGAAATTGTGTGTCACTAGCATTGAAGTTATTAATTACACTTTGGATGGCGTATCAATACACCCAGTCACTACAAAGATACAGGCGTCCTTCCTATCTCCGTTGCCGGGGAGGAAGGAAGCCGCTCAGGGATTTCACCATGATGCCAATGGTAACTTTTTTAAAACGGTTACAAAGCTTAATGGTTATGACTGGTGAAAACTGAGGATGGATCAACAACATTGTAGTTACTCCACAATACTAGCCTAAATTAGAGTGAAAAGAAGGAAGCCTCAACAGAATAAAAATATTCTAAAACATGCATCCTGTTCTCAGTAAGGCACTAAAATAAAACTGCAAGAAATGTGGCAAAGAAATTAACTTTATGTCCTGAATGCAAAGTGTTATGTTTGGGGCAAACGCATCAATGAGTACCCTTCTTCATATTTTCAAGCATGGTGGTGGCTGCATCATGTTATGGGTATGCTTGTCATCTGCAAGAACTAGGGAGTGTTTTAGGATAAAAAGAAGTGGAATAGAAACGGAATGGAGCTAAGCACAGGCAAAGTCCAAGAGGAAAACCTTCTTGTCTGCTTTCCAACAGATACTGGGAGACAAATTCACCTTTCAGCAGGACAATAACCTTAAACACAAGGACAGATATACACAGGAGTTGCTTACCAAGACTGACATTGAACGTTCCTGAGTGGCCAAGTTAGTTTTGACTTAAATCCGCTTGAAGATCTATGGCAAGACTTGAAAATGGCTGTCTAGCAATGATCAACAACCAACTTGACAGAGCTAGAAGGATGTTAAAAAGAATAATGGGCAAATATTGTACAATCCAGGTGTGCAAAGCTATTAGAAACTTACCCAGAAAGACTCACAGCTGTAATCACTACCAAAGGTTATTCTAAGATATACTGACTAAGAGGTGTGAATACTTATGTAAATCAGATATTAATGTATTTCATTTTCAATATATTTGCAAACATTTCTAAAAAACATGTGTTCACTTTGTCATTATGGGGTATTGCGTATAGATGGGTGAGGGGGGAATCAATTTAATCCATTAAAAATGTCGGCTGTAACACAAGATGTGGAATAGGTCAAGGGGTATGAAAACTTTCTGAAGGCACTGTAATTGGCTGGTTGATAAGCTGAAATCAGGTTAGTTACAACTGGGATTGGATTAAAAACCTACAGGAGGGTAGCTCTCCAGGAACAGGGTTGCAAAAGCCCTTGTCTATAGTATAAGTACCACAGTATAAGTCATAATAACCATAAAACCTAGAGGTCAAACAAGGAAATGGTTCCATTCTCTTTTTCCCATGGAGTATTTTAGGAACACTTCAAATGAGGGCTGTGTTTTCAAGTAGGCGTAATGTTTTGATAACAGTGTAAATCTCTCTAGGACAAGGTGGCATTTATCAATATATATCCCCCCCCCCCCCCCCCCCCCCCCCCCCCAAAAAAAACAACAACATATAATTCTAATTAGCTGCTAATGTGGTTATCATAAAGAACTACAAATGCCATGATGATCTGAACGAGACTACCAAATCGAGGCAAAGGTAAGATTCTATGGATTTACCTATCTGTTAGCTAAATCTAGTGATGAATACATTTGCCACGTTTCTTTAAATGTGCCATTCTGTGAAATGTCTTGTGCAAGTTGAAATTGTCACACTACCTGTTAGCGAAGGTGTCAGCTAGAGATGACACGCAGGAACTTGTAGTATTTTTGAATCTGAGAGTAAATAGAATATATTGACAAGTCACCTTGTACGAGCGAGATTTACATAGTTATCAAAACGTCACGCCAGGGTAAGCCTACACGCAACAGCCCTTATTTTATGTGTTTCTAAAATTCCCTATGGTGGAAAAACGATTGGAACCCTTTCCCAGTTTGACCGCTAGGTTTTATGGGTATTATGACACCTCCACTGTGGGGCTCTAAAGACTTCCAGTCATTTTGCTAACGCTAGTTAACAATTGCGCTGATGGTAGTTGGCAACTTCCTTCAAACTGAACGAGTTCAACGGACTCTGGGGAAGTAGAGAGTACTTCATTGCCAAAATTCTGAAATATCCCTTTAAGTTGAACTGATTAGCCTAAGGAAGTTCCCTTTACATTTGAACTGTGTGCAAGCAGAGCTTTCTTTACATGTTGCCTACTATAGTACATCCAATGGAAATGTTTAATTAATGAAGACCAGTGGAAATTTTAGGTGAATACCATTCAAGCCAGTCAATAAAAAATACAAATGTAGTTTCAACTGTTCATCTATCATTATTATATAATTGTTATTTATTGACTGAAGTTAAATGGTATTTGCCCTAACTCTGCGGAATCCACAATGGGACTCCCATGTTAAATAAAGAATAATAAAGTCTGTACTAATCATGTCATTGCTCTGTGGCTCCTCAGTGGCGCCCTCTATCCCCCCGTCTATGTCCTACACCAAGCGGGCGCAGGCCAACAGTGTGGAGAGCGACAAGGGCGATGCCGCCCACAAGCTTAGCACGGCCGGTTCCAAGGCCGACGTGCCCACCTCGCCGCTGGTGGCGCAGGAGAGGAAGAAGTCATCCACCGCCTCAGGGGTGAGGGGTCAAAGTGTTATACAGGATACGTTTTATAATATTCAGGGGGCTAAGGTTTCAGCAGTTTCTTCCTCCAAGTAAGCAGGGGATGATGGGCACAGAAAGTAGTTTTCTATCCCAAAATGTACTGGAAAGTTGGTCATTCCCAAAGTAATTTAGAACCCATCAGACTGAACTGTCGTAACCAGTCAGAAGACGCTTCGCTTCTATTATGGTTTTTATTTTGTGGGACTGTCAGAACAGAAATAGTTTGTATTGTGAAATAAGTTATTGAAGGCTGTGTGTGTGTGTGAACCACAGAACAGTAACGCTATGACCAGGAGGAACACGTATGTGTGTGAGCGGTCAAGCACAGATCACTACACGGCGATTCCAAATGGCAAGGACAGCAGGTGAGGAGGGCGATGGGTATCCAATGCTGCAGCCACGGCAACTTTGTTTGCTGTTGATAATTTGATTGCTTCTGATAATGTTTACCTGCCTATGTAACTACAAAGTACATACATAGGCCTTGGAGTGTGACTAGAACTGACTCTCTCCCTGATCTTTTCCCCTCTCTACCCCGCTTTCCTTTCCTTGTATTCTTCCTCCTGTGACCCTTCTCTTGTCCTCTCTCTACCCCTTTATCTTTCACCTTATTTCTCTTCCCCCACCCTCCCCGTTCACTCGATCTTCCCTTCTCGATCTCTCACCATCCTTTACACACTCTCGCTTTCTGTCTCTCTCTCTCTCTCCCTCTCTCTCTGTCTCTCAGTCTGACTGAGATGTCAGGCTCGGCCAGTGGCTCCTCACCATCGCCAGGGGCAACCTCAGCTGTCCCTTCCACTCGTCCGCGTCACGTCAAGTCCATGTCGGCATCGGGCCACCCTATCAAGTCCCCACTGCCTCCCATAGACGACAACGCGGAGTACAAGGGGTGAGCTAGGGGGCTAGAGAGAGCAAGAGGGGGCTGAAGTCCCAAGTAGGAAGGGGCCCAAGTTATATAAATTGCTAAACACTAACCTATACCCCCCCCCCCCCCCCCGATCTAAATGAAGTAACTAGTAGTTGAGCGAGGGTATCAGACAATGGAGGGTTGAGGAACTGGGAGAAATGACTTGTTATAATGTCCATGTTTTTTCATTGCCCTATGATACTACACTGCTCAAAAAAATAAAGGGAACATTTAAACAACACAATGTAACTCCAAGTCAATCACACTTCTGTGAAATCAAACTGTCCACTTAGGAAGCAACACTGATTGACAATACATTTCACATGCTGTTGTGCAAATGGAATAGACAACAGGTGGAAATTATAGGCAATTAGCAAGACACCTCCAATAAAGGAGTGGTTCTGCAGGTGGGGACCACAGACCACTTCTCAGTTCCTATGCTTCCTGGCTGATGTTTTGGTCACTTTTGAATGCTGGCGGTGCTTTCACTCTAGTGGTAGCATGAGACGGAGTCTACAACCCACACAAGTGGCTCAGGTAGTGCAGCTCATCCAGGATGGGACATCAATGCGAGCTGTGGCAAGAAGGTTTGCTGTGTCTGTCAGCGTAGTGTCCAGAGCATGGAGGCGCTACCAGGAGACAGGCCAGTACATCAGGAGATGTGGAGGAGGCCGTAGGAGGGCAACAACCCAGCAGCAGGACCGCTACCTCTGCCTTTGTGCAAGGAGGAGCACTGCCAGAGCCATGCAAAATGACCTCCAGCAGGCCACAAATATGCATGTGTCTGCTCAAACGGTCAGAAACAGACTCCATGAGGATGGTATGAGGGCCCGACGTCCACAGGTGGGGGTTGTGCTTACAGCCCAACACCGTGCAGGACGTTTTTCATTTGCCAGAGAACACCAAGATTGGCAAATTCGCCACTGGCGCCCTGTGCTCTTCACAGATGAAAGCAGGTTCACACTGAGCACATGTGACAGACGTGACAGTCTGGAGACGCCGTGGAGAACATTCTGCTGCCTGCAACATCCTCCAGCATGATCGGTTTGGCGGTGGGTCAGTCACGCCAGAGGTAGCCTGACTGCCATTTGGTACCGAGATGAGATCCTCAGACCCCTTGTGAGACCATATGCTGGTGCGGTTGGTCCTGGGTTCCTCCTAATGCAAGACAATGCTAGACCTCATGTGGCTGGAGTGTGTCAGCAGTTCCTGCAAGAGGAAGGCATTGATGCTATGGACTGGCCCGCCCGTTCCCCAGACCTGAATCCAATTGAGCACATCTGAGACATCATGTCTCGCTCCATCTACCACAGACTGTCCAGGAGTTGGCGGATGCTTTAGTCCAGGTCTGGGAGGAGATCCCTCAGGAGACCTTCTGCCACCTCATCAGGAGCATGCCCAGGCATTGTAGGGAGGTCATACAGGCCACACACACTACTGAGCCTGATTTTGATTTGTTTTAAGGACATTACATCAAAGTTGGATCAGCCTGTAGTGTGGTTTTCCACTTAAATTTTGAGTGTGACTCCAAATCCAGACCTCCATGGGTTGATAAATTTGATTTCCATTAATCATTTTTGTGTGATTTTGTTGTCAGCACATTCAACTATGTAAAGAAAAAAGTATTTAATAAGAATATTTCATTCATTCAGATCTAGGATGTGTTATTTTAGTGTTTCCTTAATTTTTTTGAGCAGTGTATTTCCTAAAAGTGAGAGATGTAACTTTATTTGTATACTGTTCTATTACTACCAATGTATTTATGTTAGGTGATATTTCTTATCGGTATTTCTTGCCTCTCACTAATCTTCTTTCTACTTCCTCTACCTTCGTAGCCCCCCCACGGCCTCGCCGTCGGCGCACAGCATCAGCAGCAGCACGGCCGCCACGCCGCCCGACCGCACGCGCTTCCCCCGTGGCTCCTCCAGCCGCTCCACCTTCCACGGTGCCCAACTACGCGACCGCCGCTCGGCCACCTACAACGGTCCACCCGCCTCTCCCACGCTCTCCCATGACACGGGGGCTCTGTCCCAGGCGCGCAGGGGCACCTCCACGGGCATCATCAGCAAGATCACCTCCAAGTTTGTCCGCAGGTCAGTGGAAATGCACGGAAATGCACCATACCGATGTGTTTGCCAGACCTGGGATAAATAGACAGATAGCCTACCTTCAAGTATTTTAGGTGCGCTTGATTTATCCTTTATTCTATAGGT